>NC_086285.1:79306157-79970148 GCF_963924245.1 Chroicocephalus ridibundus | reverse complement strand
CTTAACATACAGCACTCTGAGCAAAATGGGGTAGTGGACTGGAGAAGAAAAAGCTGTATTGTCCAGCAGCACCCAGAGCACTGTACAAACCTACTTGACCAGGTGTGTTGCTTTTTTTTCTTTAAAGCAATATTCTGAGACGCTTGAGAAGACTCTCCACTACATGTGGTTAGGTTTAGCTTTAAAAGATGAAGAGCCCTGCTAAAATTGTACAAATAAATGTCAAAGTTCAAGTTGCTACTGATTCATCTTGGCTAGAAAAAACCCTCATAATTACTTACCACTGTCTCATAAAGTTGCGTATTCTGTTTGTGAATTTGTAAGTAAAATTTCCCAGTAGGATATAAGTAATCAGAAAAGTCTAATCTTCATTTCTAATCAGACATTTTCCTGTTATTGTAACATATTGTCATCAGGGAGTTCTAGAACACCTGAGGAATTTCTGTGTTATTGCAAGGAACAAACTAGAAGCTGTAGTACTAACTAAACCATATTAATGCTGCTGTAGGGACAACAGGTTAGACATATTCTTTCTATCATATCTACATTATCTAAGTAACTTAAGTATTAATCTTTGTTAAGAAAAGTTAATAGCTAGGTGCATATACACCACTTCTGAGATTTGTTTCCCTTCAGTGGTCAATTTTGGTTTGAGTATAATTGAGAAGAATAATTATTTATAAATAAAATCATCTGCCGAAATCGGGGGAAGGACTTACACTGCTTACATCTGAAAAACCTTGAATGTTAGAATTGCTTAATATTACTCTTCCTCTGCATGCAGGATTTGGCTATTGATTATTACGTGGGGAATGGCAAGCCAAACAAAGTTTCCTTATTTCACAAGGCAGGGTATATGAATTGAAATTTGCTTCTAAAGATTAAATGGTAAACTGCATCAAAGCTTGAAGTAGTGCAAGCTCGAGGCAAGAAAAAGAATTAATACGCTAAAGCAGAGGAAAAGCGACTTCCTATTTAAAGGATGTCCAAGTACAGCACATTTGGACGGAGATTACTGCTGCATTTTCATAACTTTTACTGCTTTGCCAAATAGGAGATGTTACTAGCAGATAGTAATAGCATACTTAAAGAATGATGCAGATGCTATATTTTTTTCTTATGTCCTTCTAGGTAATATTCTAGGGTTTAGTTTAGCAGCAACCTCCAGTTTAAGGTTGGGTACCTGTTTTGTCACTATGTAAAAATAATTTGCCCCATGTCCTTCCCACCCCCCAGCTATCAGATAATTCCATTTAAATAAATAAATTCTGTAGCCCCTTAAGCCTTGTGATTAGCCTCTTAGTGAATATGTGAGGAAACACATTTGTTTTCATCCTCAGGAGGAAAGACAGCATGCAAACAAAAATTTGATTGATTTCTTGAGAATATTTGCAAGTAGTAATTTGCTGATAATAGCATAAATGCAAGACAAGATGCATTATTTTAAAGGCCTGGGTGCACTGTAGAAGTAGTTGCTTGTATGCTTACGGCACCTGTGAGCACACTAGTCGTGGGCTCATGGACCTATCGGTTGAGAGGGTTTTTTTTTTTTTTTTGTTGGGTTGTGTGATACAAATTCTGCTGTTTGACTGATGTCTTTGTATTTTCTGTCTAGCATACAACGGAAAAACGAAGTCTGTCTACAGTAAGCAAGAAGAAAGGAAAGCCACAGCTGGAAAAGTAGGTTTCCAATATAACCAGTAATCCAGAAAGAAAGTGTAATGCATTCACTCTGATAAACAGAGTCTACAATCAATTAAGTGCTTTTTTTTGCTATTGTGGAACAAGATATGGCATAGTGTGAAGCCAGTCTACAAAAAAATCCTTATTTTATTTTCTGAAAAGAAGCAACTTGAAAAAAGGAATGTAATTGAATGCATTTGTTTCTCAAAATATCAGTTGTCATTTAACAAAAAGATGAAGGAGCAGAAGTAGGTTCTTAACAGATACTGAATTGCCTTTTTTCCCTTTATATTTATTTGAAAGTTAAAAGGTGTAAAGCTGTCCAGAAAACACTGAAAATCAAGTAAGCATTGACAGCAACCTTTAGCATTATAGAGTGGGTGATAACTTGCTGAAATGTTTTATTGAAGATAATTTGCACATCAGAGGGCTTCAGAACTTCCTGTGGGCTACACAATCCTGCACTGTGAGGAATTGAAAACATTTCCACCTTTGTCTAATATTCTGCCTGCTTCCAAGTTGACTGTCTGTCATTTTGTTACTCTGTAGCCTGATGCTTTTATACTAGTCTGCTTGTCCTGGATGAGGCAGGACACGGCTGTACGGCTGTATTTCACACATCAGCTTTGAAAGACAACTTTAGAATCAGCTGCAGCATTTCTTTTTTTGTGTGTTTTCTTTTTTAGATCTTTATTCATAGTGTTTATTAACACTGCTTGCAGTTTAGTTCCTGGTATATTGCGCTAGCAGCCTTTACCTGTTTGTTTATTATCTACATTTGTTTCTGGCCTCCAGTCACTGCCTTTGTTTATAGTGGCATTGTAAGTTCATTCATGGTTGATTATTTGGGCCCATGCATTTGGAAAAAAAACCCATGAAAATTTTTTACACAGGGAGAAAGCAAAGAAAACTGACTGCCGGTTGAATAACAGGACTAATGGAGTTAGAGTTGCAGCATCACAGCACATCCGTACAGGGACAGCAAAAGGTAAGATGTTTTTTCCCAAGCTGTTTGCAAGAAGCAGACTTTCCGGCTTTGCTGATTATTCATTGTTCTGCAGTAAAGGGGAAATCACAAGTCTGAAATCTGGTTTGGTGCAAGTCAGCACGTTGGCTGTCTAGTCTGTGTTTTGACTTGCTGTATTGAACATGCTAGACTCAGTCTCCTGTATGCAGTTGGCTTAGGGTATGTCTCTTTTCATGCATAACTTGAAAAATTCTAGTAAATTCTCCATAAGTTGCCTTATGTGGAGTAGTAGTTGCAGAAACAGCTAATGTTGGGCTACTTCTGTGTGAAATTTATCAGTCCGAGTGTGTGGAGATCCAGCATCTCATCATTAGCGTTCTCTTTGCAGCTCACTTGTGTTTTCAGCTATCGTGGAATGACCCATGAGGAACCTTACGAAAACCCTCTGGTGTGAACTGTTGATGAACTGTAGTATGTAAACCAAGTGACCGCTGAGCTACAACACAGAACTGTGTATGCTACCCTAGCAGCATTTTCAACTTTGGGTCATCCAGCAAAATCTAGTGTCTAGGCCAAGACTTGCGTACATCAGTCAGTTATAAGACAAAATTATATTTGTGTTCCTTCAGTAAATTGAGTCCCCAAATTTTATTACAAATTTCTGAAGAGCTGTGTTACACATTGACTTTGCCATCTTGAAGTTTTCTAAGCTCATGATATCAGTTGCGGCCTCGCCTCTCTTACACTTGGTTCTCATGACAGAAAGTTGACAAAGAATTTGCCTTTTTCTTCACCACCTAATTGGCATAAGTGTTGAAAGGACTCTTAAAAAGTGCCTTGTCTTGATTCCACTTGGGGTACAGTCTTGATTAAGCTTTCATTCTTTCTTCTAACCACTTCTCACCATTGAGAGTTCCAGGAGGATCCCATTCTGAATTATTGTAAAGTGTTGTATGGGCAGTTTTTGTTACCTTCTACAACAGTATTTGACTAAAACTTTTAAGAATTCATGGTTCACGAATTTAGCAAAACCAGGGCAATTTTAGAGAGTTATAGCTAAGGGCTGCACAAGTAGAAAACATACTCTACAGCACAGTTTTGCTGCATATGCTTCTGATTGGTTACTATTCTTGCTGTCAGGCAAAACGCACTGACGTTTTATGAACTGACGATAACTTTAAGAGGTGGTGCAATTTTGTGTGACGTAGCGCAGAGTTAAATAGGGAATGTTTTGCCGTAGGAGTTCTGTCTGCTCACTACCCACTACTCTACAGATGTGAAACTGCCTGTCTGATACTGTTGGCAACTTAAGGCCACTCCAAGGACAAACTGCAACCCACAGCGGCTGGAAGCAATTAAGTCCTGCTAAGAGATGAGCTTTCTACCTGTGCATTTGTGTACAAACTTCAAAATGTCTTTTGAGATACCCCATTGGAGACATAGTCTAAAGAAAAAATTTCATGCTGCAGTCTGAATCTCTGCCTAGCTTTATATATCCAGGCTTGGCTTGAAATGCTCTATTTTAAGTCAGTAACTCTTAACTGCATCATGTTTTCTTCCATTTTTCCCTTCCTATTTTTAGCTTTTCTGAGTCATCAGTTAGTTACACTTGTAAATTTGAAGACTTGATACTTTGTGACTAGCACTTTAGACTCTTCCTTTCGGTGATGTGAGGTTGATGCTGCTGCTCCAGGGTTATACTAGGTATTCAAAACACGTGTTAAAATAATTTTACCAATTACAGGTTTAATCCAGGAAATTATTTCAAGAATTGAAGCATTAAGGCAGCTTTTTAATTACTTATCCCAACCTGTTATACTGGTAGTAGCAATAATAAATGAATAAAATAATAATTTATTAGAATTAATTAAATAATAGTGTTCTAATTTTTGTCCTGAAGTTTTGCCAACTAAGGTGTTGGGGGTTGGGGTTTCCTTGAAACTAGTCCCTGGCATACATTCTGAGAGAGGGTGCATCGGTCTTGCTCCTTCACCTCTGAGGCTGCACTTGAAAGCCAGAGCCTACTTGCTACCTACTAGAATTCGCTAATAGGATCGAAACCCACCCTGAAAGCTGGTTTCCAACAAATAAGTTTCCCGTTATCTCATGCGGAATTTAGAAAACGATTTTACGCTTTTTTAGTTCACCTCTTGATCAACAAAACCTGTTTAAAGAAAAAGTTTGCTTAAAGCCTGTTCGAAAGAGTTAATTGTGAAAAGGTGTATTATTTTGATGTTGCCCGCTGAGTTAGCTTTTTGCCTTTGTCAGTATGACCAAGGAGTATTACATCTCTTTGAATGGAAACATTTGGTCATTACCATTCAGAGAAAATTATTATTATAGTACAATTTGGTACAGTAGGCATCACAAAATCTATTGAGGAAGATCATTCTTTTCACTACTGTGCATAAATATGAATTTTCAGTGTCAGCATCTTTAACACCAAGGATTCCATCATCACAAATTCAGGGACAAGACCAGTCCTGACTGCTGGGAATGGGAGTGTTAGGAATGCAGGGGACAGATGCAATTAAGTAGGAACAAACAAAAATCTGAACTAATGTGAGACGTGAGCAAACCAAAATAACCTCACTTCTGTATACTGAGATTAAAAATAAAAATGCTAATTTTTATTTTTAGATCTGAATTTGGACGCTGGATCTGGTCATGATACATGTGGAGAAACATCATCTGAAAGTTACAGTTCTCCTTCTAGTCCACGACATGATGGGAGGGAAAGCTTTGACAGTGAAGAAGAAAAAGACAGAGGTTGTATTTGTGGAGAGTGTGCATGAACGTCTTTATTCCTAGACTAATCTCTTTTTTGTATTAATTTTAATTGGTTTCTCACTTTTATTAGCTGCTTTTATTTCTGAAGTAGCCACAGAACGCATTTTGCTTTGTGGGTTTCGGGACTGGACAGTTTGAAGGCTTCTAGCAAATAGCAGGACTGTTTAAATACTGTTGAGTTTTAGATTACTACATACGTGTAGTAGTTTTCTGACCACAGTGGCATAGAGAAATTTCAGCAGTACAGCAATGGGAATAACTTTGTCATGACAGGGACTGGTTTTATACTGAATTATGTGTGGCATGTCTGAGAGGTCCTTCTTTTTCTATTGACAGTTTAATTTGTCACTCCTTCCAAATTTGAGTAAGCTCTGTTAGTGTCTTTCTAGGTAGATGCAAATTCCGAATTCAGTCTATGCCCTACTCTTCACGTTTGCAGATAGCACAAGTCAAAGACAGAGTAGCTAGTTGGGCAGTTTGATAGAGATTGACCTAGCTTGATTTGGATGAATGAAAATAATCTCAAAGTTATTCTGAATCAGAAAGATATAACTATCATTTGCGTCATCAAACTTAGGAAGTTTTATATGGGTAAATGAATTCAGGGCACGACTCTATTGTTTCAGTTTCATTCTTCTGACTGACAAATGCCTTTGTCTCCACAGATACAGACAGCAATTCTGAGGACTCTGGGAATCAAAATACAACTAGGTTTACAGGCTACAGTGCTGTCAGTTCATCAAATATGAACAAATCATCTACTCAGATCTCTTCAGTGAACAACGAAAACGGAAGCCTTTCAGAAGATCCTTTGAATGCAAAGTTTCAACATATTTCCTTCATGCCTGCCTTACACTGTGTGATGCACAGCGCTGCCCAAAAGCCTGAAGCAGTTGTCCCACCACCCATATCTGCAGATGGTAAAACGATGGGAATGCTTGTTACCACGCCTGTTGCTGTCTCGCCAGTGAGAGAGTCTGCAAATTCGCCTCCTGGTGGAATGGGCCCAGTGACCTCTGGTGAACCTGAGAAACGCCTTGAGCTGATGGCTTCCCCTTTGCCAGTCCCATCCACTTTCCTTCCACATTCTGTCCAGCCTGGTAGCCCTGCTTTGCATTTGGCAATACATAGATTGAAAATGCCCTCTCCACAGGGATCATCGGAAAGTTGCACAGTTAATGGACCGCAGCAGCCGACAGGAAACTTAAGTATCGGATCACCAAATACTGCCTTTATCCCAGTCCACAATCCAGGTAGTTTCCCAGGATCCCCAGTTCCTACTACAGATCCCATCACAAAACCTGCATCCCAGGTGGTAGGACTGAATCAAATGGTGCCTCACATTGAGGGAAACCCAGGAGCAATCCCTCAGCCTACCAATCTAAAGGTAGTTCTTCCAGCAGCTGGTCTCTCCACAGCAGCACCGCCACCTCCACCAGCTTCATACGCTTTGCCAGGCAGTCCTCATGCTACCAGTGTGTTGCCCAACCAGAATACAAACGTGCTAAACACTGTAGCGACTTCCTCACCACCTCAGTCAGCTGGTTTAGGTGTTGGTCAGGTCCAGTCCACTGTTCCTCCTGCAATACCTACACATACGCCAGGCCCTGCCCCTAGCCCGAGCCCTGCTTTAACACACAGCACTGCACAGAGCGACAGCACATCCTACATAAATGCTGTTGGAAATAATAACACTAATGGGACAATGTTGCCTCCGCAGCAGTTGGGATCTGGTCCTTGCGGTTCTTGTGGACGTAGGTGTAGCTGTGGGACCAATGGAAGCCTTCAGATTAATAGCTATTTTTATCATAACCCACTTCATGGACAAGTCTACAGAGTTCCGTCTTTCTTCACTCTGCCATCCCTTTGCAATGGCAGCTACCTCAATCAAGCACATCAAAGCAATGGAACACAACTTCCTTTCTTCCTGCATCAGTCTCCATATGCAAACGGGCTTATGCATGACCCAGTGATGGGAAGCCAAGCCAACTATGGTATGCAGCAGATGGCAGGATTTGGGAGGTTCTATCCTGTATATCCAGCACCTAACGTAGTTGCCAACACAAATGGGTCGGGACCCAAGAAGAATGGGAACGTTTCATGTTACAATTGTGGTGTAAGTGGACACTATGCGCAGGACTGTAAGCAGTCATCCATGGAGGCCAGTCAACAAGGTAATCATGATAACTCCCAGCGGACTTGCTTTTGAGTTTAGCAGATTCTCTTTACCTTTCTGAATGTGCTGTTTCTGGTCTTGCAGAAAGGTGTGCGTGCGTGTGTATGTTTTGTGTAAATGGTTGTGCACTAGTGACCTGCTCTAAAACTGCAAAGTATCATATCTCTGCCTGAAAATTTTGTAGAACAGTGCAAGGGAACGGGGTTCGGTTTGTAAAGTTGAAAGTGGGAATGATTCGAAGCTGGAAAGTCGAACTATATCAGTCCTAAATTGTCATTCTTTTTTCACTGATTTGTTCTTGGCATTATGTTGAGACTTGCTTGTCGTTTCAATTTTTCCATTCCTGTTCAGTGTTTTTTTGGAGAGAATCCATTGGCAAAAAGTGAAAGATATCAATTGCTGTCTGTGATATGAACTTGGATTCTTAAAACTTGTGAGAATTTAAACAAAACCACAAAACAACAGACTAGCCATTTGATAATTTAACTTTCCTAAAGCATACCTTTGCACAACCAGCCATCCTTCTGTGCCCCATCATGCAATGAATGAAACATGCTTTAACTTTTCAGACAAGTTGCAGCAAAAAGGCAGAAGCCAATTGGAACTGAAAATCGAAGGAATGGCTTCAGTCTCATATGCCATTTCTCTCTCCATCCAGAAGAATGGGGAAAATGCAGTGTTTGCATAGAGCATAAACTAAACTTTTGATTCTTGGCCTGTTCCCATTCTGACTTTACTTGTTTGGTCAGACTGGAACAGAAAAGACAAACCTTGATGGGGGTGGTCTTTGCTCTGCATTTTTCCAGTAAAGGTAAAGTCTCCTATGTCTACGATCTGTATCTTTTTTAAACTTACAGTTTTAGCAAGCAGATGAAAGAAAATAGTATAAAATCTTAGGACCTACTTTAAAAGGACTGGAGGATGATAGTGCCTTTTGAAGAGCATGTCCATTTTGATACCTTGTAGTGGTTTTGTAATCCATTTGAATTGTGAGCAGTGACTTAGTAGTTCTCTTTCCTGTTTTAGGCACTTACAGACTGAGATACGCACCTCCCCCTCCCCCTTCCAATGATACCTTGGATTCTGCAGACTGAAACAAGTAAACATTGCCTACTTAAACTGAAGCTTGGGAAATTGGGGGAAGGTGTGTGTGGGAGGGGGGTGGGGTGGTCTTGTGTTTTGGGACATTCCCGGTTCTATATTCTTTTGGAATTTTTCATTGCTTTTGCACCTCTGTTCCATTTGAAAGAAGAAAGCTGAGTCCCTGGTCTCCTCCTGGTTCTACAAAAGGCTTGCGTAATGCATGTAATTCAAACACACAGCCAAACAATCAAAAAGAGCATTCGAACCATGCTTTTGCACTGAAGACTTGAGACATGTGCAATGTTTACTGCATTTTTTCTAAAAAAAAAAAAAAAAAAAAAAAGTCCTCTGACCTCTGACATCACTGGTGGAGCAGCCATATGGTGAAAGAAGAAACTTGGTCATGTTCCCCACCACAATCTTCTTCCCTCCCTCCCTGTTCTCCTTATGCTGCTGTTTTATTTTCTTTCCCTGTTTGTCCACGTGGATTCGTTGGACTTGCATGAGTGTTTAGCAGTTCATACAGACCCTGCCCGTACTCTAAATTAATGCTCATGAATTGAGGGGAGATGTTCAAACGTCCTATTAGGAGAGTCCAAAGGAACACCCGATACTGTATGTGTACTATATCTGATAATAATACATATACACAGCTCTCGAGTCCCAGATAAATGAAAATATATAGAGCAGGAAGGGGCTGAAACTGTGTGGACTGGAACAGATTTAGAACGAGCTTAAATGACAGATTTTTCTTCCATTGTAGCTTTTTAGCCTGTATGTTCAGCAAAGGTGAAAAAAATGGTATGAATGTTGTACTCAGTGTGTTTGCATTTGTAATGAAAGTTGACAGCATTTTTTTCTTTTTTAAAGCTATTCTACATTGTGTCAACACAGAATGAACATTACTTGATTGAGTATTTTTTTCCTAAACTATTACAGTGTTGCATTGTACTTAGAATGTAAATGTTTTATTTCAAACTGAACAAAAGCTATGGTTTTCTACAAAATAGTCAGGTATTAGTATTAGAACCTGTCTACCAAATAGCAAAGTCACTATTTTATAACGATTTACCACTATGCGTAATTACGGTATAATGTGAAAGACTGAAATGAGTGTTAAGATGGTATTAATCATGTCAGTATCATGAGTAAGTAAGTTTAATGCTGCTGTATTTTTTATTTTATTTTTAAAAGCCAATATATGTACTAAATTGCTTCCAGGTAATATTTGATTTCCTAAAGTGCACTGAGGTTATCTGGAAGATGAGTGTATTTTTTGACTGCTGCATTCAACACCGATGAACAACTACCACTGTATATCCATAAGGTTTGGCATTCCTCACAGTTCATGGCAGAAATGTTTTTTCTTAAAATCAGACCTGGTGTCCGGTAGAGGGATGAAATAAAATCAATCTTTGGTTCAGCCGTCTAATAAATTGCTAAACAAACAAAAAAACTTGAAGAGAAAAAGCTTGATTACTACATTTCTTCATAGGTAGCATTTATATTTATAGCACCAGTGTACATTTTGAAACTTTTTTCTTGGAGGGGGGGAATGGGGAGGGAGGTAGATGAAAGCTTTAATTTAAAAAAAAAAAAAGTTTAAGTAGTAAATGAAAATTATTTTGATTAAAATTTTTATTTGATCTGGGTATTTTTGGACCACTTGAAATGAATGAACCGCGTTTGAGTTGAAGTGAGGGTGTTAAACCACCAATGGACTTGTATTGTGAATTACCTGCCAGTTGTACTTTATGGAACTTATTTTATGATTTAAAATACTGTACTGTAAATAGGAGGTATGTTACCTTCTCTTTATTTGTATGTTTACCATATACTTTGATATTTGAAATGTACTGGAAAGGTCACTTATATTTCTAGAAGAGATTGGATTTTATGCAACCTTTTTCCTTGAATTAACAGCAATAAAAAAAAGAAAAAAAAAGTACCTGTGTGCAAGTACTGTCCTTTATCACGGAGAACAGTGAAATAAACGTGATGCTCTGCCTCTGGATATAGGGATGGGATCGCAGCAGGTTTTGGCAAGCTACCGTTTTGGTTGGAATCCGTCACTTTTAAGACAAAGCTGAGAGTATTTGACTGAAGGTAAGGTCAGTCTTGTATCTGAAGTCAGGATACTATCTCTTGATTTAAACTTAAGATAGGTAGATCTCTTGGGAGAACGAGGATGGCCTTCTCTGATAGATCCAGGGCTTTGACTCTTTGACTCTTTCAGAACAGTTAAGCCTGTCTTATATTCTGATGGATCCTGGATTTGGGGTAAAACCCCGATTAAACATGCTTTTTTTTTTTTTTTTTTTTTTTGACTGCAGTGCAAATAATGTGTGTGCTAGTCATGTAGTAACTGGAAAGTGAGATCTTTCTTCCATCTGCTAAAATAGATGGAAGGACAACAGGAGTTGCCGGGGTAGGGAAGAAGCTTAGAAACGCGCAATTACAGCTGAAGGGTACGACAGGAATGTAGTACCCGAATGTGCTCGGGTAGTACTGAGAAGAGAAGGGTACTAGTTACTCTGTTGCCTCACTCTATAGACAGTGCTTCTAATTCCTACTGCTTAGCAGCAGCTTATCTACAGACCTGAGGACCGCAGGCTATCTTGGATCCTTGTCCCAGCTTACTCCCCACAACAGCCTACTTCCAGAGAAACCAACAAACATGATGAGAAGGCTCAGAGTTATCAATGAACCCAACCTCTCCAGGCAACCCCCATAATATAGTGGGGGGCTGTTGAGCCCAGGTATCCTGCAAACATCATCATACGTCTTCCACTTATGTGAGCATCTGGTGTCCCATCCATGGACACAAGGGAGTGTATACATCTCTCCAAGGAATTTGTGAATTATTGTATTACTCTGAAAATGAAATCAGCTACTTACTTGTGCCATTGGAGTTGCTGATACTCTCATTTGCCTGCATGCTGCAGGCAACCTGGAATTTAATAGATCCTGGTTTTATCCATTAATTCAAAAACAAAAGCGCATACCCTCTGGCACAGCAAACGGTATAAAATGTCTCATTCTTCTGGTGCTTGTTTTGCTGGAGACCTAACAGCACTCATAGCCACCTGTCCTCTTTGACTGCACCACTGCTGCCTGGGTGATGGGCTTCAACTGCAGTTCAAGAGGGAGATTCTCCCTCCCACTGAGAGGTGTGGAAACAGTTGCATGCCCTAAAGACACATGAGAAAATCCCACTCGCTGGTGGGCCCCAGCAGCTATCCAGGTCTTCCAGGAGTGACTCCTGCCTGCCGCAAGTGGAAACCTGTTGTTTCCACAAATGGTTTGGTTGTTGAAGCTGGAAGAAAAAACAAACGATGAGGTGGGCATGGACAGGATTGGAAAGAAGAGAGCATAAGGGAGCGCGATGATGCACGCTGCCTGCTTAGGAGCAAACAGATGGCCTCACTTCCCTGGCTAAGCAACCGTAGGGTGGCAGCGACGGCCTAACGCCTAGATCTTGTCTTAGCTGATACTACTGAGGAGGTGAAGGAATGGAGTGCGTATGCATCCTGCCAGGGTAGATGGAAAGTAAAATGTATAGAAAGGTACTCGGGGAACTGTGAAACTCGACCGGTGCTGAGCTACTCTAGTTGTAGAGAGATGGAAGTACCATCGTGATTTGCTTCAGTTTTGCTGATGGCTGCCTCCAGAGATGCGTTGACCTGGACGCTGCTGTAGCTGCTCTGCTGAAATAGGGTTGCCTAAATTCTGCACCCACAAAAAAAAAAAGCAGCTTTGGGCGATAGTGCTTCCTGCTCAGGGCTGGTAACTGCGGCTGCCAGAATCAAGCACAATATACGTGAAGGGTGTATGGACTGCGCTCGTGCTTGCGAGGAAGAAGAAGGGGTGTCCTAAAGGCGTAGTCCCGAGTTTGTAAGGAGGGCTGGAGTGCTGTCTCGGTTACGTGGACAGGATCCTGGTGCTAACCTATGCTCCCGTGCTTCTCTGACAGGGCAGGAAGGAAACGCGCATCCCAAAGCATTGCTGCGGGGAGAGCGTGCTGCCCCTCCACCCGGGGATGTTGTGCGCCTCGGCCGCGCATCGGGGCGCAGAAACGGGGTTCTAGTTTTGATCCAGCCCTTGAGCTAACAGAGCTGCAGACAGTCGAGTTCTGTACGGTGCTGTACATTGGAGCGGATTAGAGATCAAAACGTACCAACAGCTGTATTCCGTCAGGCCGAAAGTCCACCTATGCCTGCGTCCTGTCTCCAGCAATGATCAAGAGCAGATATTTAGGAAGAAAGTGCTGTTAATAAAAATAAATAAATAATAATAAAAAAAGACAAGTGGTAATCCTTGCAAATGCGTCGCCTGACGAAATGAGTCTCTTAAATTCATATTCACAATAGGTGGCAGCATAACTCTGCCAGTGGAATATACGGGAACTCCTGAGGCACCACGTAAGATGCTTCGGTTTAATGTGGTTTTAGCATTTTCGTGCCATGGGAGTAAGCTTACTCGGGGGATTTCTTTGACTCCTGATTTTGTAATGTTACTTTCTGTAGGGTTTTCTCGTTTTTAGATATTTTCTCACTCGAAGAACAGACTAATTGTTGTCTCTCAAAAAAACCAAGCATGCTAAATGCAAATCTGAAGCATTAACTACCTAGAGATAAAATAGCCCTGGTGGCATAGTGAAGACCCAGAGAATTGCAGCCAAATGGGAAGGCTGTGTCTTAAGAGCCGCTGAGCATTAGAAATGGCTCTAGATATTTGTATTCATGCAGTGAGGAATGCTTTCTGAAGTCCATATAAGGTTTTTTTGGCAAATTAGAATAATTCATGAGGGAATCTTGTTATCTTTCAGGATCATTTCTCTTATTTGCCTCTCTCTACTTAGTCTGAAGGTCCACAATTCAGTATTTAACATCAGATCAGATATTTATCTGGAACGTCTCGTGCTCAGGAACATGTTTCCAAAGAGATGGAACATAATAAACCCATTATTTTTAATATTGATACATGCTCCCCAACTAGCCTGAAGGGTCACAGTTGTCTGAATGGGCCAATAAAACAATGTACAAAAGCGCAGGCTGAAAAAAAATCGTTGAACTTGGTAAAAAGACAGAATAGCTGTATCTTAACCATTAGGGCATTCATTTTAGACCTCCCCTGTTTGGTCTAAAATGGCCATTTTTATTCACTTCTAAAGTATGGGTTTTTTCGAGACAGAGGATGTTGGTGACTGATACAAAGTTAATTCTTAACTCCTATGATGCTGATTGGCATGACTAATGAAAGATGGGGTTTGCTGCTTCAAAAACTTGGTTGCCATTAAATTTTGGTTTTAAAGTACTGGTTAGGGACTCCTTAGAAAAAACAGTAGTCTACATAGTAAGACATAATATACATCATAAAATATTATGCTTACGTTATAATAGTCTTCCTTTACCCCGATTGTAGTTTGAAAGTTAAACCATGGTGTTTTCAACAGCTTCACGTTTCTTTGTTTTTTTCACTGAAACTAAGTTTGGAAAGTGATGGCATGTCTAGGTAGAGCAGTCAACGTAACATACAATTAATTGTTTTGCTATCAAGTTGCTCTTTTTCATATAATTTTTTTTTTTCTTACAGGATATGCACACGCGCCAGCGAAAGAGCGGACAGTTTAACAGTGGCAAGGCTTCTGGATGAAAACACCATGAGACTTACTTTAATTGCTCCTTAAAGACCAGATGGGCTCTGAGGTGCATATTGACAAGGACTTCTAGGTATTTCAAACTGAGCATGTGATCCAGGAAATCCTGGCCTCTGTCAACAGACCAAACAAAAACCTCAAATGAAAAGATGAATAAAGTGTGAGGAGGGGAGGGGAACGCAACAGCAACACCAAAAAAACACCAACAAGCATTGGGGTGTGCTTGGGGTGAGACAGTTCTCGCACATCGCTCCATTTCTTGCTGCAGCTCGGATCCGTTTCGTAGCAAAGAACTGCAAAAAGCGATTGCATCTATTTGGTACAAAACCAGCTGAATTCTGCATTTCGCTGCAGCGCAGTTGGCCATATCAGACACGTAACAGAAGAGATGGCGCTTCCAGCAACCTACGTGAGGCTAATTTATGTGGACTTTGAACAGACTATAATAATACATTTAAAATTTTACGGTACTCATAATTCTTACGACTACCCAGAGATATCAGCTAGGTAACACGCCCTTTAGAGTGTTGCCTGTCTTTGATTTGTTTTCCATCTTTTATTTATGCATTTGCCTTTATTTTTCCTCTTGATTTAGCCCTGATAAAAACCTTTTAAAGTCTCTTTTACACGCGTGCTAGAACCGTGCACGTGATGGAGGGCCATTTGAAATGTTTTAATCCACGGTATGCAAACTCCCAAACAACAATACTGAAAATTTGCTAATCCAAAATAAAATGGCCTGTGCAAGGGGGTAGCTATTTCAGCGTGAGCCTGCACCAGTCCCTGCCATTGCGAAGGCAGCTAAACGTGAGCTGGGATTTAGCACCACACTTTGAAACCGCCACATTTTTCTTCCTTTCTAAGGAAGGATATCTTATTTCTAGCGAGTTCTCAGGTGGAGGAGGCAAAGAATGGGATGTTAATTTAGAGTTAGACAGGAAAACAAATGTGCTTGGCTACTCTACAATTAAAGCCTGATGCCCAAAGGCTGTCACGCCTCCAGCGCCACTGGAGAGAGCAGCTACCCTGAGACGTGAACGTAGCTGTTGCTGTGTCTGAGCCGGAGCTGCCGCACCAAGTTGCTGGAGACTTATGACAGCGCTTTCCTAATTTGTCTTCTTGACCGTGGAAGAGAATGCTGTAAAGCTTTTATTGCCATCTATTGCCAGCAGGTTCCCAATGCCGGTGCCCGCGCGGGACAACCGGAGGGACCGCCATGCTTCTCCACCACCTAGCGCCGGCCTGGCAGGTTCGCAG
Organism: Chroicocephalus ridibundus; assembly: GCF_963924245.1. Taxonomy (NCBI): domain Eukaryota; kingdom Metazoa; phylum Chordata; class Aves; order Charadriiformes; family Laridae; genus Chroicocephalus; species Chroicocephalus ridibundus. The sequence continues at coordinate 79,954,533 of NC_086285.1, read as the reverse complement.
AAGCAGGGTAGTCATCTCCCCCTCAGCAGTCTCCCTCCTGGCTAAGGACAAGGGGACCTCTGCCCAGAACCCGGCACAGGATTTTTAAAAAAGAGGACGCTGATGTTCATTTTCTGAAGTTTTTTTTTCAGGCACCTGGGTGACCTCCGTTTCCATTTGCACCCACAGCCCCATCGTTCCTGGTAGAGACGACAGGAGCAGGAGGTGTTTGGCAGCTGGAAGATCGGTTCACTTCAGCAGTGGCCATGCCGTGGCTTACAGGTTATAATGTCACCCTGCATTTAGCTGCTGATCTGCCCTCACCGCCCTTGCTCTCCCCAGAGCACCTCAGACCCCCTCGGGCAGGGGCAGTGCCACCTCTTGCTCAGTGGCAGGCGAACGCGGTGCCGGCAGGTGGATTTAAAGGGGGTTTGGATTTGCACAGGGATGGGTGGGTGTGACACGCTGCACGGGACGGCATCGGGAACCAGGGGAGACGGGGGCTGCTCGGTGCTGGTGTGGGCTGCAGAAGCTTCATTTCCAAACGTCAGTCCTTTCTGCTTTTTTGTTTGGTGATAAAAGCAAAACCCTTCCTTATCAGTAGTCTTCTCTCAAGCAAGTACCAGCAAAGTTTGGGACAGAGTAGGTCAAGCCAGCCCGACAGTGCTGGTGGTGTATATAGCCAGAGTGTAGGCACCGAGACAGTTTGATCACTTATTCAGGCCCTTTTTCTTTTATTTCCCCCAAAACCTTCTTGATTTATGCCTCAAAGTTTCATCTTTCAGCTCTTCAGTGCACATCTTTAACCACTTTTAGACACCTCCCATGCAGGCTTGCTCAGGCTATGTGAGCCCTCTCCCCTCCCCGCCGTGCATTGTCACTCACCCCCAAGTTTTCAGCATTTCTTTGTTTGGAAATGTATCTAATTTCCTTCTGAACTCTTTAAAGCTCCTTACTTCCATGACGGACACGGGTAACGTATTCCATATGCTTGCTTCCCTTTGGTCAGCGAGCTCGTCCCGTCTCCGTCTCTGATGGAGGGACAGGCCAGGCTCCTCCTGTTGCCACTTGAAAGCTGGGAAGCGCCCTTGGTTCTTTAATAAAATTAAGTAAAATTAACTTCCCTTCAAACGCTCTTTCTCTTGAGCTGCGCGCAGCGCCGCTTTGCTCTGCTTAGGTGTTTGCATATCGTGCCGGAATTGTTTCATCCATGCCAGGGTATTATTTTTACAGCTGGCCGTGGCTTTGACAGAAGGAAACGTGAGAGTTCGAAGGCAGGAGAGGGAGCGATGGCGGGGGAGCCACCGCAGCTGTCTGCACCAACCCACCGCCCAGAGCACCAGCGGGGTGCTTTTTGAATAAAGGACAAGGAAAAAACAAGCCAAAGCTAATGCAAAGATGAACAGCTGGCATCGTCAGGGCCTTGGGAGCACTAATAGGCCTTAATGAGCCTGCCCAGCCTCCCCCCGGCTCTCCACCCACCCTGCCCTGGGCCCAGCAGCCCCACTTCAGCTCAGCCGAGGGCTTTGGTGCCTGCTGGAGCGATGCCGGCTGCGTGCCTCATCCCAGTTAAGCGGTGGATGGGTCTTCCCAGGTGGGTCTCAGACCCACATTGCAGGTGTCCCCCACTCCTGCCCAGACCCCCTGGGTGGACCCTGGGCCTGCCCCACCGCTGCAAAGCTCACCTCTTCAACTCCTGTGGGTGCCTTCTGCAAAGCCCCTTCCAGGTAGGTGGTGGTTTCCTTCTTAGTGGTCCTGTGTCAGCTGTGGGCTAAAGGAGGGTGGACGGCAAATAGAGAGAGGTGGCGGTCACCCAGTTTGCAGAAGACACTGTTTTAAGTGCTTGATAATTGCAGCAAAACCAAAGAGCAAAACGCAGCTGAGGAAAGGGAAGAAGATATGGAAAGGATCAGACTAAAAATGTAGCTAGTAAGAATCACTAAATATGGTTTGTTTAAGGCTGGCTCAGGTTCAAATTCAGTCCCAGGTACCCTTGAGCTAACTTCTGTCATGCACCAAACGGAGCGCCAAAGCCGGGCGGTGCTGTTTGAGCTGGCTGTGCCTCTCCGGTGAGGTAGACAGGGCTTTGCAGCTACGCAAGAATTTTTGCAGCGGCACGGAAGCCTTTTAACTGTCTGGTTATGGATTTCACCGCTCATTTGAGACCTATTAAAAAAAGGTATTACATAGTGCGCCTGAGGCAGCAGGGACAGGTGAAAGAGGGCACGTTTCGCTCCGGACCACCATTGCCTGATCAGAGAAAGCAAAATACACTTTTCAAATGTACAGAATGTGCAGACACCATAGTCTCAGCTAAAAACTCATTTGCCAGCACTTGTCAGCACAGCAGGGTCTAAAATGTCCCTTTTCCTTCCCTAAAACAAAGCGCAGCAATAGTCCTGTGGCACTGCCTTACAAAAGCGAACGTATTTTGAGCGAGGGCTGTTGTATTGCCAGAGACGTTTCCAGCCTATGAGCTGCTTGTTCCCAATCTGTGGCTTTGCCCACCTTTTGTTTTAGCTGTTAAGAGCAGAGCAGCCTTAATGTGTAGGGGTATGTGGGGTGGCACCCGGGAGGAGCAACTTGGGCTCAGCTGGGCGCAATTATCCAAATGAAAGACAAGGTCTCTTCTCCCTTTGTTTCCATTGCCCTGCCTCTGCTGGGTCTTCTCTCATCTTCTCATTTTTGGCCTCAAACCTACTTTGCTACCACCTCCCATGTTCTTACTTGTACCTGTTTGCTTCCAGTGAGGCAACGGGGTCATCTGCTAAATCCCTCCTTCCCGGTCTGCTGCTGGGCGTGTTGGGCAGCACTTGCTCTTCTCCAGTTACACCGTTTTTCTGAGGTTTCCCTCCGTTTCATTGCCCTTGCGAATGCTGTACTCTGCTGTTTGTCTGCCTCAGTGCATCCACAAAGACCTTGCTCTGTCCTGTTTTTTTGGATTTCACTGGCTGCAAGTTATGTCTCAGAACTATCTTTTCATTCATTTATGTGTTTCTATTCTGTGTTGTTTATTTTAGCATCATGTTACGTTAGGATGATGTCATGTTTTGGCTTGAAGAGCTTTAAAAGTTCAGCAAATGTAATCAGGGACAAGCTCACTTTGCAGAATCGTTTTCTTCTGAGCATCAGGCAGACTGGCCTTGTCTTCTCACATGTGGTGAGCATCAGTTACAGTGGGGAGACAAGGTCCACCTGTGTCTGGGGCAGAGGATGTTGGACAGGAGTGTAAGTGTGGATTCTGTCTGTAGTGGGATTTAGGTGGGAACTCGGGCACAGGCAAGGTCGTTGCTTCAGCAGTCACTGGAGCTAAGCTGGCAGCAGGAGGACAGCTGACCTCTAGACTAGCACGGCATGAGGTGGAAGTGTGTGTGTATATTTGGGACGCTTTTGCTGCCCCAGAGACCAAACCAGAGCTGAACTTGGCCCATGGGAAACGCGAGGCTTACACACGAGCAGCGGTGGAAACCCTACCTGGCACAACAGGCAGATCTCGGTGGCTCTGCAGTGCCCTTGTCCTGCTTGCTCTGCCTGGAAACTGGAGGTTTCTCTTCCCTGAGGTATTTGTGGCATCTGCTTGGGGCGAAGGACCTCTGAAGGCACCATCGATGTGGGGGGTTGAGGCTTTCCTCCCTTGACAGGCTTACCCCTCTCTTCTATTTAAAACAAAATCCAACTTGGTTTTGGAAGGCAGGCTGTGAGTGCTTCTCCTTTGCTCTAAAATTTCATGTCCTCATGCTGGATTACCAGCTGAAGACAGAGCAGCAGTAAAAACCTCTCAGATGAATGTATGCAGATGAGCCACAAGCTAAGAAATGAGGTTCGATCCTCCCCTTTTGCTCCTGTACCTCTTGCAGCTCCCACTGCTGGGCTCAGCAGCTCCCAGTGAAAACCTCTGAGGTGGGAATACTTCTCCATCTCCTGCCCCGACCCAGCCAGTGCTGAGTTCCACAGGTCCCAGCTGTCCCCCAGGATTGTGCTTCAGCTGGTGGCCTCCCATCCCCAGCACCGATATGTCCAAGTGCCTTTTGCAAGCGTGCAAAACAAGATCTGTGGGGCATCCCCCTCCTAGATTTGTCATGACAGTTCCTTAGTAAGCTGCTGTCTTCTCCTGTCCTACTTAATGCTGTGTTTGTTATCGTTGCAGACAGGGGGTTCGATTCGGTAGCCCACGCATTGATGTCTAGCGTCATTTGAGAAATCTTGGCACACCCGGGGGGCCTCCAGCTGCCTCTCCAGGCATACACGTGTCTCCTGTATGTCTCCAGCCTATTTTCTGTCCCTGCATTGCTGCCACAAGCAGCTGTGGGTGACCCGGGTGGCAGTGAGACACCCCGGTGCAGGCAGCTGAAGGTGGCCCTTGCTGCATGCCCTTTACAGTGGAGGCAATGGGCAAAATTAACAATTTTCAATTCATATCAATTGGTTATCAGTTTTTATCAATTTTTCCCCTTCTGTTGTTCTAGCCACAACTGGAATTGCATCCGAACAGAGGCACACCCGCTGGAGTCCGGCAGCTGAGCTTGGCACCAGTGCTTCTGATGGGACTCCTTCCTCCCTCTGGTGCTGCGCGCTCCCGTTCTGTTTCTCTTGCTTTTTCCTTCGCTCTGAACAGCTCGTGTCCCTTGTGAGGAGGGTGCACGCAGACACATGCCTCGCTCCCTGTCCCGCTCGCAGGGAAAGCCATCCTGTTCTGCATCCTGCCAGTATCCAGCTGTGGGGATGTTCATGGCGTGGGGCTTTTTTTCCTTCTCTCTTTAGGCCTCGAGGATGTAGCTACAGTATGTAGAGGGGTCCAAAAAATCCAGTTATCTGAGCACTTAGGAATTCTCTCTATAATTAATTCCATCCCTTCATGAGACACAGAGATGCTTTTTGTCCCCTGATTGTAAACAGAGGTACGAAGCCGAAGGCATAAATCATGTTGTCTGCAGCAGGCGTGGGCTTTGGGAGAAACGTGGGCGACTGGTGTTAGAAGCCCAAGGCTACATCCACGCTCCTAAATCAAGCTTGTTCCCTGACGGTGGGATGCAGTGCACCGTCCATGGTGGCCTCCCCGTGCTGCTTCTTGGTCACTTGCCCATGCCATCCCTGGGGTGGAGGGGAGCAGCTGGGCTTCGGTGGGGTGATGCTGCAGCATACATTGGTGGTGGACCCTGTGCTCCTCCTGGACCAGTGTAGATACATCCCTGCGTCCTCAATGTAGTCGGGGCTGGGGGGGAAGTCGGGAAAGGAAAGACGGGGTGAGAGCACCCAAGTTAGATGCCAAAAGCAAGTTTAAGAGAGTGTGAATCTCCTCTTTCAGAGCAAAAATAAAAAGCACTGATGAATTATTCTATAGGCAATTAAGCGAAATTTCTGTGTCGGTAGCCCTTGTCCTTATGGTAGATTTCAACTTCCCAGACATCAACTGGGAATATCTTACTGCTGTGATGATCAGGTCTTGGAAATTATTGAAGTTTATAGGAGATAACTTCTTGGCACAGGTACTCAGTGAGCCAGCTAGGAAAGATGCCCTCCTAGACTTGCTATTTGTGAATAGAGAAGGACTCGTGGGAGATGGGATGGTAGGTGGCTGTCTTGAGTCATCATGAAATGGTTGAGTTTAAATTTACTCAGTGTGATGAGGGGGAAAAAAGGACAGCAGAGTTGCTACCCTGGACTTCAGGAGAGCAAACTTTGAGCTATTTAGCAGAGTACTCTGGGAATCTGCTTTTGAGGGCTTAGGGGTCCACGAGTGATGGTCAGTCTCTGAGAACCACCTTCCAGAAGCACAGGAGCAATTCCACTGTGTTGTAAGCCACCATTGCAAAAAGCAGCTGGAAAGCAGAGGGAATAAGCTGGGATGGAGGACCACCTGTGCTGGAGCTTGCAGGGAGTCTGACACTGCATGAGATGCTCTTGCTCATCCTGGTGAGGTTTTCGCTCGAAAATCTGAGACAAGTGCTTCAAATACCGAAATTAATTAATTCCCTGCCTTAGACCCATCACATGAACTTTCTCCCTTGTCACTGTATGTGTCAACACAGCTGCCGAGAGGGGGACCATGCACCCACTTCAGTTATACCACGGGTAAAGAACCCGGGACCCTCCTCCCCTCTCTGAAACCTGAAATAAGAGAAGCTCCTTGAAGTGGAGTGTCAACAAAAAAAAAAAAAAAAAAAAGAAAAGAGAAAATAGCTGCTTTGTAGACGAAACTGGCTGCTCTCTCTTAGTGCAAGACAGTGGTGGCTTCTGCAAAGGCTTCCAAAATGTCTTCCTAAAGGCTATGGGGTTGTACCTGTAGAATATACGGGCAGCTCCACCATATGCTTAATCCGAGAAGCAGCGTCGAGTGATGTGAGCTGGGTTGGCCAGAAATAGAGGGCAGAGTCAGCCCTCGCTGTGCGCAGCCTTTCTGAACGGGGAAATGAGTATCAATAGTAATTGGCTTAATTTCCGTACTGCCTCCAGTCTGCCTCACAGAGGGATTTTAATGCTTTTCCTCGTGGCAATTGCTCCTGCCAGTCCTGGGTTGGTGATTTTGTGAGCGGGAGACTCAGCTTTCGTTTGCTTCCCATACAGGGTCCCTTCGCCAGCGTAAACCACCCCCCCCCCCGCCCCTGCTGCCAGTGCCTCTTCCTTGGCTGCGTGTGGTCCTTCAGCCGAATCCTGACACTTTATTTTTGGTTAACATCAGAATGGAGCTGCGGAATAATTGCTCTTTCACTTTCCTCTTATATAGGCCATGCTGCTCGTCTGCATAAATGTTCTCTTCATGCGTCTTGTCACTCTGCCTCGCAGGCTTCCTCGGAGGGGGGGAAAAAAACAAACCAACCCACTTAATTTTTTAAAAAAGATGCCTTTTTTTCCTCGTGAATTGCCCTTGCTCTGTATGATAGCCAGCAATTGGCCCCAAAGGATGAATACTAAGCAGCTTTGCCATGGTGCAATTCAGCTCTAAGACGTCTCATATATCCGGGGCTGTCCTGGAAGACCTTGAGGGCCAGGGGGATTGAAGCCCGGGAGGGAGGGAGGCCACCTTGGCAGCTCCACCCCGTTCAAGGACTCGACCAAAAGCAAAGCCAGGTTTTAGCTACTGGTGTGCAAATCCCGGTGGTGACACAGGAGGAGGAGCCGCCGGATGCAAGTCAGCCTTCTCCAGGATGAAAGCCTTTGCTGTCAAGCTATTCAAAGGGAAATATCCCGAGGCTGAAATCTGCTGGCATCCACCGGCTCCTGCTCTGGTGGCCGGCCGCCTGCCTCGGCTCGCCTCAAACCTGCAGCCAGTAAAGGGCAGGGAGGGATGGGGGAGCCCTGGGGGAAGGATAGAGAGGAGTGAGACCTGCTGCGCCTTGCCTGCCTGCCTGCCCGCCTGCCTGCAGGCAACCGCCGTCGTCTCAAACGCGATAGGATTTGGCCACGGACCGTGCAAAGCTCTGGCTCCACCACGAAGCAGAGCACCAAGCGGTTTTCCCTCCTTGCTGAAGTACTTGCCTGCAGAGACCACACGACTGGTCGTGCCCAGTAATGTTTTTGTGACCCGATTATTTATCGGAACAGAAGCTGGCTCAGCCTTCAGTGCTGGTTAGCTTTTACTGTCATGTTTTCACAATGAACAGAGGCCACCCTGAAGGAAACGCGTGGGGAAGACCAGACCATGCACCATGCTGGGCTGAAGACCCATGTCATTCTCACAGAGCCAAGGTGGAGCTTGTCGTGTCTGTCCCTTCACCCACCCACACCCCCACCCCCCACAAAAAAAGAGGTATAAGTCAGACCACAGGGAAAAATAGAGAGCGTGGAAGAGCACGTGGGAGCAGTGCCCATGGCTGAAGGCGCCAGGAGAGCCGGGAGCGAGAAGCCGCTTGGCTCGCCTTGCATGTGACTCTGCTCATCCGGAGGAAAAAGAGTGGCACAAAAGCGTGACCTGAGATCGCCACCGCAGGCTGTGCCTTGCTTTACAGGCACTGAGGTAAGGGCAAGCATGAGGTTTGCATTTTGAAATGGTGAAAAGGAACATAGGGGCTGAAGAGGCGTCCTGAGACTCCAGCCCGAGACTGCAACCTCTACCATCACCCACAGCTCGCTGTAGACTTCTGTTCCAGACTGATGTAGCTCCATTATAGCGATAATTAGGCTGGATTTTGTCCTGCTTCTCTCAGTAAAAGGATGTTCTGGAGTCTACTTGCTCTGATGATTAGAAAACAGATAAGAAGATGGGAGCAGCCATGTGGAGTCAGATGAAGGATCCTTCTGAGTATCATATGTCCAGGGTTAGTCAGTAGCACGTTTAAACAGGAAAAGCAAAATCTCTTAAATGAAGAGAAGTTAGAATATAGCCAAAACAAACAAACTATCAGACTCTATGGAAAAAAACGCGTAATATTTGTGAGGCCACATCTAAGTGTACCGTGTCCAGTTGTAGGGTCCTTGGTACAAGAGGAGCGTTGACAAGCTGTAGCAAGTCCAACAGAAGGATAGGGTGTACCAGGAGAGGACGAGAGCGCTGGGTTTGTCCAGCCTGAAGAAGAGAAGGCTGAGAGGAGACCTTACTGCTGTCTGCAACTACCTAATGGCTGATTACAGGAAATACGGAGCCAGGGTCGTCTTGGAAGTGCACAGTGAAAGGATGAGGGGCACCAAATAGAAGCTGCATAAAAGGAAATCCCAATTAGACATCAGGAAACAATTTTCACAGAGGTGGTGGTCAAAACCACGGAGATGCACAAAACTTTCCTGGACAAGGGCTTCCTCTGACTTTAGAGCTAGCTGTGCTTTGAGTTGAGATTGAGCCAGGATTACCTGGCTTATCCAGGATAACCTGGATTACTGTGTGATTCTGTGTTTTGTTTATAGGTGCACCTGATTTTATTTTTTCACTTGTATGTATACCTGTAGTTTAGGCGACTATGAGTGTAATCACCATTGTCCATCACCTCGCATAATAAGACCCCATTTTCACTTTCTTATAGTGTTACTGGACAGCATATGTTTAGGCTGAAATTGTGAGAGAAGCTCTTTGCGCAGCACCTTTTCTTTCAGTACATTCATCTCTTTCTTTTTGCCGTTCCAGTTTATGTGCTCTAAGCATTTCAAAGAACAAGCTTTCTGAAAAAGTCAGGACCAAGAAGAGCTAGGTGGTGGCTCGGAAACCAGGCAGCACCTCTGGCAGTTGTGGCTTACAGGACTATCAGGATAGATAGCCGGATAGATAGCCAGATAGATGGCAGATGTTCAAGCTATGCAGATGATCAAGGTCCGTGCTTGATCTCGGCTCCTGGGTCTCCTTTCTGTAGCGGTCTAAACACGAGCTCCTCTTTTCTGAAGCCTTGTGTGGGTGTTTCTGAGTACCAGCTGGTGTTGGTGGGAGCCAAGCTCCACCACCTCCAAAACCTGGCCCTAGCCCCTGGGGTTTGGTACCCAGAGGATGCCCGTGGCTCACATAGTGTCTCGGTATCCACACACCAGGGACAGAGCCCAGGCTTTTGGTGCCAAGAAGATCAAACTAAGATGGGACAGCAGGTCTGAAAGGAAATAGGTTATTCCCCTCCACCAGCTGCAGAAGGCCAGTCGCTCCGAATTCACTGCTGTTTGAACTCAACTGCACCATGCTTGGTTAAAATGGCTGTGACCTCCACGCAGCCCTCTCTGTGCTGCTTTAACTACGTCAGGTTAAAACCATATGTTAAATGAAGCTGGTGGGGCTCCAGGGCATGAGCAAGCCCTCTGGCATAGCTGTCCATATTGTTATTTTTGCATCCTGTCCTTTAACGCTTTAATGCAGAAGATGGCACTTAAAATGGACAGTCATATCCGAAGGACCATCACTCTCACTGCTGAACCCTTCACGAACCCAGGAAAAAAAATCAATAAGGACTTAAAAAAAAATGCAAAAATCCATCATATTTCATCTGCTCTGTGCAGAGCAGGTTTAGGATTGTTTTGCATCTGGGATAAAAAAAAAAAGAAAATAAATTGCAGTGTAGGATTCCCTGTAGGGGATTAGGTTTCATTTTGAAACTTTAAACAAACACAGAAATCTTAGCATAAGCTTCTCAAAGAGTAAGCATTCTGGCATCAACTTAGGAAGAAAGAGCATAAGGCTGGGACTCGGGAGACTTTAGGATTACTGCCTTCTCTACCACTGTGCAACCTGTGGCGTGACCATCTCCTGCTTCATTTAAGCCAGATCTTCCAAGCTAACTTCCGCCTTCAGGTTTCAGTGGGAGCTGAGGACTTAAATACTGTTAGAAGATCCGTTTGCCTTGGTTTTCTCTCTTTCATTGCTGCCCGCTCCTCTTTGCGCTGTTGCAAGAGCTGTGGGACAAGGACTGCTCCCTGCGTGTTTGTAAAACACTGAGCTCTGATCTTTATCGCTCTTCTCAGAGGGACATTCGTTATAAGGAGTCAAGTTGCCACACGCTGGTGTCCCTGCTTCGGCAGTGTCTGGCGTTACTGACCACAGCTTGAGGTCTGTGGCCGTGAAGAGCGACACCGATGTTGCTGACCCTGGCAGGGCCGTGGTGAGCTGCAACCCAGGGCTGCAGCGAGGCTGAATCCCTTCCCGCTGCCCCGCTCCATCCACGGCTCCGCATCCCAGCCTGCGCCTCCACGGCATGCGTGGGAAGAGGTACATAAATTAGGTGCCCCCTCCTTTTTATTTTGAATGAAATAACTTGAGGCTAAGCTTGACCGGAATAAAATAAACCCATCATATCAGACTGCACGCTCCCGCTGCCACCGAAGGTGACAGCAGAGTTGCCACTCGCTCAGTCCTGCAGCGCTGGTGACCCTCCACATGCTTTTGTAGAGCGGGATCCAACTCGATCCCTTCTCTGGACAGCCAAAAGGTCTTGTGTGGCCATACCCCCGCTGACCCCGGGTACAAAGGTTGGCCAGTGCACAGGCGTAGGCGGCAGGAGCCGGTTTTCTCCTCCTCTTTGATGTGACGTAAATGGGAACAACCCAGGGTTTATGAATCCCAGGTGGAAAAAGTTGGGAGTGGAAAGCAGAGCCGTCGCAGTCTTGACAGGCGATTTGTGTTTTCTTTCGCAAGACTCGTTTTGGGCACTGGACATGTGGGGCTTTGGTACTTCAGGGCGAGGGCTGGTTGTCTTTCCTGTGTGTAAAATGGCACCCACCCACACAGTTTAAACAGAAAATCTTGGTGGTCACGGACCTACTTCAGCTTCTGACCTCATTTTCATCCTGCTTTGTGGGGAAAAAGAGGATTGTTCCCTGTTTGCCCAAACAAGCACGTGGTGTTTGGTGTGTGTGTCTGTGCGCAGCCGGGCAGGGAGAGGTACGTATGGTGTACAAATAGGCTCGTGCTTGCAATACAGCTTTGATTGCACAGTTTTACCGCAGATGGAGGTGACACCAAATAATATTGTGTAACAACAGAAGGTTTTTACAGAGTTACACAAGGGTTGGATCCTGTAACGTAGATCAAGGAACCCCAACGAATTAATTTCAGGTAATGAAGCACGCCCCAGACACTGGAAACTTTGTACATTACATACAGAAACTGTCCTGACATAGTCGACAACATTTTAATTTGTTTTGCATCAAGATCAATGTGCTTGGCATAATTGAGGGAACAGAGGTAACACATCTGAACGAGTACTTGGTGTCTACTGAAGTGGAAAATGCCTAACAGCCTTTCTCAGAGTCCCTTGTGTGACCAACAGGGGAAAAAAAGGTTGAAGCAGCAGCAAAACCCCAGCTAAGAGCATCAGGTGATGGTGACATCTCAACAAAGTGAACTTTCACATGTGGTCAGAGCGAAGCCTAAATTTCCCACTTGGAATAGCTAGAGGAAGCAATCCCTGCCAAACCTGGCTTCCCCAAGATGTATCCGACGTATCCAGGGCCACTGATGCTGCCGCAGGAGCACATCCTTGGGGGAAAAAAAAAAAGAAAGAGGGGGAAAAAACCTAAAAAACGTTATCCGCTCCTATTTATCTGGCTTGTAAAGCAAGGGATGTTTTAGAAGCAGCGCTCTGGTGAGCTCTGGCTTTGAATCCTTTTCCCGTTGCTTCTAGAAAAATCCTGCTGTAAATCCCTTGCAGTTGCAGCATCTTGGTTACTTCTGGGAGACAGATGAAGTTGCCATCTTCTGATATATCTGCTAGGGGACAACGGCCTGCTGGCAGAGACCTCTGGGAGCCCTGTAAGACAAGGACAGCTGAAGACTTTTCTCTTCACAACACCCATTGCAAGGCTTTTAGCAAAAGCTGCCACCGGCAGTGTTGGCAGCCTCTCCCCCTGCTGCAGAAACACCCCTGCAAGGCAGCGCTGGGGGAAAATGTAAATTGGGGGTTTCTAAGGCAAACGCAAAAAAATCCACCAGCCCTTAAAAAAAAAAAAAAAAAAAAAAAAAGGTAGGGTTACATAGAGACAAAAGTTACTTTCTACCCCAGGAAAATCAGAAAATTATTTCTGCTGTGTATGGTAAGCCAGGGAGGGCCTGGCACCGGAGGCGGGTGGGAAAAACAAACAAGAGAAAGACCACTTTCACTCCCAAGTGAACCTTTCAGTCAGATTTCAACCTTCATCCACCAAATGCCCCGCTCAGGAGGTGATGTTCATGAGGATGGGGATGTCCACTGTTCTGATATGAGGTTTATTTGCCCCTGGAGCTGTAGCGTGAAACTTGTGCAGATATTATTAATGGAGAATACATGTCAGGACTTACACATTTCTGCAGTAAAAAATGAAGTCAGGAGTTGTCTTCCATCGCAAGAGAAGGTTCACGCAAAGTCATGAGATTTCACGTCTTGTTTGCAGTCCGTGCATTTTATATCAGCTCTCCGTCATTAAATTAAGCATACTGCACAGTTTTATAGGACAGACTGAGTTTTTCATAAAACGTCTTGGCAAGAAAGAATTTTTCTCAAGATACACAGTGAAAACAGCAAGGGTTTTTCCATAATCATGACATAATTGTTCTAGATATATCACTGTACCAAACAGAACCTGTTCTCTTTATATCTCTTGTTTCTTGGTAAACACAGTGCTCACTGCAATGGGGATCATTCGAAAGGCAAAATCTTGTAATAGAAGATGTTATCGGAGGTATTTTTGTGTTCACGGGGCACGTTACTGACAGTTGCTCTGTGCTTCATGACAAGCTCAGAGAATAATAAATTACCAGGAAAAATGTTTCTATTCTGAAAAATGTGCTTATGCCCCTCAGCCAGAACCTGACGATACTTCTTAAAGCCGGTCAAAAGAAACAGTTTCCTGCATATTTTGTAAAAGCTTTGGATTGTTTTTACTTCCCCGTATTTTTTTTAACTTTTCTTTAAAAACTTTGCAGAAATCCTTTACAAATGCTGAGTTGTGAATTATTTTTTTTTTTTTAAGAAGAACTACCAGATGCCAGAGGAGGACATTACCTGGATTTACAATGCACCAGTCCAAATCTGCGCTCTGCCTCAGGCAGGCCAAATTCCCATTAGCACTTGAGGTTCAGCCAGCGATGCTATTCTTATTTTCCTTTTTGTCCTTTTTTTTTTTTTTTTTTTTTTTTTTTGAGCCGATTCACCACCTTTGTCATCCCATCCCTGCACGCCGGGTCAGCTTAAGGACTGTGGCCAAACGAAAGCAGTAACTCTCTGAGATGATATCCAGAGGAACGGCTTGGGCTATTCTGCCGGGAGCAGGAAGCATCACTCCTGCCACAAAAGAAGTTATACGATGGCATGTGTTACAACCGGGATAGAGAGGTTAGAAAACCACCTTCAGACAGTGCTTGTTGCATGGGTACAGTGTATGTAGAAGAAGGTAAAAACCCTGGTGTTACAACTTCTTCTCTCCCTTATTTTCTTCTTTTCAAACCCTAAGTGACCCAGGATGGCAAGAAAAGCGCCCGTGCTTTGCTCACCCGCAATTAGGAAGGAAACGAGTTTAAACTGTACGTGTTTGCGTGTGGCAAAGGGAGGACTCGTGCTCCCCAGTCTGCCCCCGAAATTACTCCTAATAGGACTAAATAGTGTTTTGCAACCGGGTTCTCGGCAGGCGATAAGCTGCCATCAGAAGGCGGCCTGCATACTACCACCAAAACGCCAGCGTGCTTTTGCATGTATCATGCTATTGTTATTATACTGGAAAATAACTAGCTGTAAACAAATTATATGACTCGATACAGCCCTTTAATGAGTTTAGCTGCATACCTTCTGGTAGGTAAAAGGTAAGACAACAGCACTAGACAAGTCATTTCTGGACCCATTACAAGTAATTTGCGAGCGCAGGCATCCCAGTTTTGCAATCTCGCTCGTCTTCGTTTCCTTCGAACCCTATGTCTTCTTGCCAGCGTCAGTGTGCTCCGGCTTCTTTTTTGGAAAAGGTTTGCCTTTACTCAGCTCTCTTGCTCTGGCTGTGCTTGCGCAAGCGTCGATAAATGTTTAACTCCGTTGGTACTTATAGCCTGGAGTGAAAGAGAAAAGCATGTCTTCCATGGACAGGGATTAATATTTTCCCCTAAATTTGCCCTTTATTAAGTGGAGAAATTAGGGTTATGCTTGCCTAAAGGTGCTACTTTTGTTCTGTGCTTCGCAAGTGCCTGAAGTTGTTGCTCTCAGCTTCACCAGGAAATTTTAGCAAATCGGAGCATGTTTCTGAGCCCATCCCTCCCTGCTTATCCCGCTGCCTCATGTTTTCGTAATCTCCCCTGCACACAGGGAATTGCTTGGCAGACTGCTGCGGCATACAGGGATCCTGATGACCAAAAGCGAAAGCAAAGGGATGCACTTGGTGGGTCCCCATTGTGCAAGACCCCATGAGTTTGGGCTGCAGGAGCCAAAGGCTGTGTGGGTGTCTGGCCAGCAGTTCAACAAGGGGGCAATAGGGGCACAAAGACAGACTGTGGGAGCCGTTGGGAGCCCCAGCCTCGCTGTAAAGAAAGAGGAATCCATGTAGTCAGTCATAGAATCACAGAATGGTTTATGTTGGAAGGGACCTTAAAGATCATCTAGTTCCAACCCCCCTGCCCTGGGCAGGGACACCTCCCACTAGACCAGGCTGCTCAAAGCCCCATCCAGCCTGGCCTTGAACTCTTCCAGGGATGGGGCATCCACCGTTCCTCACTGCCCTCATAGTGAAGAATTTCTTCCTGATATCTAATCTAAATCTACCCTCTTTCAGTATGAAACTGTTACCCCTTGTCCTATTGCTCCACTCTCTGATAAAGAGTCCCTCCCCATCCTTCCTGTAGGCCCCCTTTACATATTGGAAGGCCTGGAGCCTTCTCTTCTCCAGGCTGAACAACCCCAACTCTCTCAGCCTGTTCTCATAGGAGAGGTGCTCCAGCCCTCTGGTCATTTTTGTGGCCCTCCTCTGGACCCACTCCAACAGGTCCATGTCCTTCTTGTGCTGAGGACTCCAGAGCTGGACACAGTACTCCAGGTGGGGTCTCACCAGAGCAGAGTAGAGGGGCAGAATCACCTCCCTCGATCTGCTGGCCACGCTTCTTTTGATGCAGCCCAGGATGTGGTTGGCTTTCTGGGCTGCAAGTGCACATTGCCAGCTCGTGTTGAGCTTCTCATCAGTCAACACGCCCAAGTCCTTCTCCTCGGGGCTGTCCTCAATCCGTAGTCATCGTGTAAAGCAGCACACCTACACCTAGGGAAATAAGCCTGGCAGTGGAAAGGGTACGCTGTGCTGTTTAAGGGATGAAGCCAGGCAGTTGATTTGTCCCAGGTCCTTGTATCTGTGGGTTCAGGACAGGCACAGGTCTTTGCATTACAGCACAGGCCAGCATAAGAAGGGACCTGGCCCCATCTGTCATGGGACCCCACTGCAGAGGCACGGCCAGCCCTGAGCATGCTGCGACTTGCTGGGGGTGGTAGGACAAAGCCCGGGGTGATGCCAAGCTTGCTGGCTTCACCACCCTGGAAATCTTAAAGCCTTTGTGAATCGACAGCCCATTCCCTGGCCTTTATAGGACATTTCCTTAGCATGTTTCCTGGTGCTCTGGGGAGTAAAAATCCCAACACAAAACAAAGTTGACCAAAGGCAACCCTCCAGCACTGCGGCTTAGGAAAATGACACTGGCTCACACCAGCCCACGGCACAGCCCACACGAGCCAGGGGCGACTGCTGGACTTCTGCTTGCTGCGGCTGCAGGCGCCTTGAATCGGGACAAAAACCCTCTTAAAAAACCTGTCTTTGCCATGTGGGGCAAGGTGGGGGCACACGCCGTGCCAATGTAGGTCAGGGCCATGAGTCAGTCCTGGGGTGCTCTGCCGGGAGTCCGGTGCGATGAACTAACCAAGTTGCGCAAAGCGAAAACATATCAAGATCCCGTATAGCTGGCCTCCGTTTGTATCGCCTATTAAATATTTGATGAGTGACAACTGCCTAACCTACTTTACCCCTTTGGCCTACCACGGCATTGACCGCCTTCCCCATTTTTCTCTGTTATTACATTTTGGGGAAGACAGTGTCTCTCGCGACAAAACAATCTTAGATGTGAGGAATGGAAATAAAAGGAGATACAAAAAAGGAATGTAAAACAGAGACAACCCTAGGAAGAGGAAAGTGACATGTGGGCAAAGGGAAATATAAGTTGAATTGCAGGACACTATCACCAGTTTACCATAGAGAGGAAACCAGCAATGCCTGGGGATGGAAGTGTATGGAGAATTACGTTAATTTTTTGTCCCCTCCTAAAAAAAATTTGGATTTCACCCTGGGAAATGCATATGCACACATTTTATTGATACAAATATATGGAATAATTGCAGAGGAACTTAATTTTATATGAAATTGCTCATTGCAAAATTTTAAAATTCCACAGTAATCCAGAGTATGTCTAGTTTTGCCACCATAAATATTCATGAAGGAGAGAGAAAAGGGGGTGAAGGCAGGAACCCAGGTGGCAGAAGGGTTTTTATGCAGCAGGCGCCTCAGTAATGTCTCTCTATGCACAGTTCTCGTATCGCTGAGAGCAGAGATCGCTGAGCCAAGGCGCTCTCTGGCCTTGTCAAAATCAGGGAAAACAGATGAGGAGCAATAAAAAACAATCCACAGTTATATTGGATGAAGCCCCACAACAGCCCGTGCTCCAGTATTTCGGAAGTCAGGGTTCAGTTTAATCAAGCGTCGGTCTCCTGAGAGGAGCCAAGCACAGCACATCTGGGGATGGGAAGCTGCGGCTCCATCAGCAAACAGCCATTTTTCTTCATTATTAACAAAACGTGGTTGTTAGTCCTTTTTTTTTGTCAGACAAAGAGAAGAAAGAAATAGCGGGCAAGTGGCAAAGAGCAGCCACTGGCCTGTTCCAAAGATGGTGTCAAATACCCGTAGGTTGGCATTCCTGTTTCCCACTCCCTGTGCTGCCTTGGGGAGCACAACGGCTCCGGCGTTAATTGTACAGCTGAGTGCTGAGTTTCCTTATGGCCGATTCACGCTGACGTAGAAGAGCGTTTTTCACTCTGAACTGACTCCTTTCAATGCAAACGGTGCTGTTAAAATTGCGCCCTGTCGGTCCTGTGAGGTAGGGTGAGCATGGACGGAGGCATTTGTGCGGATCTATGGATGCGTCTGTCTGTTGTGCTGGCTCCGCAAAGCCTGGGCCACGCCATTTCTGAGAAACACGCTGATTTATCGCTTTATTTCATTTATAGTGACTCACTTATTTGCTCTCTAAAAGCCCTCCACCTTTTATTCTTTAATTGTTGTCGTCTTCCATCCCCAGCGCCAGAGGGAAGTGCCCGGGAAGAGGAGACCTGGCGAGCTGACAGGCAGCGCGTACAAAGCCTCGCCCCAGCATGCAGGGGCAAGAAAGGGATGAGGCGTAAACAGAGATGGGATTAGCAAGGGACACCAGGAAGGCCAGGTATCGTTCTCATCTCTGCTCACTGGAATAAGAAAGCTTTCATCGCCTTCCTTTCTGCAGGAGAAGCGTTTAGTGCCTTTCAGTTTCTACTTCTCTTCCCAAAAACACCAGTGGCATGTGGGTGGATAATGCAAATACCAGCAAAGGGTAAGAAAGGTGCCTCAAATAAGGAAGGGACAGGGGAAAGGGTTCATGCAGAAGTTAATTATTTGCAAATTGGCAGCTATACTTCGACCTCAGATACTTGAAGACTTGGCTAATGACACCTCTGGGCCATGAGTAGTTCATTGTAAGACTTGATGGAGGATGAGTCAAACTGTGACAGTCGAGAAGGGCAAATAGGGTGGCTGCCTTTAAAACTGGGCATAACAGAGAAAACTGGCCAACTTCATTTCAGTGCCCAGGAAAATATTAGAGCAAATAATCAAATGGACTAGTTCACACTTGGTGATAAAAGGAGCGAGCACTAAATGAGCAAAAGAAAATTTATTTCCTTTTCCAGCCAGTCATCAGTCTTACAGAAAGGAGAGAGGCAGTAAATGTCATGTATCTTGGCTTCAGAGTACTTTTGACAGCATCTCTGATGTCATTCTCATCATAAGTCAGCTCAAAGGAGGGATTTACGAGAGGGTGACACAAAGCTTGTCAGAGAACTGTAGGAAGAGGGTGAGCGGCAGCGGGCATGGTGGCGAGATGTACCAGGAACAGCAGGGCGAGCTGGTGCCAGGGCTGGCACTGCTCAGCACCATCACTGGTGCCATCGAGGGCAGCAGGGACACCACGCGGGTGTGCACCCCCGCAACGTGGGGTGGGACGGGGAGAAATGGAGGGGGAAGTTCAGAGCAGGGACAAGTTCGTACGAGACGGTGCCGTCAGGCAGGAAAAGGGGACAAATCCAGCTGGGCAGTAGCCCAGCTGGCAGGTGGCTGGGCAGGACCACGGCTTGAGAGCTAAAGCCTGGGAGCACCGTGTTCCTGAGACAAAAATGCAAGTGCCGTGGTGGGATGTACAAAAAAGGATACAGCTTCCAAGGTGCGGGTAGAAGCCCTTTTCCTCTACCCTGCAGGGACAGAGCCACAGCTGGAGGTCAGGCCGTTGGTTTTGGGGTATGGCACCCTGAGAAGGGGGTGTAGGGGGGCAGCCGTGGGGCTGACAGGGGGGCTGGAGAACATCACCTACAAGGAAAGACCGAACGCACTGCAGTTGTTCTGCCTGAAGAGGGAAAGAAGAGTATTTCAATATGTGGGGCTGCAAAGCGGAAGGGAATTACTCTACTCTCTGCCTGTGGGGCAGCAAGGAAGTTTCTGGCTAGTCACTGGGAAATAATTATAGCTAGTAAGGGCAGCAAGGCAGAGGACAGATGACAGCAATGCAGGCGGTAGAGCCTCCACCACTGCATGTCTTCGAGAACAATCTGTTGGAACAACGTGGGTGCAGTTTATATATTATTATTTACGTTACACAATAAGTAATATTTCTGTATGGTATACAAGTTGGTAAGAGAGAGTAAATATCCCAGAGGGGTACCTTCCAGCCTGTGTTCTTTACCAAGCACAGCTCAGGCTGAAATTCTACACGTTACACATTGTTTTCAGGAGAAAAATCACCCACTCAGAGAGCAGCATGAATGCCAAGTGGGAAGTATCCCCCAGTACAGTGCACCAGCCTGTGCTCTGCAGGCCACGGGACACATCCAGCTTCGGGGTGCCCATCAGAGGCTCCAGCGAGTCAAGATCTGCAGAGAGGGAACTGCAGCAGGGCAAAATCTGAACCACCCCTAAGTACTAAACCAACACAGGCCAGGGACCCTGCAGAAAGATTTACCTATGGATCGAGGAGGTAGAAAAACAGGTATCGTTTTGGGTTTCGTTTGGAGCAGTTAGGGCAAGCTTTGCATGCACTTCAAATGCACCCCCCTTTCCTAACAAGCAAACATGGAGTTCAAGTCCTTGCCTCATCACGGGACTCCAGTAGCTAGAGATTTAAGGGAAACAAGGTCATTTGTGGCTCTTGCTGTAGCTGCGGCCGCTGGATGTGTCTGCAGTTGTCTCTTCTCTTGCTTGTGTGCCGGGGCAGCCCGAATTTGAAGCTTGCTTTGGAGGGCGGCCTCAAATGCTCTGGTTTGCTTCTAAGGGGCTGCTGGCAAGAAGAAATACATAGAAAATCTTTTTAGCTGTGGGTGCATAGCTGGCCTGTGCAGCTCTGATTTGTATGCTGCTACAAACAGCGAACTACAGTCTAGGAATTACGCTTTGAGCCTTAACATTTTCACCAGCTAATGAAAGGCATTTTGATAATTACGTCACGCATAAGGGAAACATCTCTATAGTTACTCACTAACTACGATACTTTGTCAACACAGAAGTGACAGGGTTCTTATTGCCTAGTTAGTTACTCAGAAAAATTGAACTATTTACAACAGAGGCATTCAATATATTGTATTTGCTAATGCTGCATTTCAGTGGTACGGCCATGGAAATCAAGATGCCTTAATAGCCTAGAGTTTGTCATGTCTGAATCATGGTGGAGCCCCTTTAGGAAAGAAAATAATGCTTGCAGGGAATGTTTGATGTATGTAAAATGCATACATAAATACATACATCCATTTTATTGGATGGAGAATTAAATTGATGGACAGAGGACACAGGTTATTGTAAAGTTACTGATCTTCAACTCCCGATTCATTTCTAAAGACATGCACCGCTGTGCAGGAACCCACACCCCCAGGGGCATTTGAATGCCCCTGAGTTTATTCAAATCAGGGTAAAAAAAAGAATTTTCTGCTAAATAGGGCAGAAGAAAGAGTAAAGATTATTCAGAGAGGCCGCCTCTGTCTGTGGGTCGGTGAAGTTGCCTCCTCCTAAGCACCAAGAAAATGAAAGCAGAGCTGCGAGAAAACAGCTATTTAGGAGGATCCTTTTAAACATGGATGCTGGCATACTGCTGGGAGGTTGGCTCTTCTTAATCTTTCACTACTGCCTTTTATTATACGTACCGTTCTCTCTCCCCGCTCTGTTTCAAAACAAATGAAAGAGATTAGCTGTGACAAGCGGTATGGGGAAAGCACGCGCCGAAGAGGTGAACCTTTAAAGTATGAAATAAACCCCAGTATTTTATATCCTGCCCTTGGATTTAATTAGGGTAATTAATGCTTGCTCTTTTGCGAAGCAGAGCGACGTGCGCAAAGCCACAGGCCAAAGACAAGTGGCTTGAAGGGGGTGGAGGGAGGGGAGGAAGCCACCAGCTCCGCCGCAGGCCGGCGAGGAGAGGTCCCCTCGCCGCAGGGCGGGTGGTGGCATAAATCACCGCTGCCTTCGCACAGCTCACCGTAACCGCACGCTGGCCCGCAGCTTCCCGAGCTGACACACACCTTCCTCCGCCCGAGCAGCTCCCGGATCGCGGGCACAGCCTCCGGCTGCCTGTACCCAGCAGCATCTCGCCCCTTCAGAGGGATGAGGGGGGGCTCCCTTCGTTAAAATTGCCTTTAATTGGCAGCGAGCATGGAGTATTATGCAAAATAATTTAACCGAAAAGTGGCAAAAGAGGAAACTGTAAGAAAAGAAATGAGAAGCTCCCCCACTGCTCTGAAGCAACTCCCTTGCTCTTTCTAAAGTAGGCTGCATAAATATTGATCTAGCCGGGATATGCCCTACATTCATTTGCACAGACATTATAAATGTGCTTAAGAATGAGAAATCAATCTTGTTTTCCTGTGCGGTAAACATGTACAGCCAAGAACGTGCACAGATAATGCAAATCACAGCTCTCAGGCTTGTCACTTAGACATCGGGTCAGAAAAGGTGTTCTTGGGGAATGCATGAGAGGAAGACCTTTACCTGTTTGTTTATTTTCACGTATTTCCACTAATCCCTATACAGACCATTTAAAACACACTCCAATTCCAGTTAAAGTCTGTCATCTGACTAGTTTTCTGTATTTTGCCTGCTGAATTTGTTTAGGTTACTTTTCATAACCTTCTCCAAGCAAGGCAAGGTATAGCCTTGGGCATCCCTATAACTTTATCGCTTCCTCTGCCATTAGCCTTCCGTCTGGTTGAGCGCTGCAACGCCGCAACTGGGAAAATCGTATCATTAGCTTGCAAAAGCAGTAGAGTTGCTGCACTAGAGAGCCACGGGGTGGCTTCTGAATCACTGGGTGATTAATAATTAATACGTAATTGTTGGATAATCTGTTTAGACAGTCACAGTGTAGGAAATTTATTAGTATTTCTCTGGAGAACACTGCTACTAAAACAATAAAATTTTAACAAGTCCCCTCTCGCTATAACCCTACCGAATTACCGAGATAGGGCAAAGCTGCCTCATCTTGCTATACATTGTAGTGAAAGATTCTGCCTCTTTGCCAAGCAAAGTGTACGTGTGTTCATAAAGTAGTCATGGCAGACGTTGTGTGACAGAGATAAGGATTTGCGTGTTCGGCTGGATTTTAAAAGAAAATGATTCATCTCTTTCTTAAGTAGCTGATTTACGTTGTTTGAACTACGATTTGGCCAGTTCCTCTGCCAGTTTTCTTGGCTTGACTCATTATTTTCAGTTATTTTCAACTTCATTTACACATTCTAAATTATGTATCCTCTTCATAAAGTGTTTAACTTTAAATTAACAATGCAGAGTCCCTTTTCATAAACATAACTCCAGCACAAGGTGATGCAGTAAATGAACAGAGTAGGTTCATTTCAGATGGTGGAAACCGTATGTTTCAAGACTTGGCAAAGGCAGGAAGAAAAAATGAGTCAAGTGATCTGTATTTCTTATAATTATTTGCCACACTGACAGAGCTCATCACCGTTGGCCTCAAAATGAGATAATTGTCATGACGCATTTCAAAGCTGTGATTCAGGAGCTGCAGGATGTGCCTTTCTGTTTCACAACATTGTTATATATGGAGATACTCACCTGCACTGTGAGGATGCTGAACCTAGGATATTCCTTCATTACACAAGTGTGGTTTATTTGGACACTGACTAAAATATGCAGAACTTGATAATTTATCAATTTACTCCTAGCCACTAATGATCCTCTGTTAAAACGCTGGATATTCTTATCATGGGCAGATACTCCATGTTATAAAACATGTTTTGTTCAGCTGTACATTCCATGTGATTTGTGGCCACGCTACAGAAGCAATCCAAAAAGATAACTTTGCTTACTGAAGGTAGCTGCCAGGCTCTACTATATGGAGGAGCAGAAGCACAGGCTTACAAAAAGCAGTGTCTTCCAACAAAACGGTTTCAGTCAAAGAAATGGAGCTTAGAGAATAATGCAATGTTACAGCTGAAGTACCGGGATAATTCTGAGCCCATAACATCTGCTCAAATGTAGTGACACCAAAAATAAGCGCTTCTTCCCGTGGTGTTATTCCTTGTTAAAGCAGAGTGTAAACATGTGACATGACCCCAGCACATCAGGGAATTTGGGAACAGAAGCAGCTTGCTATCACAATTACCCTTCCCCTGCCAAAGAAGGAATTTTCCCAGCAAAACTTTAATAAAGATATTGTTGGGGTTGCTTTCCAACAACTTTTACAAGAAGGAAAAAAGGATCAGGTACTTCCTTAGCCCCTCTAATAAGGGATGTTCTCGTGTCTGTTTTACAGCTGGAACAAAGGGTTAGGGTTAGGGTGTTTGCTTGATTTTTGTCTTATAGTAAGAAATTGTATTGAATCATTCCTGGAAGGAAAATAGGGCGGGGGAAGGGGTGTTTAAAAAAATCTTTGGTGCATTATAAGGACTAATTTTCCAAAGAAATTGTTCAAGATTTTCCTTTTGTTGCAAATTACTATTGAGTTTGATTAACCAGAACCCTCAGTTTGCTTATTCTACTCTCTTGTGATTTCCCCTGGTTTGAAGCAGTGGGAAGACAATCCCAGCCCCTGCCCAGCAAATCCGCTCATAAATACATGCTGCTTGTTTCCCTGCCACAGTATAAACACAAGGGAATATTCAATGAAGCTGAAAAGGGACACATTTAAAACCGATAAATAGCAAATACTTTTTTTGCACAACGTGATATTACTCAGCCAAACCCCTTCCTTCCTAGCATCATCACAACCAAAATCTTAGCAGGAGTCAAAAGAGGATTGGTAATACATACATAAAAATAAAAAAGAGCTTTGGAAGGGATTTACACTCTCGTGCTTCTGGGAAGAAGCCAGCGTCCAACCCCTGCCATTTTGGGAAAAGGTTTCTGAGGCTGGTTGTCCCACACCATCCACCATCACGCTCCTTGAATCTTTCCTTGACGTGCGGGGCAACGACCACTTTGCAACAGGACACCATCTGGAAGGACCAGTAGTCTAATCCGCTTATATTCCTGAAAAGATATAGGTAGGAAATCTTACAAATTATTTACAAGTCATGTCTATATCTCAACTCTTACAAAAAAACAGAGCCTTTGGTTAGGTATTTAATAATTTGTCGTTCCACTCGTTCGACAGTGACCACGTGGGCAACCAGTTTCTTGCCCTGTGACTCAGACTGCTAATTTCAGCCTGTCAAGTCTTGCCTCACGTGGGTTTTGTGCATGACAAGGCCCTGGGCGATGTGATCTCACTTTGACGTTTGTCCTGCTCTGAGAAGGATGACCTCCAGAGGAGGTCCAGAGGTCACCCGCCGTAATGCACTTTACTTACCAATGCCTCCCCTCTGCAATGAGACGTGTTCATTCTAAGTCTCGTGTAGAGGCTTTCGGAATTCCTTGGCTTCCTTCAGTCCATGCATCCCTTCAGGGGTACACATTGGTCGTGGAGCAGCCTGCCTTTGTACCTGCCTGGCCCATGTCACTCCATGGTGACTCCGGAGCAGCGTGACCACTTTCTTTGACAGCTGGTCCATGCCACTGACAACAGGAGGGGAGACAGCAGAGCTTTTCTAGACGCTGCTTTCTGCATGTTCCTGCACAGCTCCCTTGAGAGCTCCTGAGTCTGGCTGCTGGTTTTGGAGAGCTACATGGTCCATCTGATTTGGAAGAAAATTCATTCTTAGAGTAAGCGATGAAGAGCAGACATGTCTGAAGGTAAATGCTCCCTCAAGGCAGCAGAGCTCTGGCTAAAGCACCTGAAAACAAAGCGTCACACACTGGGAACGAGCGGATACTTTTTGCAAGCAATGCCACCACGTGGGGGAACGATGTGGTAAATGGTTTTCCACCAATCACTTAAGAATCCATTGCAGGTTCCTTGTACAGCATGGTATGTGACAAGGAGAAAAATATAAAAGGGCAGCCAAGAATGGTAGGACACAAAATAAGTGGCTATCGCACAGAAATAAGTGCAGCCCAGCTGTGCTAAGTCATGACAGATGTGAGCCCTGCCAGCAGCCCATCTGCAAACACTGTGGAGAAGAGCTCTACGGCTAGGTCTTACTTGCTATACTATAGACCAACCACATGGAGAAAACATCACTGCGCCTGGGGTTTTTTTAAAAGCCTGACAGCTCACGGTCACAGGTACCAAGCTAGCTCCCTCCCTCCGCCTCTTCAACTCTGCAAGGAAAACCTTCCCCATGTGCTCCAGGAGGCACCTTTGTCAGAAAATGTGTGGTTGAAAGCTTCGGTCCCTGGCAGTATTGAATCCCAGACCCGCCACTGGTGCAGGACTGATCTCTTTGGTGTGGCAAAGAGAAGTGTCAGGTAGGTGGAAGCTGAAGTTTGTGATACTATTATGAAAAACAACTTACCTGTTTTCTGCTGGCAGAAGCAACGTTCCTAAAAATCCAGCTGACTTCCAAAGCGCGGCATTTCCCAGCTGCGCGGGGGCCACTGATGGGTTTTCACATGTTCATCGCCTGTCTTCTCAAGAGGCCAATGAATATTTCAACAACAAGACATGTCTTGATTTGTGGAATAGGTAGGTCATGGGCCCTGAATATCCTGGAGAGTGTGCTACCAGTGGCAGTGCCTGGGCATTTATGTGCTTAGGAAAATTAAGAGCTTATTCCGCTCTAGCAATGAGAATTCACATCAGTTTGGGGAACCTGGTTTATCCTTGCTCTGACCGGAGTAGGTGGAGTCTCACAGAGCGTTCAGCTCTGTTCTTGGCACTTACAGAATGGCAGAGGACTCCTCTGGAAAGCCAAAAGCAGGATGCTGCTGCCTCGGAAACAGTTTGGATGCCAAATAAATACATGTGACTGGAGTTTGCCATGCCCCGGCCAACATCTGCAAATCTAACGCAGGTTTTCACCTCAGCGAAATCTGGATGCTAAGATATTAGCTGTTCCCCCTTTCCTCTGGCTTCCTTCCCCCCACGTCCTGGGTCAGCTTCTGCACAGATGGACCAAGCGCACGGAGCAGCGGGGCTTTACCGAGACCTGGGTTACTGCATGGGGAGCCACACGATCGGTCGGTCAAATGGTGGACTCACTTTCCTGGAAGTTTTGTTTAGCCTCACCCACGAATACCGGGCTCATTCCCATTGTTCCAGGGTATTACTAAGTGCTCCCTTAATCTCGTGCAACAGCATGGCACAGCCCCATGACTCCACAGGCACAGGTGAAATGGCCGAGCGAGTGGGCAAGGGAAGGAGATGTGGAGATGTTAAGCGTTTTTGGTAGGCACACTCACATGCAGCCACCTGCATGGAAGTCAACGGGCATTTTGTCACTGTAGTAGCTGGCAAAAGAAAACACCTGCTCCCCAAGATTTAACTCCTTCTGGTCCTTTTCATCAAAGACAGCTCAGATACGTTCCCTGCCAATTTCCTGAAAGCCCTTCTGAGAGCGCTGCTTGGGGAGCTGCACATGTGACAGTGAGCTATTTTAGTATTAACTTCTAGGTTGATCCTGCCAATATTTTAGTTGTATAAGGCTTTATTTTATTAGTCTCCTTGGAGGATTTCTGTGTTTACTCTTAACAAGGTACACCTTTGGTGTTGAAGAAATAAAGTTAAAAAGGTTCCTTCAAAGGGCATAATGTGCATCTTTGTTTATACTTCCAGTAAATTACTGTAGATGCAGCTGTTGATAGCACTCGGTACTCGGATAAATCATCAGTAATACATATTTTGAGAGTTTAGATTCCACTACGCTATCCTCACTTCAGTGCTTATGCCATTCACAAATAAATAACATGTATTTATGTGATAGATTCTTGGTGTATTAAAGCAATACCTGATATACTTAAGGCATAATTCATTTTAATGCAGAGGATTTCCATTACTCAGCTGACAGTGCAGCTCCAGTCATACTGGCACACTGGAGCGGGCAACACACCGTGCAGAAGCGGCAAATACAATTGAGTAGGGGCATGAACTTCCCAAGCCAACTTTGTTGCCAAACCTACTGTATCGCAGAAACATATCCTCAGTCTTGCATGAAAGGCCTTTATGTACAGCCTTTTAACAACAGACAGTGCCCTCTAAGATATTTACAAGCGAATTAATGGGAGATGACTAACCCCATGAAAAGCTGATACCAAAAATGTCTGAATCTCCTAGGTCACTTCAAATATGCCAGACATGCTATTTAGAGCTATATATTATGTAAAACTATTGCATTCGAGTCAGCGTGTTGGCTGCAGCTTAATGAATCCACATTAATCCATCTCTATCAGTAGTGATGAATACTGTACCTCGAGGAGTTGTGGGGCTCTAAACCAAAAAGGGCTTAAAACGCCGTATGAGCATGAAAGATAAAAAGAAATAATTACAAGGAAGGATTTATAAAGTTCTGGAAGAGAATCTTTTTGTGCATTAATATCTAACAGTCAATGAAACTCTTTTTCTTTAAAAAAAAAACCACAACACAAACAAAACACGTAGCTTAAAATGGAAGAGCCGAAGACGCAGTAAGAGGATTAGTGTATAGAGGTTGCTGAGTCTACTGGCAATTACGAGGTCTGGCTTTGCAATTAGTAGCAACACAAATTAAAAACAAAATCTGTAACGTACTGCTTTAATTTTAATACAGTTTTTAATATGACACTAGACTATCTAACACAGACCTGTGATCAACCCGGGTAACAAAGCTGGTGTTTCTTTTTCTCAAATTTGTCTCCCTGCACGTGGCTTTCAGCCGGACGGTTAACTCAGTGTCAGCTGCTCATTACCTTGAAGAACAGCAATGGAGAAGCTGCTATTTGCTTCTGCGAATTGCCTTCTTCATACATGACAGGAACAAGAAGTTTGGACAAGAAACTCCAAAATTGCTAAGATCCTCCCAGCTGTTCCACTGCGATGCTAACATAACACGGCCTGTGCGTGTCACAACCGAAAACATTTGTGTAATCGAAGGATCTCTACATCACGCTGATGATGATGGCTTAGGAAAACCTCACCTCGCTCAAAACAGTATGGGTTAGTGCTACAAGAAACTGAAATTTAAGTGGCCATGGACTGCCAGCAAGTAACACTGCGTGTCAGTCAAAGAACGGTAACAACAGGATTCTGCACCCACCTCCAGCCCCACCGCCCAGAAGAAGCTGGGACAGGGCTTTCATTCAGCAAGAAGGAAGCTTCAGAGCCTGGTGCCCCAGTTTCGGGACACGGGGACCTGAGCTCTGCCCATTGCCTTGAGAAGGACTTCATGTGCAGCCAAGGAGGTACTTGCCTCTCCTCTTGTCTCTTCGTAATATAGAAATAGTTACGCTTACCCACATTTGTAAAATGTTTTGAGGTGCACTGCTGGAGAACATGTAGTGGTGTCGATGCTACTTGTATGGAAGTGGCTTTGGAATCAGAAATACAGATCAATCCTTGCTGAAAATTATTTAGGGGGCTGTAGGTACAAATAACCTTCTGGGTAATGCGATTCCAGTGTTCATGAATATATAAACACCAGGGCAACTGTAAAATAGTTTACAGCCTAATTCTATTTCAGGCATTGATGAATGGAAACTTACCAGTTCAAGAATAGTTCTTAATCATATGATCAACCTAAGAACGCATTTAAACTTAAGAGTTTCCTTGAATAAGCACCATCTTAAATGCTTTCCTACACTGAAGGCCTTACACGCCAAGATGAGCACAACTAGCATGGAACATATACATAATGTTGTGCTTTAGCTCACAGCTGGAGCAGCAATCAACGTAAATTTTCAGTTCCTTATCATCTCCATATCCAATTTACTCCTACAGTTGTGACAATTGCACATGTGGATGAGGGGTACAGGTGCACACCTAGCATTTTACAAAATGAAATTAATCCCTACAGATAAAAGTAAGTATTATTTTAGGACCAGCTTCCATATGATACCATGCCATTTCTCTTTACAAAAGAGGATATTATTATATTGTTTAATTTGAAATGGCCCCTTGGCTCATCCATATCCTGGTCTTTGAATTACTTGTACAGTGGCAAATGTTTTGTCTTTTGCTTCAGCATTTTGACAGTGAAATAAGTCTCTTGCTTCCTTGTCTGTAGGGAAATTCTCCCTTACTAGAAAAACAGGCTACTAAAGAAGAGAGCTGAGTAAGCTCCCTAACATTTTGCAGGGTTGAAGGACATTAAATTCCTTCTTTCTAAGCTCCCTTCCCACTTTTGCATGTTGACTGAAATCACTGATTCATACCTTCTTAAAACACAAATGAACATTTAACAGCACCATCGATGATGACTTATAGCAGAGAAAGTATAAATATAATCTTTCCCACAGTACTATTTCTCAGCACTCATCAACTTTTGATCCAGAACTGACTTGTCAGTCAAGTTTGATGTAGTCAAGGACTGGGGATTAAGCAATTCCTGTTTAATGAGGGCATACTATTCTGACTTGGTATCTTTGAAAACAAAACCCAAACCAGGTAATCATTGCATATTTGATATAATTAAAAAAAATTATCTCTGAGTATAGTTCATGGTAAAACTGAGGCTACAAAGACTCTGTGCTCTTTGTACTATCCCATCGCAGCAGATGTTTCAGAAAAATTAGACAGTACCAGTAAGCCGGCACTGAACTGCCCAGCAAAATATTAACTGCAGCTAACCCAAGGGGTTACGTGAAGTGGTATAATGTTAACAAAGAACAGAACAGGACTGGCAGTGATGTGAATCGAAGATGGACCTGGTCCTCTCCTCTACATTCACAATGAAAGAGTAAGGAAAACCACGGACATCAGCCGATGCCCATAATCTGTCCCTTCCCTTGTAGAAACATCTGAGAAAGGCACAGTGTATCCCCGAAGGCTTTACAGGAATTTGTGAGAATCAGGGCAGGCGGATTTCAGAAGAAGCTGAGGAGGGGTTAACACACTCCAAGCACCACCGCAGTTACTGAGGCAGCTCCACGGTTGCGTACGGCGGCCTGATGGCTCCTGCCGTACCTGTAGTAGCTGCCGTCAGAGATGTAGGCAGCGAAGATCGCAACAGCTCCGGCCTCTGTGAGGATTTCAGCTAAGCTTTGGTCTGCTCTGGTGCTCAGGGGACCCTCTGGCTCCAGTAACTCTGGGTGTAATCATCCACAAAAGTCATCTTGTGATTTCAAGATGTTCTGGCATTTTCCTGACACTGTCTGTGGTAGTGTATAATTTGTTCATTATAAAGAGTGTTGGTATGGAGTCCTTTTCATAGTAATCTGTGATAAATTACTTTTTATTCCCTTATTTTTTGTGGACAGCTCCTATAATCAGAAAAATCCTCTTCAAGATTGCCGGGTTATGGTTGGAAAACTGCAGATTGCAAACCATCCTGTTTCATTTTACCTGTCTTCCAAACAGCCGTCATCAATAAAACTTTAGAAATTTCACCCTTCCCCTTCCTCCTGACAAACATCAATTTCATAAACTCTGTTCCCATGTCTCACAACAGCAGTTAATCCCTATCAAAATTCACAGTTCCAGGAGAGTTTAAGAGTATCTATCAGTTACTGGGAAACAGAGAACAGCATAGTTTTCTCATAAGTCGGAGAGTTCAATTTAAATATGCACATACTCGCAGATTTCAAGCACACTTCCCTGCATAAAGCAAAAATAACCAGGCTTGGTACCACTAACACGTGGAGATGCTGGGTCACTACGGAAACTGCCACCTTCTATGCAGAGCGACAGCGCGGTCCCTTTTTCCCTCGTGGTGCAACTCAGGGCTCACAGGATGCTGGGAGCCTCCTTGCAGTCCTTCTGCTCTTCAACAAATTTCACAGAGCAGTGATAAATCCAACAATTTTTCCACCCTCGGGACTTCAGTACTGCTACTTTGTTTTTTAATTGCATGAAGCCCTTAATTAGGAAGGCAACTGGCAGTGATGAGTTAGCCGGGCAAGCAGGAGAGCGAGGTCAGCTCAGTCCCCGGCCACTTCTCGGTGTTTGTATCGCAGACAGCGGCTGCTCTGTGCAGACTTGGAAAGCTGTGGTGTAAATCCAGAGCCGGAGCTACACCAGTCCACCCCACGGAGGATCTGACCCAAGGTTATTTAAATGACCTTAACTGCATGCTCCTACACTGCGTGGACTATCTCACCACAGGAGACAGAAAGAGCGTGTTTAGTCTATCAAAGAGAGAATACAAAGTCTGCCTATAAGTGCTTTGGGGGGTAAACACTCTGGAGTTATTAAAAAAACACCCTATTTGAGTCAAAGGGCAATGCAATGACGGGTATAGACTACCCGTGTGTAAAATTCAGACTGAAAATTGGAAGGAAAGTCCCAACAGCGAGGGCAGGGTGGCCCTGGGACAGCCCTCCAGTTAGGGCAGAGGACAAATCGTCTCAGCTCATTTCAAAATGTTCACCTTGTTTATCTACCATGTTAGGGGGATCTCACTAACACATTGGATGCAGTATCTCCGGCCACAAGGGAGAAAACTGGATGTCCCAGGAGACCTCTCTTCGGTTCTGTGTTCCTAAGTAACATCGGAGAATCTCTGTGTTCTGGGTTTTTCCTGTGTGTGCATGAACATTCAGGTATTTGAACAATGTGAGAAAAGTAGAGCTTCTCCAAAGAAGAGAAGGGCTGGAAACTGTTTTCTAGAAACTCTCTTTTATTCCAAGTATTACTGTTACAATAATGAATGTCCCTAGAGCTTGCTGTCTCCTTCTGAGTGTGTCCGTGTTTGCACACAGAACATTTCTCTCACACATTTACATCAGGAGACCTGGAGTAACTTTCATGAAGTAGGTGGCGTGAGGGTGGTGCAAAGCAGTAGAAATAAACCAGAACGTACGAAGTAGCCAGAACCACAGCTCAATATACTCAGTGCTGTACTTCTGCTGCATGCTGCTACTGTCAAAGGAGGCTTTGGGCACCAGTTTAAGCCTTTAATGGCCAAGTGCTGCCGTCATCTTCTGTCAGTCCGTGCTCTGGACGTGGTCCTGGCTCTCTCGTGCAGCAGGAATTCCAGAGACGCTCTTGCTGGTGATTGCAACCCCAGATACGGGCCAGCAAACTGCACGGTCAGACCATAATTAATTTACAGATTGTTCTGTTCAGAAAACGGACGGTTTCCATATAAAGGTAAAACATCAGCTTCGCTGTTACAAAAACTTTTAAAAGGTAATCCCACATTTCCATTGCAAGTTCCTTGGGGAATACCTCTGTTTTCTGTGATGTATTTCGCTTGTACAGGGTATGAAGATAGTAATGTGGAAGTGTGGAGGACTGTTTTATTAGGAGAGGTAAACTGCAGTTTTATTATGGTTCTGGTTTATTTATGGTTCATACATTATATGTATGCACTAAAAAAACCCACCAACTAAAAATAATGTTTCACTAAGAGTTTATCTCAGGGTTTTCAATGATTTATCTCCCCTAACATTGACGTAACTGGTTAATTGCCCAGAACTCCTACTTTATTGCAGTCTATAGCATTTTTGATGAATATCTGGCAAGATGTTTCACTGTGATTTTAGAAAATGTATTAAAAAGGAAAGAACTCAGGCAGTTACAGCCCTATCCAACTGGCATTACTCAGCTAAAACATCCCCAGGAGCATAAGAGATCTCTCTGAATAAATACCATAGTATGGTGTCCTTACAGTATGGAAACTCACACTTTAACAATGCTCATTGAATTTATCTGATTGCAATTTTTCTTTGTGGTAATTCATTTAAAGTAACACTTTTTGGGGAAAAATGTTGCCATTTAATGGCTGCTTCTAAGCAACTTTCAGGTAGTATTTTCAGTAAGTTTAGTCCCTGAAATACAGTGCCAGACTAATAGCACTGACACTTTCTGTGAGTGTCACAAAGCAGCTCCTTCTTGGGGGGTGCGTGTAGATAGATTTTCCAGACATGTTTCCCTGTCTCTCTCCATCTTGGATCTGAAGAGATCATCTCCCTCCTCAGATGACAAGCTTGCTCAGCCTGAGTGCTTGGGTTCTGCGCCGAGAGCCAACGGGGAGAACACCTCAGGTGGGGAAGAGTGGGACGGGTACGGTGGTCACTGGACCTGTGACAGCGTTGCGCGTAGGCTGCCGGGTGGCCCTTGGCCGGTGGCTACTGCCCAGCACCGAGGTCCCCAGCGAGGCGTCGCACAAGGGTGACCGCGCACAGCTCTCGTGGCCAGCGCTCCGGGCCGCACTGCTTCCCTTCATCAGCTGCTTCTGGGAAATCTTCTGACAAGACTTAAGGAATATCGAGCGCGGGACAAAGTCCTGGAATGATTTTAGAAGAGATTGTGGGCGCCTCCCCGGGGTCAGCCAGGGCGAGCGGCCTGACTTACAGCATATTCCGGCCTCCCGCCCGGGCGCTCAGCGGGCTCTCCCACCGGCCCTCGGAGGCGGCGCGGCGGCGGAAGGGAAGCCGGCCGGCCGTTCACGGGTAGGGCCGTAACGCACCCCAGGGCGGGCGGGACTCACACCCACACCCCCCTGCTGGGAAAAAGACCGGGGACCGGCCGCCCCGGGGGCGCTGGACGGACAGAAGGGAGCCCATAGCGCAGCGGGAAGCCGGCGGGGCCGGGCGCAGGCGCTGCCGGGACTTGTAGTCGCCGGGCGAGCGAGCAGGCGGCTGCGGACTACACTTCCCAGCGTCCCCCGCGCCCCCCCGGCGCCGTCACGTTGTGTTTATCATCCCGGCCCCGCCTCGCCGCGCGAGCGGTGGCGTCAC
The DNA here is from genome assembly GCF_963924245.1 of Chroicocephalus ridibundus. Taxonomy (NCBI): domain Eukaryota; kingdom Metazoa; phylum Chordata; class Aves; order Charadriiformes; family Laridae; genus Chroicocephalus; species Chroicocephalus ridibundus. Next base: position 79,920,738 of record NC_086285.1, on the reverse strand, counting down.
CCCTCGCGAGCCTCCCTCGGACGGCAGTCCCTGTCGGCGGCGAGGCGGGTGCTGCTTAATATTCATGAGGCGCGCAGCGCGGGCGCGCGGGGTGCGGCGGCGGGCGGCTCACTAGCTCCCTGCCTGCCTAATGGCGCTCGCGACAGCTGGGGCGCGGGGCTGAGCCGGGCGCGCGGCGCGAGGGCACCGGCGGAATGCTGCCCGCTGCTACGTAATCCCCCCCCGGCACGCGGCGCCGCGCTCCGCTCCCCCTCCCCCGGCGAGGCGGCGGCGGGCCGCCGATCGGCGCTCCCAGCAGGGCGGCGGCGGCATCCCCGGCCCCGCGGGCGATGGAGCCCGCGCAACAGCGAGCGAGAGAAGCCCCGGCGGCGGTCGGCGGTCGGGGGGAGCCGGCGGAGAACGGCTCCCCGGGCAGGAGGAGTCAGGCAGCGGCCGGCGCGGAGAGTGGCGTGGATCCGTCGGGCGGCGGCGGGCAGCTGGACGGCAAAGGACCCGGCGGCCCGCGGCGGAGGCGAGGGGGAGCCGGCGGCTTCGCACCCCCCGCGGCGCTGGCGGCCGGCGGGACGCCGGCGGCCCCCGGCGGGGCCGGCAACGCCAACTCACTGCTGCTGCGGCGGGGGAGGCTGAAGAGGAACCTCTCCGCCGCCGCCTCCTCGCCTGCCGCCGCTGCCCCCGCCGCCTCGCTGGGCACCCGCAGCCTGGACAGGAAAGCGCTGCTGCTGAAGCCGCCCCGGCAGCTGCAGCCCCTGCAGCCCCCGGAGCGGGACTGGGTGCGGCGGGACCTGCAGCGGGGCTGCGTCCACGTCTACGAGCGCCACATGAACTGCTACCTGCGCCCGGTGCTCTGCACCCTGGAGACGACGGCGGCCGAGGTGGCTGCCCGGCTACAGCAGCTCGGCCACCGGGGCGGCAGCAGCGTGGTGCGGGTGCTGGGCAAGGCGGGCGCGCCGCCGCAGCAGCCCCCGCCCGAGCCGGCGGCGGCGGTGACGACCCCCGCCGAGGCGTCGCCCGAGCCGGCGGCGGAGGGGCAGCGGCCGCAGCCGGAGGAGAAACCGAGGAGCCGGCGGGGGACGCGGAGCGAGCTGGCCGGAGGAGACTGCGGGGAAGCGGCGCGGCCCGGCCTCTTGCCGCTGGGCGGCAGCGCCGAGGAGAGGGACTTGGCCGGCGGCCGGCCGAGCCCGGCGCCCTCCGACCTCAGCCCCGGGGCGCCGCCGGCCGAGCTGTACCTGGCGGGGCCGCCGCTCTCCTGCCCCTCTCTCTTGGGGGAGCTGGGGCCGGCCGGCTCCGACACCGAGAGCTTCAGCCCCAGCGCCGAGAGCGTCTCCGACCGGCTAGATCCCTACAGCAGCGGCGGCGGCGGCGGCTCGTCCTCCTCGGAGGAGCTGGAGGTGGAGCCGGTGCCCCCCGACGGGGTGGAGGCAGGTGCCGGGCCGGGTCGGGGCCCCCCCTGCCCAGGGGAGCTGCCCCCGGGGCGGGCAGGGGGGGCGCCGGCGGGCGCGGCCGGCGGGCGGGAGCTACCGGCGGGGGCCGCGCCGCCGGGGCCGCCCGCCTTGTACGTGCAACTCCACGGGGAGACCAGCCGGCGGCTGGAGGCCCATGAGAAGCCGCTGCAGATCCAGAACGACTACCTCTCCCAGCTGGGCTTCCGGGACCTGTGGCGGGTGCAGGAGGAAGGCATGGACTCGGAGACCGGCTGCCTCATCCGCTTCTACGCCGGTGAGCGAGGGGGGCGACCGTTGAGGGGAAGGTGTGTGTGTGGGGGGCGGCCGTTGGGAGGGGGTGACCGTTGGTCCGGCGGGCGCCGCCGTGAGGAGAGGGACGGCTGGCGGGCGGCTGGGCGCTGCCCCTCAGCCGGGGCCGGCCTTTGGGCTGTCTCCCCTCACGGGGAAGGTGGCCCGCGGGTGTCTCCCCGCCGCCCCGGAGACACCCTTGGCTTCCCCCGGCAGCCGGCTCGGGGCAGGTCTGCCCCGAGCCGGCTGCCGGGGGAAGCCAAGGGTGTTCGCGGTGCAGGGAAGCTCCGGGCTGCCCCAAAGCTTGACGCTGTGCCAGGGCAGCCTCCCCTCCCTTCGAGGCGTGGGGTAATGGACGTCGCTCCTCTTGTTGTTTTCCCCTTTCCAGCAGCGGCGTTGGGCGTTCGAGGTTAAACGTGCCTTAATCTACCGCTTTTCCATAGCGACGAGAAACGCACGGGGGATGGAGGGGGCGAAGGGCTGTTTGCAGGATGCCCGGCAGCTCGCTCGGGGTTTCGTTGCGGGGTGGGTGTGTTCCGGCGGGCCCTGAGGCCGGCTAACAGCGGAGCCTAGGGCAAGGGGAAAGCTGCGGGCAGTTTTGCTCCCGAATCAAGGTTGCAACTGTGCGGGGTGGGGGGGGGTGGGGGGCGGATTCCTGAGCTGAGAAGGGTGCGTTGTTAGCCCTTGCGATCAGTTTTCCCGTTTGTTAGAGTAGTGGGACTTCACCGAGGGACTGAGGCAGTAAGTGAGGAAAGTATGCAAGTACAGGACATAGCCTTTGAAAACAGTGCATTCAAAACCTTTATAATGAGAAGGCAGAAGCTTTTTAATGCAGCTTTGCTGTTATAACTTACAGTACAGAATCTGGGGAGTATTGGGTGGAAAAGTTAGCTCCCACGTAATTATGCAATCTTCTGCAGTTTTAGAGGGGTTTAAAAATACCTTGTGTGTCAGTTGAATAGGTTTGTATAAAATACTGTAATCTTGGAACTCTGTGGGTTTTAACTGTCTGTCCATCTGTCCAAGAAGGAGATACTGTTCTGTGTTCAAATACCTAGTAAGTTCTCCTGTGAAATAGGTAAATGTGGTATCCAAAGATAAGGTCATGCTAGCAAAGTAGCAAATGCCATCCATCCCCTTGCTGGGTTGGCTGAGTGGAGTGGTCCTTCACTGAACCGTGACAATTCAATGTTTTAACTCTGAAAAATACAGAGATTCTTCTCTCGAGTGAATTCTGCTGAATGTCAAATAGAGGCGGTAATGGTGGGGTGGGAAGGAGAGCAGTATGCTAGATAAGGGCCCTGCTTTATTCAGAAGAGAATGTGGGAGTGGTGGCGAGTGGTCAGTTCAGCTTTTGTTCAGATTTCTTGGTCGGTTGTATAGTGATCCTGGCATAACGAGTGCAGAAGTAGTATTCGTTCAAGGGATCGACAGAAATAGGTTAGATACACTGGTGTTAGAAAGGAGCTAAAACATTTTTTTTAGATGATGATGGTGGTTTGTGTGTTTCTCTGCCACGCTGTTGAGGGTGGAAGTCAGCAGGTGATGCTGGAAGGGATGTTCCTTCCTTTATTTCCAGTCCTGCAGTTAAATGGAGATGCACAGACACGTTTTAAAATGGGACGACTGTGTGCCTCCTTTCCTAATAGGATGTGTTCTGAAGAAAACACAATTAGGAAACATAGCTAGGGCTTACACACAGTTAAGCCTGTTTGCATGTAGTTTTTATGCATTAAATGATTAATTCTGTATGTTAAATGCAGATGTTGCAATTCTGTTTTCAGTGTCTCGACTTGATTGCTAAAGTAGCTCGTGTGTCCTGGACTTCCTTCTACAAAACTACTAAATAGAAATGTATTTCTATAAGCATACATAGGATTAAATTAATGCAAATTTATTTTGCAAGTTCATATGCTAAGGAGTGTGCCTCTTTACTTCAAAAGTGCAGTGTTTTTTGAAACTCTTATCTCTTTGAGGGGATCTGTGATCAACATCTAAAACACCTGTGATCAGGTGCTTGTAGCAGAATAGTTGCAGCATCTAATGTAGCAGACCAGCCAAAAACAGCTAAGAAAATATTACTGACATGTAATCATACTGATTTTATGTAACTGTCTTGGCAAGTTATCTCTCCTTCCTTATTTTATATCCCCCACGCCCTGAAGATGAAAGGGAGGGAAGGAGGGATACTTAAAAAGAATACACATCAAATTGAACTGGAAAGGGGAGTGGGTTTTGGCCCCAAAGTTAGGGTGTTTTGCTTAGAAGAAGTAACTTTTTTATAAGTGATCCTCCAGGATCATACCCTAAGGAAAGCTTTAAAACAGTGATTTCCTGTTTGCCTGGGACTTCGTTGGTTTAAGCAACCTGGCTTGTCCCATGGGTAGAGAACTACTAGCATCTCTATCCCTGTAATTTCCTGCGAGCTGTCTCAGTAGGATTTGGCGATCCTGGTCTTGTACTGATGTAAAATGGCATAAACCTAGGCTGGATTTATTGCATCGCTTCTAAAAAGAATTCTTTCCCCTAATCCCCTTGGAGTGGGGAGAGAAGAGAGCGCAGTGGTGACTTTTGGTCTTTTTTATTTCTGAGGAGAGACACTTTTAAGACTGGAAGATTACTATACTGAAGCTTAACATTAGAAATTCCAAATAAGATGATACAGCCAATGGCTCTATGATTCTAGTGATTACTGTAGGTTGGTAATTTCTCTAGTTGTGGAATCTGAAAAATACATATTTTTTTAAAAAAAATTGCTAGGAGAACTGCAGAGAATCAGGATTTTTTGCTATGACAAAACAGCTTTCTTAAAAAGTATCAGTCCTCAAACATTCTGTAAATTAAATATCTGTTCTTTTAATGCAGAATTACAAATTTAAAAGCCCCTAAAACCAGAAAGTGATGCTAGGAAGGTAAAAGCACTTCCTGTACGTTGCCTTGGTTTGTTTCAGAATGTGGTTAGTGCATCTTTCTTTTGGTATCTCGTCTCCTTTTCTTAGTTAGAGTGTGAGTGTGGTTGATTTCTTCAGTCTCTTGACTCTGAGCATTAAACAGATAATGCCATTGCTAAAACAAAATCCCTTACAGCTTTAAGGGTCTGTTCCTACTCCCTCTAACATCAGTTTGAGCAGAATTGGGCATTAGTGACTGGTCATGCATGTCAGCTGTTCTCTCTGTTGAAATCTATTTCAACAAAAGATACCATCCTCAAAGTTTGAAATACTTAATATCTGTTTAAAAGGATATGGTTAAATAGCTTTCTGCTGAGATATTATGTTACTGAGTTATGGAACAGTATAAGAATCCATAGTGCAACTACAGTCATGATATAGTCGCTGGGAGACCGATTAGGTCAGACTTAGTAAACTATTCCTAAAACCATAAGAGTGGCTGTGATCCAGAAGGCTTCTCGCAAACAAGTTATACTATTCCTTATTGCTCTGTAAAAATAATTTTTGTAAAACATAAATTGCCCCAGTGGCCTTGACTTCTCTATAATTTGCCTGTAGAAGGAAAAATAGACTAATACACTAATCTTGTAATTCAAAAACTGCAAAACTGCTTATTTGTATTGAGACTTTAGATGAAAAATAAGTATGGAATTATATGCAGGGCTGTGTTAGGCACAATACTAAGAAATGCCAGGTGTAATTAGGGGTGTTAATTTTGCAACTGGCTGGCAGGTTTTATATGGGAAGAGATGTTTTTTGCTCATGTGACCTTTTAGAAAGCTGTGAGGAGAAACAAATCCAGCTTTGTCTTAAAGTTCATTATAAGAAATGTTGGTCTGTCCAGTATGAAGATAAAGGTGGGAAGATCTAGTGTCAGGATCAGTTGCAGTGATCTAAGCAATTGTTTGGTGGTTTGTTTAAAAAAAAAAAAATACACTTGGTAGTTGGGGTCACACGAAGACTTCCACCTGTATGGATGGAAACATGGTTCTGGATGCTTACTTTTACATGAAAACGCCGTAGGCCTGGCAATGCTGAAGCTTTGTGGAATGTGACATGTATTGAATCACAAGTGCTGTGTTGCGCTACTTGGTGAATAACTCAGTTCAGCTATTTAATACATTGGTAAGCGCCATTTAAGATGACTAAGTGCCATTTAAGGGGGGGAAAATGTGCCAAAGACAGACGTGCTTCTTCACTGAGGGTAGGAGAACAGCTGTGCTGTGAAGAGCTTCTGCCCTTGGAGCACTGACTTAGTTCTGAAATCCAGTATCTGATTTAACATGAAAGAAGTTAATTCGCGTTAATATGAATGGATGTTTTTTTACAGATGTAATTGGAAAGGGGATCTCTGTGAACTTGTCTGAAACTGGAAGGAAAAATAACCTCTACCTAGGGCTGCCATACTCTTGATTTTTTTTTTCTTCCTGATGTGACTTGCGTGTACATTCTTTTATCTTGTAATCATTTATGTGTTGGCATCTCCTGAGAAGAGAAGTAATACCTAAAACGTGCCACTTTGGGAGACTATCTGAATTCAATTATGTTTAAATCCCAGCTTGGTCCTTGGCGGGGCCGAAGTAGCGAAATTTCTAGTCCTGTTCTGCAGGAAAGTTTAAAACGTCTGCAGTGCTGTTGGGTTGCTCCACCTGTGCAGAGCCGCTTGCTTATCTCCTGGCAGTTGGAATGGGGTCTTTCCAAGGTAGTCGGCTGTGCTAGGCTCCGGGCTCGGAGGGCGCAGTGGCCTCTCCTCCTGTGCAGGAGGAGCCCTGCAGATAACGCTGGAATGCTGGTGAAACAGCAGCTGAGCTTTGGTATGTGACAGCTGTTAAGTACAATGGTTTTTGCAACTTCTAAATTCTGTTGTACTCCTGGCTAGCATCCATAATTTAAGTACGTGTGAAGTACCGACATGGGAGATTTCACTGTGATGTACATGAGAGTTACTATATATACTAAATATGTAGTACCTAAATTGTTACATCCAGGAGCTGAATTTCCTCACTGCTGCAGCAGGGAAGGCAGCATTCTCTCTCTCCCCGCCCCCCCCCCCCCCCCCCCCCCCCGGCCCCTCATGTATTTTGATACTATCCCTCTTTCCATATCTCACCAGCTATTTCCTTAATTTTTTTTTATTTTTTTCTTTTAAACTGTGCATAAACATCCTCTTGGTGATGGAACTGCTGATATACCTAAAAGCCCTTTTGCAATTAAAACATCCATCTGTTCTGTTAGGACGCTGACAGACTGCTATGCATCTAAAGCACCACATGGTTCTTGGGAAGATACTACTTAATAGTACAAAAAAAGAAACATTCATTTCAAACAGTGTTAGCAACTGGTATGTGCTTCTTAACTACCGAAAACTACTTTGTGGTTTTATAAAACAATATACAGAGAGATTTCTTTGTTATCCAAGTGATCCTCTGGAAAAGAAGCAAGTATAAAACACCATGTCTGAGAAGGTCAGTTTGAAAAGTGTATGCATACAGAATTCTGTAGAATAGAAGCTTATAGGTAGAAATCCTGAAGAGTGCTACTTGTTACACTCAGCTTTTTAATTTGGAGGGAATCTGTACCTTGCATGCTTACAGCTGTATTTCCCTCTGTGTTTAAAGGGTTATTATTTTAAAATAACTGTTTAAGTTATTAGTATCTTGATTTGGGGGACAAGGAAGAAAGAGAAACCAAAGACTGGCTTTCTATTTGCCTTGGACAGTAGAAGCAAAGACGCTTCGACTTAGTCTTCAGTGCTTCATTATTTCACTGCTTGTGGAATGGGGCATACTGGCATTTCAGGTCAGGTAAATCTGCATGTGTACTTGTTTTCAGCTTCCCTTGACTCAATTTTGTTGATCTAATTTAGAACTCTTGCTCAAATGAGGATTTGCACTCTGGGAAGCAGTCTGTCTGAGATAGCCCTGTAATAACTTAATTGTTTGACCCAGAGAACTGAATGTTGCGTTTACATTTGAGGTTGTTTTTTGGTTTTTTTGGTAAGGTCTCCTTTTTTTGGTGTGGATTCAAATGGAATAGACTTTGCTTAGAGTCAGTTGCAGTTTGTGTGGGGAAACCAACTCAAGTAAAAGGGATGGGGTGGAGTGTACAAAAGTCTCTTGTTTTGTAAGCATCGCCGTCTTGGCCATGCAATTCCAACTTACTTTTTTCCTTCTCAAAGATCTTTAAGGGAAATGCAACCAACCTTCGTAAACAACTAAAAAGTTTTAAACTCGCTAAAAAATGAACATATCTTAACTTCTTATAAATTTGGCTCTAAGGCAGGAGTTCTGAAACACTAGGCTCTTCACAAGATATTTAAGAAACTTCAATAATGTCTTGCTTGTGATAATCATCTGTGAGATTGGAAACCTAAGTTAAAATTCCAACTGACAGAGTTGTGTATAGGTTCGAGGTAGTTAAGCTCTACAAATTTTATGTCAGAAAGTCTCTGTGAAAATTCTAGATTTTCGGCTTTGTGCTTTATGCAAAAATGCCTTGTTTTATTCTTTGTGTAACTTTTGTCCTTCAAATAGCTTTTCTGGACAGTTGAGTTAGTCGCAGCATTACCTTTTTAGCCAGAATAATTTTTATATTTTTCACTATAAAATAACTGGTATTTGCTGTAGAATATATTTTTTTCCAATTGGGCTGGCATTTATCCAGTATGCTATCTTAACATAGATAACGTTTTCCTAAAATAACTAGTGGCACGTTCTAATTGAACATTTTCCCCCTGATTGCTGTTTAATACTGAAGCCATCTTAGGTATTGGAGAATTTGAAACTTAAGTCTTTTTATTTATGACATATTTTAATTGACTCTTACTGTACTCTTTATCATATGTGTGCTATATGATAAAATGTTGCATGCAACAAATAGACATCACTTGCCTGTTGGAATGCAGCAGCTGTCCTAACAGCAGAGAGGGATGTATGTGGGTTGTAAATGAATAACAATATTGTATCCTGCTGAGATTCTCTTCAGAATTTCAGGTAGGCAAAATTAATAGTAAAACCAGTTTTCTGTGATGTCCATGCTGGCACACCCATTTTGGTGTTTGCCTTTTTTTTTTTTTTTTAAAAAAAAAGCACAATCAATAATCATCATTTGAAGTTTTCTCTTGAAGATACCACAACTGTAGTCACCCCCTTCATACCCTCTGCCACTGTCACATAAAATCATTTACTTATGTAAGTTCATAGTACAAATTCTTTATGCCAGTTGCCACAATCAGGATTCATCTTGCTTCCCTGTATAGCTAACTAGCTAGTCCGGACCCTATGGGTCTGATGGCTGAGACTTTCTGCTCCTGTGTTTGTGTTTGAAATATGTGGAAGAATGTGAATGTTGCAGAATCTCTGGGGTTTTTTTTTGTGGTGTTGTCCTGCCCTCTTCGCCTTCCCCCCCGCCCCAAATTATTTAGGGGGCAAAAATTGTTCTTTGAAGAACATTGCATTTAAAAATGACAACTGTTAAATTGGAAGGACAGACCTCCTGGAGTGAGGAGTCATTTAATTTCACAACATAGCATACTATTCTTTGAAGCTTTTTCTGTTGATGAGGAAGTAAAATTTCTTCCAGCTGGCTTTCACTTATTTGGAGGGATGCTGAAAATACTCATTGCCCAACTAACTGTGTTCTTTGATTTGACAGCTAAGAATAACTATTTACATATTGATGTAAAATACTAAGTTTCAGGGGATTTTTGTCTCCAATTTTATCTAGCTTAGTTTTCAGTGTAGAAGGAAAATGAAATGGTGTAAGTGGAGGAGATTTTATAGTTTAACTCAACATTTTTTGTGTGCCAGAGGTAAATTTGGCCCTTTGCAGGGTGTTAATATTTCCTGATCTTGTCCAATGGCAACGGGAATCTTCAAACCAACTTCACTAGGCTCTGAATTGTATTAATAATTCTCAAAACCCCGTAATAGCCGCATGAACCGGTTCCTCTCATCTGCAAGCACTCCAAGTGCCATGCCAACTTATTTAAATAAAGACAAAACAATGGGCCTTGGTCCAAGGGGTAACGAGGAGCTGGAATGCCTTTGAAGTTCAGGACCCTAGGCTGTAGGTGCCATTTACATAAATCTCGTTATGTAATCTGAATGCAGTTTCTCTTCCTGTTTGTTCGATTTATGAATCTCTGTGTCCAAAGAGAAAGAGATAGTAAGACATGTAATTAAGATAAGTAGCAGGCCACTCCTTTTCTGAATGTGTGCTCTGGTGAGGAGAGAATTTTAGATGCAGCATTAAGGGTAGAACAAAACCTATGATTCAGGCACCTTCAGTTGATGAGAATAATACCAACTCCTTTCTTTTGAAAAAACTGCATGCTTCCTTAAACAATAACTATGCCTATTTCAGCCTATTATTTGCTTTAAAATAAATGGTACAGAAAAGCTTAAAGTTCTTATTAGCAACGAGTTTGCTTTTATATAAGCCATAGATGGTCTTTATCTAAGCATCTCTCATCAGTTTTAAAGCTACCTTGAAACTAGTAAGTTTCTAAGTGGACAGTGAGTTTTCTGATCAGAATTGCGTACAATGACATTTTGTTGTTCTCAGTCAAACACTTGTTCTTTCTTCCTGTCTGATCCTCTCTAACCTTTCTTTAAAGCAGATGTAGTGGCACTGCATTTGTGATAAGAGTCCTGCTAGCGGCAAAGCTAACTATATATGCAGTCTGCTTGCTCGTAAGATGATTGATCAGACCTATTAGTGACTTCTTATCACCAGTTATTTTATGATTATTGACTCAAATTGTAAGTGATGGAGGAATGTATTTTTCCTTCTACTATGTGTTACTTAGTGGGACAGACAGATCTCTAGGGGTCAACAGTCTCCGTTAGCAGTCATTTTATTTATGAAACTTAATTATGTCTGAGACAACCTAATATCGTATGTCACTGTTGGCTTTCTGCATCTACGTATGTTTGCTTTCACACTGTAAAGCTTGCCTGTTGGAATAAAAAAAATTAATGACAAAAACTGTTATGAGTGAAGTGGTGGAACACCTGGAAGAAGGCTAGCATGTATAATGTATTGAAGTAAACAGGCTGGGAGCTCTTGATGTATTCTGGTACCTGTATTACATGGCTACAAACACAAAGGCAAGAGAGTTTGCAGGTTGAAAACTGGATGTTTCTCAAAGTGGAGTTAATCACATATGTGTGGGAGGTGCAATTTAACATTTCAGAAATACCAACAGGAGCTTGTTGAAAGCTGTGTAATATGTAATTATATGAAGCAGTTAACTTTTTTTGTCTTGGGTGTCCTAGCTAATAAAAGAAAGGACTGGCTGAAAATGGGAATCAGAACTCTTTGAAGTGTCCAAGCTCTGTGAAGTGGCTGTGGACATGTCTTATCTTTTTTTTTTTTTTTTTTTTTTTTGGTGGCATGAAAATTATGTCCCTTGTCTGTGTCAACCAAAATAGAATCTGTAGTCTGTACATTCCCTGTGAATAAACTGAAGAATAATGTGTTACATTTTGGACTATTAAATGCAGAAAGTGTTTACGTTTCATAACTTCCAGAACAATGGTATAATCTGCATTAGTATATTCATTCTCCTTAAGGTTAGACTATAGCACTGAGAACTGCTTGGTTTGTCTCTTTAATCTTCTTAATCAAATGACAACTTTAATTCCTGCTAATACGAGAAGAGTACATTAAATTATTTTATTTTGCTAAACAGATTCCAACTTGTAGGTGTCTCTCATAAGAACAATGTTTTGGAATGTTTCTTTTCTGAATCCATGTGATAAAAGATCCTAGTTTATTTTGCAACTTCCAGGTTTTTCCTTCCTAATGGAAACCAAAACCAAAAATATATTGGTCAGTATCGCTAGATATCGTAGTACAAAGATTAAGACGCTTTGTAGCCTGCAGTGTACTAAGTCTCAGTGTCAGAATAAGTGTTTCTCTGGAGAAAATGGCTTACTAGAGCCTGGGGTGTATATTATTTTTAATTTGCAACACGGGGTGGGGTGTGATCCTTTGTATAATGCTCTACTGGAGTGTGAGCAGTTTTAGCACCTCTTGCTGCTTCAGTTTCGTGTTAATAGGAGGTGTATTTTGAGTTCCTGGCAAATAACTGGTATTACTTATGCTGTGGAAATGGGGGAATGCAGATTTGTCACCTTAGTTGTGAACAGCACTGTCTTGAGACTGTCAAGAGATCGCAAAGCATAGATCAACTGTGGATCCTTTTAGCCTAGAATATGCAGCTAAACTTTTTATCCCCCTTATTTCCCTTTTTCTCACACCCCCCACCCCCCACCTTTTCTCCCCTGCTTCTTGCAAATGTAGGATTTTAAGTGACAAAGGTTGTGGCCTGCATAGTGTTCTCAAAGTGCTTGTCTATAAGAAGAATTTGTAAACTTCTTATGAAAGAAAGAAAAAAGGCTAATCTTGCATAGTAAGAATTATGGCTGATAGTAGAAGAGTTCATGCTGTTATAGCTTTTGGACCTAAAATTGGATGTACTGAATTTTTAACGTTAGACTGACTTGTAACAGTGGTGTTACATGTGGCACATCTGTAAGGCTTACGCTTTTTAGGAATGTGTACAGCAAATGCAGAGGAGATTCAGCATTTGACACTGTTCTCTTGCTTGCTCTCAATAGCTAAGCGAGGCATGATCAACTGGTCAAGTTAAAAAAAAAAAAAAAATATGCAGTTAGCAATCACTGTCCTTTCTGAATTGTGGAGGGTGCTGCTAAGCAAGTCTAGTCTAGTGTCTTTTTGTAGTCCTGAGAAAGGATGGATTCCCAGCAAGCAGGTTCTGGGAAATCATCATGCAGGAAGAGATTGCATGTGTGTACTCAGCACTAGTAAATGCAAGAACAGCTGTAATTCTGATAGGGGCTTATTGTTCTTACACCTCTGTTTTCTTCATTCTTGAGCTTCTTAACCATATCACATTTAAAGAATTGGTGAATTGCCTTTCCAGATATGGTATTGTTACTTCAAGTTTGTTTGGATGCTGTGCATGCTGGCAAGCCTTAATCAGAGATGTTACTTGACAGTCTTCAATAGGTCCTTTGGCCACTGTGCCTTGGCGCTTTATGGGTTTTTGGTGGCACTGAGCTTTTGCTCAGCTCTTTATTGCTCATATCCACTAATTTTTCTAAACATGTAGGGCATGTACTCAGTTGAAAATCCTTTGAGCCTTTCTCCGTAGACATGGCTATACCGCTTTGTAGCAAAATGTATAGTTGCTCAAAGATGGTCAGAGACTAATGTCTAACCTTTGTACCTAATGTAGATGCTGTCCATGCCAAAACAAATGCTGTGGCATAAAGTTAATACCCACTAACATTTTCATAGCAGAAATGTCTGTATATAGTGGTGTCTTCATCCACAGTAGAACAATATCCTCATTTCCCTAATGAAAGATTAGGCAAACCTTGTCTTGTCATTTATACATAAACATCCCATTTTGTCTTTTCAGATTCTCTTTAGCATCTGCTTCTCCACACTGGAGTTACTGTTTTCTTTTTGACAACTCGTGCTTAGGAGAATATACCCCTCTGGCACTGTCTGCAGGCAGGTGTGCCTGGTTTCTTTACCTTGAATGTGAATATTTTTTGCTTCTGTTCTTGTTAGTGAAAAGCATGGCGGTGGGTAGTTAGAAGTCTCATTAAGCTGTGTTGGCATAGCCATTAGTCTGAGCATTTCACTGTGATTTGAATTGATGGAGGTCTGTCAGCTTTCTGGCAAGGCACAAGGATGAGGTGCTGGTATCAGTAGAGGTGTCATGTGTAACAGGCTGAGTTCCTGAACCGTAGGCAGGGCTAGCTGAACTGTAAAAATGAGTGCACTGTGCTGTGGGTTACTTCAGTCTTTCCCACCACGTGCTACTGTCACCCTATCCATTTTCTTGCATGTATGTGAGGCTGTTGAGAGATTTGGTGAGCAGCAGAGTTCTCAATAAGAGGAAGCTGCTTTGATTTTTGTTTCCTAATGACATGTAAGGCAAATTGCTGAGTGCATTCATTCCTTGCTAGTTATAAAGAGGGGAAGATAGCACATGACTGGAAAAAGTAGAGGTTTTGTCATGTCACTGTTTGCTAGCTCTTATTAATGTGGGTGCTTTAATTTTTACTGAAGGCAGTTGAAGCGAAATGAAGATTTGAATACCAACATGTGAGTGTATCTAGTCAGGGGTTGAAGGTACAGAGGTAAATACAGTTGTAGCTTGCTTGTGAGTGTCACGAGTTTCCCAGTGAATGAAGAGCAAAGGTAAAAAAACCTGAGGTGATAAAGAAACATGGGTTTGTCTGCAGCCTAGCTGGTGAAGACTCTTGCCTGCAGGTAGAGCAGTGCTCTACCACCATCGCCAGCTCTGCAGGATGCTGGCAGAAGCGTGGTGGTGACATCACCCGGAGGAGAGGGAGAAGGTTCGGCAGTCTCTGGGGCTGCTTGTTCTGCACAGGCACTTGGGAAAGGGTTTCTTTCGTATGCTGTCTAATAGATTCAGCCTTTTATTTTATAATATAATTAAATAACCAAGCCTTTGTGAGGCTCCTGAATTCCTTTAATTTAGCGGCAGCACAGAAGCTGAATTCAGAGCATTCATGGGCCTGTACTATCTCCCTGACTACTTGCCAGGTCTATTCATGCTGTTCTGAGTGCAGGAAGTTCTCACATTCATTCAGGGTTGGGGGGGTGGGGGTGGAAGGCGTTGTGTGGTTGGCTTTTTTTTTTTTAAAGCAAGGGAAATGGTTATAAGGAAAATTCTTCAGCGATTCCCTGGGACCAATTTACCAACTGTTAATCTGTGAGTAAATAATGGGAACAGTTTATACACTTGGCAGCTCTTGAGAAAGAGCAAAGAATCATGAGAAGTTCACAGTCCACAGCCCCAAGATAGCTGAATACTTTGGTATGTTAGGATTTGTCTGAACAGGGATAGACCAGTACTTTTTTGTTAGCACATGTAATCTCATATATTCTGAAGTACTGAGTTTGATGAGGAAAACTTTACTCTGGCATGTGGTAGCTGGCTGCTTATACTTAACTTGCTCAAGTTAAATAATTCTTTCTCTACTCGAGTTTTATCACGCTAGCCAATGCGTTCATCATCTTTTACAGAATTTTTTTTTACAGACTTTTACAGACTAATGCTTTCTCAAGGAGGGGATGAAGAAGTGTATTTGCCTGGTGAGGGGGAAGCTGGTAACAGTGTCTGTCCTTTGGTTCAAGGGAAGGGTAGAGATAGAGAGGATGAGAAGGTGAAACAAAACTGAGAAAGCAATGACTAAATCAAAGTGAGTAGATAGGAAGTAAAAATTGCTTTGCAAACTTAAGCATTCATTTTACTTCCCAGGAACTGTCCCACATCTCTAATCTGTGGTATCTAATCTTTATAACTAGATACCACAGTGATAGACGTATCTGACATGTGTAAAGTGCCCAGGAGAAAGGAAAGTGACTTCTCAGTGTGGGTTTTCTGCTGATAAAACTGACAAGTTGTGGAAACCATGCAGCTAGCTAGGGTGAGTATAGCAGGTATTTGACTAGATGCCTTTTCACCAAAACAAACAGAATTTGGGTAATGCAGAGTTAGTGTTCACTTCTAAACTTTTGTGTCCAGATCCTTTGTTGCAAACTGGAAAGAGAAGTATTTAACAGAACAGTGGGTATACAACATTTGGTAACTGTGAATGAGAAGGAAGGTCCATAGCTGAAAGTTGTTGTTGTGATTTTTTTTTTTTTTTTTTTAAATATAGACACGGTGAGCTGTATCTAACATGTTCCATCTGGAATGTGAATTGGAGGTGAGGAATCCAGAGGTTGTCTCTCTGGCTTGTAGGATGCACTGAAGTACATGGTTTTATGCTGGGGTATAAAACTTGCAAGCTGATGTAACCTTACAAATAATGTTTTAAACTTAGATTACTTATTGGTAAGTAATCACTTTTGTAAGATTCCACCTTTTATTGGGATCCTAGTGTGCATGGGACTTAATGATTCCCCTGCTATGAGACTTAATTTGCTATTGTGATGTTGTCCTGCAACTTCCTGTTCTTCTGAAAACTGAAATGGGTTTTTGAGTTGCGTTCCTTCCCTTTGTAATTTCTATCAGGAAAAGCATTGCTCTTATACTCTTGACAGGGAGTAAGGGAGTATTTGGGCTGGTTTTGCCCTTTTCTTTTTCCATCCTCTATGTTGCAAGTTTTAGAGGACAGTCTGAATTCCTCTTCATGAGATCAAAAGTGTTATGAATGAAGTAGTTTTCTTAAGGTGCCGTAGTTTCTGGAATCATGGTCTGTTAAGAACATTTACATATGGATTATGGCACGTTACCACACGTGCAACTGTGTGAAAGTAATGCCAAATGTCTGGATTTTTCTAGCAAAAACAAGGAGTGTAAAATTGCTGCCATTGGATAGCCCCTTCATATTGCTTAATTTTTTTCTTTACTTCAGAACTATGAGTTTTGATTTCTGTTTTGTATTACAAGTAATGGTGCTGAATATCTATGGCAGCTTTTTCATTTTAAAACAGCTTACCATTTTAAGCTATAAAAGTACTGTGATGGCTTTGCTTTTTCCAGGTTTATATTAAAAGCTTCTGCTTGCCTATATGTATAAAATTATATATTTTATTCAAGTTTTTAATCTCTTCAGAGTTTAAAAGGTCATTACTTAAAAATTATTTAGTGAACCCAATTTCATAACAAGACTAAAAGATGTATGGAAGCACACATTTGCTTCAAGGTTGGTTTTCTGGTGTTTTTTTTAACACCTTGTGAAAGTCTTTAGCAAAGGCATGGATAAATAGCATCAACCACACGTTTTTGAGTAGTGGAGGAGTGGAGTATGTCAGTTGAGGGAAGGTTTACAAGTTAAAACTCCTGTTGCCAGGCAGCCCAAGAAGTGAGTTGGCATCACTTGGAAATTAGAGCAAATTGTGGGTTGATGTTGGAGCAAAGTGGACAATAGAGAAATAGAGAAAATGAAGAGAAACTTTACTGTTTTTATTAGCTTGTTTCTGCTTCTAGAATACGAAATACTAAAGAGAAGATAACTATCTTTAAAAGTCTGACTGTACTGTGAATAAGAAGAGCTGGACTACACAGGAAGTGTAATTCCTTTTGCTTTTTTACTATTGTAGCATGTTATGGTGAGTTAATGACTGCTGTTAGGAAGAAATTCTTTACAGTGAGGGTGGTGAGACACTAGAACAGGTTGCCCAGAGAAGTTGTGGATGCCCCATCCCTCGAAGTGCGCAAGACGAGGCTGGATGGGGCTTTAAGCAACCTGGTCTAGAGGAAGGTGTCCCTGCCCATGGCAGGCGGGTTGGAACTAGATGATCTTCAAGGTCCCTTCTAACCTGAACCATTCTATGGTTACAAAATGGGGTGTTTGAACACTTGTAATTATACTATTGCTCCTCCTAGCTGTAAGAGTTGTGAGTAGGTGAATACTCAAGAGTCACCCTTTCTCCTCTAATGCCAAGTCCTTTTGTTTAGCTTCTGGCTTACATAAGTGATCTGAGCATTTGCCACAAGATGCTTCATGCAAGATACTACCACCTGTAAGTACCAGTCTCCATAGGATTGTGGTGTTCCCTCTGCCTTTCTAATCTGGTATTAGGTACCGATCACACAAGTGAACTAGCAGTGAGAGGCTTACGGTGTCGATGAGCTTTGCACATAAAAATGTCTTGGTTTTTACTGAAAGCCACTTACTTTTCTCCTTTTCCTGCCATCAGTTTTGTAGGAATTGCTCTGTTGAAACATATGCCTTTGTAAGATTAAACTTGTCAGTGTGCGTGTGTTTAGCAGAATGTTGTAAGATAGTAATTAATGCTGTAGCCATCATGTGAATGGAAAATATTTCTACAAACATGTCTATATATCTAGATACTTAAGAGGATAAAATTAGGCTTTGGAATTTCCCTCTGGTCCTGTTTAACTTAGTCAACTCTTAGACACTCTTTTATTATTATGATAATGGCTATCTGCAATAGTTTTACTTTTAATGTCAGTGTTGCGGTGTCCTTTGCAAGAGCGTAATGTGCAAAGCAGTAGCAGTTGGTGCAAATCAGGACAGTCAGATGGAGGTTATATTGTTGTGTTCTGTCATCTGGCAAGTTTCTGTTGTTTCTTTGGTTTCCTTGCAAGTTTTAAAACTGTTATGGTAGTTGGGTAGCGCCTTTCTTGAACATGTTCTAATATTTCTACTTCTAACCTTTGAAGTTGGAAAGTACAGACTTACAGGCATGTATTCATTCACTGGTCTTCAGTGTTTGCATTTTATAATGAGTATAATAGGCAGTGATTTAGCTGGGACTCTTAACTTCTAGGATTCTTGTGTCCATATAGGATAAAACTTAACTGTATAATCTTACTTACACTGGTACAACAGTGCTGTTTCCTTCTTTTGGTCTACATATTTTTGTGGGAAAAAAACTGTGTAGGCAATTCTAGTGGATGCACCATGTCATCTGCTTTTATATTTTATTTTTTTTAAGTTGTTTAACTATTGCTTAAGTGTCTTGAGAAATTACTTAGGGAAGCTTTGGGCTAGATGGCAGAATTTGTGGCGCCTGGTACTTTCTCCTCCATATTGCTGAAAATTGTGAGCAACATTGTTTTACCACACACATTTCTTCCATAGCTCTGATCTGAAAACTGGTGTGTGTGTGGGGGGGTGGTGGTGAATTACTTTTTCTCTCTTGCCTTTCGTTTTGTTATTTCATCTCTAACAGTAAGCGTTCCTCAAAATAAAAAAAGAGGTAATACTATCTTCTTCAGCAATTGAATAGCAGAAAAAAATGAGGTGACAAGGTAGTGTTTTTTGATGGCTGCCTATGAAAGAGGAAACGTGGTTTGACAGAGCAGTGGCAGCCACAAGCAAGGTAGATTCCAGATGGCACTGGTAAAGCATGAGTGTGGTGAGAGAATAGAGTTTCTCTAGGCTATATATGCTGTTCAACTTCACTGCAAATATAAGTACTGAAATCCTTTGTCCCAAGAGTGCTGGAGTGCAAACTTCATTCTGTACTGAAGCTTTTCACCCAATGTATCTGATATGTCTTTCTGCATCTAGTACAAGGATTCCTGCAAGTCACAGGAATACTAACAGAAAGCTAACTTCCTTGCTGTACATAAGAAGAAGGAAAATGTAGTAGAAGCATGTTAGTCCTCAGCTGACTTGCCCTTTTCAAGCAGTATTTGCATGGGGGTGTCCTTGTGTCATGTTCACTGCAGCCTCCTGTTGTATCACTGTTCCTGCTGCCTCTGAGCTCTTCCCAGGCTCCTCCTGGCCAGGGTTTTCTGTAGTGCATTTTGAAACCTCTGGGCTCCTGTCCTTCTGTTGGCAGTTCAGTCTCGGAAGTTGGGGTAGCAAATTCTTGCGAGGTGGAGACTTTTCTCCATGCCCCACCCCTGTGATATGACTCTGACATGATGGATAGTCGTAAGAGCAGCAGCCTTTTGATTTCTACAAGGCGCGGGTGGGCAGTGCTGTAAGCAACAGCACTCGCCTAGCTTCTGAGAAAACCTTCCAACAAATTGGCTGGGGGCTCTGCTGTGCTCCCACACGATTGTCTAAAGCAGTCAAGCATTCTTCCATTTTAATTGACTTCCGTCCAGAGCTGCATTCGGGTTGTGAGTATTAACACAGATGTTTGTGGCCCTGATGTTGGAACTTATAATAGTTTGCATTAGCAAGTTGCTAGGCTAAATCATCTAAAACTTAAGTGGCTGCAAATCTCTTGTTTTAGTAGAACCTCCTGTTAGCTTCTAGTCCAGTGTGCAATTAGTTGTAAGAAATCATTGGGGGGCTTTTCCAGAATTTTAACTTGCTGAGGAATCAAGTTGTTGCTTGAAGGACTCAGCTTTTCCTTCACGTCAGCCTGAAAAAAATTTAGATTTGGTAACTTAAAGATTCTAAATATAAAATTTAGAAGAAAAAATGGACGATGCGGGGGGGCATTGAAAGGCAGAAATTCTTTCAGTCCCTAATAAAACAGTAAGAAAATAAGTTTTGGTTTTGTTTTTTTTAACATCTTTATCTTTAAGCTTTATTTTTGCCTAGCTTCATAACAGGCTAGGTAAACACTACTGATCGAGTATATTATTCTAATTTTTGTACACTTTAAACCTTAATCAGACTTCAGAGCATTGCTTTCAAGCTCAGAGGCAATTATCTAGATTGCTGAGATTAAATATTTGTGATTGTTTGAGTTTTACCACAGCTTTTTTTGGCTCTGTGTACTTTCTACTGCAGAATTAAAAAATGCAGTCGTAAGCAAGGGCATTGCTGTTGTAGTGGTTTTAGGGGCAGACGAGGGGGGATGCAGAGAGCAAATACAGAGTTTCCTGGGGGTGGGTGTGTGTGTGTGCAGGCTGTTCTGCCATCTCAATTGCTGTATTACCTGTTAGAAATTAATCATTTTTAATTAAATAGCAGAAGAGATCATCCTTTTTTTTTTTAATAATGCAGCTTGGTTTACAGCAAGGGAAGAGTTCTTGATTGTTTTAGTTTTTAACTTTTTCTGAAGAGATTTTGTGAGCTGTTCTGAACCACTGCTCTTGGAGGCTCTGGGGAGTCTGTCACTGCACAGCTTTGGGGAAATCTGACCCTTGAGTGCCAACGGGCTGGTCTGGGCTGAATGAGAATGAAGTCTGTTTCCTTTCAAGGGGTTTCTGTACTGAAGACAGCGTTCTGATAGATTTGTTCTGGAAAACTTCTTGAAGCAGGCGCTTTCCTAAGGCCTGGATTTAGGTGGGGCTTTCTGCTCAACTCTTCTGGATATCTGTTAAAAGGAGAACATGCTATCTTGTGCTTGCTAGGCTGCTGGGCATGGTTAAGTAAAATGTGTGTGATGTGTCTCTTGAATCTTGTTATTGTTTTTTACTTCTTTTAGTTAGTAGAAATACACAGGAGTGGGATAAGCCTTCTGAAAAACCATTCTTGCTTTGTCTTAGTGGGTGTATGTGGCAATGCTGTCTTGGTTTTTACTGTGGTGGTGTATGTAACAATTCCTGTGCTCTGTTAGCATAGTCTTTTCCTCCCCGCTGTGGTCTAATATGCAGTATTTTTTTTTTTTTTCAAGATTGGCCAATCTTTATAATGGATGATACCAGAATTTTGTATCAAGGAATATATTTTTTTCCTCTTCTTTATTTCTTATCTTCAGTTGCAGTAACAAGACCTTGCTTTGGAGTTGCCTAGGAGTGGTGCGTGTTGTTGCGCTTGATGCGGTTGATCCATTTGATTTTACGTGTTTGTGTGGGCCTGATGCTGCTTACTAGGGCATGCCACTTGTAGGGTTGCCTTCCATAGGCAAGTTCTTCCATCCTAATGTCTGTAAGACACTGAGTCTGAAAAGCATGTTTTGGGGAGTCGGATGCGTAGTGTTCAGCAGACAGTGCTTCTCATAGTCTTCTTTTGCAGTATTGGTACTTAGGGACTACAGAGAAGTTTTAAAATAACATAAATGAGTGTCAGTAGCATTACCTGCACCTGTGGACATCTTTTGCATAGCTGAACAAGGAGTAGTGGTGTCTAACTGACCTCTTGTGTATGTGCACTTTGTTATTAAAAAGGTTCTGTATAATGTGGACTGTAAAGTCAGATGGTATTGATGTGACATAATTTTTAAGACATTTTAAAAATCTTGAAGTATCTAAAGTGAGGCGTTTGCCTCTATCTCTGGCACTTGTTGAATTCTTGCAGACTTCTAACTTAAGCCTTCTTAAAAATAAATGTGTAAATGTTTACACGATACCTTTTTTCAGTGAGTGTCCTCCCATGTCTCCTGCTGCATACCATCCAATCCACGTATTACAGGCTATAGTTAGTAATACATTGAACCTGTGAAGTTATTCTATATTAAGTATGATAATGTGATTTTAGCACTAGTAAATAAAAAACTTTAAAATTACCAAAGGTCAAGGAACCTGGAGTTTAATGTCTGGATGCTGAAAAAAGACAAGTTGCATGCAGTTCAGTGACTGTCTCTTGTAGGGATGCAAAGAGACAAAGCTAGAAGACGAAATTCATAGTGTCTTTGCTTCTTGAAATTTGAGATGCTTCTGTCAGCTAGGTTTTTTTGTGTAGGGATCATAAAATGCGTAGAAAGGCTGCACATATAAAACTTATTTCAAGAACAAAGGGAACTGTATCAGTATGATGGGTAAAACAAACTTGTCTTCCTATTTTCAAGAAACTCATCAAAGAGAAAATTGATCCTTGCTCGCGCTCTCTCTCTCTCTCTCCTCCTTCCAGGTGCTGGGTTGTCACCTTGTACAGGAGGTTTGTTAGTTGTGTAATTAGTGTTTTGAAATGTTTAACTCTGCAGAAGGCTTTCTTACTATGGAGTATTGCATGATGTGTTACAGCTAAAGAAAACATTTTCGGAATTCTTAAATGACAATTAAAAATGAACTAGTGGCGTGGAGGAATTTGAAATAAAGACGACTGCACTTCTAAACACAAAAATTGAAGGTTAAGCCTGGATGCCCTAACTTGCATAACTTTTAAAGACTTAAGCTCCAGGCATAAACAAAACAATCCATCCTGCTCTTCTCCAAAGTAGCACTTGATGCAGATTAGAGAATTGCTTTAGGGTAACTTGCACAGTAATGGTGGTATCATGTTGACATATCTACTGGTGTCCTTTGGATCCAGAGGTCAGTAGAAAAGACTCAAAGGTAGGAGAAATTGGTATGATATTAGGAGGTTGATTAAAACTAAGCATTTTGTATTGCTGCTTGTTTTTTTCACTCTGTTTCTGCACTGTGCAGATGACCAAAATGTTTGGAGGAAGTCCTTTTGCTTTGTTGTGTGTGTTTGTTTTTCTTGGGAGACCCTCTGAGAAAAAGGTTCTTCTGGCCTGCCTTGCTGAAAAAGAAAGTGGAACACCAGATAGAAAACTGTTCTGCAGTAAGAGAAGTCATCTCTGTTAGATCTTTTGGAGTTCCACATTTCAGCTAGGTGTCTGGGTAGTATTTGTGGCACAGGGACTTTTTGGGAACGGATTAAAAGACCCATATTTTGGTCAGTGTTGACTTCCAGAGTAGAAAGTGTTGGCTGTCAAATGCACATTTTAAAACACAAATTTAAAATTAGTTGTTGTTGCACTAATCAGATGTGCTTGCTCAACTTTAGTGCAGATGTATCCTGAGAAATTTAAGAAGGTTTTTCTTCTTTCTCTGTATGCATGGTAGTGGGGAATATGTTGGGGTGCTTATATAAGTGCTGTTGCATATATTCTGTGCTGTGTGTTCTCCCAGAAGCATGGTTAGATAGAGAACAGCCTGCTTGGTTAACAGGGTAGCTTGGGCAGCTATTTTAATAGAAGGATTGTATATATTCAGACACTGTTGTTTTGAAAGAAGCTGGGTTGGTTCGTTTAAAGCATTGCTCCAGAAATTCACTGCCCTCCCTGAAACTCACCTTCAGACTATCCAAAATGAACTGGTGGCTGTTATCTGTTTAATCATAAAGACTCTTCTGGGGGGGAAAAGGGGAGAAAATAAAAAGGGATGTGCGTGTTACATTGTCCCTTTATCCTCACTCATCTCCATGATGAGCTCTATTGCAAAGACTAGAAGGAAACGCTGTCCTAAGACAGTATTCATTAAGGTGTTTATGTATAATAGGGGAAAAGAAACGTGTTCTACTGATCCCCTCAGAATTACTGCGCATAGTGCTAGTTCCGGGTCCTTCTCCTTGAGTGAGGGTGACTGTTGTAGAGAGGAACGCTTCAGATAATTGAGAAAGGCATTTACAAAGTTGGTGGGGGGTTACTTTAGATTCTAGCAAAGTGGAGGTTGGGGAGGATTTGATCTAAACCTAAATGCTTGGTTTTGAATACAATCCAAAGCTCGAAGTGCTTTCATTCCATCTAACACAATGTTGTTTCAGCCATCTCTGAACTGTGAACTGAACTGAAACGTAAGCAAAATAAATGTGATTTAACTCTGATGTAAGTGAACATTTGTTCGGAGTATGTCTTTCTCAAAGTTTCTCAGCTGCTACTTGTAATGAGATTTTCAGAATTAGCCTGCCTTGGAGACAAATGAGCTGTGCAGGAGAAAAGTAGACATTAGTTTGAGCGTGTTATACCCCCTAGTAGATGCTAACATCCTCTCTCAGTGCTGCACTACTTCTTAGCATTTAACATCTTTCCCATTTAAAAACATGGTTTTCAAGTTTTTTCTATTAGAGAAGAAATGAATTTGATGTTACTCTGTTGTCAGTGGGATGGGTTTTACTCTATTAAACGTAGCTTGATGATCAGGTAGTTGTTAGCAGACTGTTTCTTGAAGGAAAATACTTTCTTCAGAGGAGGACACGCTTTCTTTGCCAAGCTCAGGAGTCGGATACCTCCACACTGAAGACTGAAGCAAAGGCATTGGGGTATAGGCTACCTCAACTTTATCTTTGTGCTCCGGCTGAATTACCTGTTCAGCTATAGGCACACACTTATCTATGTCAGTCTTTTGTGAGTTACATAGCACTAGTATTGTATTTGTTGCCCTTGATGTCCCTTGCAACCTCAATTCCAGTTGAGCTTTGGTTTTCCTAAGACCATACCTACAAGTCTGGGCAGTGTTTATGAATTAATTCCTGCTTTGGAGCTTTGTGCAGGACTTCCTCGCTTAAACAGCACCACCCCCACTCGCTTTTTTTTTCCTTCTGTCTACTTGTTTTCCTGAGTATGGGCATGGAGGGTGCTGCTGCTAAAGCCCTGCCAGCTTTCCTGAGCTCCTCTGCCCTTCAGAGCTGCTTGTCAGGGGATTCCACCTACTGGCTTCTTGGATAAGCCAGAGTCTGCTTTCATGAAATCCAGGGTCTGTATTTTGCTGCTCTCCTTCACTCCCTTCAGGGTCTTGAACTCCAGTGTTTCATGGTCACCACAACCACAGTTGCTGTTGATTGCTGTAAGCCCAGTCAGCTCCTCTTTGGTGAACAGCAGATCAAGTGGGTAAATGATAGCAATGTGCTTATTGAATGCTTCCTCAAGTGACTGGACCTGAGAAGTCGGATTTTGTACCTGAGTTCTTTTGTGGGTGTTTCTGATGTCTCTGTTTGAAGAAACAGCATTGAAAGCATTTCAGTATCAGATTTTCTTGTAAAATATTTCTCTTTAACTTCTAGCTGCTCTCATAGATTTACTACATGCGTTTAGTAGTTGCCTTATGCTCTGCTTCTTTTTGCCATATATGCAGGAAGTAATTGGTGACTGATTTCGTCTTTTGCTTATTCCTCTCCCCTATCCCCCGGTGTAGTTTGCCTCTTCTGTAACAGTGGGATTTTTGGTATGTGGTGGTGGGTGTGAGTTTTTAATGTATATATATATTTTTATTTTTTTTTTAAACCCATTGATCTTGATTAACTTCGAGACTTTGTTTAGCATTTTCATTTTGAATGGTTGGATGAGGAGGGAGGCAGCATACAAAATGTAACAGGTGAATGTTTTGGGGGCAAAAAGCTCAGTGTGGTCTACTGTGTTGGTATCAGTAGTGTGGTTTTGGTTTCTTATACAATGTCTAAGGCCATTAAAGTGTACCAGAACTATGCTGGGAGGGAGAATTGGGTGACTTCCTGAAATGTAGTAATAGAGGGGGGAATGTGTAGCACCCTGCTGCTGTATTTAAAGAGAACAGATAAATAAAAATTGTGTATACGTATGTCTATGGAGGAGCAAAAATACAAGTATAAAACTATGATGTTAAAATCGGGTAAGTTTGGTTGCCTTACTAATGCTTAGGTCTCTGACCTTTTAGAGGTACCCAAGAACACATAATTCTTGTGTTGCTGCTGATACAGCCTTTTGTGGGGAGTAAGTTACATAGATAAAGAGGGACTTGGGATATGTTGGACATTAGAGTTACAGTGAGGGTATCTAGAGCCCCCTTCTCTAGGAAAAGGGGCCAAAGGTTCATTTTCATAAATACTTCTAGAGGTGTTAATACTTTTTTTTGTTTCTGGCTTTTACCATGGTTTGTCTAGTTTCTTTTACCTTTTTTATCTAGGTGTCTGCTATCTGTAGAGGGTAATAGGTTTGGTGACATAGATGAATATGTTGTCTACAGATACAGAAGCATTATTTCTCTTACGAACATTCAATAGTCTCAGGCCGACACAAAAGAGAATGGGCTTAACTCAGGGAATGAAGCAAAGCAAGGCCAGAGTCTTCAGGTCATGTGTGGCATCAAACTGGTTTAGCAAAGTTGGAAGTGTTTTCTATATTCAATTTTACTTTCCCTCTCTCCTTTTTCTGTCCTGTGTTTTGTGGTGAGTCAAGCACCTGACAGCATCAGGGTTCACGTATCATCATGCAGACTGTTCTCTGCCTTTTTCCTTTCAAGCCAGTCAAGGACTAAGTGCTTCCTTCTTCTGGAAGCTTGTTTCTTCTTAACCTGGATGTTCCAGACACTTGTTGGAGGAATATACCATGGCAGAGGCTATTTGTAAATGTAGAAAATGATGTGCTGTGAGAAGGCATGACTGTGGAAAACCAAAAGAAGTCTTTATATAGCAGTGGATCTTCCTTGTTCTCATGAGCCAGGTCTGCTTTGTTTTGTGGGCTAACTGTGCCTTTCTAGTTGTTTTTGAACAGGGGTTACATAGGTGCTATATCACAATTAGCATTAAACTTGTGTGTTTCTTTCATTAGTAATAACCAGGCTCTCCTTCTACTCTTTTTTTTTTCTTTTTTTCCCCGCCCTGATCTCAAAGGCTCCATGCAGTATGAGTCTGTATTAATGTAGTGCCTGAACTTTGTGTAGCTTAACTGGGGAAGCTGGACAGGCTTTGGGACTTCGGATCTCTCAGCATGGGTCACCTCTTGCCTCAAAAGCTTGCTTGCAAGAAAGATGTCTAGGGCTGTTTCAGTCTTCTTCTTTGCCCTGAGTCATTGTGGTGGCAGGGTAGGAGTGGTGCCTGGATACTCTCCTAGAAGGATAAAATAATCTGAAAGGCTTCTAAAGGATCTCTGGGTAGTGGCAGCTAACAGATACCTCGCAATAAACCTCTCTCTAACGAGGCTCTCGAATTTTTGTTCAAAGATAGAATAAAGTGAAATAAATTTTACTGTCTTGTTTCTGCTGGATTCATTTGGTACTTTAAATGTTATCATTTGTTACCAGTGTGACAGGGCAGATGTATACTTGAGGCTGTCAGTTCAGGTGTGGACTCAGAAATGTTTCCAACTGGATTCCAAATTTCTGTTATTTTCATAAAAGATTATTTTAAGAGGGAGGAAACTAATTGGTGGATGAGTGATGACTTTGGCCAGCTGAAGGGATTGAGTTTTCTGTATAGAGGCTGCATGAAAAGCACAGGAGTTGGAAGTAAATTGTTCTCATCAAAGGTTATACAGAAGGCATCCTGCACAGCAAAAACAAATGGGTATGATACTTGGGTTTTTGAAACAGACTTCTCACAAATGAGCTGTATGTGTATGGAAGTTGGCTGAATACAGTGCAGAAGGAACTGGAGACAGAATTGGGCAGACTGTTTTGAGGCTCTTCCAAGAATAGAGAGCAAGAGGAATACCATTTTTTTTTTAATGTGTGGAGCTGAGGGGAAAATGGGATACTGAATTAAACAGATCTAGCTACGAGCTATCCTTAGAGTTATAAGAAGTACTGGCTAGTGGTGGGGCTTCTACCCTGGTTTATACATGTAAGTGCTATTTAATATTAACTTAGATTGCGAAAGCTCAGTGTTAGAGAAAAGTTTCTCTTTCCAGGTTACTAATGTTTGTATCACTGAATTGGAAGTTATGCCTCTTGTGAATTAGAAGTTAAGATTCATTAGCATTTCTGCATGGAAATGTCTTTTCTCATCCAAGTTAGTATGTATGTGTTTGTGCAAAATTTCTTTCAAGCTGTTTTATGCAGAACTTTCTATGCTAGTGGATTCATTTCTTGATATTTTTAGAATATGGTGTTCTGACTTTAAAAGAAATTAACTATTTCAGAGTTGAAGAACAATTATCCCAAAGGAATTTGAATTAACTTTGTGGAACATTGGCAAACGTTGCAAAAGCATTCTGCTGCTTTTGCAGCAATAATTCGAACTGCAGGCTTATTCTCCAGCACATGACTGTTGTAGGTCCTCTCCTATTCTGCAGCTGTTTTATTGAAGTAAGGGAGTTCAGAGGTATGCAGTGAGTCATTTGTATATTGCAGTTCACCATGGCTTTATCTGTAGCAGCATCTCCCGTAGAGCTCTTGTTCACTGTTTTTACTACTTAAAAATATACACTGGAGGTAGGTTTTAATAGCAGAAGCTTCAACTGGAGAATCTGGACAACTGACTTTGCATTCTCACAGAAAGCACTACATCTGACATGACTGCTCTAGATAACCCTGTTCAGATACTTTTTAATACGTAACATTAGGGAAGTAGGGAATTACCACTTATTTTGATGACTTTCCATGCTGTGAATAGTATCCTCATCAGAAATGGAGGTTAAATCATTATGGACTGAGATTATGGTATCTATTTCCTTCCAAGTAGTTACCCTTTGTTTTCACTTACAAAAATTCAGTATATTCTTTAAAACAGTTTACATGGCTCTTAATAAGGGGTTATTTAATCTTTATAAGAACCTGTCTAGGATTTAGCTTACCTTGGACAGTATGAGTAAGCACACTCTTCTCAGTGAGCTGTAGTCATTACATCTTAGATAAACCAGTTTTGTTTTCATCAGTTCACAAAATTGTGTATTCACTGCAATAGAAATTATTCTGGCTTTACTTTGACAGTTTCTATATTAATGATGTTTAATCTAAATACAGGTGAATTTCAGTCTTTATTTACAAAAAACCCCAAACCCAATGCTTGAAAATGCATAGTTTGAAGAGCTTGTGTGCTTGCTTTCTGTAGCTAAAGAGTTGGCCCCAAAATATACCTGGCTGCATCTGTTGTCTTGCAGTGCATGTGACTGACTTCACATCTGTGGGACTGTGTCAGGAAACACTCTTAAGATTGGTGCTTACTGACTTCTGTGACCAAACAAAAATTGATTTTTTTTTCATTGTGATGTATGACTATATACAGAAATCTATGTTTAATTTGGCATTTGAATTTATTTTCTGAATAAGGGTAAACTTCTCCAAACTCCCATTTGGAGAAGTACAGAAGAGTGGCACCTTAAGTTCTGCTGCAATGGTTTGGTTCAATTTGTAGCTGTATTCTGAAGTAAGGAGACAATATTGTAGCAAACATGGAGGATTACCTTTAATTCAATGGTTTTACAGTATTAATACTTGTCTTTATACACATGATTAAAATTTTCATTTTCAATGGGACTCTTAATGTCTGAGATGATGATTGTTTGCTGCTTGAATTTCCTTAATGTCTTAGCAAAGGCTTAGATGTCATTTTCATCTGATGCTGCCTTTAACCTAAATTACTCCATCAGAAACTTACTGTAAACTTAAAATAGGGAGTCCCAGTTGGCCTGGCCCTAATGGGTTAAAACTTGAATGTCCTTTGCTGGTTTGTGAGCTCAGGAATTTCCAGGAAGAGAAGAGATTGAATCAAAGCATTCTTCTTTATTTAAAAAAGAACAAACAGTATTTTGAAGGTGTCATTGCACAAATCTTAAACTCTTGAGAGAATACTTAAGCTTGTCTGTTTAGTGGTGAACATAATTGATTCACCTTCTCATTGCGCAGAACATAACTCAATTATGGTAGGAACAAACAGTGTCTCCAGAGATACAAGCTTGAGTGGATATATGAGATCCTGGCCTCCATCCAGCAAATGATGCCATTACTTCTCTTCTGATGCTTAAAATCTTATACTAGACTCCTTCTGTGGGAATTAATGCAAACAGAGAGGAGGGGGAACAGAAGTGGTACCTGTTTGGTTTTAGCTGCCCCAATAAGACATTGCTGTCAGTTTAAAACCTAATGTGAAAACTTGTTTTTATCTGTACCCTTTCAGGATGCTTACTTATCTCTGTTGGGTATGCAGGCAGTCAAGGGTGGGTTTTTTTGTGGTGGCTTTTTTTTGCGTTTGGTTTTAGTAGTTGTTTTTATGTATGAAACCAGGTTTGGGACCTTTCTGCTGTTGGGTCTTGACTGCAAACCAGGTTTTCTCTTCTTTTTATTCTTCGCAGTCTAAATGTATTTGACACATTTAACAAAATGGGTTTGTTGCAAGAGTCCAGTAATTAATTTAGTACTATCTCTCCTCTTTGCACTTCAGCTGCAAGTGTGTGGGGATGAGGTGCTTGGGAGTTTTGTTTGTTGTTTTTTGTTGTTGTTGTTAATCCCTACTAGGAACCAAGTTGTGAGATTCCTGACTTGAGAGTACAATATTGAGGCTTGTTTCAGAATGACTTGTGAATCTTTTAAGCAGAGCAATTACTGTTCTTTTTCTGTTGTGGCTCTTTGTCCATTTTATTTGTTGAAACCAGTAGGGTGGCAGAAGTATAACCTAAAGTGAATCCAGACTGCAACAGACCTTTTGTTTTTATTTACTAAAAATAAAATGAAGAAGATATCATGGAACAACTTAGGTCAGACGTGACTTCCAGGCCTCAGCTGATCCCACTTCTCACTTGGCGCGGGTTGGGTCCAGTTGGATCATGTTCTTCAAGGTTTTGCCTAGTGAGGTTTAGAATTATCTCCAAAATGGTAAAGCCTGCAGTTGAGCTTTGTACATCTGATGACAAGCCTTGAGCCTGGTGGTATTGTCTACTTATTCAATCTATATCTCACCAAACTAACTGAGGATGCCACAGGAGACCGAGTGAAAGGCTTTGCTAAAAACCGCAGTAAACAATGTCCACTGCTCTCGCTTTGTCTGTACACACCCTCCTCCCGTCCTAGAAAATGGTCAGGTTGGTTGGGCGCAGTGTAACCTCAGTAAAACTGTGCTGGCTGTTCCCAGTGACCTCCTTGTCCTTCATGTGCTCAAAAATGGCTTCCAGGAGGACTGATTCTGCAGTGAGATGGGTTGTGCTGACTGACCATGGATCTTGCTTCTTGAGGCAGTCGTGATATTTGCCATCCAAAGAGGACGGTGGGGCTAATGACCTCCAGAGTTCTGCTCCAATCAAAATGTCTGTGATCTTACATATGTGGGATTGCTGGTGAACCTGGGATTGCCTATTGCAATTTATGCCACTGGCATGCAGAACTTCTGAAGAACCGGCCTTTCTAGCCACCAGATCTGAATGTTGTTTCATGTGTGTAGTACTAGGACACCTTTTTTTAGGCTTAGTTTTTTCTCTGAGAACGGACTCCAGAGTAGCGGAAGTCTTATCTTGGGCATCTAATTTCAATGGTATTTTGGTTCACGGGGGAGATAAACCTTTCCCAGTTTTAGTATGGAGCCATAGTTCTCTCATAAAATGTCTGGAGCTGAATTATTGTTAAGTATAGAAATAGTTTGTTTTGAACCTACAATAAAATGTATAGAGAGTGGACTTGATGAAAGATCTTTTATATTTGTATACTGCTGCAAATGCTAGTTTGTCCTAGGGAAAAGTACAATATGGAAATTGTACTTGTTTTGCAGAAGGTTTTAGTAAGAGCTGTAGCTGCAGGTGGTTTGGCTCTAAGTGTATTTCTTTGTAGGAAGAACCAAAATACAGACAATTGTCTCCTGAAGCTATGAGTGTTCTCTGGCAGAAAGTTGTGAGAGAACAGTTATGAGATTTTGGGATTTTTGCAGGAAGGGAACTCACTAGGGAAGTCTGACTTCTACTTAAAAATGAAATATATTTTTAGTGATGCGGATAAAATGGAATAATTGTCCCTTAGTGGTGCAGTTGTAGTAGTCGATTGAGAAGTATAAGCTCTGGAAAGGGAAATACCATTTTGGTTTTTTTCCTATGCCTGAACTGAAACTTTTGAGATTGAGAAATTAGGCCTGACTAAAGGTACTCTAATTTTGATTATTCAGGATTTGTAAGCTTGCTTAAACTTGCGTTTATATTTTTGACTGTTTGGAAAAATTAGTTCTCCTTTGTGAATGTACTTCTGGCTTCAGGGGTCAAACTTCGAAAGTTGAGCATGAGTAACTTGAACAGTGCTTGTTTAGTCTATTTGTGCTCTTATGGTTGAGCTTGTAATTACATGTTCAATTCAGTGTGCCCTTCTGTAAAAGTATGTGTTGCTGTTCTGCAAGAGTCCAAAACAAGTATTTGTATTCAGATGATTGCATTCCTTCAGCCAGTCTGCAATCTTTAAAAATAAAAATTAGAGACTCAAATATACTTACCACAGTAAATTAAGTAGAACAGTTAGTCTTCTCATTTGGAGCAGAATATATTTAGAAAAAATGCTTATGTTATGCATGTTTCTGTAATAGAGGAAAGGGTGAAGTATTTATTGATGTTACTTGAGTTTGTTATTTGAGTTTCTTACTATCTCTGGGTGGGAGGTTATCCAGGGAGGTATAGAGTAGATATTTTTGAAATCCATTTGTTTCTATTGTCCTCTGAAGATGGAATAGGAATCTTTGTAGCATGGGATAGATGATACTTTTTCATATTTCCCATGTAGTATCTCAGTGTTGTTTGACTGCTCTCCTTCGCAGAAGTTTAGGAATGCAAGTAATGAGAGGACTGGCAGCTTACACCAGTCTAACTAGTGCTTTTCAATCTTGCTATTCATGTAAACAAGGTAACATTTAAAATGCTACATGCTGTTTTAAAAGATTGAGTCTAATGCTTTCTAAAATCCTGTCTGGCAATGCTGGATAACAGTTCTCTTAATTAGAACTCTAGTATAGGTGAATCTGGTGGTGTTTTAAAAATAAAGTGGATGTTGGGGCAGGATTTCTGTGAGTGTGTGAAAAGTCTAAATTGGCGCTGCTGTAGGATGCATGGGGGGGAGTAAAGGAGCCTGAACTTCTCACCTGGGAAGGATGTGGGAGGCTAACACATTGTGCTTTTTTAAATTTGAGATTAGGCTTCAATGTGGAGGAATTTGTGAGGTACCTGAGCAGAAAAGAAAATTCTTGTGTAAATACAGACTTTCATATCTTTATTGGTATGGAGTTTTGAGGTCATAATGATAACTTGTTTCTAATGATAAATGTATATGGGCACTCTTCGCGAAGCCTGTGCCTCTTCTGTGAGATGCAATTTCCCTTACAAACAGTAGATTACAATGATTTAAGTATTTTCTTCTGCTTATTCCTTGAACAGCTATGCCTAATGCTTCTTAGATGAAGCTTGGATAAATATATGCTCAACAGATAGATTCCTGGGTGGTTAAATTTTGAGTTGTGGACTGAGCCTCAGCGGTGATTGGTTTTTTCCCTGTGATTTCTTATGGATGGTACTTTGAGTTCTGTCGTGAGCATTTTTGCGCTGTGTGTTCTGGGTGTGATAGGCTTAGATAAATGCTAGATTGTAACATCGATGCTAACAAACAGCTATTGTACTCTGCTTTCCAGAATGAATGTCTGCTGTGTTCTGTAATTACTGGGGTAAAAGAGGACACTTGAGTTCTTAAAGTAAGCCATTTTCTGCTGCTTTCCTGGGTAACAGTCATCCAGGCTGTAGAGAGAGCTTGTGTTGTCACTTCATGCAGAAGAGTATTATACAGGTTTATTCCAGTCTTCTCAATTTGTCTATCAGAGACCTTCATGTAATTGGACCTCTTGCAAGTTTGTGTTTTATTGTTGGTTTTGGGGAGGGCTGTGTGGGAGAAAGTGGCATGTAACATGCCAGGAAGAAAGCTATCTTTTAACTCCTACTGTGGCCTGGGACTGGCTGAGTACATATTCCTGCCTGAATGATTCTGTCCCTGTGCCTTCCTTATCCATGTGTAGTTTCATCTGGACGAGTTCTGCGTTGGAACAGTTGAGCATCAGGACTTTGGGCTCCAGTGGATGTTGCTAGTCACTATTTCCTCAGTAACTGTGCAGCACCACGATGGATCTGTTTTGACAGAAGCAGTAAAGGTTTTCAGAACATACATCCCTTTGTTATCATTAAATCTTGGGCATTCATTTGTGTACTGCTTTGAGTTGAAAGATAGCCAGTGTGCGTGGGGGAGAGGTGGCATAATTTAGGTTTCTCCATTGCAGTGCTATGTTTTTTTCCTTAGCTGTTACTCTGTGTGAGAACTAATGGGCATCCAGATGGCATGACTGATGCCTTACACAGACCAGAAATGAATATTTCATCATGCCTCCCAAAGATAATGTGTGGTCTACTAAGCAGCTTTTTTACAGCAAGTAGCTCAGCTTCCTGAGAATATCACAGCTTGCAAGTGTTCCTCTCTCTGAGGGGGAGAGAGAGGGTTTGGGCTTCAGACTCTGCAGCTGACAACCTGGAGTTACCTAGTTCTTGCTCACCAATCTGGGGCGGTCAAGATAATTTGCTTGATGCTTTGTTGCTGGGGGTATCTAAACTTCCTGCTTAGGTTTTTGATGTTAGTTATTGCAGGCTTTGGCAACCTAGTGGCTAACTTAAAGGTAAAAGAGTTTTATTGTGGTGGGTGTTGAGTGGGCATTTTTTTTGTTGTTTGGTGGTGGGTTTGTTGTTGTTGTGTTTTTGTTTTGTTTTTTTAAATCCTGAAATGTTCCTGGAAATAAATAGTATCTTCCTTGTCAGACTACATTGTGACAGGCTGAAAACTACATTGTGCACTCCCTGGCTGTGGTGTCTAATCACAGTAACACTGAAGCGCTGATTAGTCATCCTGAGAAGAAGTTACTGACCATAGGCTTGGAAACCCCATTCTTTGAGGAATGGATGCAGTTTTAGCAAAGAAGGGTTAAAAGAATTTCTGGTCTCCGCTACAAAACTAGACTGTTTTAATGGATGGTCGTAGACCCTCCAGCCAGGCCACTGGTTCTTCAGAATATTTTCTTCTGCCTCCCTTCTTAAACGACGGAAATGCAAGGATTGACAGGGACGGTGGCTATTTTTCATACATGGGTCCCTGTTTTCCTCCAGACACCCAAGTGCAGGGAAGCATTGTTGCCCTCATATGAGGGTGCTGACGGGAACGGGCACTGTAGAGTGTTCTCCCTGTCACTGGGCGCTGTGAAAGAGCCGTGAAGGAGATTGTGGGGGGACAGTGATGGACAGTGTGTGTTCCCTTACCATGGGCTCTGAGAGGAGTCAATGGTGTCACGTTAGGGCAGTTCTGTTCTGATCTCTCCTTTAGACATTGTGCTACTCAGCTTTTTATGATCAGTGTTAGAGGCAGTTGAGATGTCCATACTGGTGTATATGAGCTGCAATTGCTGTCTCTGCAGATGCTTCTGCTTTTATTTTAGGCAGTTAAAGGCTGACCCTCTCTTTAGTGCATATGATTCATAAGTACTTTTTTCTGTTTTGATTGATTTCATCCTGTAAGTTTAAAAAAGAAATGGAGAAGGCCTTTTAATAAAACACAGACCACAATGGCTGGATTTACATCCTCTGCAGCAAATAGCTAAGACAGCAAAGAAAAAAAATGGGGGTTTTGAAGCAGTTAAAGGACTAAAACTTTTCCATTTTATGGCTTATATGATACAGTCCAAACTGGTAGTGATTCTGCATTTGTTTGTCAGACAGCTTTCCACTGTAAGAGAGAGTGGTGTGGTTGCTGGTAGGATGGCCAAACTGTTTGGGCTTATATTTTCCATACAGAGTGTCTGCTTTATTCTGAAATATTTTTAGAAAACCTCAAGAAAAATATTTAAACTACTTTCAGGAAAGATTAAGGCAATTAAGTTTTCTTCCTGTGGAAGAGGTAGGGCTGTATGTGTGTATGATGAGGGGAGAAGTGTTAACATCTTTAGCACTTCTGTATTCTGGGGAAATAAAAATTTGCCAATCTGTGTGTGTTTTACTCTTTCAGTGAAAAATCTTCAAACTTCTGTATCACTTTCAAGCAACTGAAAATCTTAGTGTACACATAAGTTGGAGGAAATGTAGTTTGGAAACTGTGTTCTTGGAAGATGGAAGCTGTGTGAAACGTTGAGCTTCTGGCCCACCTGAGATGCGAAGAGGATTTCTCCAGCTGCATACAGGATACGGAGTGCTGCTTTTTATATAGGATGCAAGTGAAAACAGGGATATCCTCTTACTTTTTTTTTTTTTTAAAAAAACCCAAACAAAACCAACACAACTTCTCAAAGGCAGTGTTGGGAGTTACAAATTTGACTTGCTTGCAAAAGGGAGTGAGAAACCATCTTGGTATTGCCTCTAAGTTAGGGGCTTCTTAGACATACTTTACATTTCTGTGGCTGGTGTTCCATTGCTGGACTGTTTGGCAGGTTGCAGATCTTAATTTCTTAAATGTGTATATCCTATCCCTGTATTTTCATCTGTACTTGAGTGTTCAGCAAAGGCTTTGAGGTGTAACTAGTTTCTTTGGATGAAATGTCTTCAGCGCTGTTGTTTCCCATATTGGAATCTCATTAACTTTCATGCATATTTTAGGTTTAGGAAATGACTTATGCTTCATGCAGGCTTCAAATGGTGTGTCATTGATAAACTCTTTCTCATGCTGTAGCTATTGGGCTCTGTAGAGTAACGGATATTTCATCCTAAACCAAGAGGAGGAGTCCCTGCATGATTTCTGGCCAAAGGCTTAATGCAGTCTTACAATATGAGTGAGCTTGAAGTGTTTATTGTGGGAGAGGCTCCCCTGGTATTTATTATTAAAGACTGGAATTTAAGTCTAGTTTTCCTTACCACAAAAAAGAAAGTCAGTTGCAGGCTTCAGATGAATGAATTGCTAACAAGATTTTTTCCTAAGTTAGACTGTTTCAGCTAGGGTATTCTTGGATTTTTATTACTGCTGGAGTTTCAAATTGAGACCCTTCATTTATATCTAAAGAATCTCCTGTAGAGATTTTTAGACTTTGAAAGTGTCTTGCGATTTGAAGGGAAGAGGAGGCATTGTTTTGCTGTCTGAAATCTTTCAAAGACATTTAACAATTCAGGCACAGAGCAGCTGATTCCAGCTGTCTGTAAGACAGGTGGGCCTGATGAACATATAGTGTGGTTTTTCTGTGTTGTTTATAGAGTAATACTCAGCAGAACTTCCAGAAGTAATTTTCTTTGTACACAAATCTAGAGAAATACTAGTGTCTTAACCACAGAGTGAGTGGATTACACTATAGAAAGTAATTGCACTCTCCGTGGCACGCAAAATGAACAGATTATATGGTTCTGTTTTTGCTAAATAATTGTGTGGTTTGTCTTCAGATGTAGCTGCTATAATTTAAAAAATGGAATAGGATTGCTTTTAGAAATTGAGTCATGAAATCATGGAAAAGAGAAGGAATGCAGGGAAAAATCACTCCTCTCAGCTTCTCTGCAGCTCTTCAGCGAGAAGAGCATGGTATTTGATGTCCCTGGGAATTCTTACTAGTGCGTGCTCTTGCTAAGTTAGCAGCATACAGAATAATGGGGAATTCTAGTAATTGGTACCTTTCCTATTTAGGCTTGCAAAGACTGATGACAGGTTTTTAAATTTAATTGCAAACCCACGTCTGAATGTTCTTAAAGAACTCGTTAGTACCATGAGCTGCTGGAATAGAGGTTTCTCTTGTACAAGATGAAGTTTTGCCAACAATGACGTCTTGACTGCTATGCAGAGTCCTCAAGATTGTGTTTTATGAGGAGGGTGAGAGAAACTTGGATGGGTCTCAGCAAAATCTTTAGCAGGGAGTGGAGAAGAATCTGTGAGAGCTCCTCCTAATTTGCTCCCTGTTGTTAGATTTAAGATCAATTTTCATTCCATGTCGAATAGTTGCTTCAGCTTTTGTTATGACACAATATGAAGACCAGATTTTACTGAACTTGCCAACATAACTAAGCAAATATTGGGCAAATTCTTAAGCTGCTTCTTGTTTTTTTTTCTGTTACTTACTGGGGAGACTGCTGGTATTGAGAAGGAAGAAACTGTAGTGAGTTGACCAGCGTTGGAAAGTTGAAAGATAACTTTTTTCAGGCCTGAAAATGTTGGGACTTAAGTAGGTGCTTGTAATTCCAAAGTGAAAAAGGAATGTCAAGTATATTTCACTTATAGACAGAAGGGATGATGAAAATATGGCAGAGCTTTCTTGCTTGTTCTAACCAAACCCTGCTTTTGTCTCATTTCTAAAACTTTGAACTTCTTTAGTAGGGCAGAGGAACACTGTGAATGTGGAAAATTGTGCTGTTTGCTAGTCCTCTTCTAGTTGTACATCTGAATTTTTGAGACAAGGTGCCTACCTCTTGTTCAAGTCATAAAGTTCACAGGCCTTGTGCAGCTAAGCTCCTCTTTTTTTTTTATTTTTCATATGCCTCTTATTCTGTGTGCAGCACAGCCATCATTTGCTAGAACTGATAGTTACATCTTGCTGAAGGATTGCTCAAAGCAGGTGACAAGAGGTGAGCGAGACCTTTTCTTGCTTTGAATTATTCAATAGTGGGTCTCTAGTTGACATTTCTAATATTAACTTTTAATTGAGGCTTTGGTCCTCTGGTAATTCATCTGGATTGCTTGATTGGATGACAGATTTTTTTTTTTCGTGTAAGTCATGAAATCGGTTAGTAGGAAACCTTCCACATCCTTCTGTAATGGCTTCAGTCTGAATGTCATCTACTCACTCTTAAAGTAATATAGCACATAGATTTTCATAATTATAAAACCGGCCACTGGCATATGGCAGGCACACTTGGAATGGTCACCAGCCTTTTAAGGGGACAGTGGTATTTACTAATGGGGGAATCTCTTCTTCACCAGCCCGCACCCCTCTCGGAGCATTTTTTTTTCTGGGATCCTGGAGTAGCAAAACTTCAGTTATTTCTGCAGAAATCCCTCTTAGTGAGGAGCAGGCTGGTTATCATTACCCCACTGGCTTTCTGTGCAGGGCTGGGTTGGCTTTTTGGCAAATCTAAGGAGACGTGTTTCTCTGCGTGCATGTGTGTTTGCACTCTTTGAGTTGTGAGTGATGTATCATCGTGGACAAAGCTGAGGGGAAGAAACGAACTACTTAATAATGCCATCAGCCTTCTGGGAAGTTGTGGCTGGTATGCCCACTTTGTGTTGTAGGGCAGCTTTTAAAGAAGGAAAACCTCAATAGACTGTGTATAAAGGCAGATCAGTATTGGAGCAATGCAGCTGACTTTGTGTAGCTTGCTTGCTTGTAAACATGTATAGTTTGACTTCTTCTGTTGCAAATAACAAACTTTTATGTTAGAGAAGTAGCAGGGGTCTCAAGTCAAACTGTTCTATGAGATGATCATTGTTCTTTAGTGCATAGGGTGCTGTACTGATAGCAGATGGGGAAAACAAAGGTTGACAGTCATAGCTGGAAGACTAGGGTGACTTCTCATGTTTCTCTCGTAGCAGCTGGGACTCTAGAAAGTAAGAAAACTGCAATGAAGGGTATGGAAGAGAACAGACAGGAAAGATGAAAGGGAAAATATGCCTAAGCATACAAATTGCTGGGAGTTGCCACCTCTTTTTTTTGTTTGTTTTGGTTTGAGTTTTTTTTGTTTTTTGTTTTCTTCTAGTTGCACTAAATGTACGCAGTTCCCACAGCACAGGAGCCACACAGACTATGAAAGCAACTGTTACGATTTGAAGGCAATAGTTATTAATACTGTTTTAATTTAGCTTGTCATATGTCCCATCTAAGTTGCAATATTTTGCTTGCTGAGGAAAATAGAATAAAGCCTTTCTCCTCATATTCTGAAGACAGTGAAAGCAGTTGTTACTTATTTTCAACTCTGTTGCTTCAAGAGGGAAGTAGTCCAGTGTGCACTGCTTTAAAATATTGTGTATGATATCCCCTTTAAGCACTTCTTCGATTGCTGCCAGCAGAACAGTCCGATGCTGATGAGGAAATCCTACCGTGGAGACTGCAGTTTCAAATGGACCAGCCAAAGTCTGCAGCTGAAGAGATTCTTGCTCTTGCTGTCAGGAGAGACGTTGCACTGTGTCAGGGTAGCTTATAAAGTCTGATATGAGCCACATCAAAGCTGTAAATCAGTTGGCAAAAGCTCTAGTACTACATCAATACTGCAAGCCTTGTCAACCCAGTCATATGCAAAGCAGGTGCCATCTTAGTGTGTGTTGGAGTGTCATCTTTGCAGAGTTGAAAGCATTTTTTCAATAATAGCATATTTTGCCTTTTTAAAAAGAAAACTTAATTTTAAACACGCAATGTTGTCTAGAGCTAGGCTTTCTTTTTTAGTTTCCTGTTTCTCCACTGCAAATGAATTATAGAGGTGCAAGAACTGCAGAAACAGACTTGCATGTGAATTGTCACCAGAAAGAAACGGTTGCTGTCACCAAGTCCTGAAATGCCCAAGTTTCATCCAATTATTACATAAGTTATACTAAAAATAATACTGCTGCTGTCAGCACTTGGAATACTGAAAGGGAAGGTAATACTAATTTTTTTGTGGTGTGTGTGTGCATTGTGATTGTCTACCTTTTGCAGCAGTGCAGAGGACTTCTGTGCACAAATCAGGGTTGTAACGTCAAGGGGACAGTTTGAGTTGATGCCTTGTTTGTGATAGAAGTTCGAGATGCAGTGACAGCTAAAAATGGGACTGCAGGCAAGAGAGTGGCTTTGTAGTTAGCTTCATAGGAACAAATTCTTTTACATCCTTATTTTCTATCAAGGCACTTACTGAGTTACTTAAATCACATTATTTTTGCAGTTGTTTGTTTCTTGCTTTCTAGATCTTTCTTTTTAATTAGATACACTTCAGCAAGTCAGGGTATCAATTCTTAAGACAGTGGGAATAGCAAAACTTCACTGTCTGAAGGAAGGAGCTGAGGAATGAGAGACAAGATCCTGCTTCTACCACTGACTCATAGTGGCCTGAGGCAAGGCTGTCTTTCATCTTAACCATCTGCAGAATGATGAAGATGATACTTTTCTCATGGTGGTAATTGGTAGCATGTGAGGCAGTTAATGTGGTATTGGAGAAATAAAGTGTTCAGTGCATCTGAGGAGTAAATAAGGCAGAGGCTCCTAACTAGAAGAAGATAAAATAATTTTGACTCGTTTCCGGAGCAAGATCCCCCTTTTCTGAGGTTAGTGCTTTACAGAAGTAAACTCCCTCTTCCAGGGGTGTGAATGCTCTGTTGCAGAGTGGAAGACTCTTGCAGTGCAGCCTTTCTTTTCTAATGTCTCCCTTGTGTACTTCTGTAAAGTTTTAGCTGATAATTTTAAGAACTTTGAAGGCCTGATGGTGCAGCCTCAGCAAGTTAACTACTACTGAATATAGCACGTGACTTCTTTTAATTTCAGAGTTCATGGCAATATTTGCAAGTCCAGTGACTTCTGTTGTTACTTAGCAAAGCTTGTGAGCAAGCTTGAGCATGTGAGCTCTCATCGAACACATAGCACAGTAAGGTGGTTGAATAATAGGAGATGACAGCTATAAACCTGTGAAAGGAAGGAACTGTATGCCACGTGCAAGGTATGGTGAGAAGAGCCTTACTATTTCTTTATATATTGAGTCCTCTTGACATCTAGGTAGTAGGAAACTTTTTCCTTGCAGTTGCTCTTAGCATTGCCAGAGTTGGTCTAGAACTTCTTTTGAGTGGCTGCTGCTTTGGCTATTCTCATTAAAATGCTGTAACCAGAAATTAAAATCAATGTCTTCAAAAGTGTTCTCAGGGAACCAAGTAACTGATGTCAGACAGTAGACCACATCAGGTTCATAATGTATTCCTAATATGAATCCAACTTCCAGATCCTAAAAAAAGGCAACTCATTTGTTCGAAGATCTCTCCATTAGCAAATTCAGAAAGTTGTAGTTGTTGGGGAAGAAGTCTTGTTTTCTGAGAACATGTGAAAAGGTGGACAATGCTTGTATGTAATGTAGTGGAAAGTGTGAAACGGGATGTGTGCTTCCCGTCTTCTCCGGATTTCTCAGAGTGCATCTGGAGTGTGACTGAGGTCAGAGGGTATAAAAACATTAACTACAAACTAGATTCATTTTGTCTGACAATTAATTTGTGTTGTGCGCGAAGATCCAAGTTTCACATTCTTCACGGGATCGTGGAGGTATTCGGGGAAGAGGTGGCCTTGGCAGAAGTAAGCTGCTTGGGACAGACTTGTGTTTTGTGTG
The DNA here is from genome assembly GCF_963924245.1 of Chroicocephalus ridibundus. Classification (NCBI taxonomy): domain Eukaryota; kingdom Metazoa; phylum Chordata; class Aves; order Charadriiformes; family Laridae; genus Chroicocephalus; species Chroicocephalus ridibundus. The sequence continues at coordinate 79,879,028 of NC_086285.1, read as the reverse complement.
TGCACATGTGCCTTAGGTTTTTTGGTTTCGTGGGTGTAAGTTTGCTGCCTGTATTTAGATGTCACCTAGCATAGTGGGTTCCTGTGTTATGATGAGGATTCCTAGGTGTTACAAAGCGAAATAAGTACATAGAAACAGTTGAAGCAGATGGCTTAGTTGAGAACGGTTGGGAACAGAGGAAGCATCAGCAATGTGATGAGAGCATGGTGGATAAGAGTAGTGAAGTATCTTTAATCATATCTTGCTAGTGTGTGGCTTTTTCCTCTTTTGCTTCCCTAAAGAGATCAGAAGCGTTCTGAGCTGGTCTGCAATGACTCGTTCGATGTCACTTAATTCTCTGGGATTCTGTGTGTAGAAAGTACATCCTTCTAAACCCTGTTGATCTTCCTTTCACAATCACAGCGGTTTTCAAGAATGGCCTATCCATGTAAAGAAAATCAATGGAGTTTAGTCCCTGTGGCAAAGAATGTTGTTTCTTAGCTTCGCAAAACCAAGTGGAAAGGTGTGAGCCTTCCCTTGAACTGATTTAGGTTTCTTTTAGGTTCCTGGGATTCTTACATGTTCTTAACTTAAAACATATTTGATGTAAGGAGGGGAGACTGAACATAAGTTCCATGAAGGTAAGGGAAGGCAATACAGTAATTTTTAATTAATTGTTAGCTGGAATATTCTGTGATGGCCAATGGCAGCTTCAGCACTAATTGTAATTGTCTGGTTACCTGGCTCTTCTGCTCTGTTTTTCTCTGCTTGCTAAGGCTGTTTTTCCCTTTCTAATTTGGATTCTCAAAAAATTAAGAGAGTCTGTGGGGGACCCTGCTCCCCGGCAATGCCCTTCACTTGAAAAAATAAAGGAAAAACACTGCTTTTCTGGTATCTGGAAGGGACTGGGTTTGTTCTTGCCACAGTCCAGTCTGGTATGAAAGCAGAGGGGATACTGCTATCTTTTGCTTGCTGGAGCAAGAAACGGAAAGGACACTGTATGCTGCTTAGATAAGAAGGTTGATAAGGAGATTAAGTTTAAGTTCTAGCAACATACCTGTGTGTGTTACCTCGTCCATAAAGATTTTTGTTTGTATATTTCTTTGAAAAACTGAAAGGGAGAAACATTAAAAATTGTTATCAGATTTTTATTTAGGCAGAGTATTAAGTTCAAATCTGGGTGTAGGGGGAAAAGTTTTGAAGTGCAAAATCAGAATCAGCCATGCAGGTAGGGCAGATACCATAAACTGTTTCCAAATTTCAGAATGACCCCCTAGATTGGTTCCTTTCAGTTGCTTTAAGTGTTACCTGGCTACTGTTGTCATTACAGTTTCTAATGGTGTAGATTCCTGAAAGGAAATGTTTAATAGCAAAGCACATCTGCATTCTCGTACTTCTGTAGTTGTTAGAACAACCGGATGCTTTGGTGTTAAGGCATTACACACCTGGGAGAATGCACAACTCTATACAGTGAATCTCTTTAGCATCTGTGTTAGAAATCATTGTAACAACTTAAGCTGTTTCGTGGGTTGATAATGACATTTAGGGTGATTTTTTTTTTTTTTGAGACCCCAGCCTTTGAAGATCTGCAGAGTGCCTGGACCTGAACACCACATTTGCTTTAACAAGGTTTCACGTATTTTCAGCTCCTTGCTGATAAGCAAAGTTTTCTGCCATGAGACTGAAAGAACAAATGATCAGCTGCATGATAGAAGGAACTTATTATGAGCTAGTCTAGCTTCCTGTTTAAGCTGTATTACTCCTTTACGTGAAATTTTGTTTGGAAAGACTTTTTCTTTTAGAAGAGCTCCTAGTACCCAATCAAAATTGCAGCATGTATGAATGTGTGTGGAAAATATAGTTCTGTCTTCCACAGTATTCTTAGGGGGATTTTAAGTAATTTCACCATTAAGAAAGCATATATTTTGCTTTGTTGTGTAGTCTAAATATGCATAATTTAAACTTCTGTCGCTGTATATTGTTACATATTTCCAAGATGGAAGATAGTTCTTGAGTTTTTCATCTAGCATAGAGGAGACTTGAAGACTGAGTTGCCCCTTTTGCCCTTTAATAGGCTAGATAGATCAAACCGTTCATGAATTTCACTTTTTATATGTGTATTTTTTTTCTTTAATCAGATCTCATTTCAGCTTTTGAGCTGTGGATTTCAGACCTGATCATAGTATTTCACTAGCAGTTGCACCAGTAATACAACATTTTTAATCCTATTTGCTATTGTCTATTTATATTCTCAAGGATAAAGTCAGCCCCTTTGACCTAGCAGCATGGAGCTTTTCTGATTCAGGTGGGAAAACAGACCAGACTCGTGTGCCAAAAATGGTTATACAGGCATGTCAAGTGTGACCTGTTGTCAGGACCACCATGTGTGTCTCAGGTTAGCTACTGAAAGTACATTCTGCATGGGTGGGTTTTTTTCCCCAGCTCTCTAGAAGTAAATTGAGGTCTTTCTGAACTAAATAACTTCAAAGTATGGCGGATGGATGGCCGTCCTTCCTTATGCAAAAAGATGTGAATTTCATCTAGGCGTGTTAAGTCTTCAGGAAGCCAGGGTCTGTTACTTTCACCAAATTATCTTTTTCTACTACTTGTGAAGTTACCCTGCTACAAACGTGGTTTTTTTTTTTTTTTTTTTTTTCTTCTTTCCATTCCATTCATAGCCTCCATCTGATTAGATCTTCCATTGGCACTAGATCTCTGTCTTTTGTTGAACTCTCTTGAGGTCTTTACAGGATCACTTCCCTTACTTCTCTTTGTGGATTTATAATGATGTTCCACTAGAAACACTGCCCGCAAGACTGACAGTCACCAGCCAAGATAGTGGTAGTAGTTGCTGGCAAGGTAATCACCTACGAGGTAACTGGATGCATTATGGTTGTCCTTGGTATGCTGGGCTCTGATACCTGTCAAAGGGGTCAGCTGGTTTGTCACCTGAACCTGCATGATCGTTTATGGCTTCCCATTTTCCTCATTGATAGCCATATGGTTTCATCCTCTGCGGTTAATCCAGTTGACTCTGTATTGATGACCAGTCCTTTTTAGTTATTTGCTACTCCCTCTGACTTCTCTCCCGTTACTCTAGTAACTGAAACCATCCCTGCTGGCCCTCACTAGGCTTGTTCGCCTTGAGTTTCCTGTATCTTTTATGGCCTCTTGACCAGTTGATTTGATACTGTCTTACTGCACGGCATGAAGAAAGCCTGCTGGAAGTCTTACTTTAGCAGAATTGCCATTTTCAACTATACTTGCAAAAGATCAGTGTTTCTAGAGGGATGAATTTATATCTATCATAAAATTGTTAGGGTTGGAAGGGACCTTAGAGATCATCTAGTTCCAACCTCCCTGCCATGGGCAGGGACATCTATGAAGGTTTAAAATTTGTTGATTTGGTATGAATGGCTTTATTTTACCATTTCCTAAACCAGTATGTTTGGAGACTTTTTGTTTCAGCCTAGAAGGCCTTAAATACCTGGTTCACTTGGGTAAAAGTATGGCTTTCCTCCAGTGCCACAGAGGTTTCCTGATATTTTTTTTTCTTTCATTTCTTCTAATTCAGTAGCATTGAAATAAACAATAGCTGTAAGATGGAGTGAGGTGGAAGAACCTTAAGAGCAAGAGTGTTAATTTTTTGGAAGAGAAAAGGTGTGTAGCGTTTTTTTTATCTTATTTTAATGTCTCTAGTGTCTCTCTTTTTTTATTTTAAGTTTCGGTTTTTTTTTTTTTTTTTTAAACCTTGCAGTGGTAAGCTGGCTTCTTCAATAACTGGAATCAGAAATGTTGCTTCTGATGAACTGTTAATAGCAATAAAATTGGTACATAGGCAAGCTGACATTTAATAACATATGCTACAGAAGTGCTTGTGAGTAATTGGGATTAGGTTCCCGCAATGTTAGGCATTGTACAAAATGTTAATTCCTGCCCTTGAGATCTGTGTATAGGCAAGACAAAACCAAGGTAGTTGAAGCAAGCATGAACACGTGGAGTGGTAAATGTAGTGGGGCAGGCATGTTTGTTAGCTGCTTTGCTTTTTGGTCTTGATTAAGCGTGGATTAACTTAATGGAAAGAGGTGAAGGCAAGTTGCAGGGGAGCAGGAGGGAAGGGTGGGGGTAATGGTGCAGTCTATTACGGAGGAGCCCGATTTGGAAGGAGTGGAGGAGAAAGCATGTCTGGCATTAAGAACCAAGCCATGGCCTTTCAGTCTGTTAGAGGGAGGGCTGGAGGAGGAAGGGGAAAGCGAGGGTTGGGCTAACTCATGAGGGTGGTGACTTCCTTGCAGTCTGAAATGACTGCACTGCAAGATACACTCCTTCTGTCCTTTGGACTGTGAGAGCTATTTCCCCAGCTTTGTTTACTCTTCAGTGCTAGCTGTGGCAATAAAAATATTTGCAGTAATTAGGAAAACTAATCCTTTATGAGAAGCACAGGCAGTGATTATACCACTTACAAGTTGTCCTTATGCACTTCCTGGTGTGATGAAAAGCAATTGTTTATTTGTCTGGTTCTCCCTCAACCCTTTCTCCATTCCCTCATTCTTTGATATGTGAAAAAGAAATACCTTCTCCCCTGCCTATTTTACAAATGGCTGCTTAGGGGCAAGGATGTTTCTGAAGAACTTGCTTTAAGTGAGAGAGGTTGATCAATATGATGTGTGGAAGGACGAGAAGTTGAGTTTTACGTCCTTCCTGCTCACCACTTATTTCCCAGATTACCAGCTGTGAACCTGGAAGTGCCAGTGATTTGTAGGACATAGAGGTTCCCCTGGAGCCTCCCTTCTTTTAAGGGGCCTACATCTGAATCACAGTTGTCCCTCTTGTGGTGGCTGTGAATCATTATTGCCTTCCTAATGATGGAACATTGGTCCATAGTGGTTTACTATAATAAGATGAGTCACTGAAATGTTGTCTAAATGCTGTTGAAATGTCTTAAGGTAATTTTCTTATTTAACTTATTTATTCTCAAAGTGATGCTTATGTTTGTCATCTGTAACTTACAATATATCTAGTTCTACAGAATCACTTGGCTGTAGGTGCAGATGCTGGGAACTTCAGAGGAATAAAGCCTGCCTGCTCTGACTGCATTAGGCTCTAACAGCTGAAGTGTATTTTCTTTTAACTAAGAAGTTAACTGCTCAGAGTAGCCAGAATAATTAGTGTCATTTACTTTTCTGTAGGTCTGTAGGTCAAGCATGCTAATTCTCTCTCCTTATGTGACTGTGGTATGCACATGACTCTGATGGGACACAAAGTTGGAGCCTTTATAACTCTCAGGGGCAAGAAGGTGACCGTAAATTGAAGATGTCTCAAACTAATGAATTCAGGGTCTGCCTCCAGTAATAGCACCTACAAATATCTTAAAGATGACAGACTTCTTACCACATATTCTTGTGACCCATATTTTTCCCCCAAAATGGGAGATCATGGATGTTACACTACTGGTTGCATTTAAAGCAATGTTTGAAATTGGTTTGTGCAAGCTATCTTGAATGTGACTGCCACTCCTTGTTTGGATTTGTTGCTTGAGAAATGAGACAAAGAATACATGGGGAGCTTTTGATAAGTTCTGTCAGCCTCTCCCCTTGGTTTGACATAATTTTTCCGTGTCCTAGGCTTACTCTCACTCCAAAACTAGTGGGGAACGGGTGAAGTTCCAGGACAGGTTTCACTGGTGTTGGAGGGCAAAGGTGATGAATTTGTCTCTAAAGAGGAACTTTATTTCTAGCTGGTGGAATTCTTTTAGTATAGATACAGTGAGATAATTAAATATTTTCAGCTCTGAAATGACTGAGAAGTACCTGGTCCATGTTTTATTGCTTCTGAGAGAAATAACCTTTTCTTGTTCTGCTGTGTGGTGAATGGAGCAGGCTGCTACGTGTAACCTCACAGGCCTGTGGTTTCTGTATCTTGTATTCTGTGTTTTAGTTGCATTGTTTCTTCTTGATCTGTGATGGAAGAAGGCCGTTCCGAGCGCTCTCCTTGTAGTTGTCCAAAATATGCTACAAATGCTACGGGTAGCAGCTTAGCACTGACAAGTAGGGTTTTAGCTGTGAATCTCAGAGCCTTGGTAGTTTTGCAGTTTTCTTTTATTTTTTGTGCTTATACCTTAGGATGGGAGGGCAGGGGATACAACAGTGAACCAATACGTGATTGGATGTGAGGGGTTTTTGGAGAGATATTGTCTTTTGGGAAAGTACTAAATTGGGTTCACCTCCATCTTGCAGTATAGGAGTGTGCTGTGGCTCTACTAAAGCAGGATTGCTGCAGGGTAGAAAGGGCATTGTAGTCAATGCTGTAGGCCTCCAGTGTATGAAGGATACCCAAGTCTCTGGTAGGGAAAATGCTGCTAAACCTGGTACAGTATTTTTACTTCTCTTCACTCTCTTTTCTGTAGATAAGACTGTGCCCCTTGGAAGAGGTTACAGGAATAGAATTGGCTAAAGATTAACTGCAACTATAAAGCAATCTCTGGTGTGTTGTGCTGTTGGTGCTAGGCTAAATATTAAAAAGCAAGCTCAACCAAGAATGGGATATACCACTAGGGAGCTGTGACTGTTCCATCTTACTCTTCAAATTAATTCTAGAGCTCAAAGAAGAAGCTCGAGAGCGAGCAGCCTGGGGGCTCAAACAATAAATTGCAAATTGAGAAGTGATATTTAAGAATTTTGTGAGTGGTAAGGTAAGGGCGTTACATGCTTGAGGCGTGCTAGTATGGATGAAAGCCTAGCTTTTCTGTGGATAGTGGTTTTAATGTTTCTTACCTCTTTTTTATTTAAAAATTTTTCATGCCTTCTTATTGGGTTGGGGGACAATTTTAAAGTTCTATTGGTGTTCAGTGAATTTTTCCAGTAATCCTAGCAATTTGACAAAGGAATTAAGTGAAAGAGCGAGCCTTCATTTGGCTTTTCAAGGACACCTGGTCAGATATAATGGTTTTGCAGCCTGTATGGAAGAGAGGGAGCACTTGTTTCAGGTGTTAAAAGATTTAAAAGAAAAAAAAAAGGCAGTGAACACAATGAATTGGAATAATGCTTGTATTCACTTATTTCTGTACAACATTCAAAATTCTCAGAACTTTAGGGATTTACTTGCATTGCATCTTTTAAAAGGTTCTGTAAACTGACTGACACAGAATAGTGAACACAAAGTAAGGTAAGTATACCAACTGAGGAAGTCCTCGAGGCTTTATCTGTACTTGATTTCCATGACAACTCATCACCGAGCCACTCAGATGAGAATAAGGAAAATGTTTTGGGGTTACAGAAAAAAGAAGGAATTTACGTTTTTTATATTGTTTTTTTGCTCTTTATTAGCCTTTCTTTTTCCCCTGTGAGAGGATCACACAATTTCACACACAAGTAGCATAACGTGTCTACAGATTGTGAAAACTGAACTCAAACACATGTAGCAAACTTGCCACTGTTCCTTCTCTGGAGCCTGGAGCTAAAAACGATATTAGTTTGCTAAACAGAATTGCAGACTGCATAGTTTGCCTCTAGATGACTTTAATACATTTTAAAAACCAAACAACACAACAAAACCAAGCAAACAAAAATCTGCAATGCCAAACCTGCAGTGTAAGGTTTCTATCATTTTGGGGTCTGCTACACAATGAAATGTGTCTGCTGCTTTTTTCCTCATGTCAGTTTCTGTGCTGAGACCAATAAGCTCTAAAGTCTTTGCAAGGTATTTAAAGAAAAAGCCAACTTGGAGCAAATTTAAAAGAGAAACAAATGGACCAGGGAGTGCAGAGGTGCTGCTGCTGACCCTGCAGGTGGAATGGAATGTGTCTTGTTTACAGAAGCACAAAAATAACCCCACCAGGACACACGTTGCTTAGGCAGGAATATCCATGCAACTCACTCCTCTTACTTTATATTATGCATATGTGGGCAATACAAACTTTAATATAAACTGAAGTTTAAATATCTGATACTTACCTGAAAGAGGCAAATGGCGTCAGGCTGCTGTGAGCCATCCAGTGGAGATACTAAGCTGTTATATTCAACTTCCACAGCCTCACTTTTCAGTAACTTTTCTAGCTCTTGTTGTTTTTTTTCTCCTAGTCAATTAATACAACAGCAGACTTTTCTGGCATGGTACTTGTCAGGGCACTAAACCTATGGGCAGAGAGCCTGTAAAACATTCAAATAGGGGGGCATGAGCTCTTTTTAGCACATTCATGTAATGTAACTCTGCATTGCTATTCACTTCATTGGAGCGGCCTCTTGGCTCAGCAGCCTTTCTACTTCAGAGAATGGTTTGACACATACTTAAATCGGTGGTGTATCGGCTGGGAGGGTTGTTTGTTTGAAAAGAGTAATACTGAGACTTTTGTTGCTAAGGAATAGAGACCTGTGTTGGAATTGAGGTTTGGAATGTGCTAGCTTTAATGCTGCTGCATTCAGTGATGCCTTGTTTCATAGGCAAAGATCTTGTTGAACAAGTTTTCCCAAATAAATACAACGTATAATATAATGAAGACTTGTGGTTGATTTCTTCCTTTTTGAAACACTATCTCATGGAGGTTTTGTGATCCTCTCTTACAGATAAGTCATTTTAATCTAAAATGTCTTTTTGTGGAAGTGCTTGGGAGTTTCCCTAGCTGTAATTTGGAGATGATGGTGTGCTTTGTACATGCCCTAAGCAGTGTTTTGGCATGGGAAAGATTCAGATTTAGCCAGTGTGGTTTGGGTATGTTATAAACTACTGGTTGTTACTTTTTACCTTTTTTGAGTTTGGTCTCAGATCTAAAAGGTTACTTAAGCTGTAGAAGCCTGTGATTTGGATGTTGACATGCAAATGAACATATAACTAATCGCATGTAGCTCCAGAACTTCTTGCCTGAGTGTTTACCTGTTACATGCCTAATTAAAGGAAACTTCTCCTCTGTCTTCTCCTGGTGCTGTAACTTAAACCCACACATTTACCATTGTTTCTGCAGACTGATTGCAGCATTATAATTTTGTCTGGTGGGAGGGATGGAATGAAACTTTGTGTAGTGATTATGGTTGTTTGAGGATTGAGAGCAAAAGTATTTGGTTCATGAGATTGCCAGCTGACCTATTGTTAAGTATCCGAATTTTTACATGTGGGGGAAGTCACCTGCAAACAGTAGGTATGGAAATTACAAGGTAGGAAGGAGACAGGCAAATATTGGATTGTAAAAGAGTTTAATGAGCAATAGTAGCTTAGAAAAACTCAAAAGAGAAAAAAGCTGTTTTGTAGCTGAATAATTTAATGGTCTGACCAACTGCATGTTCCCACGAACAAGTGTACTGTCATGGCTGTGGGTGGTAAAGGAAAGGAACACGGGAATGAACTGCAAAAACAGGGGTAGAAAGGATGAGAATACCTCAAGATGATCCTGCTGCTGAACTTGTGTCATGAAACCATGGTCTGAGGAGGAATCCTAAAGGGAATGCTTACTCTCTTTTATTCAGAGTGCAGACGCAGTATGTAAAATGATTGTATAGGGAGTAAATCAACAGAATGGTTTTTTGTTTGGTTGGTTTTTGAGTGTGTGGGTTTTTTTCTTTTTTTTTTTTTTTTGTTAGTGCTTGTTCTGTTTCAGTATTGCTGAAGTTAATCATTCCCTTCATATTTTTGATTGGTAGTAAGCAACATGCAGATGATGGCTGTGCATTTCATGGAGGGATCAGGCATGAGTAAGGAGCACCCATTCATCAATCCTTTATGACAGGAGGGAGGGAGAGGGAAAGTGCTTCAGAGGTGAGTCTGGGAGACAGGAACCCTGTGGTGAAACAATTTAAAGGGCTTGTATGGAAGAGAGCGAGCCAGTCGTAAGTTTCGTCTTTGCAGAGCCCAGGTGACTGTGCTTGCCTCGATGTAAAGACAAGTGGTTGCAGCAATTTCCAAAACTCATGTTAACATCATTGATGCCACTCTACCGAGACCTAGCTTACATGCTTCACTGTTGGAATACTATTGAAAGATTAATATAATGCTTCATCATTGACAAAACAGCCCCATAGCAGTGACAGAGCAGCCTAGACTGCCTAATGCATGCAACAGCATAAACATACACTGTTTCTTCCTAGAATATGAAAAGTGCATTGTACTGAGTAGCTAGCATACTTTCTGTTCTGTCTGGTCTAGCTAATGTTGAACATACCAAATGCTTATCCCTGTTAGGAGTTTTAAGCGTGCCTTCCCTGTATATTGCATTAATGTGAAACTACTTAAAATAATTAGTTGCCTGCTTCAAAAGTTGTCTTCAGAAGTGTTAAGAGCATAGTTCTAAAATAACTTTTTCCCTTACATAGGAAGATGAATTAGATTGACTGCGCTGTAAAAATTTCTTTGGCTGCTACATTGATAATTCATTATCAGACACAGATTTTTAATTCTTTCTTCCCTCCCATCCCCACTTAATGAAAATGACTTTCAGCTCAAGGGAGATGGTATTGTGGTTCATGGTGCAAGCTGTTGTATGGATGTGGAGAAATGCCAGTATAATCCTAAGCATGCACAGTGTATTGCCATTTTAATCAGAAAAAATGAGACTCAGGAAAGTTGACAGCCCTTGGGAATTAAATGGGCAAACTCAATCTGCAGAGTGCAAGAACCAGGAAACTTGTGGTTTGTTGTTGTTGGTTTTGTTGGTTTTTTTCTTTTAGACACTTACAAAGTTTAGCAGTTGTAAGTATCAAAGGAGAACAACTTTTAACACTAGCTGTTGAACAGATTTTTTTTGTTTGTTTTTTCGGTAGTTGTAATAATAAATATCTGATTTACACCTTATACTTTTCTACTTCATCCTGTAGCCACTGTATTTTCTGTTAGCTTGCAATTTATATGACAAGGCAAAATAAACTTTTTCCTTTAAACAAGGAGTGCAGTATTGAAGTTCTCTTTCCGTTGTTCTGAAGCCACTGATGAAGTTCAGAAAGTTTTTTCTCTTCCTATGTAATTTGGCTAACCCTTGCGAAATCTACTGAGACCTTGATGCTTGCTCACAAAGCATGCCTGACTTTCTCAGCTTTTACATGAAGGTAGCTGGTACTGTTATTTCTGATCTTTGCCTTCATGCAGTAGCACTAATTTGGTGTATGTTAGTGTTACTTCTGTTTGCATTCCTCAATGGGAGTTGTGGAAGAAAAGTGAAGAAAAGACATCTATAATCTTTCACATGTCAAGTCTTCGGTAAGAGAGAAAGAAGGAGAGCAGATTTGTGTGTTAAACCCCGCTTTCGTTTTAGAGAAAATAGTGAATTGCAGCAGAGATGCAGTTGAGGGGTTTTCTCTTCACTGGTAAGTTGGTCCTGCTGTCCTGTACCCCATATATAGTGTGAATATGACTCTTAATGTCCTTGCATGCAGTAGTCCTTTTGTTGCTTTAATAACAAAGCCTGAGAAATCTTCAAGTTGTCCTCTGATCATGCAGTTTCAATGTTGTATTTAGACTGTAAAAAGGAAACAGACTATGGGACTTGGGTGGGATTTCATGTCATTTGAAAACAGCGTCTAAGTCTTTTCAGCCTATGAAAGCTGTATTTTCTTTGTAATTAAACCCTATATTAAATTGAAGTTGGTGTGAAATACATGAGTTGTTGAGGAAGGATGCCAAAGAAAAGATAAATGGGCAGTAGCAACCCAAACCCAACAAAATTTTAGTTGTATTTGCTTGAGAGTAGCCTATTCCCAATGTGTAGCATTCAGTTGGGAGATAAACAAGGATTGCCTGTATTCAAACTCATGTAATCTCTGGCTGCAGTAGGTGTTAAGTGAGATTTTTGAGGAGCAATATTGTCATGTCTGCTCAGCTGAGAATTCTGCTTCCTCTGCTGAGTGGATCAGCTATTTCTGCGTGGGCAATGTTTGCTGATGCCACTTCTAAGGTGGCTCTGAAAATACTGAACATCAGCAGCCTTCAGCGTTTGGGTGGTTTTTCTTTTCCGCTTTTAAGGTGGTGAAGTTAATCACCATTTTAAAGTTGCCAGCATAGTTTCAGGAATTTTGTTTTAAGTTATGGCTATGACTCATTACTGTTTTTCTGGCTTAAGAATGTACAGGGATTTGAGGACAAAACGATGGTTTATGAATGTTACAGAAGAACATTGTCTCTAGGAAACCATAGAGAAAGATTTTTATTTGGAACACTTCAAATTTGCAGGTGGTTCCTTTTTCTTGTGCTTTACAGAATAAGTTTAGTTTTCTGTTGGAACTAAAATAGCTTTATTTATCTAGTCCTTAATAAAATGCCGTGCTCTAAACTTTGAGACTGCTCTTATGTAATACCTAAACTGGGGGATGAGTTGGGCCATCTCCCCTTTTCATCACAACTGTAAGCATTACACATAGGCTGTTTTTTGCTAAGAAGTATGGTTTATTTTTATTTTTTAAACAACTACTTTGAAGTTCTGTTGCAAGCATACTTCATGCTAAATTTTGAGGTAGCTTACTTAAGAAAAGAAACGTTATCTCAGCTGGATTTTTAGCTGCAGAAGTTAGTCAGCATCAAGGCCCTTCTGAAGACAGGCTTATCTGTCTCCAAGTGACAGATTTGCTTTCTGTTCCTCAAAACCACAAGATGTGCTGTGGAATCTCATCTGTGTTGTCTGAAGTAAAGACATCTTTCATTTGAGCATGGAGCCGTTTTGTGTAATGCTTCTGTCTTTCACTGCCATTTCTAGAGCAAGTAGAAAAGTAAGTGTGCAAGTAACATGTAGGAGCTGTTTCTTTGCATTTCCTGGTCGAGAGATGAAGATGGGCAAACAGACTAAGCTTTCTAGTTTTGTGTATTTCTGTCTTTTTATGTAGGCTTTGCAAGATATTTAGGCAATCGGTCTCAAGGAGAACTTTATCTTGAAGCAGGTGACTTCTCATTTTCTCGCCTGCCTGTAAGAGTTTAATACTTACTTCCATATGCTTGCAGAACGAAGTAACACATTAGCATGCCACAAAGAGCAGAGTCTGCAAATAGGTCTTCATCTGTATGCTTTTCCGACAGCTGAAATCGTGTTGGTGTCATTACCCGTTGTCTGAGTGCCACTTCCCTCATCATGGTGTGCATCTCCCATTGTGCGTGGTAGAGTTTTTGCTGTCTCCTTCACTCCTAAGAAGGAGCTTTGTGCCCTCTTGGTGCTCTCTGTAGGACAGTTGCAGCATAATCTTGGACAGCAAAATTTATGCTGTACAAGAGATGGGGTAAGAAGCAAAAAAAATAATAAAAAAAATCATGCAAACCATATAAAGAAACTTGACAAACACTTTCAAATCTGAAACAAGATCCTTAGAATAGATCTACCTTGAGCATCTTAAAGCCCTGACAGCTAAATAGTACTTTACAATGAGGTGACTGGCTTTGGAAATTCAAGTTAGTGATAGGAAAATGGGGGGGGGGGGGGGGGGGAGGGAAACAGAGGGAGACTGCGGTGAGGAAGGGTCTATGGCACTGCAATTAGTTTTGGTGTCTTGCTATCATGTGACCTGGCATAGCATTTGTATTCCAGGTGCTAGGCTCTGTCCTGTGGCATGTGGAAAATAGTTTCATGTGGCTGCAAGAATAAAACATACCAAAAGGAGTGATCCAGAAATAGCCAGCCTGGTCAGGGAATTGGTATTTAAGATGCCTGTCTGGTGTATATCTTTCCCTTTTAATTAACAAAGAAAAGGTGTGAGGTGTTTTGGGGTATACTTTGTTTGTTTTGGAGTTTGGGGTTTGTTTTTTTTTTTTCCTTGCTGTGTACAGCAACCTGGATGAAGTTACTAAATTGACAGGGTCTGTATATGGGTGTATTTAAGCTGGGGAATCTTATGCTTTAATGGAAGGATGAAAAATTTACGCAAGTCGTGAAATAAAATAGTACTCACCACTGTAATCCTGAATCACTGTCCAGCAGCATCTGATGCTACCTCTTCTTTCCCTAAGTTCTTAATCCTAAATGAAAAGAACAAACACTAAGTATGGAGTCTCACTTCTGTTTAATATCACAGGTAGGGAATTCCTGAAACTGCATGGGTTGCCTTTTATGGATTTGGTCCTTTTCAAAAGGAAGTCCAGGGATGCTAAATGGAGACACAGAACTTGCAGTACAAACTTAATTCCAGGGGTTTTTGAGGGCCAGTGGCTGACACATTTCGACACCTCTAACCCTCTTGTGTGTGCATAGATGATGGTGGGAGCAGCACTTAGTGCTTCAAGGTATGGGCACCCCTTACAAGACCATTGCTTTGTTCCAAAATGTGGTTTACCTTTAGCTATTCTCCTGAATGGCATTTGCTTTCTCCAGTAAAGACTGAAGTGGGAGGAATTACTTTCTTGAGTACTGGAACAAGAGAGGAAATAACTCCTCCACCGCTGGCAGGGATTCTTTGGGGAAAGTATGTCTTTACTGCCAGTGTAGACACCTGTCTGTGTGTTACTGCATCTACCAAAACAGCATTGTGGCCTTGATATAGGGACACGGTAGGGATAATTCCTGTGTAAATAATGCAGTAGACTTGAGGGAGTTTTTCTGATAAGCAGCACATATTCCTGCTCAAATACAAATGGACACGGTGACTTCTGCATGGTTCTGCCAACCCCTTCTTTGCACTTCAGTAGCACAAATATGTATACGAGAAACTCTTAAAATAATAAATCATGTTTAAGAAGGCCTATAGGCAAGTAAACAGGCTTAGGCCAGGTTTGGGGCCCCAGTCATCTTGGAGAGTCTCATTGTGGAAGAGTGTGAGTGAGCTGGAGTGCGTGGGGTGCAGAGCTGCAGGGACAGGCATCAGGGCTCCACTGCTGTTGTTCAGCTCGTGCCACTATTCCAAATCAGAAATGTCACCTACCTTAAAAATGCTGTTTGCTTCACAAATGGGCAAGGATGGCAATGACTTGGTTGAATTTGCCGGTGTAGTCTGGCCCAGAGCCATGCATTTTCTTAACCAGTTGCAGGAACATATTTTCCTCTTTACAGTATCAGGTAGTGAAACAACCACAAAGCCACTTTGTCATTCAGTTATTGTGATATATAGGTAGTGAGCTATGGGAACCAGATTTAGGATCTCAGATATGATACTATCACCCTATAAACAATAATGCATTTTTTTTCCCCACATAACAGTCTTTAAATTCTGCCTGGCCTACATTCTGCAGCTTGCTAACGGCACATTCATAACCTGTGTGGTTTCTCACAGCAAACAAGTCCAGGGGCTAACTTTTTGCTTTTCTGTGGAAAACTTTCCATCTTAAATAGGTAAATTGAAAACCATTCTCAACAGAAGAACGCTGAGAATGTACTCACCAGCTCAGGGAAGCTGCTTGCTTTCTTCAAATCCAAACAAAGAACAGACAGTGTATGTTTGAAAGCCTTTTTGTCATGATTCAGATCACTTGTCCTAGTTTCCAAAGACCGACTCAATAATGTCAGCTCAAGACTTACAATAGGATATGTCAGTATTTATTCTACCTCTTCTCCACCTCATAACATTCTAGTCCCATTATTTCATCTCTGCTCTCCTCCCATTGTTAAATAGCTTGATTCTGTCAGGTTGAATAAATATCTAAATTCTGTCCACTGGAGAATGGATTGGTTTCATCAACAGATATAAATGACCCACAATTTCTAGAAAATGGAGCAGCACGTTGTTGCTGCCTTTGTCTGTGGGCTACCCCTCTGCTCAAACCCCCTAAAACCAACATGAAGTGATGAGAACTACAGCTCTTGGTCTCCATGGGCTCTGTCTTTTGTGCTCTGAGCAGGCAGTTGTGTGAGCCTAGCACCCCTGGGCTATACTTTGGCCACCCATGTGTTCGTATATCATAGATGATGGTAAAAGAAATTGTTTTAAACTGATGATTGCTGCAGACATGCTGAAGTAGCATGTTGCATTTTGTAGATATGATTTGGAGCTAATGAAGCAGATCAGAAAGAAGCAGCCTTTTACATAATGCCGTTGCTTCAGCAGTAATATGACTAATCTGTTTGGACAAGTAACGATGAACTTCTGAATGGCTTATTGCAGGATGCTTGAGTAACTCGGTTAGAAACAACAACCTTTGTACTGGCACGATAATCTTTTTATATGAACAAGTGGCTAGGCTCTCTTCAGAAGTTTTACTATTTTTGTTTCAGAGCAGTGGGATGACAAGTCTTGGGGCAATGCATTAATAAAAAAAAGAAAAAATCAAACGAACTTCATTATAATTGCCGGCTGGATAACATTTGGATCATCATCTGTGGATACAGAAGAGAGGGGAAAACGGGACTGGGGATGCCTAGTGATGCAGGAGGCATATTGGAGGACAGATAAAACTGCTAATGGCTGCCTACAGAAAGTTTGCACCTTTGGTGTGGAAAAAAAAAGTTTAGGTATTTCATAATTTACCCAAAAACTAAGGAATTAATAAATAAAGCCCTGAGTTTCAGTGTACTTGAGTTTTCACATACTCTAGCAAACCTGCATTAGTTCCAGGTTGAGGAGATCCAGTGGCTCAGCATTTTTGTTTGATATATCCATGGTCTCCTTTTACCTTTCTGAGCATGCATTTCTGGTACTATTCTCCTAGCACAGCACATAACATGGAAAAGTGAATCTCTAATGATACTTAGACTGAATGCACTTTTTTCTCCACAGATTGGTGTAACACTGTTGGCTTTAAAATGTTACTTTTGATGTGCTATCCTGCAGGGCTGGCTAACTCTCAGGGAGAGGAGACAATAAATCAAATAGCTTATTTATATATGTAAAGTAGGGGAATTGGACATATCTATATAATTTTAATAAATTGAAGCTGCCTTTTGTCAATAAGTGTGGTATTATTGCTTTATGCTACTTCTGTTGAAGCTAGGTAGGTTTTTTTAAACCTCATAACAAGGCAGTATACCAGAGGCAGGCATCCTGGTTAGGTGGGAAGTGGGCATGAGCATCGCAGCCTGCAGCATTCCCTGTTTTTTCAGCCTGGTATGGCCTTTGCTTTTGTCAGTGGTACATCTGCAGCAAGAAGCTATCCATGCCATGCTGGTTAAGTCTTGTACTTGATAGCATCTTTTATCTTTCAGTAATGTACCTCAGAGAAATGTGTCTTAAATGCGTTTTGTTCCTCCTTTGTCTTCATTAAATAATAAATTTAGTAATGCCTTGGAGCATTACTGTCCTTTAGCCTAAGGAGGAATTTAGAAGAGTACACCAAATAATGGCCTTATTCAACAGGAATCTTAGCATTTGCTGAAGAGTTGTGTAGATAAAGCTGAAGGTGACTTGATAAGGAGTCCTGTGCTTCGAAAGGACAGATTTCCTGAATGTGCTTTTTTCATTATTACAGTCTTTTGGCTAGATCTCTCTCTAAAACTGCTGCTATCACATTTTTACCTTTCAGCAGACTTCCTTTACAGAAGAGTTATGAGCCTGTCTGATACATCTCTGGGAAGATTATATTTAGTCATGGGGAAACTATCTGTTGCAAGTATTTCCAGGAAATGTAAGGGTAGTCCTGAGCTACTGTACTGAGGTTATCATTGTGACACTACCTAGTTAGGACTATGAAGTTTGCAAATCAATTTTGAAGAAAGTCTGACTTGGTGTATTGAATTGTATTTACTTTGCTCCCAAACAGATTTTTCACCTAATGAGAGCTGAATGAACACAGCTGCTCTGCTTGCAGCTTGCATGGAAAGCTTTAAAAGTGATTTTGCCTGTGTGCTTTTTTTCTTTGCATTTTTACTTTTCTCCACGCCTCCCCCCTACCCCCCCGACATGGTAAACAAAGAATAAAATTTAGAAGGCAAGAAAAGCTGGGGATAGAAGTTTGAACCCAGTATCCTGAGGCCTGGCACAGTGATGTCAGACCATTTCCACGTTCTCCACAGGCAAACTTCACTGAGGGAACATGAGAATTTCCTTTCCATGCAATGAATCCTGTATGGTGAGAACTAAATGCCATGTGTGGATTCAGAATATCTTTTTGCATTAGCTTAAAAATTCTTGGAAAAGAGCACCTTCATGTTTGTTGCTAAGTAATTGCTTCTAGGAAAGAAAAAAATTAATCCCTGTACATATTTTTTTTTTTCAGAGGTGGTCTACATTCTTATTTTAAAATTACTAAGTTACATAGATTTGGCTGTTTCAAATTGAGCTGATGAGACCAATATCTCTTTCAGCTTAGACTTTGAAGAAGAAAGTTTCTCAATTAAAAAGCAAATCAGTTCAAAAAGTTATGTGTTTCCTGTAATGATCAGGTTCTGGTGGACTTGAGTTTATTTTCCAAGGGTAGTCAAAGGATTTTGAAACTACATTAAGTACTTGGACTCTACTTCATGACTCAGTAAGACAAAGCCTCAGTGACAGCTGCTAACTCAACACCTCCTTGGAGCTGAAATCTCTAAGTCCAAAATTCAGACAAAGCCCATTTTTTTGAGGAAGAGTGGTTGGTTTTGACTAATAGCAAGTTCTGGTTGGCTTGCTGTGCATGTTTCAGAGTATTAGAATATGCTAGCCAGCTTTCCTCAGAGGTGTTCTACAAATTTGAACACCTTTTTTTCCAAAGCTTGTCATGACAAGCCTTCAATTGATTATTTCAGATTTAGAA
The DNA here is from genome assembly GCF_963924245.1 of Chroicocephalus ridibundus. Lineage (NCBI taxonomy): Eukaryota > Metazoa > Chordata > Aves > Charadriiformes > Laridae > Chroicocephalus > Chroicocephalus ridibundus. Next base: position 79,860,497 of record NC_086285.1, on the reverse strand, counting down.
ATCTGCCAAGCCTCTGTGACTGATGATATCACACTCTTGGTTTCTGGTTGAGCATTGGTCTAATAATTTGCTTTGTGCATTTGTATCATTTAAGGTAGTTACCTATATCATTAAAGTAGCTTAAGTAAAATGATCTCTATCATGTTAAGTAACTGTGATCTTGGTTTACATGATAAGCCTTCCTAACAGGACTTTGGTCATTCATTTCATCCTTGGAAAACACGTGAACCACTGCTGAAGTCAGCTTGTGGAGACAGTGGTGAGCTCTACCCTGGAAGTAACAAAACCTGAGGCAAAGGAAGAGCGAAAGCATTTCAAGGAATGGGAAAAGTATTATTAACCAACAGTGACTATAGGAAAAATACCTCATTCTCCCTGAGAACAGAGGCCAAGAAACTCGCAGGAATGATTTTTGTTGAAATGCTAAGTTGTATAAATGTTTGAGTGCAGCTACTATGCTCACTCAAAGTGTCTCTTTATGAACGGTTAAGACAACTGTACGCTTTTGTAGAAAAAAGACAAATAATTAAAGTAAGAACCAAAATGGTTTTAAACTTGCCTCATGAGTTCTGGCATTATATTAACAATTCTAATGACAAATAGTTCAGTGGAGCAGCAAGAGAAAGTATGTCTAAACAGCTTTTTATACCACGAGTTAGTATGCAAAAGGCAAATTGGATGAGGTAAACTATACAGTTCCTTTCCCTTAATTACATTCCAGGTCACTGGCTTACTTTCCTTCAAAAATCAGCAGGAAGCCACTACAAAAACTCGGATTTATGAGCAGAACTTTGAGCAAGATGAACTGGGGCAACTGGGGGAAGTGTTTCCCTTGCCTGCCTTGGAAGGGCAGTTCTCCTTCTCAGCCCTACTTCCCATTAAACCTTTGCAGACATTCCCCTGGTGTATGACTGTTCATAAACCTTCCTCTCATCATCTAGGTTTGGTAGCAAAACTGAAATACTGATGCCAGTGTCCCCTGAAGCTGAAAGCAGTTGTTGGTGACCATGGTGACCTTTTTCCTGTGCCACCGAGCAGTTGGTTCCCCAAGTTCTTGGAAAGTAGCTTCTGCTGGTGATAGCAGCATGAGTTCCCTGCTCAGTGCTGTAGGCAGAGAAAGACTACTTTTTAGGGCCTCATCCTTCTGCCTGTGGACAAATGCATGTGCGTGCAAAGGCACGCAGCTCCGTATGACAATGACAGTAGTAGCAGTTCCCAGCTCAGTTATAACAGAACACAGATTCAGTTATTTGGGCAGCAATTGCTGACTGAGCAGCTGTTCCCCATTTTTTTGGGAAACTGGCATTGTGGGGGGAGATTCAGCAAACTTGGCCTGTTGCCTAATGCCCTGAGATGTGTTTACCAACACCAATTAATGCTTGTTTCTTGTGTGGGCAGAGTAGTGGACCCTCTCTGGGGGACTTAAGTGAGTCCCCTGTATCCTGCAGAGTGTCATGAGTTTCATCAGCCATTGAACAACAAGGTTAATTTAAATGGCCGATGATAAAATAATTATGTCCCATTCCTGTTCTTGCAGTGTCCTTTCTTAGAATGCCATCTCCTTGTGCATGCATTCACACTTAGTGTGCTAGCCAATGTATGATCTTAAGTGTTTTCTTATCCTCCTGCTTGTTTTTGCTTAAAGGAGGCTCTTTCCAACCACATGTCCTTCACTTTTAGGTTTTGTGCGTATTCAAAATATAAGTGAAAGAGAGGAGAAAATAAATCCGATTGCTTTCTTCATATTTTACTATTTTTGGTAAAAACACTCCATTGAATAATTTTATGGTGTTTCAGCTTAAGTCTCATTGTCCTAAAGATAGCCAAATGTGATCTGTCTAGCTATCTAGAAATCTCCTGCTACTTAAAATGCCTAGAAGTTAGAGTATCTATTAAATCAGTTAACTTGTCAATACAGTACATGAAATTTAAATAAAATAAAAAAAGAATCAATATGAATACTATTGGTCTGAAGTATAATATAATTATACCAGTTTGGAGGTTGGCAACATTTGGCATTTATACCCACCAGGCTTCCCTTGTGCAAAGTTATAATTAAAATTAATGATTTTTTTTTTCTCCTAATAATAAATTTCACTGAACAAATTTTTGTTTCCGCTATAAATGAAATTAAACTAGAATTAAAAAACAGCTTGCAGGTATAATATATCCTTGACCTCTTCCTTCACTTTCTTGCTGGGGTGGAGATGAAGATATTTGGAACATAAATAGATAGTGTTTAAAAAAAAAAAAAAAAATCTTCAGGAGTCTCAGCTCTCCATCAAAGGAGGGTGAGTGGGCAGAGGAATCAAAAAGATAGTATTTTGGGAAGGATTCTTTTAAAAATCTGTCCAAATGCCTTTAAAACTTAATCCTGCAAATATTTGTGAATGAGAGAGCATCACGAACTTCCCCTGTTTTTCTGACGATTAAGCTTTATACATGTTTTAGAGAGATCAGCTCTAGCAGTGATCTCTAAAGAATGACTTTATGTTGTGGACATACTGCTGTTTCTAGTCATGGAGTAGGTCTCTGGAAAGGGGAGGCAAAGGAGGATATTCTGACCCACCTTCTCTTCTTCTTCCTCTCTATTAAGTATAGTAAAGCGGTCAGTGAGATAGCACAGGAGAGGATTTCTGCTGTTAGGGTATGTGGTCATATGGTCTGGGCCATTTGTATTCCTCTGTATGGAGGTGATTTTTGAAATGGCTTTCAGAAAAACAAACGTGATGTGATCTGTTCCTTTGTAAGGAAGGACCTAGGCACTTAAGACAATTGGTCAGCTAGAGTGGGTGGTTAAAAATAGAGAGCCTGCTTAAATAAGATCTTGCAAATTTTAGGTTTTTCCCTTGATTACAGGGTGGAGGGTTCAATACGGTTTTAATAATATTAAGATGTGCTGAACTTTAAAATGATGTACATTAGAGGGGACTGGTTTTGGTTTTGTTGGGTTTTTTGGTTTGTTTTGTTTTTACATGCTAGTATTGGACGTGGATGAAGGGTGGAACAGTTTGAGTTGCTCTGCTTTTTTTCCGAAGTAAACAGTTTAAATACAATGTCTCTATGGCCACAATATTTTTTCTGATGGTAGAGAAAATATTTATTTCTATGGCAGGAAAATGAAATACTATTATGGTCTGACCACAATCAATAGACTTAAACAGGCTTTCTTGTACTGTGTATTATACCCAACGCTGTCCAGCTGGACTGCTTTTTTCTCTTGGTATTGAAAGCTCTTGGATTCAAATGCCAGTAAAGAAGGTGCTCAACTTTCAGGATGGGGTCCTCAGATATGTGGAGGTACTTCAGACTCTTCTGGGTATTTTCACTGAGAGCAGAAAGCTTTGACAAGTACCCCCAGCTTCAAGTTGATCCTGCCAGTGTTGTACAAAGCACTCATGGTGAGTATTTATGCATCCCTTTCTAAAATTATCATGAACCAGAGTTAAGTGGTGCTCTGATGAATTTTCGAGTTCCTGGAGTTGTTTTTAGCACACTCACTTTCCTGTCAAAGCTGAACTTACGAACTTGTTTTAGTTTCTCCTAGATAACTTCCTGACTTAGAAGAGGCTTCAGGAGCTCTAAATCAGGCTGCGTACGTGTAAAACTGGACCTTTGTACAGGCTTTTTCTCCTCTTGTTATGGGTGTGGAAATTTTCAACATTTTTTCTTATAGGAATGTGTAGCATGAAACAAGAATCCTTAGACTGTAGTCAGCTTTATGAGCTAGCACTTGTGATTGTCCTTTCACAGACTCTTGGAGTGCTTTGGACAGAAAACTGATGGGTTTGTAGATGACTCAGATGTGTGATAGTTGATTTAATTTAAAAAGGGAATGGAAAAAGCCAATCTCTTCTGTTTTTTTCCTCTCCTTTGTAACAAAACTGTATGACGTGCGCTCCTAGACAATTCCCATATGCTATCCAGTTACTTCTAGTCTCTGCGGTAGTAAAGAGAAGAAACGGTGTCAAACCCGATATCTGTGGGCATGCGATAAATCTTTCCTGCCTCTGTTTCCAAGGGTAGAAAGGCATTGGGAAAATGTTCGCTTTCATGTTTCTTCATGATACATATCTCTCACTCCCCACTGTTTCCTTCTTCTCACTTTATAAAATCAGCTTTCCTTCCCTTGTCTTTGTTTTTTTCGCGGGAATGCAGTCTGAAGTACAGAATTCTGATAAAAGTTGCCTTTTACTGCTGTGTATTTTCATGCATTGACATACAAGTTTAATGTATGTCAACATAATCCAACCTTTGTCATGTAAACTTTAAAAAAGCAAACACTTGAATGACAGAAGTCTAGAGCAAATCGAAGGGTACGTGTTCTTCAGCAACAAAACAAGGTTGTCGGCTATAAGCAGGCAGAAATCGGGATAGTGAAGCTTTCTAAGGGTAGCTTCTAGTCCCGTCTCTCCTTTTCTGTCTCTCCTGTCCAGGCTTCTGTGTGATTCTTTGAAGCTGCTTGCTGATAACAGAGAAGTGAAAAAGAAAGGCTTTTAGGGGTATTGTTCGGAACAGTCTGTAGCTACGGAGTTGTAGGAGAGAGGGGGAAAGAGGCAGCCAAAGAGAGTCCTCCTGGCTTATTGCAGCTCTCACTTTCAGCTGAAGATGCACTCTGTGACACTTACTGAAGTCAAAGCTGCAAACCAAAAAGGCACTTGCTTTGACAAGCTATTTGAAAAAAAAAAAAGGGTTGTGTAAACATACTACATAAAATCACATGCAGGCATAAATATTAGCTATCTGGGGGAAAGCAGCCGAAGTGTAGACACAAAATGTATGAACTAAGCTTAGCAAGTTATGAGCAGACTGTCTGATATGATGGAGTAAGATTGTCTTACAGGGACATTGCCTAGCCAGAATTCCTTCTAGTCATAGCATGGAAATCTCATGTTAATGAAGCTGAAATATTTAGTGTTTAAGACTGACAGATAATCCTCTCTGACTAATGTGCTCATGCTGTTTCTTCTGGGTTTTGTATTTTTCTTTCTTTGTCTAACTTAAAGCAGTCACTCAATTTTTACCTACTAGTTCTTTTTTTTTTTTTTTTTTTTTTGTAATTTATTAGGTAATGCGGCTTTTGATTCTAAGTGTTGACAGTTCCAAATCCAGCATTCTGGCCTTCTTTTTCAGTGCTAAACTTTGGAGGGACTTGAGCAGACAGCATGTACCCATATCACAATGATTTGGGATTGTTTTAAACTAGACCTAATCGAGATGTGCTAGTAATAGCCTTGCAATACTGTACAGAATTGTTTTGACGCAAGCTCTTTATCAGCTGGGTCCTGTGATAAAACTTGAGTTTAGATTTTGACATTATTTGTACAATAATGCTGGTACAGTAGTCTATTGTAGGAAGCGTCATACTTAAAATATTTTACCTTTACAAGGATTTGGATTACCACAGGCTTTTAGATATGTTGTAGAATACCTGACTTGTTTCTTCCAAGGAAAGAGCAATGAGAAAATCATTGTACTTGGAACCTGAATACATTTGATGCACAAAACAGTTTAGTCATGTTGCGGTTGGTGGAATTTTAGTCTAGAATACATTGAAAGATGGCGTTTGTGTTATATATGAAATTCATATGAAACAATCCTTGACATAGTGTGCATATTTGTTCCTCTAGCTTTTTTAAAATGTTTGACTAGTCATATCTTCCATCCTTAGGGCAATGCAGGTTGATGCAGGGGTGTGTGGGGGTTTGCTCAACTTTTGCTGGTAAGGAGCACAGGTTTCTATGTTACTGTAGTAGTACTGACATACAGATGAACTTCTGCCAGGGGCTGTCATCGTTCCTTCTCAGAGGAGTGTCTGTTCAAGTAGTTATTTTGAGGTTACATTGCAGTGCTTCACACTGAGCATCTAACACTGATAAAACCTGAAAGCCGCTGTTAACTTCAGTGGAGTCGTCAGTGCAGTTTTGCTCTTGAATTCCATCAAGACTCCAGTTTTGCCTAAAACAGTTGGTTAGCTCAGAGCTTTTGCCAATACAGCAATTGCTTTAGACAGGGTAAGTATCCTTTGGGATGCCAGGGATTTTACTGTGCTTGTGGCTTTATTGTGCATTGGGGGTATAACATGTAGAATTCAATTTTGCATGACTTCACAAAAACAAATGTGCATTTCCAGCATTCTGTTCAGCTGTGCTTGATGGGGACTGAGTTGGGGAGAAAGGGGAAAGATCAGTTGAGCAGTCATTGGGTCCCGTCCTACAAAAGCTCACATGCTCTTATGTGGTACCACTGGCAAGTTTGTAAGACTAAACTTTTTGGCCCCATCTGTTCAATTTTCACCTCTTTAATATCAGTGCTTATAACTGTAAAACTCTTCAGGAAGCTGGGTTTCCTGAAGCCATCTTAGTAAGGGATAATTTGAAATCTGTTGCTAAAGTATTCTTTTTAAGAAATATAGGTAAGGGATGTGATCAGATACTGGCACAAATCTTCTCAGTATAAGACTAATTCTGTTGTAAATTTACTTTGAGAAAAAATACTTGGTAGACAGTCTCACTGATGAACTACTTTGGTAGCTTCCTTAAATGAAGCCTAAGTTCAAGATGAGAAAGTTGTTTTAGATAGTACTTCCTGGAAGCCTCTAAACCAATATTGTAGCTTTTTACAACTTTGTTAAAGTACGTGAGAAGGATGACATTTTTTCATGATGGTTCCTTTTGAGGATATTTCTGTTAATTTTTCCTTACAGAGGTGGCATATGGTGCTTTCCCAAAGGAGTTGGTATTGAGTTTTGCTACTGAAGAGCAGGCGACTCTCTCTTCTTTATGAGCTGTCTTCAAAATGAAGTATTTGGGTATAACAACAGAATTCAACCTGCAACCCACTGTATTTCTAATGCAAGCAGAAGTCAGGACATCAATGGCGCCTTGAGACCCTCTTTGTTTTGCTGAAATAAACAAACCTGCCTTCATGTAACTTGCTTGAATTTCCTGCAGACAAGTGAGGCAGATGAGAATGTGTAGGGCTGAGAGTTTGAATATGAAGGACCTGTGTTTCATCTGCAGCAAGTAGTCCGTAGGGATAGATGGGATGAAGAGTTTAAGAACAGGTGGGTTTTCAATTTGTTGGGAGGAGGTGTGTTGTGTTTTGGGGGTTTTACTTGTGCTGTACTCAACTGTAAAACCTGTCAAAATATATTGAAGCAGCTAGATCTGGAATTCACTTGTTACAGTCAAAACAACTGGATTCCAAGGCTTTGGGTTTGCTGCCTGTACATAGTAATCCAGATGAACTTCCACTGTACTTGCTTGCTTTTAGTTGCAAGTAGCATCCTCTTCACCACTGCATATCCTACGTTAGCCTGTTGCCTTTAGTAAGTTGTCCTAGTGTAGAAGTCATGCGGGTTAACAATGACTCTTAAATGAATTCTGCTGAATCACTGTTAGGTTCTTATTCAGAAGCTTTTGACTTATGCAGGTTGATATTTAGCTTTTGACAGTAAAGCTATTGCAGCCATTTTCCACTAATACATACAGAACACTTGATAGAAATGCTCTTCAAAAAAAAGTGATTTTTGTTAAATTTTGCCTATGGTATCTTTTTAAGTGTTGATACTGTGGTTTTAGGGCTCGAGTGTGGAGGTGGTGAGTCTTGTGAGAACAAGATACAGTGAACAAAACTGAATTCTGTCTCAGTGGAGAAAAAGAGAGGGGGATGTTTTTTGCATTATGAAATTCATATAAACCTTTCCTCCAGTGAGGATTTAATGTAAGTGGAAGGTAGGATTATTGCTATAAAACCTAGTAACTACATTTTATTGTATCACATCATATAGTGATAATGCTTGCCTTTAAGATGATCTTCCTGTAAAGGAGGAATATGTTTCACAAAGACTAAAGGCCTGTCTGTCTTCTACTCTGCCAGTTTTGTCTCATGAAAATTTCTTTAAAGAAAAAGATGAGTTAACGCAGTTCAGTAAAATCCAACATTTGTGGTCTGCTTTTGTTTCTCCAAAGAAAAGGTAGCATCCTTCAAGTAGTAGAGCTTGAACTGCTAATTCCTAAAAGAAACTTAAGCACTTGAGAGCTCCCCCCAGCCCCCGTATTAATAGAGTGCAGCAAAATGAGGAGGATAATGAGTAAATCTATGCTAATAGTTACATGCCCATAACAGCAGCATAATGGTGACTGAGTCCCTCTTCCACAGAGGAGTACAGAATCAATTGGCAGCCTTGTGTTAAATCTTAGAGGAATTTTTATGAGTGCAAAAATTCAACTGCTGTTTTGAAATGGTTTGCCAGGTGAGATTTTGCAATATAGATACTTGGTCTGTTACCTTTGCAAAAGCATCCTCAGTTGGTTGCTGGTAGAGACTACGAGGTGAATCCTTGGTCTTAGTTAAATAAAAAAATCTGCTAATCCTGTGCCTTTGTTCTTAAATTATGACAGTGTGGACCTTCACAAGGAAAAATACTTCTAATAAGCATGTAACTGTAAGTAGGCTTTCTTCATAAGTTTAAAATAAAAATGAGAGCAGTACAATAGTTTCAGAGTTTTTACTTGTGCTTTTCTGCTTCCTTTGCTGCCCCTTTTTTTTCTTTTTTTTTGAATCCAACTTGCTGCTTTATTTTTATACATCTCATTGCGCTGGGCCTTGCCTGAAGTCATCACCACTGTCCTTAGTTTGACAAGAATGCAAGGGGAAGCAGCCTTAAATGACTGAGAAGCTTCAAAAACATTGCAGGCAGTAGCTTTATATTTAATGAAAAGGTTTGGGCAAAAGTAGAAATGTGCAGAATGACAGAATGATCTGGCAGTAAGGGTTCAGTGACAGCTATTTTGGCACAGTTTCCCAAAAAGTGGGCAAAGGCACTCAAGGGCTTTCAGTGTTTTGAGCTAATTGAGGCCTCTTTGTGCTTAAATTTAGGCAAGACCAGTGATGAGCCTCAATTTGCAGGTTTGCAGGCAAGGTGGGTGTGAGATGTTCCTGATTGCAGTTCAGAGGGATGGGCGGGATGGTGGTCCAGGTAGGAACTGAGAAGCTGCCACTCAGCTGGTCAACTAGGAAATAGTCTGGGTCAACTAGGAAATAGTCCAGCTTTCCTTAATGGATTCAGACCAAAGTCTTCAAAACTGACTGGTGGTTTCCGTTTGTTTTTGTTTTTTTTTTTTCTTTTTTTCTCCAGTGCATACAAGACTTGATGTTCACGGAGTGTTAGCGTGTGAAATATCTTTCTTCTGAAGTGGCTTGCTGAATTTTGTGGGTGGTTTTAATTACATATCCTCTCCAGCAGCAGCTACCGTGTTACAGCTCTGGCCCCTACATGCTGTTCCTCTGCTCTCCACGCTGAACTATTCACCATGAGCTGTCCCTGAGGCCTCTCAGTCAAAAAGATACGCAAGAAATTAAAGCAGCCTGTTTTGTCTGAAAGGGCTTAGGGACAGCTTACAGCAGGCAGCTGATGCAGTAGGGTTGATGCAATGCTGGCCTTGGGCCAGGGGCCCAACAGTGTGCAGATGAGGATGACGACCTCTGTAGCTCGCCCAGCTGTAGCAGGAAAAGGACATCCCTAAATTAGGCACTTGGAGTCATTCAGTCACTTCTGAAAAGCCTCAAACTTAGACATTATTCCTTCTGAATAACTAAGCTGCTCTTACTGCTGGTGAATACCCAAGATGGCTCGGGGCGGGCAGTCGCTCCAGCTGGCTGGGCTGGCTGCGCCATGCAGGTCTTGGAGAATTTTTAGTTTTCATTCGATCAGACCAATATTAGTAATAAAAATAAGACCTGCTGCACAGAAGTGAACGCATTTCTTATGTCGGCACTCTTCCCTGCTCTTATTTTGGTAATGTCTTAAATCTTTCTTTAGAGGCAGACTTTACTGGCTCTACTTTTCAAACAGGGGGGAATAATAAGTACTTGCAATTTAATCAGCCATATAGCTGCAGAGAGGTTTTTTTTTTTCCACCCCCCGTACTTTTATGTCCTGTAATGAGCTGGTATTTTATAACTTCTGATGGTAATGTATTCCATATGCCTTCCATCACTAGGATAAAGAGCTTTACTCCAGAATCCAAAGCAAGTGGCTGTGGGTATTTATTTAATAAGGTTTGAAGTCTTTGCACTAGGCGGGATGACAGTATGTTGCATACCCAGAGCTTCCTCGGGCTGCTCATGGTGAAGTCTTAGTTCTTTAACATCATGGAAAGATCACTCATGTCCCAGCCATGCTTCCCATGAAGCAGGGTAGGGTTTGTGGTTCCAACAACAGTCCCGCCATTTCAGTCAAATTCCCTGCTTTTCTCTGTCCTTGTTTTAAATACCACTAGTTTTCCTCCAGGACTTGGGACAAGCTAAAACTGAGAGGAAATGAACCTTGAATGTCAAAATAGCCAAATGAGTGGTCTGCTCATAATTCCTTGAGGCATCTCCTCTAATGCCTCGCGCAGAACAAAAGTTCTGTTGTGGGGGTGCTTAGGAGTTGCTTTAGTCTTGGAGTCCTGACAGGAATGAAAAATAATCTTTTTCTGGTTTCTTGCTAAAGTAGTCAAACTGCTCTGGTTAGGCTTATCATTTGAAAAAACATTTTCTGGTATGTGACTCTTGTAGATATTCTGACATATTTGCATCCACTCTAATTACGGCAACAATAGTAATAAGTTTTTTTGTCAGGATTCAAATTTGTGTTTCAAGTCACAAAGGGTCATCGTTACCATTTTATCTGCACAACTGTCAGCTTCAGTATAATATCACAGACCCCTGTGAAAACTCATCTGCTCCCTTTGGTTATAGTTAAAACTGAAGAAAAATCTGAATATTAATCTTGTGCCGTCTTCTAAATCTTAAATGAGAGGTCTGTAAGACAGATTGAGGAAGGTAGTTTCAGAACTGCTGATGCTTTTACTGCAAGCAGTGCTTTCACTGGCACTGGTAGGTTACCTCGAAAATGACTGATTTTTTTGATGGTGATGCTACGGTTATGCCATAATTTGTGGTCTTCGAGCCTTAGCCTGAAGGCATTCTGGTGAAGTCCACATTGCCCCATCCCTTCTGTAAACTTGGAAGAGAAAGGTCATTTGATTATTTTCCAGGCCACAGAAAAGGCATGTACGCTTCTGAGCCCTCTCCTTGTCCTCTGCTCCCCAGTGCATCAGGGATGAACCCTTTCGCAGGAGCTGCGCTGTAAGGTGGTGTGAGACTCTATGGCCTGCTGCTGTCCTCCCTGAAGTGAGGAGCAGCCAGTGTTAGGATCACTTTGCACTGTTTCTGAGTCCCAACCTTCTGTTGTGGCAGAGCTCTCTGTCATTTAAACTTTTCCTGCTTTTATGCTCTCCTGGCAGCAAATGTCTGAACCCTTTAAAGCTGCTGTCTGTCCAAGCTTATCTTTGGGTAGGCAAGGCTGCTTCTTGTCAAATGGCTTTTGCTCCCAGTTACCTGCAAAACTTCTGTGGATTTAGAGATCTGGTTCCACAACTAGTTGGTATGTCCTTGAATAACCTCTGCTTAAAATCAAAATAAGCCAGCAGCTTTTGACTTAATTTTTTTTTTTTGCTTGCATGATAATAGAACACTGTGATGCTATCAAATCTCAATGATTACAACCATTTAGCAGGAAGAAAACTGAATGATATGTGAGCAGATTGAGTCTCAGGCAACAACATGTGATTCAATATTAAATATGGGTTTTGCAAGTTATAAAATCGCGGAAGAGCCCAAGTTGGAAGGGACCTCGAAAGATCATCTGGTCCAACCAGATGGTTGTGTAGTGAAGTAGACAAGAATAAGGAGAGAGAAACCATTGGCTTTAATGACATAGGCCCGGTATTTTATTTCTGTATGTTCTCATCAGGAACCTTCCAGCTTTCACATTAGGAGGGAGTAGTACTTGCTGGGAAAAATCACCTTAAATCCTTAGAATTTGTAAGGGGCTGGTTTTTAACTTTTTTATATATGTAGGAATAACTAAAGTTTCTTACCCTGGTAATTTTCCCATCAAATTTGAAGTTTGAGAGAAAGTACAGATCATACCTAGCATGAATACTTCTGGTGATATCTCTGTTCTGGCTTTTCTAGTAAACATTTACTGATGATACTAATTGTTACTGTGACTTGTGACTTACAACGTCTGTGAATTTATATGAAATTTGAAGAACTGCCTTTTAGAGACTTCTGGGCTAGTTTTACAGGTCCAGCTGTGCCTAACTTCATGTAGCTAGTCTGAGAGAGTCTGGTCTTAGGAAGAGGGTTTCTCAGGCTTCTGATTTATTTATTTATTTATTTTGTCTCCTGTAACTTTTCTGAAGTCTAATTTTTCAGCATCCTTTGTGAAGTGTGGGCACCCAGTGTGGTAGTTGTTTTCGCACTAGCCTAGGCAGGGTAACGTTACTTTTCTATTGCTGCTGAATGCTGTTGTGTTTCCTGACAAGCCTCTTGGCTGCAGTGCTATAGCAGGAGCTTGTCCTCTTTGTTATCCACTATAATCCCAAAGAACTTCTGGGATTTGATGTTTTCCAGGACACAAGTCTGCCCATATTAAGTGTGAATTATGTCCTTTGTTCCTGTATGAGTAAAGTTGCATTCAGCTATATTAAAATGCATGTCGCTAAATGAACTTGGCTTCCCAAGGGATTGAGGTTGTGCTTTGCAATCCTAAGGGATTCAGTCAGCAGCGGGTTGTGCTTTTCCAGTGAAGGTAGCATACAGCCAGAATCAGGGCCTGGAAGATGACTGTAAAACGTCATTTTTGAGATGAAACTGCCCACACCCCTGAAAAATATCCCTTGTACAAGCATATGATAAATACTTCCAGACACTTTTTACTCCATTACAGAGATTGTATTGTTTCTGTGTGCAGTTAATACTTTAATCAATGCTTTGCGGTAGAGAGTCCATCATTCTGCACAAGCTAGGTAAATTATCACTTACTTTAGCAACCACATTTTTTGTATTCCAAGTATAAAGTTTTGATTCAGCTTTTGTGTTTGTTTAAGGCTGAGTTGTTCTATTTTACTCACTTTTATTCCCTGTCAGTCTTTCTGTAGCTTTGTGTAGAATGGATGTCCCCTGTTCCCCTTTATTCTGTTGGGTAAAGTGTTTATCCACAGCTTCTGCTGCTGGATTTGAATTTGCTTGGCAGTGAAATTCCTGCTTTCTTGGGGCACCTATTTTTGTATTAGATGCCGGTACCCTGTGGGCATTAAAGTTGCAGTCTTTTAGCTTCAAGCAACAGTGATCTTCCTGCAGATCCAAACTGGCAGACATCAGTAGCCTAAATGCTAGTGTTTATTAGAGCAGAGCAAGGCTTGAGGGTAACTGTGCCAAGTCTTGGCTCATTAAACTGGCAGGAAGATTCAAGAAGGCTGCTTTTAAAGATAAGGGCAAGAATTGGCACAGGATAGGTGGGGGTGAGAGAATGGCAGTGGGCAGGCCATGTGGTAGGTGTCTTCTATCTTCCCATAGATGATTTGAAGGCAAGAGCAGACTCATTGAGACAAATGAGCTATCATACAAGCAGGAGTAATAGCAAGTCGGAGTATTAGTGTGCAGCGCTTGTCACTGCCGCAGTTTAGTTGTCACTGGCCTGAAATACCAGGATTAGAAGACAGGATCAGATCTCTGCTTCTCTGCATTTCTAACTAGATATTAATTTCTTGATTTTTGAGAATTTTGGTAAAGATGAGTGTGGGAAAATTCCTCCATCCTTTATCATGATGGGGAAGGTACTGGGACCAACACTGGTATTCTTGCAGAAATTTCAACTTGAGCATGATTACCTCTTGTTTCTGTTTGCAGAAGACTTAGTATATTTGGATGACTCAAGTCTGGGCTGAGATATTTAAGGTTTGTAGGGTAACTTGATGTGGATAAATGCTTCAGATTAGAATGAGCAAATTGTGCTTCTTCCCATTTATTTCTTAAAAAATGTGGTCCTGGAAGAGTGTAGACAGGAGATGCTTGTCTTTGTGTTGCCATTGTTAATGATGGTTTCTAATGAGAGTAGAATCTTATTAATAGATTAGTAGAATCTGAGCCATTTGAAGTTATTTAACAGGTTTGGTCTAATTGGTAGTCTTGCTAATAATCTGCATTATTATAAATAGTGAATTCATTGCAACACAGACAGAAGAACTTCACTTTTTCCAAAGCTCTACTCAGACTGAAGCAGGGTCTTCGAGGAGTTTCATCTAGGTTTCACGTGTTTACATTGTGGCTGAATGCACCACCTCGGCTGTGGGCTTTGGACTGAACAGGGTGGGCTGGTGGGAGTAGGAACTACATTCATTGGGAAGCTGTTGAAGCTATTCAAACCATGACCTTAAGGATGCCCAGAAGAGACATGGAAGTGCAAAGGTGCGGGTCAGCATGCGGTACTTCACCCACTTCTGCAGTTAGCAAACAGTCAATGTGAACATTTGGTTTCCATGTGCCATAGAGAAGACTGGTACCATTAACTGGTACTTCTGTGACTGTTGCAGGTTATATACTGCAAGACTGTCATCTGCTCTCCATGATACCAGCCTGTCTTATGCTTCTACCTATGAAAGAAGCCTGTACTGAAGCTGATACTAAATTACCTGCTTGCATGGTTTTGAAGCTGTGTTTTATTTGTCATGCTGCGGTCTGTAGCTTGAAAACTTGCTTATAGTCTCAGGATGACTTGAGTGAGAGAGGTAAAGGTTTTCTGTGATTAAGTGGATGCTTTTGTTTCTATTTCAGGAAAGCCCCACAGCATTGGCAGCTCCGAACGGATTCAGCTCTCAGGAATGTACAATGTTCGAAAAGGGAAAATACATTTGCCAGTCAACAGATGGACAAGACGCCAAGCTATCCTTTGTGGAACATGCCTAATTGTCTCATCAGTAAAAGAAAGCCAGAATGGAAAGATGCATGTCCTCCCTTTAATTGGTGGAAAAGTAAGATATTTTATTTTATGTATTTGCTTGCTTAACCCTTGTCTCTTTATGCAGAGAAGACTGCATTCAATTGTGATGATTCCTAGCCCCCCAAAAGCTTGTTTCTGTAAATGGAGTTATCAAAGAATATAATTGTCTTTTGATTATGGTCAGATTAATATTTAACAATTTACAGCATTTGGATTAAAATGCTAAAGAAAAGCAAGGAAAACACACTTTTATTGTGTGCAGTGTTAAATGTTTTACATGTGCAATAGTACACAGTCAAAGGATATATGCACCTGTATTGTGTATGATCTGTACCATGCCTCTTCATCCATTATTTATCCATGCTGGGTTACTCTAAGATCTGAAAATTAACCAATAGCAGCATGGGCTTATTTTCAACATTGGAGTTTTTTTGAGTGCTCAGCATTGCATGAGTAGTGGTCTAACATAAGCTAATAGCAACAAACATTTTTAATTGTGAAAATATGAAACTGGAATTCCTTCTGATAGATTACATCTGAAACACAGGAGGTCTGGTCTGAAGACAAGGGAATTTTTTTTTCACTGTGAGGGTGGCTGAGCACTGGCACAGGTTGCCCAGAGAGGTTGTGGAGTCTCCCTCCTTGGAGATACTCAAAAGCTGTTTGGACACAGTCCTGGTCAAACAGCTGTAGGTGGCCCTGCTTGAGCAGGAGGGTTGGACCAGATGACCTTCAGAGATCCCTTCCCACCTCAACCATGCTGTGATTCTGTGAAGCTTTATGAAGACAGTAAGATTACAACGTTGCTGTTTTGGCCTAAATAGTGTTTCAGAATGCTACTGTTGGCTTGATTAGCCAAGATAGTGGGAAAAGAATCATTAGCTTGAGGATGATTTGCACCTGAAGTAATGCTCTTTTACTTTGCATACTGAAATGTTTGATTCTTAAGAGCTTCACAATGTTATATATGCAGACTAAAGTTGATTCATTTATACTCTATACTAGCAATGTGGAAAGTAATTCCACACTAAGAGTAGTAGTCCTTTTTCCTAGTAGCTCTTTTTTCTCTCTCATGATTCTTCACATGATTATTCAACACTTCCCTGGAGGTACTGAAGTACAGACACTTTCCTCTTTTAGTAGCAGTGGGTGAACTCGGACAGTGAATTGTATTTGTGGCTGCAGCACGCTGGAGAGGACAGGATGCAGGTCCCCATCGGCCTTCTCTTTGAGATGAAAAGATTTTTATTTTTTTAAATTCAAAAAGGAAAGAGATTATGTACCTTTTTTTTAATTGCTTAACATGGAATTTCTAAGTTGTTTTTGTACAGAAGTGCCTTGTGTAATGTAAAAAATGCAGACTGTGTTAAGCAGTAAATTGACAACAAATTTTAAAAGAAAAGGAGAATCAAGCTGAGAAAAATGTACTGAGGGCTTCTGCTGACAAAGCTTGGGAGGTGGATGCTTGGCACAGAATTAAGTGTTTTTTAAATTATTGCTCAAAAAATATTCTTCCTGAACTCCATAAATACTCTGCACTTCCTGGTTTCCAAAGGCTTTCCAGAATGTGGTGCTGAGGCATTGAGACCATAAGTTGTGTGGGACTTCTCGTGTATGGTAGCAGAATGATGTATTCTGGGTGTTTTTTAGCAAGTTGAGAAATGCCAAAGAATTTAATTGGGCTGTAAGAGAAGCATTTTGTTAAGCCTGTTTTTAATAACTGGGAGTATAAATTGTGCTTCTTTAGGTTGTATAGAGATAGCCTTAAATGTACTTCAGTGGGAATCCTTTTATGGTGCTCAGTCTGTCTTAAAATGTTGACGTTCTTGGTGGCTTTCTCCTTTGGTTCCTTCATCCTTCTGTTCTTACGCCTTGCTTGTGTAGATTTCATGAATATTTGACAGCCAAGATCTAGCTTGAGTGCTTAAGAGTGTTAGCCCAACTCTACTTGAAGGGCTCCTCTTGGGCACGTTTTGACTTTGCCCTGGGGAGTTCTGCAAAGAAGCTTTTGATTCTTGTTCACTAACAGTTTTGTGTCTCTACTGCAGGTGGAAGAAGTGAAAAAGCACCAGCACTGTTTAGCATTTAGCTCCTCTGGACCTCAAAGCCAGACCTACTACATTTGTTTTGATAACTTCACTGAATATTTGCGATGGCTTCGACAAGCATCAAAGGTGAGAATAGCACTAATTCCTGCCTGAATGGGTTGTTCATAGCATTTCCCCCAGTTCTGTCTTCTCCATGCAGTGATATAGTCCCTCGTCTGGGTTCATTGGCATTCATTGGCAGCTGCTGCTGTTAGTGTTGCACAAAAATTTGAGAGCTCTTGGTAATAGGCAATAGGGAGATGAATTTTTCTGCATTTATTCTGAACTTCTTTCTACTGTGGTTGTGTAAACAAAGTGCTGTGCTGCACTTTCTTTTCTCATCTTGATCCAGCTGGATGGATGGAGTGAGATGATTAGAACAAAAAGGGTGACGTATATTACTGACAAAATTTCAGTTTAAAAAGCTTTGTTTCAGCATTAATAAAACCTAAAATAGTGTGGGATTCTTTTAATTCGTTCCTTACACAGAGCCTAAAAATTAAATTGCTAGAATGAAGAAATTTTTTTCTTGCTTGGAAATGTTGCTGAATCTCTCTAGTTTTATAACTATTTGATTTTTGTTTTTTTAATAAGCAATCATTTCATGTCAGTAAAGACAAATTACTAATTAAAGCTGTCGTAAACCATATTTTATACTCTGCTTAGAGCATAATTTATTGCAGGAATTTAGGTCCTGCGTTATTTTGTTTTACTCTTCAGTTCCACTTCATGTTGTTGAAAGGTTGTTTTTGCAATTACCTATTTTATCTCTTAATCCCTGCCAGTTTTTTGATAAATCCTCTCTAAAGTAATTTATGTATCTTGAACCACTGATTTTTTTATTTTTAACACGCAAGTTCTTTTGCTGTGCTGTCATCACTCTTTCTTTGGTTTTCTACTTGGGCCTAAACTGTCCAATAGTTTTATTCTTGATAGGGCTGTCTGTTCTCATGCTCTTTAACTATGTTAAAGCAACTTAGTTTTATGTAATACTTCTTAGAGATATTTATGGCACACTACATCTGTCTTTTTAGATTGCAATAATGTATTATCCAGCCAATTGCCAGTGGTACAGCCTGCGTTGTGGTTTGTTTCTTTTCAAGAGGTTTGATTATTATGTCAAACTTTCTTTGAGCAGTAACTATTGCACCTCTCAACACATGCATCATTTAAAATGTCCTTTAGGTTTTTTTCTAGTAAGTTTTAAAATTCTCTTTAAAGACGCTGTTCTGGCATCGCTGCTCAGGTCTGTTAAGCCTCAAGGTAAAAATCCCCAAGACATGTTTCATGAGATGGTGCGGCATGGTCTGTCAGGTTTTTGAGTTTTTGCCGCTTTGTGGCTCTCGCTGGGAGAGCAGTGTCCTTTCATCTCCAGAGGCTTTGACATCAGATAAATGAAAGGCAAATCTAATGAGTGAGAAAAACAGTGGAAAACAATGAACTTCAGAAGTGGAGATAAATGGCCAGAAAGCCCCTCTGAATTACTGGCAGCATAAGCTTGTTCTGTGCCATGCTGTGCTTCTCTCTTTCTCTCTCGTTCACCCAAATGACTAACAGCATTGGGACGATCGCCAGCATGAGAACATATCCCCATGCACTCATGATATCCTCCCATTTTTCTTATGTAACCGTAGAAAGAAAATACATAGTTTGAAGTGTGTTTTCAGTCTGTGCAAACTGAAGAAACTCACTATGCTATTCTTTTTGCTGGCAAAACATGCTTTGAGGGGAAAAATGATGCTTCGTTTTTCCCCAACTCTCTAACCTCCAGCCACAAAACCTGAGACTCAGCATTCTGAATTCATGGATTTTGAAACAGTACTTTGCCACTTCAAGTTGCTTTTTTTAATGTTTGGGTTTTCTGTCCTTAGACTGAAAAACAGAAACAAGCATGATTGTATGCAAGGCAGTTGTGTGGGAAGTACTGTGCAGTAACGCTATTTCTGAAGAACAAAAAAAGAGAAAGTAGTAATGCTGCAAAAGTAACTCAAATTTCCTCCAGCTGATGCTGTTCATGTCCAAGTGCTTAATTGTAAGGTGCATTGTCCCTGATTTACATGTACGAATAAATTAGAAAGTTTCATCTTCAGCTCTGTAGTTCAGGCAAAGCTAGCATTCTCACGCAGGAAAAAACCCCAACATTTATATAAGGTACTCTGCCTCAGGTGTTTGAGAGCTACTCAAGTTCAAAGAAGTTGAAATATTCTTGCTAACCAAGAAAATACTGTAAAGCATTGTATGTTTAAAGGCAAGCAGATTTAGGAAGGGAGATGTTACAGTGCTTTAATGTTGAGCTACTAGTTTCTTGTTACGGGCTAGGTCACATGATGCTTACAGATTCTTCTTTAATTGTGGTGGTGTATATAGTACTTGCACTTTTGGGAATTATTATGAATAATATTTAAGACTGTATTTTAAATATAAATGTTTTGAAACTGGCTTTCCTGTTAACTTATGTTCAGTGGTAGTTTTTCTTCAGTCCTTTGGGCTCCTGATATGTGCTGCTGAAAACTGAGGCTTCTGATACAAGTGTAATGAGTGCTGCAATTATAAATTTTAATGCAGAAGGAGATCCCTGGTAAAATATTTCATTAAAATTGCTCAATTCAGTTTTTAACTATGAAAAAAAAATTCATGTCTGTCTTCTGTATACTTCAAAAGAACTAGAAGATGACGTTGTTTTAACTTTTAAAGAACAAGCTTAATCTTGAAAGGAGACTTTGGAAAAAATGCTTGCTCTGCAGTCTTTCTCCCCACAGAATATTGGCAGTGTTGACTTTTTAGTGATGTTCCAGAATGAGACAAATCCTAATGCATCACTCCTGCAATAAATACATGTATGCTACAGAAGTTTTGAATTCATGTTTGCAGGGACTTGGGCTCAATTAAATTAAAAATTAGCATTGCTCCTGTATAATCTGATTCATTCTTAACAGTGAAATCTATTTTAGCCAAGACAGCTCTCGTGCTCTGCCCCAGTAAATTTTTGGAAGGGATTTGTGAATAGGTGTTAGGATTGGTTTTCCTGTATGTGTGTGCCTGACATGAACAGAACTCCTGATTTCAGGACGGACTGGAATTATTGCACAAATACTGACCTAAATATCGAACTTGGTGACATACTTACTCCAAATAGGTCACTTTTAGATATGCTGATTTAGCCTCAAACAGAATATTTTTAAAAGTTAGATGTGTGGCTTGTTCGTTAATATTGATAGTTCTGTACCACAGTGCATTTCTTTCCTTTTACTTTCCAAATACTGGAGTCCTAATTAAGGAAGCTCAAAAGGAAAACAGGAACAACAAATTTGGTCCTTTGTGATCTAATAAGTTCATTCTGTTGCCAATTGTTGAAAAATAACCTTATGCAACTGGGAGGGGGAGCGGAGGAGGAAGAAAGGGACATCTTCATGGCTTTAAAGAATTTTGTCTGCATAAAGTTGGCGTGATGGTTCTGGAACCCACACAATTACTTGCAGAGTGATTCTGATCTGCCACTGTTTACTACTTGAATGTCAGATGCAGAAGGATGGGTGAAAAATGTGCAGTTAACAGAGAAGAGGACATGATGAGGGCTTTCCTTGTTTGCCACTTCCAAAAGCTAAAAAGCTGCACCCTTAATGTAGCTAGAGAGAGAAGTTTTATGTATAAGGTATTACTGAGTGGTGGAACTTGCTGTCGTGAGGCTTATATTTGGGGTGTGGTGGTGAGCTCTGTTTGAAACTTCTACCAACTAAACTTAGTTTAATGCTTTTCAACATGTGAAATTGCTGTGTAAGTGACTGCTACGCAACTTGTGACATGGATGGTTTGGCTGGAGTAAAAAGGGCTGTGTCCTCCACGTTCCAAGGCATAGAAGTAAAATGGGATGTCAGTGTCTGCCTCAGAAATTTAGTATTGCAGAGCTTAAGCAGGAACATATTACAGAATTTTATCTTGGAAATAGCGTGCACCACTGGGCATGCTGAGGCAGGTTATCTGACCCTGCAGAACTTCTCCCCTTTCGACTTCAGAAGAGCAGGAACTGTGTCGACAGCTTCATGCGACAATTATTTCCTGCTTTAGTGCTCAGTTCAGCCGGGCAGGTAGAGGAAGGGAGGCGATGAGAGACAAGGGCTATAAATAATGCATGACTACCCCACATAAGCTGCCTGTGCATGGCCTCACTATACATGTGGATAGGTAGAGATGTAGAGGCACACAGCCATGTGTGTGTGCACACCAGCGACTGCTTCCCAGGCTGGGTTGCACGGCTGTGGTGACAGTGTGTTTAGTGGAAAATAAGCTGTTGTGTGGGGCTTATAGGTGCCAGGGTGGATTTGCACCTATACACAAAAGAGCCCTCCTGTTTAAAATATGAAGAATATCTAAAAACAGATTGTTGATTTGAAAACTATCAAACTCAAGAGTTTTCTCCTGTGTGCCTTTGTTTTTTTCTGTTCCCTGTTCTAGTCACCTTTGTCTTCAAGTCTGCAGTGGAAATGCGTGTGGTGTTCCAGACGACCCTAGGCTGCTGTGAAAAAGGAGAGACTAAATTATGGTATCAGTGTACATCATGTTTAAAAAGTGCTAAAAATAGCAAGGATAGCAAATTGAAGGGAGAAGGGCATGCTGCCATATTGGTCTTATTCCTTTCACGTCAGTGCAGAATGCTCTCTTTGTACATTTATTTGCACCGTGAAACTAGCAGAAAATAACAACAGATTTGAATGCAGGAGACTCTACAGCAGTAGTCTCCATCTTTCCTCAACTTGTATGGAGACCTACTTGAAGCAGCAGTGCAAAATTAACTTTTTAGCTTTTTCTCTCTAAAGTTACCTAGTTCGGACCAACTGCCTCAGTCTTCTAGCTATTTTTTCAATATAAGTTTGAGGATTGTGTTTGGAGACGATGTTGCGAAGTCTGAGTGTGAACCATGTGAAAAGGACAGAGCTGATCTATGACGCTGGTAATAGGATTTTTCTTTCTGCTGAGGAAAAAAGGTCTGAGTTCTGATTGCATACAAGCTTGGTGTTACAGACTATATTTACAGAAATAAACTATAGGATTTAAAAATGAATTACTGTCCTTGATTACAGTTCTGCAAATATATTCAAAATAGGAGACCAAGATGATCAGCTTGTGCAAGCGTTTTACAGGAATAGTGCTGAGGAAATGAAGTGAGCAACAACTGATCATTACTGCTAGAGATGTACCTGCTTTTCAGCTGTGCTTCATCCTCTGAGCTTCAACCTTTGAGCTACTAAAAGATAACCAGCCACAGGACTGCCTTTTCCTTCAGCCCAGAAGATTCTGCTCCTTAATTAAAGTGACGGGTAATAAGCCATATCCACTCCTGCCTACAGCTTCATCTTTATTTCAGATACTGTCAGATGCTAACATCTGACTTTCTCATATCAGGCATGGTCAACCAGGAGAAAGATTAAAGTGCAGATTCCAACTTCAGTGTGGAACACAGACTTCTTAGAGTTATTTAATACAAAATACAGCCTTCAGCCTTTAAAGAAGGCTTGAAGCCGCTAGTCTCATGGTTGAATTAGCCCTACATTGTATTTGCCTTGGCTTGCCCACTAGCTGATTGACCTGTTCCGTATGTGTTTCTAGGTACTATAATGAGCTGTAACATCTTTACAGAGTTTATCATTGCAGGGATTTTTATTGCCAAACCTCAGTTTTCTCTGGAGGCATTAAGGACGGCTTTTCTAATGTTTACTGGTCAGAACCATGTCAGAATACCTTTTTTCCAAGGCCTTGACCACAGAGCAATGCCAATGGCAAGTGCAGGGAAAAATCATATGCAAGGATAAAGTAGTTTAAGTTATTTGAGATGTTACTTGTTACAGTGCTGCCAGTTCATACTTTAGAGTCACTGGATGCCATATCTCCTCTCCAGGTATCTGCTTAGTCTCCTAAGCAGTGGATATCCTGCTTCTGGACTATAGAGAACTTTACCTTAGTTCTATGAGATCTGAATTTCTAGATGAGTATTTTTGCTTTTACCTTTGGTTATTACCTTTGGTAATTATACAGAGAATTGTTGTGTGCAACAAACACTATTTGTGTTGTAGTTAGGAGTTTCTGACATTTTCTTATAACTTCGTAGTCTTAGTCCATGTGTTTGAATGTACCATAATGATTTTAGACTACTGTGTTTGTATGCGTTGGGGACAGATTGGAGGTCAGGGATGTACTGGTTGCTGAGAGGGTCACCATGCAGTAGTTGGTTTGTTTCTTATGCTAGTAGCTCTTGGAGGCTTGAAAATGAGTCTCTATACTAGTAAGACCTAAAGGTGAGTTTAGTATAATGCCAACATCAGTGGCATCTTTTGAAAATAGCCTTTAACCAAATCCAAGGCTCTGCAACAAGCTTATTTTCTTTGAGGATAACAGCCATCCAGGTTTTTTTCACATTTGTAAGACTAAGAAGCGCCATAAGCTTGTTTGCAACTGTTGATTCAACATCTAGTGAAGAAAAGAGACTCCTTAAAGATTTTCACATTTTCAGTGGGGCTTTTTTTGAACTTGATCCTTGCTTGCAGGAAATGTGATGACTCTAAGTTTAGTACAAGGAAACCATGTTTTCCTCTAATAACCTAAAATGACAATATTGAGATAATGCTTTCTCTAAAAATAGATCTCTAAAAATAAACCTGCAGCTTCCTTTTGGTGGTGATTACAAGCATTCAAACATAAACAAACCTCTGGTTTCATTGTGGAACTTGACTTCCTTTTGTGTGTGTGTGTGTGTGTGTGTGTGTGTGTGTGAAATCTTCAATATTTGGGACCTTTGCTCTGCAGTCATATCTGGTTATTCTTGCTATGGGTGGCTTCTTGTCATCTCAAGTCTGAAAGCAGAAGACCGGGCAAAGCAAACTTGAAGACAGTTTTGTTTTTCTTTTGATGTTAACACTTGAAAGTGTTCTTCCTCCTCTTTCCTTGCAAAACCTATTCTTTTGTGCCTTTCGTTAGAGGTTAATTGATGTTTTGGAAATGAATTTCTGAGTGTGTTTCAGTGTAGTCTCTCTCTTAATGGTTCGGGAGGGAAACTTGGTGGCTTGGCTCAGGTGGTTAGTTTTCCATGTCAAAATAGTTCAGCTGATTCCAAAATAGTGTAATTGGCATGACTTCAAGCTTTTATCTTGATTTCTATTCTAGAGAAAAACTGTAGCTTCACTATTATAATTTCCTCTTTTTCCTTGCTAAAATTCAGAGAGTCTGTGGTCCTTGTTTTGGACTTGCTGCCTTCAGTTAATAATAGAGTAGTTATTGAAGTATTGCAGCCAAGAGTGAGAATGGAAAACTACGTATCGCCCACACATCTGGAATAGCTTTCAAGTAATGTCTTTTGAAGCCTCTAAATCAGATTCTGATATTATTGAAGCTGAATTTGTGCAGCTCTTGCATAAACACAGAAAGGCATTGCTATGGCTTACAGCTAGAAGCTCGGTGAGGTGTTGCAGATGTTACCTTTTAAGGTGTGTTCAATCCAGGAGGATCCCAAAGTGTGTTCAGTAATCTCTGGGGGTAGAGGGGTGGGAGTGAGCAAGGGAATGTAACTTTGCTCTTAATGAAGCTGAGGGGAGCTACGTGTCTGGTGAGCAGATCCCATGAGACTGGAGGGGGTTGCAGGGACTGATACATTGCAGGGTACTTCAGTACATGTAAGGTGGTAACTGTGTCAGTCTTGAAACTGAATGGCTGTAACGCTGAGAGCCTCTACAAGCAAAGTCTAGCAGGGAGGGAAAAACGAGAGGAATTATTAGCAAAA
This sequence comes from Chroicocephalus ridibundus, assembly GCF_963924245.1. NCBI lineage: Eukaryota > Metazoa > Chordata > Aves > Charadriiformes > Laridae > Chroicocephalus > Chroicocephalus ridibundus. Next base: position 79,835,803 of record NC_086285.1, on the reverse strand, counting down.
ACTAACTTTAGGGACGTTTGGTCTCCGTAGGCTTCTTTGGTAGTCAGTGGAGGAGGAAGGTCTCCAGAGAGAAGAGGGAATCAGAATCAGAGCTGGAGACCAGTTTTAGGCCCCAGGCCACTACAGCTATATTAATGATTGTTTGTATTATAAAACGCTTGGGTCAGAAGGCCTTTCTGACTTACTGTGAAATAATGTCACGAAAAGAGTTCATCTTACTGTAGAATTAATCCATATGATGCAGGTGTGTTAGGAGACCTAGGTCAGAAACTGAGGACCTAGCATAACCTCTTGTTTAAAACAAATAAACAAAGCCGCACAACCCTCTCCATGTGGGACTGGGGAGAGTCAGACAAGTGAACATCTACTGGAAGTCTCACTGGCAACAGTCTGAAATCTATAGTAAATGCTGAAAGAAAGTCTTTGCTGGAGGGCTGCTCATTGCAAAGTCGTCTTGCTGGCAGTACAGCAGCCTGTCTTGGTAAAAAATGAAGTCTAACACAAGTTCTAAGAAGAAAAACGGATATTTCTCAATTTTTGTGAGACTATCACCTGTTTTGCAATATTTACAGATTAATTGTTTTCAGTCAAGCTGTTTTAAGGATATTAATATTCCTTGCTCCACCAAATGGAGATTCACATGTCTGAATTATAAGTAGCTTAATGCTACAGCTAATTACTGGCCCTTAGCTGCAGGTTGCATCTTAAGCCTTGTCCTTGCAGGGATCTTACCAGTGTGAACATCCCAGCGTGACTACCACCAAGGTAACAGTGTTGATGTCACTCCCTGTGTAGTATTGATACCAGTACCTGATCTCTAGAAAAAAAACACATTTGTTCCCTGGAGCAGCAAAAATACTCATATTCTGGTAGTGACTTCAGATAATACCAAACATTTCCAAATGACTTGTGACAAATGTCACCTTTTTTTTGGACAAGATCTCACTTTCAAGAGCTTGATGCTAAACCTGGGGCACTGACTTTCACATCTATGAAATTATTCCTATCATTAAGGGTAAAGGAGCACAACTTCTGCATTATTACCTCCACATTTCCCCCTCCCCAGACACATTTGCTACTGCTGTTTTCAGCAAAGTTCTTACAGCTTTGCACAAGGGCCAAAGGTAGAGGTGAGCTATTTCTGCATGCTCTATAAATCTTTGTTCAGAGCTAAGAGGAGGAGAGACAGGACAAGTCAAATAATCTTTGTGTCCCCGAGTCTTGCTGGCATAAGGTGTTTGTACCAGGCTCCTGCCCTTCGTCTTAGTAGGCAATTACAGCTCTTACCTATGTCATTGCCTGTTCGGTTTGTGAAACAGTGATGTGCTTTCAAGCCTCTGCTGAGTTTTTCTTTTCTTTGCAAGGCCCTTAGCTTGAGTTAGGGTGGATCTAATTTAACTTTTGAAAGAAAACAAAAGGAGAGGCCAGAAAAGCCATTACCTTTTCACCATTTGGACTGCACCCATTTTAAAAGCTGTCATTTAAAAATGAAAATATGTGGCTTTAAAGAAAAAGAAAACCTTTTTATTTCTTTTTTCACCTCTTTCATTAAGGTTTTTGGCGTTTGCTTGTTTACCAGTCTGAGCATTTCCTCAGCTCTTGGCTGTGGCTGAGGACACCGATGTATTTCCTGGCTGTGGAGTTCAGCTCCACGGAGGGAGGCCTCTGCCGAGCGGGGCTTTGATGTTCGAATAGAAAGGAGGATTAGGATTTGAAGTGAGGTTAGTTCTGAGGTGAGGAGAACCTGTTTGCTCTAAGCAGTTAGTTTAGGTATTTCAAGCTGGCTTGTTAAGCCTTATGCAGGCATTGGTGGGATGTGATGATTATCGAACTGTTTAAAAGTAAATCCTAAGGGAGAAAAATTATGCTGCCTTTGCATTAGCATGTCTACAGCAGGTGTAATTTAACATTGTCAACTCAGTTTAAACAGACTGGGGATTTGGCTGCCTGTACGATGTGGGCTGTTTAGTTATTTTAATTGTCTTCTGTTGAAGTCCTAAATAGTAATTTCTTATCTGAATAGAGCTATAGGGAATGGGATGAGGGTAAACAGGAAAAAGACATAATTACGTTGGTTTAAATTCACACCACAGGTCACACCAAAAGATGTCCTTGTGTAAACAACGCGCGTGTTTGTCCATACAGCTGGGTTCAGCTGTGTCCATTGCTGACATCCATTGTCAGCAACAGATAATTTTTGTAGTATAGCCAAGGCTTTAAAACAAAGACGGTGATCAGTCTTGTTGCGTAGCTGGGTGACAGAGGCGGCATTATACTGATGGACAAAGCAAAGTGTTTTTTAGCCCTGTGTAGCAAGAAGAGGCAAGAATATTGGTTGATACAAGTGTTTTTCTGTTTTTTTTTATTGCCAGCTGCTAAAGATTTACAGTGAACCCATGTCATACTTTCACCAGTCTTGAAATACTGCTTCCTTTTTAAAAACAATAATAAAAAATTAAAATTGAAACACCGTGGCGAAACCTTTCTTATTCAAGGTACTGCTGGCTTTTGTGAATTCCTGTTTATACTTGTAAGTACTATTGCGGCACAACTAACACATGTTTAAAAGCAAGTTTTCATATTGGGGAGACTCATAGTTTTTTGTCATGTGTGCAGCTCTTAGGTGGGGAGTAGCAGAAGTTGTACTGCCCGAGGGAGTGAGAGAGCTCTGCGGCAGTATTATTTGTGGTGGTATTCACAGAATAAAGCTACATTTTATTGTTCTGGGGGAAAATTAAAAGCACAATGACAGCTTTTTGGTGTTTGCAGTGTGTAGATCCAGGGCTCTTTGTAGTACATGTGCTATAGTTGTATGCCACTTCTTTGAAACTGCACTTCAGTATGCCGTACTCACATGGAGGCTGGAAAAAAACCCACAGAACTTAAAACACTGTAGGCCAGGGCTGCATAACTGAGGTTGCAACAGGAACTGGAAAAAAAGTCTTCCGTTGGACTTTGCTCTTTGACAGACGAAGTTGAATTTGGCCTTACCCCATTACTGCTTCTCTAGTATTACAATGGGAGACATTGCAATACAATGATTGTCCACAAAGTGTTTAAAAATCATATCCAGGGAATGGAGAAAGCTGCATGTTTCATCTTGCTTCTTTATATTTGTGACGATTAAAAATCCCAACTGAAAAGTGGACTTCAAAAAGGTACAAGATTTTGTTATGTGTTTGAGCTACCATGCAGTTAAACTGTTGCATCGCTGGCAAAGACAGGGTATCATACACCATCTTTCAAGAAGGTCATTGCCCCAGCCGCATCCCCCATGTTACTAGTACTGGAAATAGGGGTTTCATGTGAAAACAAGCGTTAAGGATGTATGCAGTTTAGGGTATGATGAGAAGACATTGCAAAGGGTTTGGTCAAGGCAACAGCTTCTTCTGCCTGGGGAATCATAAACTGTGCTGCTTGTGTTTTTATTTTTATATATGTATGTGAAGCATATAAAACAGTTACACTTTTAAGTTTTCCAAAAGAAAACACCAAAGAAGCCATAATGAGCACTTGATGCAGTTTCCACATGTATCTAGAAAGCCTTTCCCTCTAGCATTGCTACCACACTGATTCTCTTCACTGTTTTTGTGGGAGCATGGGTCTGTTGAACCCAACCTAGATAACTTGTTGGGGTATTTATTTACAGCAGAATGTCTTGGGTTTGGTTTTTTGTTTGTTTGTTTGTTTTTTTTACTTCCAGTGGAAACCCTACTTTCTGCAGATAATGACCCTTCCTCTGAATGCTTTGTATTTGACTGTGAGGGATATTCCAGTCAGCGTTTTCTTACCCTTTATCAGCTTATCTCTGCAGTGATTCCCCACAGTGAGTCAAGAAAACCCAGTGTGTTATTAAAAACGGTATCATCTCTTAGAAAAATGCCTTGCTCTTAATAAACAACAGCAAACACACACGTGCAGTCTTACTGCATTTCAGCCAATTGAACACGATTGCAAGACTAAAATATTGCTTTAGTGTTTGATTTGGGAACAATATCATTTCATAATTTCAATACTCAACTTCAAAACAACTGATGAAAGTTTCTGGTGAACCAAAGAAAGTATTGTTGAGAGATTGTTCTCCTTTGTCACTCTTCTTTGTTTTTCATCTTGTTCCTCTGTTCTCTAGGAATTTGTTACAGAACAGTATTGATCAATGCAAATAGAAAAGTCTTTATCCATGCCTGTGAGAAAAACTGTGTTTGTTTATATGAGTATTCCTTGTAACAATTCAGAAGTTAATTCTTAGAGTACTGTTTTGCTAACGAAAAAGACTGATAAAATTACAGTTGATTCCAGACTTAACACCTTCTAAAATGTAGTTTTAACTTTTACAGTTATCTCTCTGGTAGAGGCATCGTTCAGTATATGTTAATTGCGTGAAAATCTTAACTAAATTCTTCGTATAACAAAGTGATTCCTTTAAAAAAAAACAACAAAAAACCAAAAAAAAACCAAAAAAAAACCAAACAGCAAACAAAAAATAACCAGAACATACAACTTGTAAAAACAAAATTGCTTTTAACTAGATTTTTTTTTCACAGGGCTTGATGATTTTAAGAAAGAATTTGCACGCTTTTTTGAGATTAGCAGAATTTGGATTTGTTTGTCTGCTTTATCATGGTTCACATTCAGAGTTACCAGTTCTGGTACTTCAGATATTTTTAGAGTAACGTGCCTTGCTAAGCACTGCTGTGTTGCTTATTTTTCATATCACATTCCAAACAAGTAGTTGGAGTAACAGTGTATGTAAGCATCACACCTGAAATTATACATTCTCCCTTTTAATTTAATAGGTGTCAGCGCTTTTTCATCTCTTCTGTTTTCAGTGTGATGAGAACTGTACTGTACTGGGCAGGTTCTAGCACCATAAACAGACTGAATACCTAGCTTTCAGAAATAACTGCTCAGAATAACCTATGAATAATTTTTGTCCAATACTACGAGGGGAAGAAAAATAGTAGCTACAGTAACAAAAGGACTGAGCTAATTGAGTAACAAAAATTTAAGCGTTTTGATGGATGTGGGAGGACTGGATTATTAACAGTCACATCAGAGAAAAACACTGCACCGTCTGTTCCTCTCAAAGCGTATGGCTGTGTGTTTATAATAGAGACCATTATCCTGAGGCCTGTGTGGCTTGCATTGGGGAGGAAAAAAGGAAGAAAAAACTCTTTGGCCTTCTTTTCAGTGGCAAGCTACTTCACTTACACCAGCAAAACCTGATGTCTCAAAGTTCAGGGTACTTTATGGTAAGAGTTGTATGTCTGCCCAGAAGTCTGGGTGGTGTCTCCTTCATTGATGTTCGGAAGCTTTTAGCGACTGTTACTGGGCATTGATTATGAGTTGTTGGGGTTTTCCTTTTGTGCCTTAGATGTGGTGTTTGTACCTCCAGAATCCTAGCATGTGAGGCCAGTAAAAGTGCCAATAACAGAATGAAATGATTGCTTCTCTTGCAGTAACAGAACATGTAACCATTTGAGCAATGTTTGTGCAGTCCCAGAAGTCTAAAATGGTGGTGAAATTCTTGGCTTCTCCTCCTTTGATCTAAGCCGTGCCTGCTCCAAATACGCATCTCATTCTTCTAGCGTTTGACCCCTCCTTCCTGCCCACAATGCACACTGCCTTGTCCTACTGTGTGGTGGTGCTTTGTCATGTAGCTAGCTCCACGACTCTACATAATGAAAAGATACATTTAATAGCGTTGGACAGAAAATATAAGACTTCTAGACTGCCGTGCTGTTTTTGTGTTTTTGTATCCAAATAATGGCTAATAAATAAGTAAAGCAGCAGGATGCTGTTCACGCAACTGTATGCTAGAGATGTGGTATGGGGCAGAGTTGCTGTTACTTGAATTTGTTGCCTGTAGTGGAACGATGCTAGCTATATGTAGTGCTAGGTGGTGTGATTTCTTTAGCCTCTAAGGCTGTGTTTGTTTTACCTTCCTCTTTCTAGAAAACAATGTTAAAACCCCAGATCTCAGTTTTGGTTTTGTCACATTTTTATGATTCTTGGACAGTTTTCTAATTCATTGAGAAGAGATGATTGCTTGGTGCTTTGCTGCTGTGATGTTTTTTCTCCATTAAGATATAAATGGGAAAACTCTTTCTTCTGCCATTTAATACCTGCTTTTGACCCTTGAAACCGAGGCAGGGGGGTGACTGTTATCCCCTCACCTCCACTCACTTGGGTATACTGACCAGTCGTGCAGCAGTATAGAAGACTTTTTCTTTTTTTTTTTTTTTATGGTTGGAAAGGACCTTTGAGATCATTGAGTCCAACCATACACACAAAAAAATCCCCCCTACAGTCTCTGTCACTAGAGCAGGCCCTGAAGTGCCAAATCTACATGTTTCTTAAATACCTCTAGGGATGGTGACTCAACCACCTCCCTGGGCAGCCTGTTCCAGTGCCTGACCACTCTTTCAGTAAAGTAATTCTTCCTAATATCTAATCTAAACCTCCCCTGCCGCAACTTCAGACCATTTCCTCTGGTCCTGTCATTATTTACTTGGGAGAAGAGGCCAACACCCACCTCTCTACACCCTCCTTTCAGGTAGTTGTAGAGGGCAATGAGGTCTCCCCTCAGCCTCCTCTTCTCCAAGCTAAACATGCCCAGCTCCCTCAGCCTCTCCTCGTATGACTTGGTCTCCAGACCCCTCACCAGCCTGGTAGCTCTCCTCTGGACACGCTCCAGCACTTCTACGTCCCTCTTGTACAGAGGGGCCCAGAACTGAACACAGTACTCGAGGTGAGGCCTCACCAGTGCCGAGTACAGAGGCACCATCACTTCCCTGCTCCTGCTGGCCACGCTATTCCTGATACAAGCCAGAATGCTGTTGGCCTTCCTGGCCACCTGGGCACACTGCTGGCTCATGTTAAGCTGGCCGTCCACCAGCACCCCCAGGTCCTTTTCTGCCGGGCAGCTTTCCAGCCACTCTTCCCCAAGCCTGTAGCGCTGCGTGGGGTTGTTGTGACTGAAATGCAGGACCCGGCACTTGGCCTTATTAAACCTCATACAGCTGGCCTTGGCCCATCGGTCCAGCCTGTCCAGGTCCCTCTGTAGAGCCTTCCTGCCCTCAAGCAGATCAACACTCCCACCTAGTTTGGTGTCATCTGCAAACTTACTGAGGGTGCACTCAATCCCCTCATCCAGATCATTGATAAAGATATTAAACAAAACTGGGCCCAAAACTGAGCCGTGAGGGACACCACTGGTGACGGGCTGCCAAGAAGACTTCACCCCATTAATCACAACTCTCTGGGCACAGCTATCCAGCGAGTTTTTAACCCAGTGAAGAGTACACTTGTCTATGCCATGATTCGCCAGCTTCTCCAGGAGGATGCTGTGGGGGACGGTGTCAAAGGCCTTACCAAAGTCCAGACAGACAACGTCCACAGCCTTCCCTGCATCCAGAAGGCGGGACACATGGTCATAGAAAGAGATCAGGTTGGTTAAGCAGGACCTCCCCTTCCTAAACCCATGCTGGCTGGCCTTGATCCCTTGGTCGCCCTGCACTTGCCGTGAGAGCTCACTCAAGATGATCCTCTCCATGATATTCCCTGGTACTGAGGTCAGGCTGACAGGCCTGTAGTTCCCCAGATCCTCCTTCCGACCCTTCTTGTAGATGGGCATCACATTAGCCACCCTCCAGTCATCTGGTACCTGCCCTGTTGACCAGGATTGTTGATAAATGATGGAGAGAGGCTTGGTGAGCTCTCCCGCCAGCTCCCTGAGTACTCTTGGGTGAATCCCATCTGGCCCTGTAGACTTATGTGCGTCTAGGTGCAGAAGCAGATCACTGACTACTTCCTCCTGGACTATGGGTGGGTTGTTCTGCTCTCCATCCTTATCTTCCAGCTCAGGAGGCTGAGCACCCTGGGGATAGCTGGTCTGAGTACTGAAGACGGAGGCAAAGAAGGCATTAAGTATCTCAGCCTTCTCCTTGTCCTTGGTTGCAACTTTCCCCCCCGCATCCAGTAAGGGATGGAGATTTTCCCTGTCTCTTTCTTTGTTGATTTATTTATAAAAACTTTTTTTTGTTGTCCTTTATGTTAGTGGCCAAGTTGAGCTCCAGCTGGGCTTTTGCCTTCCTAATTTTCTCTCTGTATAACCTAACAAGATCTCTGTACTTCTCCTGAGTTGCCTGTCCCTTCTTCCAAAGGTGGTAAACCCTCCTTTTATTCATAAGTCCCATGCGAAGTTCCTTATTCATCCAGGCTGGCCATTTTCCCTGCCCTTTAGACTTGCGACACTTGGGGACAGCCTGCTCCTGAGCCTTTAAGATTTCCTTCTTGAAGAGTGCTGTGGTTTTGCTGCTGTTTATGTCAAATCTCTTACCCTTTTTTTTTCTGGTCATAGGGTATCACATCACTTCAGTGATGAAAATGAATCCATTTCACTTACTAGTTTGACAAACCTTTGCACTTTTCCCCCTGCTAGCTATCTGTGGACTTGGTTGTAGCACTGAGGCAAAGCAAGAGATCATGCATTACTTGCAGCAATGATGTAAACCGTGTTAGATCAGCTATATATGCCAATACTGACTTCTGCTGTGCTTAAAAGCAGTTTATCTTGTGCTAGTAGGGGTGAAGGAAATGTTTTTGGTTTATTACAGTATTAACATATTGGTGTACCTTTTGACTTCCAGGTTGCATCACAGCGCATAAGCTCAGTGGATCTTTCATGCTGCAGCCTGGAGCACCTGCCTGCCAACCTGTTTTATAGCCAAGACCTCACTCATCTCAATTTAAAGCAGAACTTCCTGAGGCTAAACCCCAGCCCATCCACAAGTAGAGCGCTTAGTGAATTACAAAGGTAAAGTGATATGGTTCTACTGGTTGTCCTCTGCCCTTGGAGCCAAGTGACCACTGGTCTGCAGGAACTTTCCTAAAAAATTACTCCTCCTCTTGTGGAGGATTGGCGTGGCTGTAACGCTTCAGCAATTAGTTAACTCTGTGTGTTAGAAACATAGTAGCTTTCATGAGAAACTTAATGGTTTTCTTGTAAATAGAAGGCTAATTTCAACCCAAAATGCAGTTTTCAGAATGTGTTGGTTTTATCTACCTACTGAGGCCAGACTGTAACTCTTCAGTCTTTGACTCGTGTGAGTCAATATGAGTTAGTGAGCTGCTCATCGAAGGGATTGATTCTAGGAAGGAGCAGTACTGTGACTTTAGTTAGTTTTTTGTTACTTCCCAAGCAAAGAAGGCCCTGATTTAATAAATTCAGCCTGATTCCTGTCCTCTTTCTACTCTACTCAACCCTAATTCTTCCTTCCTAGTAACTATGACCTTCCAGTTGTTCTTTCCATTGCAGCTCATCCAAGAATGTAACAAAACGGGTAGACAGCAGCATGATCTGTGATCTGAATGATTTAACGTATGCGTCCTGTGGAATCAGCAGGCTTTCTGTATTCAGAAAGATGAACGTTTCCATACTGAATATAAAACTGTGAATCGTAGAGTACCTCAGGATTATATTTGTGGATGGTCCTCTTCAAATGAAATGTTTTAAACCACATTTCTAAATCCCCTCCTCTTTGAAAAACAACAGAAAAATACAAGATGGATTACACAGGCTGTTGTATTTTTATATAATTCCAATTTTGTTCTGGAAAAACAAAAAATTTGGCATAATGAAAGATGAATGAACCCAGTAGGCCTGCTTCACAAATAAAGCAGGCAGTGATTCCAAGAGCTTATGAACACGGTCTGGAGAAGAATACTGGATTAAATGTTCTGTGAATGTCGTATAGGTCTCCAGATAGCAAGTGGAATTTTAGCATAAGTTAGGTGATAAACATGGACAAATAATGAATGTCTTAATTTTAATGAATTACTATCATTCTTCCTTTTTAAATATCAGAAAGTGTACAGGAGATACTTGATTGTATTTTGTCCATACAGCTAATTTTCTTTGGGATTAGAAAGCATTTATAAATAACATGATAGGCAATGTTTGTCTGTTTAATGTTCTCTTGGTACTGCAATTGTAGGAACAGTTGAAGAGTCTTGCTGAAAGTTTTAAACTGTTAAAATTTTTCTTGCCATTGTGAGCCTGAACATGCAAGTGTTAAAGAGTTCGGGTGACCGAATAAAACTCTCCTGTTTTCTGAGATTCTGCATCAGGAAAATCTGGAGAAGTGCAAAAGGGTAGTGCAAAACTCATTAAGTGTCTTGTTCTTCTGAGAGCTGGTCCTATTCTGTCAGTGAATAACAGTCTGCTCTGCCTCCATTGTTTTGAGCTTGTCAAGAAGGCACAGGGGAAGGTCTGTGAACTTCTGGAGCAAAATGAATGATTAGGAAGGTTACATGGCACTGTTTCAGTGACTCAGAGCCAGTGCATCATGAACTCCTTCCCCTTTGCACTGATCTTGCCTGTGCCACTGCTGATGTCCTCCAGCCTTATCTTCAGCCAGGACAGGTGGCATCACCCAGGCAGTGAGTAGCTGATAGCTGCTGTAGCTGTTCCTATTGCTGTGCCAGTGGACAGGGCTGTGTGAGGTGGTAGTTCCTGCTGAGGGATAGGAAGAGCAGTGCCCCATCGGTTATCTCTTGCCTCCCAATAGCAGCAAAAGCACGAGCCTGGCCCTGGAGCGCCTTCCCAAGCTGTGCTCCTTCCTGCCCGAAGAAACACAGTGCTGGCTTCTCCTTAGGGTGGGAAAACTTGAGTTTTACTTGTGCTGCCAAAAAGCTTTGAGCCAGTTCAACCTCTGTAAGTCTGCTTTTCTGTAGTGAGTAAATACACAAGTATCTAGCAAGAAGGGAACACTGTATCTTGAAATTATTAGTAAATCCCAGTATGAAAGCACGTGCAAAGTAAGGGAAGCTCAGCCTTTTTTTTTTTTTTTCTTTTTAATCCAATTTCACAAAACCATTTTCAGATCTTTTGGGGGTTACACAAGGTAAAACTTGACTGGATAAACCAAAAGTCTTTTTTTGTTCAACCATGTTCTTTCAAACCACTGCAGAGCAAATACAAAATCTCTGCTGTTCTGACTTGGTACTGTTGGCTTTTATACCAAATTCTCATTTGCTAAATTGCAGCCGCACACAGGGCACAGCACCAGTGAATCAAGCCCAGAAGTATTTAAGGCTCCAAAATAACCATGTGCTTGGGCCTTGTGAACAAAATGCATTGGCGTTCCTGGTACAATTTTCAATTAAAATCTGGTTAGCAAGGCAGTCTAGGAATATTTGTCTTGCTATTAAGCAGCTCTTGGTGCTGTCAGTTCCTTTTAAGAAATCACTTTAGGTGGTATTTTAACAAATGCTCATGAATGCTGAATTTCAAAACAAGAGGTATGTCAAAGACAGAAGAAAATACCAACTTTTCAGCTACCCATTGAGTAGACATACAAGCAGCTGCATCATAGTAATGAGATGCTGACATATGCACTGACTTGGCAGGTACAGTCAGGAATGGATTGGGAAAAAACCAAGAATTCCTACTTTTGTTTATGCAGTTACTTCTTTCAGTTGTTAAAAGAATGTAATCTACTGCACTTCTGAATAAAATACTTAGTCCTGCTCCATACATGGCATAAGTGAAAAATCTCCATCTCGGGAACTAAATTACTGGTAGCATGTGAAGGTTTACAGAGGTGTAGATGCACTTTTCTTTTCCTGGTAGCTACACTTTCACTCGATTTACTGTCCAGTCAGACTTTAAGTTCTGTTGCTGAAGATACTCTGCAGCTGTGAACTTCTGTAACTGAACTGTCTGAATGTTGAAAGGTATATACAGCTACCTGTAATTTTTTTCCTACTTAGCAGGGAATGCATATTTCATACTATGTATAAAAAAAGTAGGCAGTCTGAAAATTAATTTCTGTTGAAAAAAACATAGCAAATATTGGTACTTGTTCTACCTCACAGTAGCTTTTTTAAAATTATAGGGAAGGGTGTTTTTCTTTTGGGGGAGAGAGGAGATTCCCAAGTTGAAATATTGTCCAGTGGTTGCAGTATTAGAAGCAGCTGATGTGTCTTGTGATAATATCCCCATTGAGTCAGAATTTGCCTTTAAGCCTTTGGTGGTTTAGCTCCTGTGTACTGCAGATGGAGTTGATTGAAGACATTCTGTTGTCTTATCACAGATTTTATTGTTTACACTCTCGTAATGTTGGTTGGTTTTTTTAACCTTAAAGTTGATGTTTATATGTACATTGTGTTCCTAAACTTCACTTTCCCCTTATCTACAATGCAACTTAACAGCTCTTGTTCTGAAATGCAAATGAGTTCAGGCTTACTAGTTTCACAGAGTACTATTGCTCTAGGATGAAGCAAATGAATAAACCATAGTCTTTATTTACTGTTGCTCTGCTTCAGTGGGCTAAGCTCGCTTTATATTTATAGGTAATTGTTTCAGTCAGTGCTGTTGGAAAAACTGTTGGCATCAAGAATACTGTTTGCTTGTTAATATTGAAAAGTAAGTTGTCAGTATGTAGATTTCTAATATAAGCCTGTTAGGAATTTAAAAAAAAAAAGGAGAAAGAAAGGGGGGATGTAATAAGCCACAAAGTTTGTTTTAACGATAAACAAAAGGATGCTTGCCAATTTTATCTGAGGAACAAGTTGTTATTCTGATTGTGGTTGTTAATTATTAACAGTGATTATATGGATTTTTATCTTAAGACCAGGTGGTATCTTTTCTCTCCCAGAGCCTCTTTAGAAATTAACTGTCATCTCTGGCATCTCAGCTGAAACTCTTCTGGGACAGTGGCAGTAACTTGAAGTTGCATCTGTAGAGTATAAGAAGGCTAGAGGACTCTCAGATATTGATGCAAGAGTTTCTGAAATCCCTTGCTGCTTTCATCTGTAGGATAGCTGTTTTTATCTGAAGACCCAGAATTTGGGGGGTCCTCAAGCTAAGCCCTCCTTACAAATCCATTGTGCAGTAAGTAGGTAATTTGAAATGCAGTCATTGCTCAGAGGACACTTAGGTTCCCAGACAACAAGGGAGGAGAACAGTATTAGCGACCCAACTGGTGTGAACCCAGCAGACAAGCTTGCTAGAAGTCGGGGTGAGATGTAGTTTGGTCCTGGCTTGGCCTGGAGGCCCTGGAGATTGAGGAGCAGGGAAGAAAGTCTCCAGCCTGTCACTTGGTTGGTCTCAAAATGCATTGAAGTGCTCCTTGTGATTATTATTTTTAGTGTATGAAACAGAGGTTAGAGAAGAAAGTCAGATGGATTAATGACATGTCAAATATACATCTTCCTCCTTGCCAGGCCCCACGGGGCACTGCCAGTAGATGCACTGGAAAAGATTTGAGCTTTCTCCTTTTTGGGGGTGGAGGGGTTTTTTCTTTGTTTTTAGGATGCTCTTCTGGAAAGTTATTTAATGAATCCAGCTAATGCAGGGAGTATGCTACCACAAGGAATGGAATGCCGTTGCATGTTCCACAGTGTGGCAAGATGCTGGAACCTTTCTCTCACACTCTGATGGTCTCAGAGCCAGGGAACCTTACTTTTATACTCATTTCTCCTCTTTTCACTTGAAGCCAAAGACTGAAGCGTAGCCATCTAAGCAGTAGGGCAAGAAGTTGTTGGTGTGACACTGACAACCAGAGGTTTACTAGTGACAAACTCCATCCAGTGTTTGCTGTATTGTGGTGCTACATTTATTTTCTCAGCTCTGTAGCCTTGGAACACTTTTTTGCTATTTATAATACTAAAGATTACACTTGGAATATGTTGTTTATGTCACTTCACTGCTTTTGTTTTATTCAGCTTGTACAGACACTGAAGGAAGAGTTTGGGTTTGTTAGTGCATCTTTCCAAATCTTCATGGCTGGTTGTGTTTTACATAGCTCGTGTGTACCTTTCTGAACTCAAGAAAGTACCCTCATGTGAATACTTGGCAAAAATCAGTAACATTTGGTTAAAGAAAAATAAATTGCAAAAGTGACTAAGTGGGGGAAGATTGCAAAATTGGTTTAATGCCTGAAACACATTGGATTTTTTGGATTGTTTAAATTGGAACAGTGAAATCCTGAATAGTGGTAGGAGAAAAATAGATGGCACTAAGAAATAAGCTAAAAAATAGCATATTTAAAAATAGCGTGGTCTGAAACTAGAAAATGCAGTTATTAATTGGATTCAGTTTAGCGGAACTATTAGGCTAAGTACAGCAGTATCTCTTCCAAATAATGCTTCAAAAAGTAGTGAACGTATTTATGGAATCCAGTCATTGTGTATCAGCCTATTCCAATTTACTTGTCTATTGCTTTCTGAGTAAGGATTTTCTTTTCATGTATTTAAACACGTTTCAGTTTGGAAGCCCATCCCTAGCTAATGCTTTTGCATTCCAAATATAAATTTCCGATATAGGAGAATATATTTTCACTTTTTCTAGGAATTTTGTTCTTTCTCTGAGGATAGTCTTTCCCCCCTAATGAAACAGCACATGCTAGGAATGTGCAGAAATTGAGAACTGCGAAGTACAGCAATGTAGGTTAAGATTATTTCTACTAACAAAACATAAATTTAGGGTTGTTTTTTTTGTCTGTATGGTCGTCTTATCAACTGTGTAATAGAATTAAAAGCTTTATTGTTGTTTTAAGTTTGGAGGTAGTCTGAATTTGACTTAACATCAGTGATTACTTGTATATTTTGAAAAATAACTGCCTAGATTTAAGGTTATTCCCTTTTGTGCAGTGCAGTCTGTTTTCATCCTTTTTTTTTTTTTAATACAATCTAGCAATTAATTTTGGCATACAGACTCAAGTCTGTATGCCAGAATTGTTGTGCCTTATATAGTTTTAAATGTGAGTAGAGGAGAGAAAGACTAGGATGACTGTTTCTGGTGTGTTGGCATAAAGGGTGGCAAAAATGCCAAAATTGCTGCTCTCAGTCTGCTTTTTTCTTTTTTCTTTTTTTTTTTTTCCCCATGTGGTTTAAGAAAGGAAGAAGGAAATAAAAATTCAGAAAAAACTGTGTTTTCATTTATTCATTCAGCTAATGGAGAAATTGATAATGGGTGAATTTGTTCTAGTTTCTTCTGACTTGACCAGAATCAATCTTTGCCCTCAAACTGTATTACCCTCTTATCTGACATGATTTTTCTCCATCTGTTTTTGGGTGGTGTGATGTGAGCTACTTGGTATCTGGATGAGCAGGAGCCTTTTCCAGACCAACAGAGTGGAAAACACCAGCAGAGCTCCTCCCATCCTCCTTTCTGTATTATCTATTGAAAACTCTTCTGTGCCCAAGCTGGGGAGGGCTACTCGTGGCCTCAGTTAGGTAAAATCGTGAAGGAAACCTGCAGCATCTAAATGCATATCACTAGCTCTTGCAGAAACAGTCTACCTCTATTCGGCTCAACAAATTTAGCGGGGCAAGAGGGCTGGAATAGTTCATTTTAATTGTCTTAACTAATTTAAGGCTTTTACAATGACACCTTTCTGGGAAGGGAAATGCTATGACAGTGTTTCTGGCGCTAGGCTAGCTGCGCCCTTAGGCAATAAGGCTATGGATGGGGAATCTGACGCAACTGCAAAAAAGCAGTAAATTGGACCTTTTATTTCCAAGGAGGAAATTGGTGTGTCAGGTTTATATGGAAATTCTCTTCATGAATAAGCAAGCAGCCAAAGTAGCACACGTTCGTGAAGGTGGCAAGTTGTAGTTCAGTTCCAACACTTGCCACAGTGCTGCTAGGCAAGTGTCATCAATCTGCTCGGAAATGGTGCTGAAGCTGGGGGACAGCTGTGCTGCTCCTTGAAACGATGTTCAACTGCAACCACAGCATAGGCATGCAACAGCCCAAATACTGGAGATAGTACTGGGGAAGTGATTGTTTTCCTTAAACTGAGTCCCTTATTAAGCATGTCTTCTGTTTTGGGTGTAGCAAAATACTGCTTTTTAATTGCTTTTAGTAAGTGTAGGGCAAGACTGGTTTTGTCAGACAAGTCTGTTATGGCTGCATTTCAATTACAGTGTATGGCCATTTCAAATACAGTATTCCTTCCCCTCCAAACATAGTGGAATACAAATGCTGTACTTTGTAATGGAAATTCCTCTGCTGTGCACATCGGGTAGACCTGAATTTGAAATTAGCGTGTCAGCTCATTGCTTTGCTGTGATACAAACTTCTCTTGTTTGTCCCTCTCCTCATTTTGCGTATGTCAAACTAAAACCACTCCTGAAGTGGCAGCTTCAGGATTAAGTAAGTGGGCATTTTGGGGCTCAATTATGGCAATTAGTGTTCAGTCATGTTGCATGTTTAAACCCAAGGGTTGACAACGTCAACATTTTGCTCTAGCTTAAAGTAAAACTATTTTTGGTCAGAGAAGTGAGTGTTTATATATTGGTCATTACAATAGAAAGCTTAGTAAGCTAACTGAACGTAGTGTGTTGAGAGATACTGTTCTTCAGGTTGACTTTTTTAACAGATGACAAGGTCTAGAACCAGGGAAGGAGGGAGAAAAGGAAGGAAAGCATATGTATGGACTTGATATGAGGTAATTACACTGTCATGCCTCAAACGAGCAATGTTGTGCCTTTTCTTCTTTCTAGCAATGCCATGGGGGCAGCATTAATGTGTGCTCCTGCTTCTGGTAGGAGTAAATATTTGGGTGTGAGAAAACAGCAAAGATGTTGCTCTGTGAAATCTATTTAAAGACCAACATTGCAAACTCAGCAGCAACAGAAAAGTTGCATCTGCAAAATACTTCTCTCCTACCTTATTTATATTGATGCTACAAGTGATACTGGTGCTACTGACTGTAAATCTCTCTAGATATAAGAAGTGCTATAAAAAGTTCAGCATTTAAATGTGCAGCATGGCAGTGTTCCATAATGGAAGTGCACCAAGCCATTTGCGATGTGGATAGTGGGAAGTGAGTGGCCAAAGATGAGAAGTAGGCTTAGATCTTAACTTTGAGTAAATGCCTGCTAGTTTGGCTTAGTAATGTTCTGTGCTTGACAGTGCTCCATGAGAAGAAATGCGACTTTAGCATTTTGTAAATGAACGTGCCAGTTGTCTTAAATTAATCTCTTAACTTTAACTAAGCTTATGGTGTCTTGTCTTTCAGCTTTTCTTTAAATATGATTTAACAATAAACTCTCCTTTGTGGATTACTTGACATACACTTCTGTGTGCATTTTCAGCTTCTGTATGAGTATATCCAATACTGAATGTACTACTCATCCTCCCTTACATGCTGTATAGACCCGTTAATCAGTTTAGTTCATGCCTTTAGTAATTAGATTGCTTACAGAAGACCCTTAATAAACACACATTAAAACATACATTAGGGTAGTAGAGATGTAATCCAGATACATTTGGGGGGGGGTGTGATTTATTTTTTTTTCCTCTTTGACGTAGGACAATTATACACAAGAACATGTGTAGAAAGCCTTGAAGCTGAACACTGCATTGGAGTTGATTAATGTATTTCTTAGCTTCCTTCACCACCACCACTGCCGGCCGCCCCATTCCTCTTTCCTCCGTGTATTAGCTTCATCTTCTGTAATTTTATCTCAAGATTGTACTTGGGGTCTTCTAGTAGATGGTAGTTTTCAGTTGTTTAGTGGGCAAAAGCCCTGAGACTGTTCTTCTGAGACTCCAGAGTGGCACAGATAAAGGCTGTAGCCTTGGTGTTGATGATTAAATGAGTTAATTCTTTTTTCATGGTTAACTTGAAAATTGGAATGGTTGCATTGTGATATTTCTTCAGCAGCTCAGTTATTTTGACTTAATCTTCGTGTCTTCTCTACTATTTTTGCTCTTACCTAAATACTGAAAAAAAAAGTAATTTCTGAAGGCCCTGGAGTCCACTACTTAGGGCACTCTTGTTTGTATTTGCAGTTGATTTTGAGGAAGATGTGGGACAGGTGTTCCACCACAGAATCACCCAAAATTCAAGGCAGTATATCTGCGGCCTAAATCTACGATTATCTTCAGGATAAATGCAGGATTGTGCATTTCAGTTCTAGGTTCAAGATTTTTAAGCCCTTTCTCTCAAAACAGAGGATCGTGAAGGTATAGTGTTTAAAATGTGCATTTTTTTTTTTTTCCTGGCTAGCAGCCCTCATTAACATCAGCTAGCTTACCCTAGCCGCCTTTTTTTTTTTACAGTTCCCCCTCTAGAGATGCATTAGTCATTGTTTCTGCACAGTAGCATTTTTTTCCCTGCAGCAGTAATTTGATTGCAAGATTTCGTTTAGTCTCCATCTAACTACGTTCCAAACTTCTTCTGCCTCCAGCATGGCATAGGGTGTTCAAAATCTGTGATAACTCTGGCCATGATTTTTCCGTATTTTTTTTTCTGCCATCTTTGCACCAAAGTACCAATAGAGAGGACAGCATTCCCTTGCTTGCTGCAAGCCTGTGTAAACTTTAAGTGTGTTTACAGCCTGTCTTTTGGAGTAAAATCCACACTTCACTTACAACCCCCATTGAAATACAATGGCACTACTTATGTTTTCACGTTGAGTTTTAGTCAGTGACATGACTTTGATTTAGGCAATACTAAAGGTGTGTGCCAGTGGATTGCAGTAGGTGGTAAGGATTTTTAGAGCGTTTTGGTATTAAAATTCTTTAACCTTTTAATACTTGGATGTGTTTTCTATCTGTGTTTGGGAGGATGTAGTGCTTTGAGGTAAGAATGTGCTGGGCTGATGCGGAGGCTGTGGATGCACTGGCGTATGCTTTCCGAGATGACTTGCGCGTGGAATAGCAGCGTTCATAGGTGCAGTTTCGCTTCCCTCGCTGTGTTATATAAAAGCTTGCTCGCACAAATAAAGGACTTGAGCCTTAACAAAGGGAAAATTAAGTCCAAATAAAATGTCCTGGTGTAAACCATACCAGAAAAGAAACTTCCTCCCATCTATCGGAATCTGACACAGATCTTTTCATTCATCCTTTTACTTGCCTTTAGGCATACCTCCCAGTGGTTGTTAGGCAACCATAATAATGTTGCTGAACATGCGGGCTGGCTAATTGGATTGTCCGCTTCTTGTGGTTTTTGTTCAAACAGCCTTGGTCATCTTTAATAAGGCAAGCACATGCAAGTTGCTTCGTTGGCTGATGTGAGAGTTCTGTGGCAAGGACAAAATTTTGATGTGTAGACGAGCTTTGACATCATACTTAATCAAAAGCAAAAGAATTTGCTTCTGTCACTACAGAAGTCTTGCTAAATTCTGCTTTAATTCAGCACGTTACCCAGTTGTATTCAACCAGCCTATTCTAATGAGAATTTTTGGTTGAAAGGAGGTATCTACTCACATGAACTGAGCTGCACCACAAAAATGTAGTGTTCAAATAGGCTGAGAATTCCCCGTGCTCTGTAACCTGTGTCACTAGGGTAGTCATACCAGCAAGAAATGCGTTCAGAAAAATAGCAGTGCTTTAGTACAGGATGAGATGGCACAGAAGAAATGACATATATCATAAAGTTGACAAAGGTTTTGTTTTTTATGACTCTCATAGGAAAATATATTTAGCGATTTCTTCAGGAGGGCCTGTTTCTCTATGCCTGCTTAACATGAGTGAACTTTTGCAAGTCTTGAGTGTCTAGTAGTTTCCCATGTTGTTCTGAGTACATAAACTAAAAATGCATGTGATTTGTATTTACATAAGCCAAATTTACCTTTTGTTAATTATTGCAAGGTGTGGTTTATACTCCACTTACTTGTCTCCTTTATTTATTTTTATTTTTTCTTATCTCATTTTAGATTCACCAAGTTGAAGAGCCTTAACCTTTCCAATAATAATTTAGGAGACTTCCCACTGGCAGTCTGCAGTATCCCAACCCTGACTGAACTCAACGTGTCCTGCAACGCCCTCAGAAGTGTTCCAGCAGTTGTAGGCGAGATGCACAAGCAAGTACTTTCTTAAAACTTAATGTACACAGCCTGATAATAAAGGCAACAAGCAGTTTCACGACTCTGTACATAATCTTGCTATGAGAAACAGTTTAAATTTACTGGGTTTTGTCAGAGCAGACTGGCTCGTAGAGCTGTATGGAAGCAGTTGTGAGCTGCGGATGGAGGGGAAGCACACTTTGTGTCTCGAAGCTCTTCCAGTCCGCAGCAGTTGACACAGGGGTCACCTTCACGGTTAAGAAAATCTTTAAACCTCCTTGCTTATGTGCTTCAGTCATCACACAAGTCGCAGTTCTGGAGATGTCTGAAGATACGATACAACTGTCTTAACACAGCCCACATTTCATAGTTGTCAAGACTTTTAATAATTTGGTCGATACCTTCTGTAGCAGATGTTAAAGCATTATTCCTTAACATTTTTTTTTTCTTCTGCCCTTTTGTTTATTTTATGTCACTGTAACTGCAGCAGATTTGTGTGTTTATAGGAAGGAAATGTGATTTAACAGATCACTCACTTTCTTCACTTTCCCTTCCCCTCCCCCGCTTTTAATAGCTTGCAGACGTTTTTGCTGGATGGCAACTTTCTCCAGTCCCTTCCTGATGAATTGGAGCATATGCATCAGCTCAGCTACGTGAGTCTGTCCTTCAATGAGTTCACCAACATTCCAGGGGTGCTGGAGAAGCTGACTGCCATGGATAAGCTCTGCATGTCAGGAAACTGCATGGATACCCTGAACCTACAGGTGTTAAAAAGGATGCCTCATATTAAACATGTGGATCTAAGGTAGGTATTTGGAAAAGGGGAAGAATGTGTGGGTCTAAATTATTGGTGTTGAAACGGTTTCTCCTTAGCTGTCAGAATAGCCCCTGGGTACAAATCTCTTGTGTTAGTCCACTGAACCGTGTTTCTGGCGGAATTATGTAACTCACAGCTCTTGCTGTGACTTAGCACTCTTCTTTGAGGAAGAGGTAGCGTTTTGGGGGATCAAAAGATAGGAAAATGAGTTTGGGGGGAAATTAATATTTACACCGAAAGATCAAACAAAACAGAGCCTGGGACGCTGGTGATTGCTGCAGTTCCTGTTGCTACAACAGAAATGATAGTCCCTGACCGAAAAAGCTTCTCTCTGAAATGTTACAGATGTGTGAGATGAAGAACAATGAAGGTGAAAGGACAAAAATAAGTACTGTAAAACTTCTGGGTATGTTAAAAAGCCTATTCCACCATGAGTAACATTATTTTATTGATGCCCTCAGCAGAGTCTAAACAAATCCTTATTACAAATGGCTCTGATCTAAGGTGGTTCTATATTCTTACAGTCTTTGGGGAAGCCAGCATCTGCAATCAGCTGGGCAAGGCTCAGTTCAGAGCCTGGACGATGACATCCAAATAATGATGAATTTTGGAACCATTTAGTTAAGCTGTTCAACCAAAACTTAGTGTGCCATACTGCTGTGTAGCTGTCAGACCTTGCAGTCAAGGAAGTGTCAGCGTAAGTTAAGAAAACAGCTAAAATAGATGGATGAATTCTGAAGAATTTATGGTGGGGTTAAAATATGTCCGTGTGTTTGTATGCATGTTAACAGCATATAAATAGATTGGCCTCAGAATAGGGATGCTGTGGCTGAGCTGGCCATGAGGTCCAGCAGGGCAGTTCCAGCCCTCCATTGTCTGCCGCATCCCTTCTGCAGCGAGCAGTGAACAGTCGTTCTTTGTAACACTACCTGGAATAGTACATGTCGAATGTGTTTGTAAACTGTACTTGCTGAACAATGAAGTGCTTTCCTTCAGTGAAATCAGAACGAACCACTGCTTGTAAATTGAAAGCAGAAAAAGTAGGTTGTGGTGTTGGAGGGGACATACTACCCATTTTCTTTTAACTGGAAAATGTAGCTATTCTGAAAATATGACTGTTACACAGATAGCAACTCTTTGAAAGCAAGAGAAACAGCAGAATGGTAGGTATTTGCCCTTATCCTCACTAAGGAGGCTTAATGGGCCAGCAGAAGTTACTATAATGTTTTTAGTGTTCTGTTCAGAGCTGGCAATTTGAAACTGAACTCTTTGGAGTACTCTGCAGTCTCAAGCATTGCTGGGTTACAGATAATCTCATTCAGTTGTAACTTCGGGGAAGTTGTCGAGTATTAGCAGCGTCAATGCACTGCAGTGAAGATGTGATAAAACCTGTTCTTTTTATCTGACAGACCCACTTGTCTTGAGTTTTTGCTTTGTTTTCTTTCAACACCCATTTTCAGGTCTCTGAATTTGCTTGCTGTGGAACATGGTGGCACGAGACGTGAATATATGGGAATTCATAAATCTCAATTTGACCTTTCAATAAGGCAAGGGACTCCAATATCTGCAAGTTGCTTGTATCTGGCAGGCTTTTCCAGCAGATGTTCATGATAGGTCAGCAGGAACTGTAGAGGTTTTGTTCTTTTCCAAACTGTCTGGCACAAACAACAGGCAGATCATCTTTTATTTTTATAGACACAATAACAGTAGTACTTACCTTCTTGCAGAGCTTTTTATCAGTAGTTTTCAAAATAGTTTGGAAAGAGCTTGGTGTCATCATTCCTTTGTCACAATGGATAAAACAACAGAGCGCATCCATCCTGCTTTTGAAATACCATAACAAAGGGGAAAATATTTAAAATCAACCTTGATCAGAACCTGGGGGCATGCTATTTTAATCCAGTGCAACTGATTGTAGAGTGAGCATTGGTTTGTCAGCAGGAGCCTGCCATGTAACTACACTTAATCTCTTTTTTTGTCTGCAAGATTGAATTCAATTAGGAGATTGGAGGCCAATGAAATAGATTTTCTACATCATGTGACCCAGCTGGATCTCAGAGACAACAAACTTGGGGAGCTGGATGCAATGGTTTTTAACAACGTTGAAGTGTTACACTGTGAACGGAATCAACTGGTAACCCTCAAAATTAGTGGATATTTTCTCAAAGCGCTGTATGCTTCCTCGAATGGTAAGTGCATTTTCAGGGCAGCTGTGGCGTTGTCATCTGACTTCTGGTTTCGTACCTGGGTTCTCTGTGGGATGCTTGTGGAGTGCGGCGCATGGAATCAGGAGGCTCTTGACATGGCCCTTGGCTAAAAGGGTTTCATATGTGCTGTGTCATGCTACTGGCAGTTGTGACCTTCAGAAGTGACTTTCAGATAACACTGATTTGGAGGTCTCAAAACTCTGAAACACTTAGAATTTTGGTTGAAATTCATCTCTCTGTCAGCATGGGGGGGGTCTTGAAGTTGTCAGTTTTTTGGGTTGTATTAATGTGTTGTGCTTGACTAAGACAAATAAGGAATTTATTGCTTCTCCCCAGAGATGAGAAAGTTTGAACAAGTGGCTGTTTGTGAGACAAAAGAAAATAATACATGTTTTTGCTCCTACCTCTGGCTGCTTACCCTGACCAGAAAGCTACGAAATCTATAATGAGTAACTTCATTTGTATTCAATAATAAAAATTAAGCAGCCTTTTCCAGTTGAATAACTCCTGTGTTCTATGAATAGGATTTGTTTGATCTGTCTCTGGAAGCTGCGATGACTTCAGATGTTCAGTTTTCACCACCATTTTTATTGTTTAGAGTAGTTTGGTATGGAATAAACAAAATGCAAGCTCAGAGAGCTGTGAATTTGATGATCAGTCTAAACTGCCTTTAAAAGGCTGTCATCTTGGTGATATCCAAGCCTTTGCCTTCATTAAATATTCATGCCAGGATCTTTGTAGCTGAGAAAAGTTAACATAATCTGAGCATGTGCTGTGCAATGTGAGCTGAGAACCCAAGTCGACCTGTATCTTGCAATCAACTGCCTATTTGTCTTGCTGTTTCTCTTGGCTATCCTCTCTTTGCACCCTCAGCCACCTTGTTCTAGTCTCATCTTCTAAAGGAACCATGATGCCTGTTACAGTTTCACTTTAGTGTATTTTTTGTTGGCTTAAATGGTTTTGTTTCTTTTGGTTTTGTTTCAACCTTAATGCTAAGCATTAGCTACCTAAAAACCTTAGGATATGAAATATTATTGAAGCAATCAAAATATAACATCACTAGCAGTAGCTGAGATACTATGAAAGGTCTGTGAGGCTGTCTGGCAACCAGGAACTCCACAGGGATGCAAACGCTCATGTAGCGTGTTGAAAAATACTCTGGATCTTGCCATGACCTGGGGAACGCAGGGGTATTCTGTAGCTTGCTGTTCCAGAGTGGGGAGTCTCCCTTCCTGTGCCTGTACCATTAGTGACCAGTGAAAAAAAGTAGAACAGGTTTGCGACTGACTATTCTGGAGGGTGGCGGAGTTGAAGTTACAATTCTGGGACAAAAATGGAAAAATGAGAATTTTTCATGAAATTTTTACAATCCTCCAGTTTCTCCATTCTGATCAGTTACGCAGTGTCTGTCATAGCAAGTACAACATAATATAGCAAATGTACTCAGACATAATAAAGAAACAAAACTCAGTTCACAGAGGTCCAGATCCTCAGTTTTTTAGGTTACTGACTTGTCCTGAATTGTGTAGGTGTTAGCTCTAACTCTTATGGAACAGCCATTTAGGTGCAAATCTTTATCTCCACTTTTGGTTTTATATATTTTTTCCCCCCCCCTAGAACTTGTTCACCTTGATGTGTATCCAGTTCCTAATTGCCTGACTTACATGGATATTTCTAGGTAAGAGTATGTTTTTTTTCTTGGATCTGTAAAATATATATCAATGAGGCTTATGGAAAAATGATATTCACTGGTATTCTGTTGGGAGGGAGTGGGGGCAGGAATTGGACCTCAAGATATGAGAAGACTGATTTTCAGAGTCAAGAGGGGACGGGCTTTTTTCTACTGTCTGGTTCTTCCCTGTTTCCTTTTTATAGATTCACTTTTTAAATTTTTGGAGTACTAAAAGCAAAATATGCCTTTATATCCCTGACTTAAAGATTTCCTATCTTATAGAGGTATAACACAGTGATTTGAATGTGCACCAATATGAGATATGTGCAGAAGTTCCTTTCTGGATATGTCTGTGTCACAAGCCCAGCGTAGGTGACGGTTTGGTAGTTTACTCATCAGTTCAGCAGCTCCAGAAGCTTGTGGTTGTTCTCTGCAGTCCTGGCTGTGCCGGGATGTCTGCAGTCACCATTTGAATGCGTGTGTAAATCTCACCTTAACGAGGGAGGTGGGATAAGGAAAAAAAATTGAAGAGTATGTTTTAGTTTGGCTTACAATTTAAGGACTGAGTTAGGAAAACACTTTATAGATGTGCTTAATGCCCATCTCATTTAAGGAATTGCCCATCTGCATGTTGAAGTGATAATCTCATTCATTAAAAAGCCTGCTTAAAGCACTTGTAAGCTGTTGAGGGTGATCGTAACAATTAGTGAGTTAACCTGGGCAAGTGGCCATCAACTTCAAAGTTTCATCAACCATGACTTATTCCTGTTGCACACCTAAATGTAACACACAGGTGTGACTAAAAAAGTGTGATTTTTTGAAAAGCATTCTTTGTAAAGCTGTGTTCTCCATTTAGCTGTAAATGAAATTGCAGAATACATGATTTTGATCACAAACCCATTTTTGTGCCTCAGTTCAGTGATGGCATTGTAACTAAATGCTAAATGGGCAGGGTCTTTAGCTTCTTGGCTCACTTGGAATTTGGGAAATCCATCTGAGATTGAGAAGGAAGCTATCTGAGGGGCTGGGTTGCTGTCGCATATTTTGGTTAAAGGCTATTGCACGAATAAACTAAAGGATACAAGTACATGAATGAGCATGAATATTGATTTATGTTCATGCTGTCTAAGGGTCCTATTCCTGAACTTCAAGTCTGACCAGTTTTACCTCTGTGTATGCTAGCTGAAGTAGTGGATATATGAATGCACATGCACACAGTCTCCTCCATGCATTTTGTGCTGCTAATTTTTGTCTTTAAGGCAGGATACATGGGTGCCCCACTGTGCCTAGCTGCATGTTTTCAGCGCAATATTTGGAAAAACTTACCTCTGAGAACTTAATTTTTACAAGGGACAATTTCTGTGAAGACAAATGCAAGAGAAGCAAAATGCTTGTCTTTAAAGATATGCAAAAAAAATTTTGTTTTATTCAGTGAGATGGCTGAAGAGTGGTAGAGTGGGCTTCAAGATTGAATTTATGGGGGATCGAGGAGGTGTGTTTCAACTGTGTAGGGTGTGAATATCCTCTGGGGAGTATCTCACAAATTTTCTTCTCCATGGAGAGACTCCTTCATCCTTGATACTTTGATACTCATAATACTTCTTCCGAGATAATTGGGAAGCAGCTTTTTCCATTTTCTTAGTGGCTGCACATCTAGGGAGATAATAATGCTGTTAACTTTCGTGCCCCCTCACTCAGGACCTTACTGCAGTCCTAGTGCCCTAGGTGGAGGGGCGATACAATCTCATAGGAAATGCATTATGTAGCACATTTATTTCCTGCAGGTTCCTGATCTCTCTTGAGGCTGTATTCTTAATAGCCTTTACATCTCGATTATCGTTTAGTTACACCTCTTTGTCTTTATTCACAGAAATCACCTGGAAAACCTGCCTGAGTGGGTATGTGACAGCAGGAAACTGGAAGTGTTGGATGTAGGCCACAATCAGATACGTGAGCTGCCTGCCCGGTGAGTCTTGCAGACCAGTTGCACGATGTGGAACAGGATAAGCAATTCAGAAATAATTGCTGATTCAGTGTTTAGCTTGTTCCAGTGACTGTCAGGCCCGTTTTATCTTTTGCTTGATTTTATTTTTACCTTGTGGGGTGTCACCATGCCTCAAGCTTCCACCCAGCCTTTCTTCTTTTACTTTCATGCAGAGAATGCAGTGCCTTTGAACTTCAGGTGGAAGTTTTGAAGCTGTTCATGTGGCTGTTCAGGCAGGAAAGCCCTTCATTTTTAATACTGAATATTAAATATTTACAGCCATAACTTTGCATGACAGTTTAGACATCCAGAACTTGTAATTTAGTTTCAGTGGTGCCTAGAGACTCCAGTTCACAGCCCTGTTTGAGTGAAAAAGGGTTGAGAGGAGAAGGTAGAACCTCATCAAGCAAGCAAACTCCTGCAATTAGAGCAATCACCTTCACTACAAAGATGATCTCTTTTCCAGGAATCTAAACTTAAAATTGATAAATACAAATTATAGGAAAGCAAGTGAACAGGAATGAAAATAGGAACTGAGTTTATATAATGAATGGCTCTCTTACTAGGGTTTTTTTCTGGAGAGACCTGTTCCAGGTGAGTATGCTGGTCAGGTGCTGGTATTGAGAATGTTTAAGTCCCTGACTTCACTGGAAGAGAGCTGTCATTCTTGGCTGCTCTGTACCCTTCGAAAGAGGTCTTGTGAAGGAGCGAAAACGTACTAGACACAAAGAGTGAAATTGCATGGGGATGTGCAGAGCCATTGAAGATTGTAGACAGCTAGTACATGATGAGCTATTAAATATTTTCCTTACAGAGCTGTACAGCACAGAAGAGCATCAGAAACCAAAAAGGATAGTTTTGTCTGGGTCAGATGAATGTGCCATATGGTGTAAACTGGCAGTTTTAGTGTCAGAAATGGGAAGAGAATAGATTTCAGAAATGTGGGCAGAAAAAGATGTAAGGAGATTTATCGAGCAAACTAATGCGCTAATATACAGACTGTTAATCCCACTGTTCTTTCACACAAAGTGAAACTGCGCCTACTCAGGTGGGGGGGGGGGGGGGGGGGGGGAGCAAAAGTTCATTTGCCTTTCATTTGCACTTCATAACAGCAAGGACTATCAAGGCATACCAGATATCTTTGGGAGATTAATGATTAGCTGAAATTAGGTACAGTCAACATCCCAGTTGTCTCTCCTGCCATCTTATCATTAACCCCAGGAAACAGCTTATCTTTGAAAGCTCTTCTTTGTAGTATGTGTCTAGATAGTTTAGCTCCTCATAAGTCATCTCAGTTTAAGGCCCAGTTCAAAACACAGGCTTTGAAGGTCTGTTAAACTTTAGGGAAATTCGGGTCTGGATTCAAATGCAAATGGCTCAAGCATATAGACCCACTGTTAAATATCAGGCAAATATGTAGTGCCCAGTAAGTGTGTTCATGTGCACTGCTGTGTGCTTATCCTTCTACATAGAATAGCACTCTGAAAACCTGCGAAGTGAGAGAGCAGGACTCTCCTAGGAGGATGCTTGCAACTCTAACCACAAATATTCAAGCCTTGGCTGACCAGCAGTTTCCTGGAAGGCTGAAGGCTTCATCTAATCTAAACAAACTACAGTTGATGTTATGTGTGTTCGCCTCTTGTAACGCAAAAACAATCCTTGAAGACAAAAAATTGAAGCATTTGAGATAGAGGACCGTGTCCTAATGTTTGTCTCACTTAAAGAGAACGGGAACAGTGCACACTGGGCTGTAATGCAGCTATTTTTGCTTTAAAAGTACTGAAAAATAACAAAAAAGGTACTTAGTCGTAGCTATGCAGGACAAATTCATTGTCATAAAACTGATGTTGCCAAAGATTTCCCAAAGAAAATGGAAATGCTTCAATTAAGAGTTGCCAAAATGACCTTGCTGCCACCGGTGGACAGATGTCTGTATGCATTTGTGTTCCTTTTTGTCTGTTTTTTAAAAAGATCTATTTGTATTCAACATTGTGTTTTCTCAAACAGTTGCTTACTAAAGGAATTGGTTGAATGCATTCACCAAACCTTGTTTTCTCAGAAGATGCTGATGCTGGGCGATGTGCTTGTCCTTAAACTTTTTGATCCCATCAAAACTTCCAGTGGGAGTTGGGCAAGTGGGAAAGCTGCCCATAGCAAAGAGCAGTCCCAGCATCCTGGTTTCCCCACCAAGCTTGAGAACTAGGTTTCCAGGCTCATCAGGAGCTTGCTTAGTTAAATGCTGGTGGTTCAGTCTCTCTTCAGGCAGCCCAGTTCCTTTGGTGCTTGTGTAACTTGGAAAATAAGAGAAAAAA
Source organism: Chroicocephalus ridibundus (assembly GCF_963924245.1). Lineage (NCBI taxonomy): Eukaryota > Metazoa > Chordata > Aves > Charadriiformes > Laridae > Chroicocephalus > Chroicocephalus ridibundus. The sequence goes on along the minus strand of NC_086285.1, from coordinate 79,807,005 downwards.
AACAAACAAAAAATACCCCAAAGACTTACTCAGTTCTTCTTGATTATTTATAAAATATATTTTCATGGAAAAGCTAATTCCTAAGGGTTTTGCCATGATTTGAATGTTTTTTATTTTAAAATGGCACTGCCCCCACCCATCCAAAAAAATTCCCCAATGTGATAAATCTTTTTGGAGACTTTGTCAACCAATTCTGCTTTTCCCTGGGATGTTTGGTGTTGATGATACTGGCCAGTGTTGATTAGGAAACGAAACAGAATAGAAAGGCGTATCCATAACTGAGAGAGATTTCCACCTAAAAGTGGAGTGAAACAAAAATGGTTAAATGGCAAAAACATAATAGATACACTTATCACTGTTATGGTAAGTCTTTTCACCCTGTGTTCAGCCTTCTGGAATGATACGGCTGGCTGTTGACTCGTATTCATGGTCATAACGCAGACAATCCAGCCAACTGAGATAACTGTTAACGCTGGCACACAGATACAGAGTATGACTATATCTGTCAAGGGAAAAATACTCAGCATACTTCATTGATTATTTTGGCACAATAATCCGATGACCTGATGTGTTGTAGGAAAGGGGCAAGGAGGCTCTTTATGTGTATTTGGGTCATTGTAACAGAGGGAAGAAGATTTTTGCTTTAATGCTGAGTAATTTGAGAGACTTTGATTGAAGCAGGTCAGTATAAGCAGTACGGCAGCGGGAATGTAAGACAGGCGGCATATGAATAATAATCTTTTTTTCTTAAGTTGCTGAAAGTGGTTCCCGTTCAAAATTGAGAGTTGCTCCATTTTTGAGGTCTTTAGGCGCAGATTTTAAACTCCGTATTGCGTTTTTTTATACTGCAAATTTTAGCTTTACTATTTGATCAAAACAGCTGTTTGTTCTTGTCTCTTTATGTTGCCCTCTTCAGCCCTCCCCTTCTCCCCCAGCCCCCCAAAAAATGGAGCAGGGGGATGGGACTCCAGGTCATCTATCACTTGTAAAAGCTCAAGAAAGTAAAGCCGATTAGATAAATTTCATTCACTGTAGAACTGGAAAGGAGGCTTTATGTTAGTCTGGTATTAACAGAAAAGGAAAATGGGGGGGTGGGGAATTGCACTGGATTATGAGTCAGCAGACGATGAATAGAGCACTATGAAGCTTGTGAGGTGACTGGTGATTTCACCTACACTTCTGAAGTTCTTCCATTAGCTAGGGGGATCCCACGTGTGCAGTTTTCTGCAGCCATTGTTAGCAATTACCTCCTTCACTGTCGTGCTTCTATATTCATGTTTAATACAGTGCAATAAGATAACCCTGTCTCACTACTTTGACTCCTGAATCATGCTTAAACCTCCTTCCCTGTCTCTGAACAACCTTTTCAAGAAGTTGGTGGAGAGTGGGAAGACATTCTTGGATCCGTGCGTAATTAATACCGTGTCTGACGATCAGTTGGCTGAATCACGTTCTTTGTAATGATCTGTGGTAGTGCACCTAAATTCTCAAAGCATCTCTTCAGTTTATATTTTTCTCATTTTTGGTGTTTTTTATTTTTCTAAGGTTGTTTTACAATAGTAGCTTGCGTAAGCTGCTGGCAGGACATAACATGTTAGGAAGGCTACCAGATCGGCTCGAGCGAATGCAAGTGGAGGTCCTGGACGTGCAACACAACCAGCTCCTTGAACTGCCATCTAACCTGCTTTTGAAAGCAGACAGGTAAATATAATGAAATTTGATCTCAGCTTGCATGTGAGGAACCTTGCTTTGTGTGTTACTTCCTAGATGAAAGGGTAATCTGAGGTTCCCCTAATTTGAAAGTTCCCAAGCCTTATGTGGTAAGAACAGATGTCTGCCCAACTCACCAAAACACATTCTTTTTATTCTGGTTTTGTTGCCTTATATGGTTTCTTCTTTTTCCCCACCAAGCTCCTGCTGAACACCTACTCCTTGAAATCTAGCTGTAAAGTGAAGCACATGCTATTTTTTACTACATACGCTCAGATGGGTTAGTGGCAGCTTCTTTAAATACATATTTCTTAGGCTTGTTTGATGGAGTGTGAAAGCTTTTTTTTTTCCCCTTCAGTCAGAGAATAGAACTTATTTATACCTGTCAAACAAAACAAAATCTGTGCATAAGGCTGTCAGAATAACTCAGTTATTCCCCTCTCTTTGCTTTGTGAATTTTTTTATGCTTTTTGAATGTTTGTGGCTAATTTAGTTGGTGTCACCACTTGATCTGCTTTCTGGATTCTTATTTTTATGCTGCTGCTTTAGTCTCACAGTCTTCCTGATCTTTCTTCCTGACTGAACATATCTTGTAAAGCGGCTGGGAGGTTGGTAGCATAGTCTGGGGATGGCGGATGGGTTAGTTCCCCTTGGTGTCAGTGTTCCTTGCACCTCTGCGTTTCCACATATAGTCATGGGATTTCTGAGTGCTCAACCCATGCATAATTTAACAGACAGTGAGATTGTGTGCTGTGGGGTTTTATTTCTGATCCTAGCTGTGACAAAAGGAATGCATAGCTCCTGGGTTTCTTGAGAGGTGGAGAAGCAAAAGTAGTGGTGATCTCACTGTCACAGCTCCTCACCCAATTAAGAGAATTGCGAAACCTTTTATACTGTTGTTCATTCTGTCATGAACCTCTAGTTAGATTTCCTGGGATTCGCAGCACTGGGAATAGGAGAATTAGGTTGGTGGTTGAGGTGGTTTCTAAATAAACTCTTAACTGACTTACTCTTGAACAGTAATGTTCTAAGGAATTGATAATTTAGGTTAAAAGTTACCTTTTAAAAGGTGAACTTTACTAGGACAGGGTTTTGGTTTTTGAAACCAACGTGACATCTCAGCCTTGATTTGCTTTAAAGAACACTTAAAATAATTTTTGTACTTTGATTTTTTTTTATTTTTTTTTTTAAACAACACTATTGCATACCTGTCCACATCCAAGTCTGTGTAGGGTACTACCTTTGGAATAAATTGATTATCACCAAAGTTATTCTGATGTTAATTTACTGTTTCAGTTGAGACTTTACATAAAAGTGCAGTCAAGACATTGAAACTCTGCAATGTTACTACTGTAATAATTGCGATTGTCTGGCACATTTATGTTTAAAAGTGGTGAAATTCATAGGATGTTCATGTGGCAAGGATGTTTCACATCAGCAGCTATAATTGTCTTGTGGATGACTTTTTAAATTATTGTACATTAGAGATTGTATGAACTTCAGAAATGAAACCTTGTCAAAAGCTTTTTTTTATGGGAAGTTGCAAAATTGGGTTAAAAAAAAATGCTATTTACAGGTCGCAGGTTTAAATTCCTATGTGTTAACTTGGAAAGGAAAGAAACCTCTAAGTAGGTTTCCGAAAACTACTGGCACCTTTGGAAACACAGAGAGAAATAATTTTGTAAAACTTCTATGAAAAACAGGTTGTAGCTCAGAGTCTTCTATGGGTATTAACAAAGTCATGGACCACTGCAGGAGAGGAACAGAATTTACCCATTCTGGCATCTCATCATCATTGCAGCCTCCCTTGCTTGTGATGATAATGGAAGCAGTGGTCTTGGGTGGGGTTCCCCCCTTGTTCCCTATCCGTTTGCTGGTTTAGATGACGTGGCTTGCAAACAGCTTGTCCATGCTGGTGCTCCTATGACTGCTGCAAAAGTGATAACTCTGAAGGAAAACAGCTGTGTGTATTAGTGCGCAATGTCCGAGTTTTAAGTTGGGAATTTCCTACAGGGAACATCTTTATTTTGTTTTCAAATGTTTGCAACCGACAGCAGCAAAGTGTCAACAGAAATGGGTGTGGGCCAGGGGAAGGTGTTCAGGGGTTTGTTTTGTTTTAAAAAGGTAAAATGCTTCTCTTCTCCAAGCATTCCCTGGGAAGCGCAATCTGTACTGCCAGACGTGCCAAGAAAACTGGGTTTCCTGAGTGGTCTGCCATGGTCTCTACCCAGCATGTAATGCTGGACAAATCACTTTACCTTACAGAACCTTTATCTCTCCATAAAATGACTTACCTTTTGCAGCCTTGAAGAGATTAGTTCATTTTTTTGGAAAGGTACTTGGGTCTGTGCAACTGACAGATGATATCTTGTCTGGGTATGAAGTCTCATGCTGTGAATTATAAACGCTTTCTCCTTCTCAATCCTGAATATTTGACGAAGTGGGTGTGAAGTGCCTTGGGCGAACTTCAGCACAAGCACTGGTGGGCTTTGACATCTAGAACATCTGAGGAAAGGAAGGAAATCGGTGCATTGGTGCACGAAGAGAGAATATCACTTTCACCAAAAAAGGAGAAAATCCTGAAAAACCTCTGTTCTCTTCATAGAAGAATCAACCATCATTGCTTTTCTGTCTTAATCCTTCAAAAACCAATGAAAGGTGTCATTCTCTGCTGAAGAGTGTAATTTAGGGATATTTTTTTGTTCTGCTTTTTAATTAATTTTCTATTTTATACTGTTACTCGAGGAGAAATTGAGGACTAGCCTATGAAACATTTCTCTGACCAAGACAGAACTTGGTTCTGTTTATTGCACTGAAAGTACGCACATCTTGATCATGTTAGCAAGGATTTCTCTTGTAGGGTGGGGATTTTCTTGGCAATATGAGCACCGCAGAGGCAGCCAGATAATCTCTTCATTTCTCATTACCAGATGCTGCAAAAACAAAGAATTCATGCAACTGCTACAGCTGATGGGGAAAGCTCCTCAGCTGAGTCCTGAACCTTTCTTTATACACCTGCATTTCTGCAGCCTTTCATTTCTATCCACTGCTTCATCTGTTGTGATGCCTTTCTGGTTCTGTCTGATTCTCGTACAGACTTTTTACTGCCTTTCTTGACCAGCTTGCAGCAAACTACCATTTAATGGCATGAAAACTGTTGTACAAAATGCTCTTTGGATAAGATGAGCAAGCATTCAAGAGCTTAAGCTGTGCATGGTAGAAGAGCAGTGGCAGTGGTCACAGGATTTTAAAAATGGAGACACAATGGTGAAGGGTGAGGGTTTGCCTCTTGCCGAAGCTTCCTTTCCAGTCAGTATGAATGCTTTCAGTATAAAGCCTTAAAACAGCCATTGGACTGCCTAAAGCAGTTCTGTGAAGATGCGTAGCTGTGATGTGCACAACTTAAACCCTGGGCTTTGTTTTGTAGTGTCTGGTAGTGGCCAGCTGTGGTGGCTAAGCCAGTGTCAGCTCTTCAGAGCCCATCTAGGCTCTTGTCTGCATGATGCTTGTTTTCAGCTTTGTTCTGCTGTTTTATCTGTTCTGATTTTCTGTTTGTTTGTTTTGATTTTATTTAATTTGTTTGGTTTTTTATTTCTTTTTTCTGGAGTTCTGGAAGGTGACACAGTTAAACTTGCTCTTGTTTGCTATTTGCCATTTCCACCCACTGTGGCTCCTTCTTTTTGATACAAGTATTCAGTCCTGTTGTGGATGCAGGAGTGAAGTGAGGAAGGAAACAAAGTCAAATGAATGCAAAGAGCTATTTGAGTGTTTGATGCACGTACTTTTGTGGCACAAATATTTAGCCACGTTTGTTTCTCTGCTGGTAGGTTAGGGATTGCAAGCAGATACATAAGAAACTGGGGAAATCCCAGTCAATGGAACAGCTAAAGATAGGTTAGAAAGCAAGAGCTGAGGAGACAGCAGCAAAGTGGTTTTTTTGGCAGTCAATCAACAGGAAGGGGATTCACTTAAATGTTTCCGTCCTTTCATTTATTTTTTTATTTTTTTAAAGAGGAAAGAAATACCCTCTTTTGCATGGGCTGGTAAAACTGCTTTGATTTTTTTTTTTCTCTTTCTTATCCCCCCCAGACATGCTTATCTTACAAGATTCTTCCTCACACACCTGCTACCACAATCATAAATTATTTTAGGATTAGGCGATCAGAAATTGAGGGCATGTCTCTGCAGAAGGGACTGAAGAAGAAATTTTGTATTTTGATTGCTCTGTGCTGATGGAGATCTTGGGGCACAGGCCAAACTGAAGATCTTGATTTCTCTGCATATCTGAAGCTAAGCACAGTGGTTTTGATTTGCTGCTGCTTTGCCATTGGATGCAGTTGTCTGTGTTGCTCCTTTTAATATTGAACATTCCTCAGCTTTTTGGAGGACATACATTTTTCAGTGGTGGCTGTGTCTTACCAGCAAGCCAAGTTTGCTAAGCTACCTCAGAAGACAGTGAGGAATTAGGAGATGCTGTATTCTCACAATTGTCTATAATCAGCTTTTGTGTGTGCTAGAGGTAGGCATTGGTGCTAAAAAAATTTTGAACCTTTTTGCAGTTTTCAGTAGAAGATTTTCTTCCTCTGCTTTTGGAAGTTCAAATTGAGACCAGAATCCTCTGGGTTTAAATACAGAATGTATGTGACTGCATATTAGGTCTGTTTTGTTGAATTAAATCCATGTCCTTGATTCTAGCCTATTCTTTGGGACAGTGGGTTTTTTTCTATTTTGTCTCTTGGAGAAGTTAAACCCAGCAAGGGATTGTACTTTAATATGCCATAAAACCGAAGGTGACTTATTCCGGACAGAGATCAATGTTGATATTATTACCCCAGAGGAGAATTTGCACCTTGTCAAAGTTGAAGAATTCTGGCATCTCCCTGCCAGCACCTTCATTTCTTTCTTAATCTCCAACACTCTTTTAGTACGTGTTAATTCATGCTCTCCTCACTGTATTATACTCTGGTATGTGCGCAGGCTGCTGAATTCGGGTTTTTGTAGTGATGCTATACTTTTTTTTCATGAGCTTGTGGTATAGTGTGTGGGTGGAATTGGAAAGGGAAACAATTAATTTTGGACTGAGCTTTAATACTTGACATTCTGCTTCCATCTGATAAGCAATATGAGTGGGATATCTTCAAGGAACATGAATCAGTTTAAGTCCGTGCACAAGAGAGATGAGAACAGTTGTGCCCAAGTAAATTTCCATTCCTCTGGAGGGCATTTGTAAGATGTGCCTTCTAAGGTAGCAGCTGGCACGCTGCACGACGATGAAGAAACAGGGGAGTGGAAATAACCTGAAGGAGGACTTCTGTTAAATCTTTGTGAGGGAAAACCTGATTGGCAAGTGCAGATTTATTTTTTATTATTTTTTTGGTTTTGGACATAAGATTATAGCACAGAATTGGCAAAGCTTTGGCAGAAGCAATCTGCTGGTTCATTCTGTTCTCTGCCCAGAGAATAGTGTTATCCCCCCCCCTTTTTTTTTAAATCCAAAGAATATCTTGAAAGAATTATCGTTTCATAATGTTTTTACCATTTTAGTATAACAACTGGTCAAAAAGAACATGTAAATAAGTGGCATGCTCTTTTCTAAAAAGTTAATTTAATTCCAGTTATGTCAGCTACAGACAGAGATTAGTATGTGATTATACTGAACCTGACCATTGAGCGCTACCAAGCCGTGAGTTGTTATGTATGGGGTACCACAGGGTTCCCATTTTAGACTGTTGGCAAGATTTTGCTAGCGACCTAAACCTTGTTCACATCAAGGCACTAGGCTGTAGGTCAGGATGATGGGGATTTATTTCCAGTGTTGCCATATCACCCTCTGGAGGATTTGGCAAAAGGGTGGGGGTGTATAGAGCAACAACTCTTTCTCCTTTCCCCATTGGAAAATACATGCATCAAAACTTATTTTTTGGCAGGAATGTGCAGATTCCGGCCACTTTTAATACCAGTGAGGGAACAGCTTGAAATTTCTTGTTATATTCCACCAATGTTGAAAATTTATTAAAAACAGAAGAGCTTTTGTTTGATTGATTTTTTCTTTTGAACTTAAAATGGCTTCAGTATAGTAGACTATTAATTTCAGCTTTATCAGAGCAATGTACTTTTTCTTACTTGAAGCTTTCAGCTGTGTTTTGGGCTAGCTGTACTTGAGCAAGCTTAACGTTCTTCTGAACTTCATAGCCATAGGATGCTCTCTAGGTTATCTGTTTGTCTCCGTTTGGTTATTAAAAGAAGGTACCTGTGAAACACTCCAGGTTATTCTGCTGCAGCTTGCAAGAACATAAGTAAAATACAGATTCCTCTTCAGGAAGCAGAACATGCCCTTTCCTGGGGGATGTTTTGCTGCCACCTCCTCATCCCCATGGTATTCCTGTGAAAGTTCACTTTTCGCAGCAGCCTTAAATCTTTTTATTACTTAAGCCTTTCTAGGCTGAGTTGAAGATGACCATTTTGTAATGAGTGGCACAAAATACACTGTGGGTTTAATGTTAATCGAAGTGCCTTTTTTGTGGAGAGAAAGAAGTCTATCATGCATATTAGACCGAAGTTGCCAAAGTAATAGTTGTGTGTACTTTAGCAATAGGTGTGCTTGCTGGTGTTTAATTAAGTACAGGAACTGTTGATGTGGTATGCTTTAGTTTAATAATCCCACTTTGAATGAGCTTAATATATTTTTAGTTTATAGCTAAAGGGTGAAATTAAGCAGCATCTTTTTAGAATAAATAAATAATTTTTTAAATCCTTTCAGCTGCCTATTCCCTTTTCTGTGTTAATCCTCCCTCTCCTCCCTTCCTCCTCTGGAGTTTTACCACCCTTGTGAATAATGAGTGAGCCTGAGGATTAAACTGTGTGTTCTCCGAAGTGAACGACTCTGTGTAAAACAGCTAACCTAGTTTCAGTTCTGTGCAGTGCTGAGAGATTTTTGCTTCTAATGGAAATAGTGGGTTTTTTTAATCCTTTGGCATTCCACGTGACTCCTCTGTAGCATGTCTGACCCTTATTTGCTGCTGAGCAAGTTTCAACCAGCTGCAACTCTTGCAAATCCATTTCATTCATTAATAGACCTTAAAGGTCAGTGTGGATTCCTGCATGCCTGGGAGAAGCTATCAATATTTTATCTCTTTCTCTTAAGATCAATGACAGGAGCACACCTACCTTTTGTGTCCTGATCAGTGGTTTTATAGGCTTGAGCCAGCTCATTGCTGAGTCTTGTTTCTTGAATGTAGCTTTGCCTGTTGCAGCTGCCCGCTCCCATTAGTTGGTAGCAGCAGTACAGCCTGGATTGAACGCGGTCACTGCAGACTGGCAGGCACACACTTCTGTATCGTGAGTTCTCCAAGGCAGCCTTTTCTGAAAAGGGAAGGAAGGAAGAGAGAGGTCTTATTTCTGTTGAAAAGGCATGGTCATGCCAGAGTTGGTTACTAAAGGATAAAGAGCCTTATTTTTCCATTTCTTTGGAATTGCTTGTGCCTGTGTGTATTCCTCCAGTGCTGCTGTGATCACCAAACTCCCCTAAAGAAGCATGAAGCCTCTGCCTGCAGAGCTTGACTGGCAGGAGTGGGCAGTGGTTATACCTCTACGGGTCTTGTTGCCATCCTGGAAAAAGCCCTTTGAGGGAGAAAGAAAAACTTCATTTCTGTACTGCTTCAGTCCTTGCTGCTTGTGGTGGGACTGCAGAAAATATTGACAAAGGGCTTCTGCTATTTGGGGAGTAGGGGAAGGACTCTCAGGAGCTCTCTGTCTTGCTGCATATATCAGCAAGCATGTATGTAACTTCTTTAATTTAATTTACTATTAGCACTGTCTTCCCTTAAAATCTAAAAGGCAAATTACTGCTTGGTCTCAGGGGTCTTTTTTTGTGATTGGTGCATCTTTAGTTATCCAAATATTCAAAGAGTACTTTTTCATATTTTATAATTACTTTCAGGCCTGCAGGTTTAAACAAAATACTGTCTGTACCCTAGCCAGTATTTAAAAGACCGAAAAACTGGCTGGCCTTTTTACCAATGACTTCTTTTAGTCACTTGAAGGGCAGCTATACTCCCATGGTTCGTTGATGATGAATTCACAATTCATTTTTATGTGGAATGAATATGGAAATGATGTGGTTTGTTATTGCTCTTACCTGTAGGTGCGTCTGTAGTAGTGTTGGAGGTAATGAGGTCTTGGTAAGGGAATAGAGGCATTTTGATGTACACACCATGCTGATGTTTTGTTTGTGGAAATGTGTTCATTTAAAAATGTGACAGAAGTTTTGTTCATATAATGCTAGACTTTTGGACTTTCTGTCGGTTGTTGTGAACTTGTTGCTTTTGACCTTTGCTTTATAACTATCTTAACTCTTAAAAATAGAGATTTTATTTATACTTCTAGACAAAGCCTGCAGGATGTTTCACTGAACTCCCTTATCCAACTTCTCTTTGCAGCCTGAGATTTCTTAATGCCTCTGCCAACAAACTGGAAATGCTTCCTCCAGCCGCTCTTTCTGAAGAAACCCATAGCATCTTGCAGGAGTTGTATTTGACCAATAACAACCTCACAGATAAATGCGTACCCTTGTTAACAGGCCATCCACACCTGAAAATCTTGCACATGGCTTACAATCGCCTACAGAGCTTCCCTGCGAGGTAAGTAACTAGTTTCACTGCCTCTGGCCCACCAGCGGGTGGGCATCATGAAACATTTTCGCAGCGAGAACTAAATTGCACAGAAATGAGGTGGCACAGGCTGTATTTGAATGTAGTGATACTGCAGCGAGTGGATTCACCTGCGATGCCCTCTTGCATGTTGCTACCCTCTCTTGCATTACACAGACAAGGGAGTGCTACGTGTGGTTTTGATTGCGCTTGAAACTCTTCAACTGGACAACTCTTTTCAACACAGCATCACTGCAGTATGCTTTTGAAGCCAAGCAAGGAGGTCTTCTGTTTTCTCTGGCTTGGTCACTTTGCTTAAACCCGGTGGGTTTCTCCTTATAAGAGATTTGTGAGCATAGCAGTCTGGAAGTGTCCTCTGGAAGTGGACTAAACTCCACTAGGGAAAAATCCTCTCACTTCAGAAGGAGATTCTGCCTTGGCAGCAATTTCTGTACTTTCAATTCACTCTCTTTTAATCAGAAATCTTTCAAGTGTAAGATGTGCTGTAAAGCTGATGGGGTACAACCTTGGAAAAGAGATGCCAATAAATAAAGGAAGAGACATCTCTGTCCTTGTGTGATGTTCTGAGCAGCTGGGCTTCAACAGCAAGGGGGAGGGCGGATGATGAATTAGGGGGAAGGGCTGAGTGGCATGCCAGAAGGTGGAGGGGAAAATTTCGGATGAAGTGAGAAACTAGGGTTGAAAGAAAGGGGAATAAAAGAGGAAAAAGTGAAAGTGAGCTGGTGAGCAAGGGGAATGTAAGCAGAATTAGTCATTTGAAAAGTAGCATTAACAAAACAGTGACAGAAGAAGCACACGTTTTGTTCCACAACTGTGTTAGCGTCTGATGTGAGGAGAGGTGACAGGCACTGCTGTGAAGAAGGATCAAAGTCTGCAATTTAACTTTCTTAAAATAATGAAAACCACTGCTCTTATCACCACTTCAGAATAAAATATGTGTGTCTATTAAAAGAAAAATTCTAAAACTCTTGTTTTCATAGCAAAATGGCCAAGCTGGAAGAGTTGGAGGAAATTGATATTAGTGGGAACAAACTGAAAGCCATTCCAACAACCATCATGAACTGCAGACGTATGCATACTGTAATTGCTCACTCCAACTGCATTGAAGTCTTCCCAGAAGTCATGCAGCTTTCTGAAATAAAGGTAAGGAATGCATGTGCTGTGGAAGAAGCAAGTATAATGCGACTTTAACAATTCTATTCTCTCCTCAGGTTTCTCATTGCTACAGGATAGTATATTTTCCGAAATTACGGAGATCTGACAATTACTTTCTCCTCTGAGGTCATGTGCAAAATATTCACTCCTGTGCTGCTTCAGAGTGGAATGAAAGAAGAGCCTCAAAATCTGATTTTACGCTCACCTTCACTAGATCCTATCTTCCCTGCCAAATAAGTGTTAATTGTCTTCCTGTGACAGTCTGTTATGATACGACTTAAACATTTGGCATGAGCTATGCGTAATTAACTCTTGCTGCCTTGGCAATTGGTTGATTGTGTAGGAATGGACTTTGTTTAGAGCATGTGTTAAAAACCGCTGAAGCTGCAAAATAGGATAGGCCTTGGGGACAGAGATAAATTCCAGGAGCACAGGATTTGAGTATTTAGGCAAGCTACTTTAATTTTCCTAATTGCAGTCATATTTTGCACAACCAGAGGAATGCTTAATCCATCTCTTGTGTGTGTTTCCAAAAGTAATTCTGTACTTTTCCTGACACTTTTTTTTTATGGTACGCGTTCACGCTGAAGAGCACTGCTGCTTATCTTTTGTGAATCAAGTTCCTGCTTCTCACCTGCCCATAGCGCAGAATGTGTCGCACTGCGTGCTGCTTCCCCTGGCCAGAGCTGGGAGATGGTTAACTCGCAGCATACAAATCTTGTGATATGGCAGAAAATCTGTCGTTCTCTGAGGCTGAGAACTGATTACCTATTCATGGACTCAAAACAAGTGTCCTTTGGGCACTCTGTGAAGTCAAAAGGCTGAGTTCCCAGAGCGTGTGCCTCAGTGTCTGGGGTCAGGCACAGCAGCAGGAGCAATAATTCTGTTGGACAGCGAGTCCATGCAAAGATGAGCTTTGTGGTTTTAGCCCGGAAATCTCAAACAAACTTGTGGGCTTTTGTATACTCCTCCCTCTTTGGAACAATGGCCAGAGGAAGCAGAGGGCAATTTAGAATCAATCAGAAGCAAAGCTTTTTTACTTGGAGGAAGAATTGGCGTGGGTTAGTGAGGCCTTGCGCAGTAAACATTTCTTTAAAAGTATGAAAGTAGTGTTAACAAACAAAAAAGGAGGGGATAATGTAAACACGCTTACAGGGAGCAGTTGGCTTTTTCCTTTTGTTTGTGTGTTTTGGGGAAAGCTGAATGTTTTATAAAAGCATCAGTATTTAAAGTGTTACTCTGCCACAACACTTAGCAGAAAAATGCTCTTGGAAGACCTGGCAGTTTCTTCTAGCTGGTTCCCTTTGGTTATATAGTTCTCTTTAGCAGAAGAAAAAGGCATGGACATCACTAACTGTTTTGGGACTGCAGGGATATAGCGTGCGTGACTTCATCTAAGAGGGCACAGTGCTCTAGGTCTGACTCCAAAAGGTGGAAAGAAGCTGCCTGGTCAGTACTTAAGCCTGGTTTTGACTTACATGAGATGAATTCATATAGTTGCCAGATAGGAAGGTATGGTTTTGGGCAAAGGGGTTCTTCTGGCCTCTTGGTGATTACTCTAGGTCAGCGTTGGTGTTTGTCAGTTTGGAGGTCAGGCTTGTGCTGCTTGCCTGTATCTTAACCAGAGCTCTTCTTAGGTACGTGACAGAATTCAAAATGTGCCAAAGTGAGTTCAGAATTTATTGCTTAAGTATGGATTTGGTCATTTCGTGAAATAAGCTTGCTTGTAGCAAAGCACAAAGGTGTATAGTCTTATGTCATCTCTGTGATTATATCATATTTAATGGTTAATTTTAACTGAGGTGGCGTTCAAGCGCTCTAAACTTCTTGGGAGACTCTGTGACCTGAGGTAATGGCTCTTTTGCTTTTGTATTTAATTAGCCTGGGAGACTAACGTGTTATGTTTTTAGAGTCAGTGATACTGGAACAGTTAGTAGCAGCAGTTACTATGCTGTCTGAAATAATTTCATAAGGAAAGCTGATATAAACTATGATGCTTTTACACTTGCAGTAACTTCAGGATTTCCAAACACAAGATCATTTTAGTGCTAAAATTGTCTCTAAGCCTTTTTTACACATGACAATCAAGACTACAGAAGTTACATGTTGTCCTATGTGTTAAAGAGCCTGGTGGATGTCTCTGAGATAACTTACACATTTTTTAGGGGTTTTATTGTATTTTATGACAGTTATTTATACATCAGAGTTAGGTTTATCTGTGCACACTGCAATGTCTTCTGCAAATGGCTGAGCAGCTGGAAGTACACACACCTGAGTCAATGCCCCAGCAGACTCTTCCTTACAGCCATTGTTTGACTTCAATCTCCTTGCCTTACAAAATAAAAAAGGGCATTTTTTTTTTAATTGTTACCCAGTGTCCCAGTGTTCTTTCACAGTTGAGTGGTCCTTACTGCTTGAGCAGAGCTCAGTGACCCAGGCTTGCTTTTCCCACCTGGGACCTGGCTTTACTTTATCATCCAGTTTTTGTTGACTGATGAGTTGCTTCTCTTTCATGGTTGTCTTCTTGGGCTGCTGCGGTGAGGGTGATATGGAGGTTTCTTGTCACAGTTTTTGGTCAAACTTATCTTTCACAGGAGCATTACCTTGAGATCTGAAAGGAGTGAAGATCTAGTTGCAGTAGTATCTTAAAGACGAAGCTCTCAATCTTTGCCTATTTTTGTCCTAGTTAAATAGGTTAGTATCAGTATGGCCGCCTTCATTTGCAACTGGAGGTAACTCAGGTCCCTTCCAGCCTTGAAGAGAACAGTTACAAAGCTGTAAATGCAGCGTAAGCAAATGCTGAATATTAAACCCTGTCTTCCAGCTGGCCCACCCAGTGCAAAATCCTGTGTGCAGCTGCAGGAGTTGTTCTTCCAGTGCTGCATGGGTGGGGCTGAACCAGCTTGCATTAAAATAATGCATAAGGAAATTGGGATCAGTTAGGAAATACGGTTTCCTGCTTGCCTGGGGAGTAGAATAAGGACTAAATTCAACATAGACATGCAGAAAGCCCCTCTTAGACTATTCTTCAAGCAGTACAAATAAAATCTGAGAAATCCTAACCTGATAAATAAGCTGTCTTCACTAGTGCCTAGGAACCAAGCGATCTGCGATAGAGTGTTGCTACCTTTGGCGTATTGGGCATTTAATGAGAACAATAAAATTACTTTACCAATTTTTGTACTTGTTATTCCAGCATGCTTTTCCATCAAATTTGTAATGGCATTGAGGTGTTGAACACAGCAAGGCCTGCTGGCAGCTGCTTTAATCTGCAAAATAATTACTGGCTCTCCGGAAGCAGCAAGGAATTGCGCAGAAGAAAAAAGCTCGCTGGAATAACTGTTCTGTTAAGCTGTCTACTGTTTTGTTTGCCTGACAGATTTAAACGCTGATTTCCTTATCAGGCTTAGATAACGTTAGCAGTTTGTTCTTCATAGATAATAAGGCCTCCATATTAGACAACCTCAGGATTCAAGACTTGGGTCGGAAATTCATTATTTCCGTTGGGTGTATTTAATAAAGTTTTAGGAGATATTTCTTTTCCAGATTTTACTAGGTTACCTTCTTCCAGCTCAGGACACCATTTCTCTGAATATATCTACAAAAATGAAAGTGTCTTGCTTGTATCAATGGAAATTACGTAATGGTCAAAATGTGCAGCTAGGAAAAGCCTCCCCACACCCCTTTGAGCTTTCTGTTTTATTAAAGTTTTGGAAGTCTTTCTCTTTTTGGAGGTTGAAAGTAGAAAGTGGTCTTTCTGAAAGATGTGGGTAGTTTTTCTGTCCTCTGTTAAATAACAGACTGCTCTGTCCTCTCAAATTTTTTTTTTGGCAATTTTTGGTACATGCTACACAGGTGGTCCTGATAGGGTTTAGAGAATTGGTTTTGTTCTAAAATGCCATATTTTTCCCTGTGTATTGACTTTCATCTGGATATGCAGCTTTAAATAATGTTTGTTGGGGGATTTTGTCATTCTCGTGCACTTGTTCTAGCTAATTTGTGCTTGGCTGGAGGATAGCCAGCGAGTGTCTCTGCTTTTTTGTATCGTACTTTTTCTGAAATATTTAAGCTTTATTTTTTTTTCACTCATTTTATTGACTTCATATTTAAATACAAATCCATCTAAGATCACATGAATTAAAACCATGGTTAAAACTACTCCAATATTTTTTCCTTTGCCTGTACTCCTCCTCCCCTCCACATACATTCATAACCCTGCTTATTTTAATATCCCTCAGTAAATACTGAATTCCTGAAAGCCTGCTCATGCTCGTGCTGGTTTAACTGACTTAGGAGGAGGGACTGCTATGCCAGTGGCTTAGAAGCCTCAACTGTATTTATCTCCATTTCCTTTATCTATTAAAAGACTGGTTTCGTCAGTAATGTTTTTTCTTAAATACTTGAAAATACACTGACCATCTTTGTGAAAGAGCAGGCAAAACTTACTAGGTTTGTAACTAGATGACACCTGGCCAGAGATGGAAATGAAGGGAACATATTTCTAGGTGTCCCAGACATCTGGTAAGATGGCTAAATGCCATATGAATTTCTTTTGTAAGAACCACTTACTTAAATGAAATGAATGGTCTTAGGTCTCAGTTGCAGCCTTTATTGTTCATGAAACATGCATTACTACGTTTAATCAACGTTTGTATGATCTTGATGACAGCTGAGTTCTCTCCCTTATTTGGCTGCTTTCCTTTTGCAGTGCGTGGACCTAAGCTGCAATGAACTGAGTGAAGTCACATTGCCTGAAAACCTGCCTCCAAAACTGCAAGAGCTGGACCTGACTGGAAATCCCAGATTAGCCTTGGATCACAAAACCCTAGAGCTGCTGAAGTAAGTTACCTTACAGAGCTGGGGAGGGGGCAGAACAGCTCTTGTCACTAGGATGTGACAAAACCACAGTACACAGAAGTGAAAATCTCTTTCAAGGAGTATGGCTCCACTGTCACTGCATCAGAAACTAACAAATTATGTGCATAGGTCAGAAATTGATGCTTCATTAAAGAGGATAACTTTACCCACGTCAGTTCAGTTGCTTTCAGCTGTAACTCCTGAAGGGGTCTGCTAGTCTGGTATCATCACTATTGGTCCAGTTTGATCTCCATTTTACTTCTGATACTAGATTCAGTCGAAATACTTATTTTATTCCACCATTAAGATGCCAGTAGCTGCTTACTAACTTTTTTGCTCACATTCATCTGCTTGGGTCTGTCTCAGCCATGATGCTGCTTTTTACCTCTTCATATACTATTTCTTGTTAACCTTCATACCTCCGCTTTTGGTCTAGAAATAAATATTTTTTTTTTATTTTTTTTTCATATATAAACCTTTCCTGAAGACTCGCATCTCCCACTCTGCTTGCAGCAAAGCTAGTTCCCTTGCTCTGGGACCCTCTGTTTTCTTCCTGTCTACCTGTTTGTTTCCTGCCCTGGGACTTAAGGGTTATCCTTAACTGAAATTTGCCAAGTGCCTTGTGCCTCCTTGTGCAGTGTGTTGGGAAACTGTTGCATTAAAACATATCATCTGTGGACAGCAGTGCCGCCTTGAGCTTTTCTTAAGTCCTGAAGGGAATTGCACCAGCTCTGAGTTTCCTTCTAAGTCTCTTCGATCTTTAAATATTGAATGATTCCAAGAAGGGTTGATTTACTTTTTAAGCGTTGAGCAGTTGCTTTGTGTTGTTTGCTTTTAAATGGTTAAGATCAGACACTGGAGTAGTAAACCTTATCTGCTGTGCAAGCAAGGGAAACTTACAGTCTGAGTTTGCTTTTAGCTTGAATCAGCAGATTTTATAAAATGTAAATGGAAATTTGAATAATGATGAGTTTTCACAGATAAAAAGAAGAGTCCATGTTTTGCAGCAGAGAGCGAAGAAAAGGGGCGTTCCTCTGTTTCAAGAGCTGCTTTATTGTATACAGGAAACCTTCTTGAAGAAGCAGTGTGTAATGTTGGTTCATAGGGGGAGAAATAATTTTATGTATTACAAAGCTAATTGAATTGTGTTGAATCTTAAAGTGAAAGATCAGCTTTTCTTGTCTATAACCCAGCAGACAAGATGGGTAAGCCAGTTTCTTGCCACTTTAGTATTTAGGCATCGTGCCCTATAGCAGTATTGTACAAATTTAAGTCCTAAGTAGTAGAAGGGTGGAGTGGCCTGGTTACATGCCATATTTTCACTGGTGTATGTGTTGTCTTTAATTCACAGAAAACTTCTTTCCTTCTTGTGTGTACATTTTGTTTGGTTATTTGTTTGGGGTTTTTTGTTGGTTTTTTGTTGTTTTTTTTTAAATAAATTATTCTTAAGACTTCAAGTCTATTCTCATTCCTAATATTCATTAGCCACAGTCAGGTGTTTCAGGCCTCCTGAGGGGCTTCTTAGTGTCTGTGCTGATATACTACGCTGACTTCTAGGCTGTACTGCTGTAATTGACTGTGAGGGAGGAGGTGCTCCTTTCCCTTGGTTTTTCTGGCAGGCACAAAAATACTTGTGCACTTGGTACTTTTTATATCTTCCTTCTGCATGCAAAAGGCAGCTCTCCATCTGTGCCCTGGCAGGATTCAAGCAGGTAGTAGGTTAATATGTGTTCTCAGTGCTGGTGAGAAGAAGAGTCCTGTCATGCATGCTTGCTTTCTGAATATGCATGGAGATCTTAAAAGGAGTCTTGCATGCTTAGGAGGATGTTGCCAAGTGACTTATTGGATGTAGGCATTTTCAGTAGCAATTAAAATGAAAAAAAAGAAAGAGATGCTGCTACTCTGATTTTTAGGAAAGAGCATCTAGTTCTATTGTAGCAGTCATTTTAAATTGGGGGGGAAATAAACCATGCAGTCTGCAATCCTTAGCCCATATTTCCTGCATATGATGTGCTGCTGGTTGTCATTCCTTTTCAGGCATGTGGTCTATTTGTAGTGGTGCCACTGAGGAAGCTGAAAGCAATGCGTTGAGGTAGCTTTTGTCACCACTGCTGGGAAGCCTTGAGACAACTCTGGGTCCTTGACCTACCCAGAAACCAGGGGTCAGTCAACCCAGTTCAAAAAGAAACAAACAGAAAAACTTATTTGATCCAAGTTCCTCTGCCCTGGAGGATAAGTGCCTTGTCATGAGACATCTGCAAAGAAAGTATGTTTGCTTGTGTGTGTAGTGTCTTGCAGGTGCAGACAGAATTCAAATCTCTGCTACTTTAGAAGAGATCCAGGTTTCCAGTTTGATTTGGGGTCAGATAATCTTTTGTAGTGCTCTCGGTACGATGTTTGCCTCCTGTTTGTCACACAGAGGGCTGCAAAACCAAGGGCCTAAAACACCAGTGGTTCAGACATTATTTATGTCATTTGTTTGCTTTTAATCTGACCTCGCTGATGTACATCCTGACTATTAGTGTAAAAAGAAATCGAACTGGATGTGACAGTACTTCAGGTTATTTGAGGAAGGCTGTGCAGCGCTGAAAAGACTTTTCTGTGTGTTCAGGTCAGGTGGGGGTTTAGATAGAGAAAAATGAATGCTCATAGTGAACAGTTAGATCTTTCTGCTTGTGTCCTTTTATGATTCATTTGGTTCATGAAAGGTTCGGGTGCCTTTGAAGTGTCTGCAGCGTGTGGGGAGCTGCTTTCCCTGCCTTTGGAAGGGAGCAGGGGGGAGGTCATCTCTCCCCAGCAAAGCAGGGCTGCAAAGAGAATGGTATAAACAGAAAGGGCTGGGCCCTTTTTAAGTCTTTACTACACTGCGTGAGATATATGAAATTCAGGCTAAAGGCTATGTTGGTAGTAAATTGGAGGGTAGAGGATCAAGGGCCTAAGCAAAAATTGGATGGCACAACTGGGGAAAGCAGAAGGGCTACGCCTGCTGTCAGGACCGCAGGCTGGCTCTTGAAGGTTGGTGCAGGACCAGGGTGGAGCGAGTTTCTGTTTTGTGGGCATTTTCATGGAAGGTTGTTAGTATACATTGCTGTTTCTAAAGAATTTCTGTTTTCTTTTTTAGTTCTTTTTTTTTTCCCATGGATCATACAGTGGGTTTCATTTGAGTACAATGAAAAGAATACGGAGACTTGTTACTAAAATGGGTGGGAGAGATGTACAAGTTAAAAAATCACTTCCCTGTACTGGCTTTCATCAAGCTAGTGACAAATTTGCCTTGTATTCTTACTGGGACAGGTTTGAAACAAATAGCTCAGGGGTGAGGGCAGGGAAAGAATAGCCAGCTAAACAAAATAGTGCAGCTGGCACCCTCAGAGAGGCTCAGTTATTTACTGCTTTTTTGTTCTTTGTATACAGACACATAGAAGTAACCACTTTGGATGTCCTGCTTCATGTTCTTCTATTAAATGTATTACTAAGAACTGGGAGGGAAAAAAAAAAAAAGATGTTATCTTCACATTTTAAGCTGCATCATGTCAGCACTTCAATCCATTGCATCTTTCCCCTTTCCTTTCTCCTTGCAGCAATATCCGTTGCTTCAAGATCGACCAGCCCTCAGCCGGTGATGCTTCAGGAGCGCCGGCGGTGTGGAGTCACGGTTACACAGAAGCATCGGGCGTTAAGAACAAGTACGACCTGGCATGGTTTTTATTATACGTGCATCTTAGCAGAGCGCCTCTGTGCTGATACAAATAAATCCTTTTTTCAGTGAAAGTTTGGGGGTTTTGGGCCTCACAAAGGCAGAGGCCATGCCATGACTCTATATTTGTATACTGGGCCCCTGCCTGCCTCTCCACTTTGGTCTTTGTTAGGGAAGTTGCTAAGATACAAGTGTAACTGACAATTTTGTCTATGCAAGACTCTGGTACTTGCAAAAGATCTGAGCATTTAAAAGCATTTTCCTCTTTGCAAAGCTTCTTTATCTTCAACCAAAGGATGTTTACCAAGCAAATCAGAGATACTAAAGGAAGAGGCAGAATGGCCAAAACGCTGAATATTCATAGTGTGCAGGGCTCCTGTGACTAAGGCAGCACTTGACAAATAATGTACCAAGAGTCTGCTAGTCTCTGTGTTGCTGGCAGTGTGATGAATCTTTCTTTGTCCCTTAAATACCTTTTTAGAAATCTTCTGCTACCTAGGTTTCCGTAGGGAGTGCCAGCAAGCCTTTACTTAAGTGATTTAACTCACAACTTGGTCATCGGCATGTTAAATCACAAGGATGGCTTTTGGAGGGGGAAGTGCCGTTTAAACTCATGTTGTTTCACAGATAATTTTCCCCCTATTTCTACAAATAGGGGACTTGTTCACATGCTGAAAAGGAGGAAGAATCTTTAGGGCTTGGCTTCAACTTCCAGTATAGTTTCCTCCACATCTTACCACTATTGATGGGCCTGACTCTTCTCCACACTCTTCTCCACATTCTCAGAAAGCGGTCCTGAAATACCTGTGAACAGAGGTGGTTAAAACTAGCTCTCAGACCAGGCTGTCTCTCTCTGGTCAGAATGACGGAGATGAGAAACTAGTAGTGGGTGGCAACCTTGATGTTCTCCCGTTTTGTTTTTTCACTAGGCTGTGTGTGGCAGCACTTTCAGCCAATAACTTCTGCGACAACCGAGAGGCACTTTATGGTGTTTTTGATGGTGACCGCAACGTGGAAGTGCCGTATCTGCTGCAGTGCACAATGAGCGACATCTTAGCAGAAGAGCTGCAGAAAACAAAAAATGAGGAGGAATACATGATCAACACTTTCATCGTTATGCAGAGGTGAGTATTGGATCTGAAACCCTTTTTTACCTTGTGTATGCTGACTAGGTAGTTTGTTTGCTTTCAGGTCAGACACCTGCTCTTTTCTTGCTTCACAAAAATGTGAGAGGGGGAAAAAAGCCTTGGTATCTGACTACATTGTTTTCTTTTATTGGTTGTTTTGTGAATATTGCCCTCTGTTCCTTTCAGGTGTGGGGAGAAAAATCCCAACACCTCCCCACCCAAACAAACAAAACCAAAAACCAAACAACAAATCTACCTGCAGTTACTAAGTGCTGATGACTAAGTGGTGGGTGGAGGTTTACTCTTTTTTGGTATCTTTTTTTAAGTCTTACAATTCATAGTTGGCCGTAATCAAGTCATTGGTATGAATCTCTTGGTCATCTTTTAAACTTCCTTACTACGACTGGCTGCAAAGCCTGGGCTGATCCTTTCTGTTTCTCTGTACCAATTCAGGTTATTTAAGGCTACGCATATATTTAAAACATGTAGTCTGACTCCTTAGAAGTGTCTATCTCCTGTCATCCCTTCTGCCTTAGAATATTATTTGAGCAGGACTCATCCAAATAGCTTGTGATACGATAGCTGTGAGTGTAATAGTAGCTCTGTGTAGTGGTTTGGAAACCTGCGTGCGTGCTGTTCTTGACAGAAGAAGAAATTGTGCCTGGGGAGACACCGAGTGAAGGAGGACTACGAAGGGAATTGAACAAAGGAGAACGAAGAGGTCAGGGAAACAAAAGAGAAAGCAAATAAGCAGCTTAGAGACTGAGGAAATGGATCAAGTTAAAAGTAGCATTGCTTATTGCTCAATTGCTGCACCTGTGGAAAGGAAAAATACTAATGTTCTGTATCAGGAAAGATGGAGGCAGTAGGGTGGTATTAAACCTTACAAGAGGGGAAAATGCTTCCTTCCCATAATTGCTTATAACTGTGCTTTAGACCAGTAGCTGAGAAGGTGGTTGACGTATACTTAAAACATTCAAAAATAATAACAAATTTGAGTATCGAAAGTACTTATCAAGTGGTTTTGTTTACTACTAATGCAATTCCACAGGAATGTGGCATTCCTACAGAAAGCTGCAGCTTTTTTTTTTTCTTGTCTCAAGCCAAAATAAGCTAACCAGTTCTTTGGAGAACAAGAAATAGTATTCATTCCAGTAGTGTTTAACCATTCATTGAGGATTATTACAGATGGTATGCAACACTCCTGAAGTGTATTTTTAAAAAAAATTAAATTAAAAAAAGCACATTGAAGCTTGGTTACAGATGTAGTTGCGCATTCTTTCACTGGGATTTTAAATCATAAGTTCTTGCCAGCTATACCTAGCCTTAGCATAAAATTTAGTAACCTCTGTAATTAACATGCTAATTACTGTAATTCCTAATTACTATAGGAGAAGGCCCTGATAAACAAGATACTGGGAAGGATGGGATTTTTTTCACAATCTAGTATTGAAATGAATTTACCTTCTAATGACAGGATTCTGAAAACTTTTTTACTAAAAAGATTTACTTCTGAAAACTGTTTTATCCGCAAATATATTTTTTTTTTCACTATGACTCCTGATAAAACAGCAGGCTTAAATATTTCTAAGAACCTATTTAACAGGCTAGTAACTGACAGGATAAATGAGAAGTGTGCCTTCTTACAGTGGAGTTAACAGCCGCTGTGCTCTTTGGTTATCATTTCATACTTTAAGACCATTATTCTGAAGACATCACAAAACAGTGAACTTCTGCTTTCTGTTTTTGCTCAAAAATAGAGCTTTTACAGTTAGAATTATTGTTTTTATAATAAAACCTGTAGCTTCAGAACCCAAAGAAACCAGCTGGATAATAGGAACCTCTTTTTTGATAGTCCTCAGTACTTCTCTAACCCTCTCTGTTTCCCTCAATCTGACCTTTAAAACAAATGTCTTCAAGGTATAGAGGGAGAGAGACAACCGTGTGAGTCTTAAAAGTGCAAAGATTTTTTTTTTGTTCTAAAATTGAGCAGATTTGAGCGTCTGTATATACGTGTAAATAACACACTGCCTGAGAGTTGCACGTGATTTCTCTAGTGTCGCAGTTTTCAGTGGAGACTCTTGTTTCTGTCCCAGTGATCCAATAGAGTCAATGCCCTGAGTGCTTGTGGTTCCAGAACGGCGGTTGTTTCTGCGTAGTACCCGTAACACTTGTTTTCCAATTAAGGAACAATCATTGTTTTGTTTAAATTCCAGGAAACTTGGAACAGCTGGACAAAAACTTGGAGGCTCTGCTGTCCTTTGCCATATAAAACATGATCCCATGGACCCTGGTGGATGCTTCACGCTAACCTCAGCAAACGTGGGGAAGTGCCAAACCGTTCTCTGCCGGAATGGGAAACCTCTGCCTTTGTCCAGGTGTTACGTGATGAGTTGTGAAGAAGAGCTGAAGAGGATTAAGCAGCATAAGGCCATTATCACAGAGGTTAGAGAACGGTTAGGGGCTGTTGCAACTTGCAACTTCCTTGGAGAGTATTTGCACAGCAATGCATGAAATTACATGTCGATATTAGTAACTAAGAGGTAGTATTAATGGTATGGTTCCAGAGTTGTGCTTTTCCTTTCAAGGTGATTCATATATGCAATTAAGTTAGCATGCAATCAAGTTGCTTTTCCATCCCATTGCCATGCTGGATTTTAGTTAGCTTCAGGGAGTGAGCAACTGTGAGCATGTTGCATTGAAACAGGAAAGCAGACACCCTCCTCCTAGTGGGGAGAGGAATTGCAGTGTTGGAGCTGTCTTGAAGAGCCTCTCCAATCGAAAAGGATGAGAGGGCAGAGCACTTGAAGCAGTGCCATCCTTCCCTTAGGAGACTCCTTGCTCCTGGCAGGCTGACTTCCCTGTCTGAGCTCCTGTGTTTCCAGAGTTGCCCTTTGACAGGCGGCTCTTGAAGAGAGCACTTGCCCAAAAGGAAAACCCATCCTGTGGTCAGCTGAACCATGAGAGAGAAAAGTATTTGTTCCCTTCTTACAAGCTTGAAGCCACTGCTGTCAGTTTTGCTTTGCCTTGTGGAACGCATACATAGGAACAGATAAATACTGAATCCTTCTGATGGTGGAGGAAAGGGCGGAAAACTCACTGCTGTATGCTCATGAGCAGGGTGTGCATGTGTGTGTAGGGGGGGTGGGGTGTGTGGAATAAGTCGTGTGCCTATTGATCTTGTCAGGGAAAGGTGACAACTGGGATCTCAAACGTGACAAGTTGGAAGGGAGTCACTCCAACATAGTGTGCAGCACTGAGGCACGCTCGTTATGTTGTTCCATAGAGGAAAAGGGAGATTTCTGCGATGAATCTTAAGATGACTCACTGATTTCACGCATGTTGATGGCTTATCACTGCTGTCAGCCTTCTAATGGGGAAGTTAACAAGCCGACAAGGGTTTTTTTTCTTCTCAGTGGTTTTAAAGGGGAAGCTCTTTTTAGTCTTGGTTCACTTTTCTGTGGTTATCGGCTTTATAATAACCACTGCAGTCATCAGCTGGACCAAATGAGTGTGAATCCTCACCTTTGTTGTTCTTCTCGAACGCACAATCAGCAGGGTGCAGCTATCCCCAGCAGGCTGACAGATAGCCAGAGTTGCTGTTTCAGACATTTGCTCTGCTTATTCTGGCAGCTTGGATTCTAACCAGGACAGGATCCTGGGATTTGGACGTGACTGGGATTTACTTCTCAAATACGTCCATTTTTACTGTAATTTTTCCCTTCATATAGTACTCCTCCTCCCCTTGGAAATGTCATATCTAAGTGGAAACGTAGTAAGTAATTGGGGCATGTAAAACATTTCACTACAACTCAGCTGACTGAGAAATGCAGACTTGCTCTCTGCTGCATTTGACTTGCATGCTTCATTTAAAGTCTTTTTCTTTTTTTTTTAAATGAACTTTTGTTTCCAAAATGATGAGCCAAGATGAAATGTACAATTGTTACAGCTGCAAGAGAAGAGTCATAACCGAATGACCTGCCCCTGTATCAAATGGAGCTGTGTGTGGCTTTGCCCTGAATACAGCCAGATAGCGTGGGTGGAGGAGGGATAAGTCTGACTCACTGGTAAAACATTAGTCCAGTTGGCTCTCGCAGCTGCAGGAGCAGAATAGATGGCTCTTTGTTGCAGACTTCTGCTTTGTTGGTCTGTGCATAGGTGATGCTGATGACAAATCAGTAGGGTGTAGGAGGCACAGTGCGGGATTGCAAACCAGCCATTGCTGTGCTCTAATCCCAGCTCTGTCACGTCCTTGCAAGTCACTTTGCTTTTCTGTCTTTTTGTCTGTAAATGGCGGTGTTGGGGGTACTGCAAAACCAGCCATCAGTAAAATGCAAGGAGACGCAGGTGCTGTGTGTCGTTGTCTGCTTTGTTTCCAGTTTCCTCTCCTCTCTAATTTCAGGATGGCAAAGTGAATGGCGTGACGGATTCAACAAGAATCTTGGGGTACACCTTTCTTCACCCAAGTGTGGTGCCGCGTCCTCACGTCCAGTCCATCACCCTAACTCCACAAGATGAGTTCTTCATTCTGGGGAGCAAGGGGCTGTGGGACAGCCTCTCGATGGATGAAGCAGTGGAAGCAGTCAGAAATGTGCCTGATGCACTGGCAGCCGCGAAGAAGCTTTGCACTTTGGCCCAGAGCTACGGCTGCAACGACAGTATCAGCGCTGTCGTGGTTCAGCTCAACGTCACAGAGGACAGCTTCTGCTGCTGTGAACTTAATGGGGTCCCACCCCCCAGCCCAGGCATTTTCCCCCAGTCTGTCAATGTGGTCATCAAGGACAGGCCAACAGATGCGCTTGGGATGCCATCTTCGAGCAGCGGCATGGCTTCGGAGATCAGCAGCGAGATCTCCACCTCCGAAATGAGCAGTGAGGTGGGGTCCACAGCCTCCGACGAGCCTCCCCAGGTAGCCATGAACGAGAACAGCCCGGCCTACCCGGGGGAGCAGCGCTGCATGCTGCACCCCGTCTGCCTGTCCAGTTCTTTCCAGCGGCAACTCTCCAGCGCCACCTTCTCCAGCGCCTTCTCCGACAACGGCCTTGACAGCGATGATGAGGAGCCGATTGAGGGGGTGTTCACCAATGGCAGCCGCGTGGAAGTGGAAGTGGACATCCACTGCAGCCGAGCGAAGGAGAAGCAGCTTCTCCAAGTGCCGGTGGAAGCCAGCGACGAAGGTATCGTCATCAGTGCCAATGAAGACGAGCCTGGCCTTCCCAGGAAAGCTGAATATTCTGCCACGGGCACAATAGGGCGCCGGCGGGGCAACGGTTCTGTGGCTCCACAAGAGAGGAGCCATAACTTAATTGAAGTTGCAACGGATGCGCCGCTCAGAAAAACAGGGGGCTACTTTGCTGCTCCAGCACAGCCTGATCCTGACGACCAGTTCATCATCCCACCAGAGCTTGAAGAAGAAGTCAAGGAGATTATGAAGCAGCACCAGGAACAACAGCAGCAGCAGCAACAGCAGCAGCGGCAGTGTCCGACGGACCACCTGGCAGACTATTACGATACACCACTATGACCCACTCTATTTACTGCTCAGAAATAAACTAACAAACAAGGAGACTCGAGTGTGGGACCCAGTGGGCTCGCATTACAGCAGGGGTTTTCCTTATCCTTTTCCTTTGTATACTTCCTTTTCCTTATCCTGCCACTACAGATAACTGCAGCTTTTCAGTTTGTTAGGTTTAATATTCACTGACTTTCTTCTAGAGACGCTTGACCGGTAAAGTTTAAAATAGTTAACCTTCCCTTAACATATCACGTGTAAAAACAAAAAATAATAAAAAAAATAATAAAAAGGTTTAATATATTGCTGGGAAACAGATGATGATGTAATATTTTTTAAAATGGCTTGTTTGTTTTGTTTGAAAAGCAGGGCAGTAGCCAGTGCTAAATGATTTAAGTAATATTGTAATACTGTATTTCTTTGAGAGAAAAGGCTTTTTTTGGTCTTGAAAATGATAGACATTTGTAGAATATGGAGACTAACTCCTAGGAGTTGCTTTACTCTTTCAGGTGACTTAAGTCACTGAGATTCACTAATTTTCTCTGAGAGAACAGCTGATTGGGAAATTCCTGTAAATAGCTCAGTGTTGTATAGTGATGCTTCCATGTTTTGTAGCCTTGGCATTAAGGACACAACCTTCAAAACTGACCTTTTTTCTTAAGCGACTCTTTGGGCCATGGTCATTGAACGTAACGGACTGCGTGGCTGTGTACAAGTTAGCTAGAGCCGAGATGGTGTAGACCATTTAAAGAAACCCACTTTTTTCGTCTGGTCTCTTTCTTTCCTTACTTTTGCAGACACGTTTTGTTTGTGTTCCTTACTGCTGCCACAACCAGCATGATTGTATAGAGCTCATTTGCTGTAGAACATTTACATACCAAGAGTTATATTAAAGCCGAATGCACAAATGAACATGTCATAATTTTTGTTATAATAAATATGAAATTTACACCTGATGTCTGCTTTTATGTCTGAGTAGCTGAGCAGCAGCTTTCAAACAGCAGCTTGCTGTGCTTCATCAGCCTCTGCTCACTTGGAACCAAGAAGCGTTGAAACTTTTTCGGCTCGATCGCATTTTTACACTAACTGCGGAAGCTCACGTGTACTTTTTGAATTTAAAGGCCATGCAAAATGGCCTTTAAAAGATACAAAACAACTCTCTGAGGAATTGACCTGTTTCTTTCTTTCTTTCTCAGTACTAATTCAGCGCTATTGATTTGCCCTTTGCCACAGTATTGACCATGCCAGAAGACCGAAGAGGAGCGGTGGTGTGGCTCTATCCCACTGGGTCCGAGTAACTGAAGACAGAAACGATGAAGGGATAATGCGGGCTAAGAAAAGGGAGAAAGAAACCATTGGATACGGAGAGAAGAGGGAGAAAGTAAGGAGAAGGTGGAAAAGTGAACTCAAAGCTACCTACGTAAATTCAGATTTGCTTGAATGTGTTGAATGAACATGAGTTCAATGGCAGGTTGACTTCGGCATTTTTTTTGTGATTCCTGTGGGAAAGGAGCAACACCCTTTTTGCCTCCAACCAGCTGCTCCAGTTTACGTGTCACTCTTTAAAAAGTTGAATTAGTGCGTGATCATGACAGTGTCTTGCTCCTGCTTGACATTTGGTCTGTGTTTTGGGAGAGGACTGTGGTAACAGGCTGTTGTCCTATTCTGTTCTATGGTGAAACAGCTGAGTTAGGACAGGATTGTGTTAACAGGAGATTTTGAGTTTCTTTCCCTGTAAATAATAACAGTAACAGCAGAGGAGCAACCATGAAGATACCTGGTTTGGTAGATGTTTATAGCACTGTCTACTGTAGATCTAGAAGATTGTACTTTATTGTAATTTGAGCTTCAAAATATCTCTTTCTTAAAGAAAACTGATTAAATAATGTATTTTAAAAAAAAGCTTATGGTTTATTGGCTAGTAACTCTCCGATGTTCTTTGGTGTAAACAGTTTGTTTATTTCAAATTTTGTCGAATGATTCATTTTTGTTGCTCTCCTTGGAACGTGCTGTCTTTTTTTTTTTTCTTCTGTTTGGAAGTTGCTTGAGACTGAAGGTGATAGCTAGCAGGGACACCCCCGTGGCCTAGGCAGGTGCTTACCATCTGTGGTCTCTGTTCATGATAAGGTGCCTCTGGTGTGCTGCACACGTGGCACTCTGGAGAGGGGAGCAGAGGTCAGAGTAGGGGTGGAAGGGGAAACATTTCATGCGAGTTAAAGTTTGGCCCAGTGCTGAGAATGGACGCTCCCTGCTGTCCCCTTTTTTCATGTGGAGTATATGCACGTGGGCTACATAAAGACTTTCCCTTCCTTTCATTTGAAGGACAGACTTCAAGAACTTGCCAGCCCCTGTGGCATGAGCCCCTTATGGGCACCAGTGCAGGTTCTCTCCTTATGCCCGTACTTTGAAACATGGATGGTCAAAACTGACAACCCACCAAAGGCTGCCGCTTTCAGCACGGTACCTTCCGTAAAGTTAGCGACGGCATTCTGGAGTCAGGGCTGCTGTAGCATCCAAGTGAGAGGATTTTGGCTGAGGAATTGTACCTGTTTCTGGTCTGCCTGAAGAAGGCGTTTGCGTTCCTAGCCTGTCGTAACAAGTCATGATGTGCAGGACTGATGCATTCATAGGGACTTCATCCCTCTGCTGGGCTTTCCGTAACTTGCTGGACTAGATCAGTAGGTTGGATGGCTGGGAGCATCTTTGGAAAGTTTAGCATTTATTTTTAAACGAGGGCAAAGGGTATTTTGTTCTGGCTTTAAACTGGGACTTGGAAAACAAGGTATGGTTTTTGCAACTCGTGACCTTTCTGGACGTTGTTCCCCTCTTTCACAAAAGGGGGTTAGTATGTTCTTACCTCGGGAGGACTGAAGCTGCAGTCATCGATTTCATCTAGGGGTGTTACTGTTGTACATGATTTTATGACTAAGTGCCCGGTATATTCTACACAATTTTGACCTACGGGGAACTATCTGTCTTGAACGGGGAAGTGGATTTGTTTCCAGAACTTGACAGCTGTAGCGGGGGCAAAGGCTGGGGGCTAAAAAGAAAGGAAGGCTTTCATCTGGGGAAAATGCAGGGCCGTGTTACCTTTATAATCAAACCTTTCATGTCCTTTGAAACTGGCCAATAGCAGTTTCTGAGACAAGCAGAAATGCATGAACAGGAGGAGGGAGATGGCTGCTGGCAGAAAAATGAGCATATTTGCATTATTTCCTGGAAGGTAACTTTAAATAGGAAGCTATGGTGGTATTGAGAAGTAACTCAGTTGCTCACGTGCTGGTATATGCGAGCCTTTTTTCTGTGGCATAAAAGCTCTTTTCTTGCTTTCTGCCGTAGTGCTCTAACATAACGCGTTGTGCTGTGCACGAGCAGCCCGTTGGTGTTCTGCTTGTGCACTCGGCGGGTGGCACCACCATCTTCTCGTTGGTAACCTGTGCTGTGCTGGCAGGTTTACTTGCCTCCGGCTTACTGCTCTTGGAGTGAGCCGACTATGTCCGTGCGGGTTGTCTCCCTCACTCCTAGGAGAATGTTGGGCTGCGACTGTAGCACCCCCTGTGTTACACTTCACACAGTCTCTTTGTAGTGATCTCAGCCAGATCACTAGCCATCGTGCTTACAACTCACACGTGTAATTTTCTAGCAAATTTTATGTATTTATTTTTTTAAGCATAACTTTGCCCCTTCAGAAGCACATTTGGGTGGGGGTGGGTGTTAATGAAGTGTCACGCACGCCTTTGGAGGCAATTTCTGCATCTCTGCCCTTGTCATGGATGATGCCTTTTGGGTTCAACCTTGCAGCTGGAGGCTTGCAAATGTTCACTTGAGTGAGTTGGTCGGGATAACCGAGGGAACAGTTTATGGATGTGGGGTGCAGAAGGGCGTGAATTGCCGCCAGCGGAGCAGTAGGTTTCAAAGGAGTAGAGAGAACAGTAGCTTTAGCCCGGTCAGCCTCATTTCCCTGGACGCTGCCTGCCGTCCATGAAGAGATGAGCTTTTCTAAGGGAAGAGGGGCCTCAAGTCATAAACTGAGCAGTTCTCAGCAGTGCTCTGGGGTCAGGTCCCGCGGAGCTTTGGCCGCAGGGGGAGCTGCGTGGCCAGGAGTTGGTAATAAATAAATAAATAAATCTTTCGGGCTCAGCTGGAACCAGGACATCTTGGTGTCTGCTGAATGACTCTACGTTTACTTTTTTCTG
The DNA here is from genome assembly GCF_963924245.1 of Chroicocephalus ridibundus. NCBI lineage: Eukaryota > Metazoa > Chordata > Aves > Charadriiformes > Laridae > Chroicocephalus > Chroicocephalus ridibundus. The sequence goes on along the minus strand of NC_086285.1, from coordinate 79,776,082 downwards.
TTAACCTGCTTTACTGTCCTGCTTTGTTAATTCAATTGACTTGCTTCAGGGCCAACTTATTGCACTCCTGTTGGATTAATTGATTTGTTTCTTACTGATTTAATTGTTACCTGCATGCTCGCACTGCTTGCAGTGAAGGTTTCATGGAGTGCTGCATGAACCGGTGTGTTCCTCCTGATTGCCTGCGTTTTGGTGAGGGGGTACGATGCATCCGACGCTGATGGTGTAAGTGTTCAAATGCCAAACCTTAACAAGACTGCCGCTTCTATAGAAAGACTAAAAGTTAAAATTCATCTGCTGCCTGGGAACAAGTAAAACCCTTTGCAGCCATTTCAATCAAAAGGTGAGGGTGGAAAAACCTTAAATATTTCATGGATTCACAGCAGCCCCAGGTCAGAATCAGTGTACAATTTATCTAGGACATCAGTGGGGGAAAACGTTCCTTGTTTGCTCCAAGTCCCTGGTCCCTTCTTTCCCCCAGACTTTATTTACATTTCCACTCCTGTTGAGTTCAACAGTTATCCCTTAGATCATCCTTTCTTAGGCTGGGAAGTTGGGATTCACCTGCGGTTGACTTTGGATATCTTGTCCTACCTTTTATCTCCCGCGATGAGCTAAGCTTTGCCCTCTGGGTTATGGCTGAGGCAGGATCTGAGCGGGGCAGACGCTATCTCATCGTTTTTTCCATATTTTCATAATATTGTAAGCTGAAAGGAGATGCTCTATCTGCAAGAGCTCGTCAGGAGCATGACGGCACTGCAGTGTCTAATAACTGCGACGTGACAGAGACCTGGGACAGGCCGGGCTGGGCGGCTCCCTGGCAGGGAGACCCAGGAGTAGAGGAGCCCTGGAGGCTTCCTGCTGCAGGAGAGCCAGAGAGCCTGGTTTCCTGCACCTCAGCCTTGGGGGAGAGGACAAAGTCGGCAGTACCGAGGTTGGGAGGTAGTGCCTGCTGGTGGACAAGGTTTAGCTGTCTCTCACTGCCCCGTCCCCCATTAGGGTCTCCATTCCAGTGTCCTGCTGCGTGTCGCAGCCCCTGGCGCCCGTTCCATGTTTTCATCTGAGCTCATTCTTCTCTGTCACTCGTCAAAACTTCATCAAACAACCAAAAAAGGGGTCTTTTACCAGTGGTTCTGTGGAAGCGCCTTTGGAGACCTGTGTTTAGGGTATGTAGGTGACTCAGGGGTCCCAGGGGCCAGCAGTGGCCAGGGATGGGGCTGAGAGGCCTTTGGGAGCCCCCGGTGGGAGCCTGGGCACTAGACGATGCTCTGAGCACAGCAGGTTCTTCTCCTCCCTGTCAGATTAAGCACAGCTGCACCGAGAGAAATACGTGTATTTTAACAGTAAAGTTGTCAGTATTGACTCACAGAACAGATGGAATTGTTTTGCTAATTAAATGCATGCTGTTGAATGCTTTAACGAAAATTGGGACGCAGAACTACGAAGGAAGGCTTGTGTAGCAGAAGTACGTTAGTGACTGGTGAGTAAGATGCTTTTTCATTGTAATCCCTCCTAAGGAGAGAGACACCAGCATTTTGTAAAAAAAAAAAAAAAAAAAAAAATTTAAAATCTTGCAGTAGGTGCACTTGCAGTTAGTACTGATTTTGGTCCTGAAAACAGAACATAGAAATGGAATTATAGAATATATAGTGACGTACTGTGCATAGAATAGCAAAATACTCTCTGCTCAACTGTATTTAAAAATGGGTGGCACGGGAGAGCAAAATCTGCTGTGTCTCTTCGAAGGTGAAGACCACGCGTGTGGTCCCGTGGCCAAAGCTGTCCTCCTGAAAGTGGCAAAACTCCTCAAAAGCAGGTTTTGTGAGCCCTGTTGACACGTCACCTGCGGTAGGATCCTTTAACGAGGGTTAAAGACATTACCCTGTTCTGTCATTTCTGTTGGGCAAAATTTGGCCACAGGGCTATTCAGAGTCAACTCAGGCACCAGCGACACCTTTCCCCAGCGTTCTTGGAGTGCGCTGAAATGACGGATCAGGTGAGAAGGTGGAAAAATGAGCCTGAGGTCCACCCCGGCCCCTCTTCAGAAGTGGGGATGTGTGGGGAGGGGATCTGTAGCAAGTGACCTTCCCCTCTCCTAGTGATCTGTGGCTTGCACTTGTTTGAACCAGAAGCAGTCTCCATGTGAGGAAGAGAAGAAATGTTTTCCAGGCCTTTTTTTTTTTTTTTTTTTTTTCCTGATTAGGAACTGAGCCTTTGTATTTGGGGTAGAAAAAGGCGTATTGCCGTTGTCCCCGTTAATTGAAAACTGCAAGGGCTCCCCCTCGTGTTACCGCGGGACAGGACCAGAATTGCTGCATCTTCATCCTTGGATGGTGCCAGTGAAACGACCGCATCTCACACCACCGTGTGAAGTCACGAGGGGACCCCAGTGGTGGGGAGAAGCCTTCCTCCGGCTCAGCGAAGGGCAGCAGGGCAGCGACACTGCCGGAGCAGGTGGCTGCTTCGTACAGTCCAAGGACTCTGGTGCGCACTGAAGCCTCCCGAGCCTTCGAAGCGATGGCTGCAAGTCTAAACAAGGGTGCGAGTGCTGAGGGAGCCAGGGAAGCCAGACCTGCTGCTGCTCAGTCGAGCATCTGCAGTGCTGCCGGGTAAGAAGCTGGTCTACGCGAGCTCCTCCAGTAGTCCTAGAGATCTTGATCAGAGCGTGCCTTATTTATTTGGCCCAATGTATTGCCTAATCTTCACCATCAGAGCTGATCCACAACAGGCTAAAAATCTGACTCTCCTTTAAGTTGCTCAGGGACATAGTGCCATCTTATTGGGGAATTATTTTTGCAATCTGAAGGAAGGAAAACACCTTTTTTACTGTTTGGTACTTTTTACCGCCATGGTGACTAGGGAATGCTAGCTAACCTCCACTTAGAAAGTCTTAAACTCATTAATTTTCTGTCTCCAGCTCTTTCAGTGTCCCACGGCTTCCATCGTTCAGTGCTATGAATCCTGCCCTGAAATGCTGAATATTTGGAAATCGCTGTGATGGGTCCTTCACGCTTGCAGACAGGGGCTGCCGTGGTGTGGGTGTGCAGATGATAGTACAAAGCCATGCTTAAACCTATAAATCTGGGTATGGTGGGAAGCTTATGAGTAATGTATATGCAATGCACAGAGTGTCTCCACAGCTGATGAAATTCCAATCTTCAGAAAGCACCTGGGTGAATTCAAGGCTCCTTTATTCCTCCTGCACTTCCATTATCCGTATTTATCTGGGAAGTCATTATGGGATAGCAAAAAATTCAAGGTTTTGATGTACTTATAAATGCCTAAACACCTCCTTTAAACAATTTCTCTAGTAGTATTGAAAGTAACATATCCAAACCATAACTGTATTTTCTAAAGCCTGCTTAAAACATACGGTCCTTAACTGTGTGCATCTCTCACAAACTTTTCTACGCCCTTCTGAAAAACTAATTACCTGTAAAACGCATGCTTGCTTTTGCCTCACTTGAGCTCTTCAACATGGCCGGAGAGTTTCGGGAAGTCCAGTAGCAGGTGCAGGCCTGGGTGCGAACGGCATGGCTGGAAATCAATAGACCATTTGTAGTAATGAAGGGCATCCTCTGACTTGCCCAATTTGCGCTGTCACACGCCAAAACCAATTACATCAAACGCCCTGACAACCCGCGGACCTTGCAAGGAGTCTCATGTTTTATTTACGACGGGCGACGGTGAGCATCTGTGACACTTTCTGTGCTGTGCTGGCATTAAAGCTGCCGCAATACGCTGAGCGCCGCCTTTTCTCCGAGATGGATGTTGTGAGAGAGACGAGTAACGACGAATGTCACAGCTGTCATATGCAACGCGGTCATCGTCCCCTTCAATAATTTGCCTGAATCTTGAAAAAGAAAAGGAAACGTGCAAGTTCTGCAAATGTAATTGAGGGATCGCAGTTACCAACGGTCTGTTGTGTATCTGTAGCTTTACTTAACTTACGGTGAATGTAAGCGGTGGTGGAAAATTACTAGAAGAGTAACTTTAATGAAGATAAATCTGCACTGGGAATAAAATACATGGATTACGAAAGAACAATTTCCATTCAGACTGTTCTTTGGTGCTCTAATCCTTGTACGTATTCTCATCACTTTAAAGCAGTTTCTCACGTAAACTGAGATCCTGGCTTTTCTTAACGCTAAGCCTTGAATTCAGTTGCTGCTGTTGCACAAGCGGTTTGTGCCCCCAGTTGTTTCTCCACATCGGATACACTCGGAAGAACAGTTGGAAAAGCTCGAATCACAGTAAAATTTAATATATTCTGGGAATGTTGTTTTGAACACATGAAGAAAATGAGCAACCTTGCTGTTCATGCTTACTTGACTATTTCCTTTGTGTGGATGGCTACAAAGGTCCCTCCTCCTTACAGCTGGCCAGCAGCAGGAGGGCAGTGCCCTAACACGTGCGGATCTTCCAGCAGTGCTGGATTCACAGTTCCAGATGACATAACCTTTACATTTAGCAAATAATTCAGTTAAGCCTATTTGGTGGAATAAATATCCTCTCTCCCCTCTGGCCTCACTCCCCCCCTCCCCCCAGTTTTGCTTTTTATGTTGAAACAAGATACCTGTGTCTTCAGATCCCGGTTTGCTCTGTTCCGGACAAGATTTCCCCCAGACTGAACTTCTTCTATGAACTATTGTTTGGATAAAAGAGACGTTCAGGAAAACGAGGTGCTCAAAGATACACTGTCCGCCACGATGAAAATTTCATGGCAGGTTACTCCATGGTGAGATGCAGAATCAGTGGTGGTGGGGTTTCTCCCCCCGCCTTTTTTTTTTTTAATAATATAGTAATCCTAAGTATCTTCTGCCCTTTGTTTCCCCCTCACAATTAGGGCATGGAGAGACGTTTTGTCAAAGAGAGAATGTTTTTCTCCAAGGCTTTTCTGTGGGGAGGGGGTCCCTCTGCGGATGGCTAATGGCCAGTGAGCTCTGCTGGGGTTTTTGCTCTCAGACTGAGTAATGCGGGTTGCTCCTGTGTTGAAGGAGGCAGGTGCAAATTGATGATTCAGATCCAAAGGGGCTGGCTGAGTGTTTTGCAGGTAACTCTGAGATAAATGAGTCACTCAACTCACCCCAGCACCTCGCACTGGTGACCCATCATCTGCACTGGGGCTTTTTCCTGTCGGGCAGCTCCACATCACCCTGCAGGTTCCTTAGCATCTCCAGGGAATGGGATGGTGGCCATTTTGTTCCTCTTTTTGAAAGTTCAGAATAAGCTTGGTGTGCCAAGAGGCTTCCTACTGCACCAGTGGTGGGGCCACCAAGGCTTTTTGGTTGAGAGAGGCCATGCTGTCTACCCACAAGACAACCTCTCAGGAAAGCAGTATCTGAAGTGGGCCTACAAGGGGACACACCTCTCCAGTACCTGAAGGGGGCCTACAGGAAAGCTGGGGAGGGGCTGTTTGCAAGGGCATGCAGCGACAGGACGAGGGGCAATGGTTTTAAACTAGAGCAGGGTAGGTTTAGATTAGACATTAGGATGAAGTTCTTTGCAATGAGGGTGGTGAGACACTGGAACAGGTTGCCCAGAGAGGCGGTGGAGGCCCCATCCCTGGAGACATTCAAGGCCAGGCTGGATGAGGCACTGAGCAACCTGATCTAGTTAAAGATGTCCCTGCTTACTGCAGGTGGGTTGGACTAGATGACCTTTAAACGTCCCTTCCAACCCAACACATTCTATGATTCTCTGACAGCACAGATTTGGCCTTTGCTATCACTGTTTGCCTTGCAGCAGGTGATAAGCTGACGGTGGTGACAGCGGGCAAGCTGGATACACCCTGAGGCTCCCTCTCACCAAAGAGGGACTGAGGGTGACGACTGTGTGCCGTCCTTCGGTTGCAGGTGAAACTGGGCTGCGAGGGGCTGCTGCGAAACAGCAAGGAGAAACCGGTGAGTTTATCATCTTCACTGCTGACCCTGAAGGTTGCAGGCAGGAGGTGTGTGCATGCCGCATGGGGCGGGCAGCAGGCAATGGCTGAAAGAAATGCTAGGTCTGACAGAAGCCACTTGCCCTGCCTTTGTTTACTGGCCCAAATGCGGATTATTGTCCCATACTAACTGTTAGTCCCTGCGCAGGGGTAGCGGTGGAGCACAGCCATCTGCAGCAGAAGGTGGGAAGGCTAATCTGCCCCGGAGGGTGGGACCACCTGCAGTGGCAGCTGGGGACGACAGCCCGTTGCAGCCTTAGTCATCTGTGCGTGTCAGGAAATCTCTGCTCCTGTATCACACCTTCCCAGCTTGCACAGCAAAGATTTTCGAGTCAGCTACAGGCTCCCGACAGGGAGGAGGGTCGTTTGGATGGCTCTGATGGTATATGGCTTGCCCTTCACCCCCAGGGGAGGGAAAGCTGCTTCTTCCCTGCCCTAGTCCTCTGAGGAGTATTTCTGGGATTTTTCCCCTCTCCTCTCCTACTCTTCCCTCCATGAAGGTGAGTGGAGGAAAACAGCACTGATGTTTATTTCCTCTTTGCGATTATTTCTAAGTGATCTTTCTTCATGGTGGTAGGGAAGGAAAAAAATTCGAGGCACAAAGCTTTGAAGAAGCTGGCAGTCACCGGGCTTTGGTTTTCTTTGTGGTCCCTCTGCTTGCAGCACTTCAGGACCTTGGCAAGCTTGGGGATGACGCCAAGCTGAGTGAGGCAGTTGTTATGCTTGAGGGAAGGGATGCCATCCAGAGGAACCTGTCAGGATCACGAGGCTTGAGGAGTGGGCCAATGTGAACCTCACAGAGTTCCAACACGGCCAAGTGCAGGGTGCTGCACCTGGGTCTGGGCAACCCCTGGTATCAATACAGGCTGAGGGCAGAAGGGATTGAGAGCAGCCCTGCAGAGAAGGACTTGGGGGTACCGGTGGATGACAAGCTGGACATGAGCCGGCAATGTGCACTCACAGCCCAGAAAGCCACCCGCATCCTGGGCTGCATCAAAAGAAGCACAGCCAGCAGGTCGAGGAAGGTGGTTGTCCCCTTTTACTCCACTCTTGGGAGACCCCACCTGGAGTACTGCCTCCAGCTCTGGAGCCCTCAGCACAGGAAAGACCTGGACCTGTTGGAGCAGGTCCAGAGGAAGGCCACAAAGATGATCCAAGGGCTGGAGCACCTCTCCTATGAGAACAGGCTGAGAGAGCTGGGGTTGTTCAGCCTGGAGAAGAGAAGGCTCCAGGGAGACCTTATTGTGGCCTTGCAATATATAAAGAGGGCTGATAAGAAATATGGCGAGACTTCTTACCAGAGCCTGTAGTGACAGGACATGGGGTTTTAAACTAAAAGAGGGTAGATTTAGATTAGATACATGGAATAAACATGAGTCTGAGTTTAGAAACACAAGGGGATGGTGAGTGCAGCTGGACTGAGGAGCTGAAAGTGACTGGGACCAACTGGATGCTCAGGGCAGTGAGGTGGGTGCCAGGAGTCCCCAGCCGAGCACCTGTAATTCGCAGCCACTTCTTGACCCTCCCCACAAAACACGTAACATTGCTCCTGGGAAAGGAACCCAAAATGGATTGACTGTGGGGAACCTAAGTGTCCGAGGGAGGAACACTATGACAATAGTCCACAGGGAAACTCTGCACACCTTTTTCTAAAGACTGAATCATCTTGCGAGACCTGAGGCCTTTACCACACAGAGAAGGAAAAAAGAGGGAGAGTCGATGCTTACAGAGGACTGTTGCTATTGCACAGTGATGGCAGGCAAGCATTGGAAAATGAACAGGGCAGAGCAAGAAGCCCTGAGATTAAAATTCCTATTCCACACATATTTAAGGACTGAATTAAGATTCATACATCCTTATCTGCAGCCTTTCCTTCTGCAAATCCTTCAAATGTGTCACCTCAAGGTGCTGCCTTTTGTTGTTTGTATAAATTAATAACGGTGTGTCATCATGTAACTAACCCTGCATTCAAAATGTGCAAGACGTAGAGGTAGAGCCGGAACAAACGCGCAGGCAGAAATGGCGAACAAGTGGTTAGCTGCAGCTCCAGCTGGGTGCCAGACATCCCTGTGACAGCCCTTCCAGCCAGGGGCAGCATACCAGTGACGGCCTGGGTTTGGGCAAAGGGCTAGAAATCGAAGGCTTAGCTTCATGACTCTCACTACTGTGAGTCATGGCAAGTTTGGAAAAACTCTTCACTCATGTCTCCTCATAAGCATAATAATGCTATGAAGACTGTCGATGCTCAAAGTGTTAAAGAGATGGCTACGGTATTATATAAATGATGAATACTTATTGTAAAGGCTCATGTAATTACTTCTAATCAGAACCATAACATTTTCTTCTTTGGCTTATTTTACCTCAAACATAATCCTTTGAGACCTATTTATTGTCTACTTCATATATATACACATAAGGTCTACTATGGTTCAAAAGAGCCTCATCTGGGCAACGACGGAGCCAGACAAAACTGAAAAGAGCGAGCACAGCCAGAATTAAAATTGCCTCTTCCCTCCTCTCAAACTGACAAACCTTATGTACTTCAAGAGCAGCCTTTTTTTCTCACTCCCTCATCTATGAAGACCAGTGATCTATTTCATCTGTCTCAAACAAAGGACTCCTGAAAGATGTTCTCTAAATTTATTTTCTCAACCCTGGGGGCATACAATTACTGCTGTTCACTCATGCTTTGCGTGTTTAGACACTGGAAGGACGCATCTACTTTCTGTCATTGTTACAGCATTCCCATGGAAAACTGCAGGGCATCCAGAGTGTTCGAGACATGCGCTCTGCCCACTGCCGGCTGTGGAGTCAGCAAGCCAAACCTTGTTTAGGTGGTTACAGAAGCAAGAGGTACCTTTACTAAGCTGACCAATGTGCTGCCTCTCAGGTCCTGATCTGCGCTCAGTGAGACACGGGGGAACACAGCAGGGAACTGGAGGAGGACCCAGATGCCTCCTTTGAAATTGCAGCTAGTTCCTCCCAGCAGCATTCCTCAGGGAGCACATGATCGGCATGTGTCAACCCCTGTGACTCAAAAGATAAAACGCTTCACTAGCCCAAATGAAACAGGTCACAAATGGAGCTTTGGTTGTGATTCCGAAAAGCACTTAAGTGTCTTTTGCTTTGTGAGTGGTGTGGTGCAAGGCAACAGGATGCACGGAGAGGCACAGGGTCTGCTGAAGGCTGCCCATCCTGGCCGTGGATTCAATTCCTTATGTCATGGGAGAGCAAAGGAAGCGGCTGTTCGCATGAATTCGGCAGCACCTTGGTTGCAACCTCCTAACAGCTCACTGCTGTCTGGAGTCCAGCTTGAGAGGCTGATGCAAAAAAAACTTGTTAAAACACCTCCTCAACGACAATTTTATTACATCATGACATAGGAGTACTGTTACATTTGGTGATTCAATACACACTTCAGCACCTTGTGGGACAGTAACGTTGTGGACTGGTTGCCTCTTTAGCATGTGAAGCCCAGTGTCCATCCCTTGCTGAAGCTCCTGCTCTCTGGTGCAGTCCCAGCGCTGGCTTCACACTAATGTAGCAAGAGCCTGGACATTGTGAGAGCTTTCAGAGGTCCCGTGCACAGCACGGGGGTTTCTGACACTTCTGTCTCTAATGCTGCTTTTGGGGCTGTGCTGAGCCTTGGACGCGTGGCTCCAGAAGGCCCGGACGGTTCGGATAGCACGGATGCAGACCACAAAGCTGGCAAAGTACAAACAGGCAGCAGCGACACCGAAAAGGCCAACAGCGGCGTCGCCACCCTGAACCACGCAGTTCATGGAGGTATAACCACGGCGCGCATACAGCCTCTCACGCCTCTTGCAAATGTCCGTGGCGTTCACCTGGCTGACAAAATGCAGGTAGAGGCCGACCGCCGCGACGTATGCCACACTGGCCAGCAGGTTGAAGGCACATTCACCCACCAGCAGCCCTACCCTGAGCTGCTGGATGGGTTTTGCCCCCACGACGAGGAAGACAAGGGTAAGGACCGCTGCTGTTAAGCTGAAGGCTACTCCGCCGTACACGCAAGGGGCTCTCATCTGTGTGAACTGCATGTCCAGCTCCCGCACCTCCCGCAGCTCCGTGCCCTCGAAGGGGCTATAGGCCGAATCCAGGTTAAAGGATCCGATGCCGCCGAGGGAGGTGAAGCCTGCAACAGAGGCTTGGGCAGCTCCCACACAAATAAGCACCAGCAGGTTAACCGTGATTTCCACAAACTTCAAAATGCCTGTAAGGAGCAGAAAGATGTGAAAAGCTGTTAAAATCGCGTCTTGGGCAAAGCCAGGGCGACAGAAGTACACCAAAACCATAGCCAGAGAGCACTATCACTGAGATAGTCCTCTTGGCTACAGCTAGAGAGAAGCCCTGCTTTAAACACACACACAAAAAAAAAGAAGTGTGAGCTCTCGTGGGTACATTTCAGAGGTTGGGTAAATTACTTTTTTTAATTTGTCAGTGTGCTTGATAAATGGATCTTCATGCGGGGAAAGAAATCCATAAAAATTTTACTGTGCTTGTGTTGTTGCCAAGGCAAGCGCACAGTGATTGTATTTTGGCCTGTAACTACTTGGCATAAACACACCGAGCAAGAAATATGCAGTAGGAACAAAATGCTGAGGTTAAAGCTGACAAAAACCTAGAAGCTTCTAATGGCTTAAAATATTGTGCAAGTTATTTAGGTCCTTTAAAATGTGTTTAGTGCTTTAACTTCCAGCCTTTTTTTTGTCTTTCGAAGCGTTTAATTTAAACTTACTATCTAACCAGATGTAACTTCCACTTCATCACCTTCAGAGATAAAAAAACTCTTCATAAATGTGAAGCAGCAGTCCCTGATCGCACAAAAAAAGGAGGAGGGGAAGGAGGCAAACCCCACCTCATATACAGAGGTAAATTAAGTGAATTTGATACCGGGTCATGTGTTCTCTTCCACACCCCTACCTCCAGAAGCAAGCCTTATGACTTCTGAGCTGATTCTTCTCTTCTTTTTCTTATGTTATGCTACTGATAAAGGCAACCAGGGTTTTTTAAGAAAAAATGGATAAATTACTTCTTTTTGTGGTAGTTGCCGGTCAGGAAGGTGCAGCATATGTTAGATAAATCTGATTATTCTGTGACAGCTCACTAGGGGTCAGACTAAGATTAGTAAACATGACGGATGTTGAAGTGAAGCGTAACTGAGCTGCCTATTTGGGAAATGAAAACCCCTAGTGCATCACGCGTGTTGCTCCTCAAGTTCTGAAGCTAACTACAGAATTGTGAATCTTATATTCCATTGCTGCCTGACAGCCAAGACCATGAGACGCTCAACAGAGTGGTCCTATATTTGTCTTTAAAGTGGAGCAGGATCTGTGGTTTGCATGAAGAGTTTCATTTTATGCTGCTAACATTGATCAGCATGGCATTTTCCTCCTGAGCAATGGCTTGGTTGCTGTCAAGGCTGCATGGGCTTGAGAAGAATGGCCTGAAGCAGCACACAAGGGAATTGGACAAATTCCTCTCCTGTGTTGCCAGATGCTTCTAACCAAAGAAAGACGGTGACAGCCACCATGAAGGATTATCGGATAGTCCCATTCTGCCCCTTCTTACTCCCTCCACAGAGGCCTGAGGTAACGACCACCTTCCTGCTCCTGCTTGCCCTTCACAGGAAGGTGCTTGCAATGGTTTGGCAAGGGTCTTTGGCCACTTCAGGAGTTCCTGCCTCCCCCTCTACCCAGATTGGTCCCCTCACTTCTGCTAATGCAGCTGTAGGTAGGTACTGAGCCCACTCACATTGTGGCCTTCCAAACCATCCCAGAGGCACAAAGGAGAGCAGCAATAATGGTGGTAATACCTGGGAATAGAGTATCTGAGGCTCAGCATGTTTCAGTTTGTGTGTATGTGTATAGGTACATACATACATATGTACATATACATACACATGTGTGTATATGTATGTATATATACATATACAGATTTCATATCCTAAAAAGAATTACGCAGAGCAGTCAGAGAAGACAAAATGCTCTTGCTGAGGACAAACTAAGCGTGCGGTTCTATGTATGCGTTCTTCAGAGGTGATGCTGATTTCTGCATGACAACATGCCTTTTCCTTGACCCTTCTCCACAAAGATTTCTGTTAAGCAGGGCAATAACCATGCTGGTTAACAAATCTGTTCAGGAGGCTTCAAATGCTTCAAAGAAGGTCTTTGTGAAGCATAATGTAAAGAGAAATTTAAATCTTGGTCCACAAGACAGGATTTGGAACAAATCCTTGTACCAAATTCAAACAATGTAGCCAAAAGACTCAACATTTTTAATGGGTATAGAATCATCACTTCACCAGGACTGTTCAAAACATTTTGAAAGAGTAATAGCTGTACAGGACATTCATTGGAACTGAATCAAATATTTTTTGTCTGTTTGGTTGAGCTGTACAACATGCCTTCCAAATACAGGGAGTCAACTTAGGTCCTCGGGGGCCTTGGACCCTGTGTTGGATGCAGAAGGCCACTTCCCTTTTTAAGGGCTGACTACTGATTTTATAGATGCTCCATCAGGAAGCAGTTCTTACAAGTCTACAGGGAGGAAAGACCATTTGATTAAGGGAAACATAAATTTTTAATATGTTTGGGAACGTGGAAGTTGGGAATTCATGACCAATCAGCTGTCTTCAGAATTTCCTTTTCATCTATGACTGGTGAGGCACCCTGACCCACTGAGCATCGACTTTTCCTGTACATCATCACATGCACAAGAGCTTTAGAAAACCAATTTTCTGTTGTCAAAGCAGTCAGCACCTGCTGTGATCCTCCCCTATTTATAACTGACCCCAATCCTCAATGAGGCTGCTCCAAAACTTCCTACAAATTCCACATGCAACCCCTTAACTTCACTGAGCTGATCGCTGGTACCGCAGTAGGGCTGGCAGAACGTGTCTCTTTTTGCTCACGGGATGACAAATATGATCAATGTAGGTGTACTGTATTTTTAACTGCAGCAGTAGATGCTTTAATGGCACGCCTGAAAAACTTCATTTGACAGGGAATTCAGGTTGGACAGGTTTTGTATGAACCCGTACAGTTTTCACACACGCCTGCTGTAGAATTGAGTAGAGTAACTAAACAATGGAGAGAGACTCATTAGCAGTTACTCCACCAGTTATTTGCATCACGTGGATTAATTATTTTTTTTAAAAAAGTGCAATAACAAAGCCTCCTGTATTAAAGAAAATCCTAAAATGATAATCAGTCTGTAGAATGAAGCTGTGAGTTACAGGGCTATGATGAGAGCCAGCAGGGTTTGTGAAAGTAGCAGACAATTAGCGGAAATCCCTAAGGCCTCGTACAATCATTAGGGCTTTGATGGCAATACTAAGCCCTGTAAGTATGTTCAGATCTGACCCAAGCATCCCAAAAGCCTCACGCAACCTTGACCTGTGATAGTTACAAGCTGATACCCAAGCCTACTATGCTAGTATAAACAGGATGGACAGACTTTGAGAAAAAAGGAATGAAAGGAGAGCTACGTTTTGAATCTTAGCTCTGTAAAGGTATGCTAACACACATATACTAGCAGTGACCTACGTCAAACAGTGTACTGCTGGCAGAAAGGGCTGAGTTAAAAGCCACACTTCCGAGTCTGTGCTGCCATTCCTGCTTTCACAGGCCAGTTAGCTATGTCATCTTAAGAGTTACAGCTGCAGAAACCAGACTGCCAAAAGGTCTTCCTAAGTGGAAGTTACTTATCTCTACAATTATTCCCTAATCCCATGCAACAATGAATGCATTGCAAGACTTGAGTGCAAAATGACAGCAGGTCTGAAAATCTCAGAACTCCACTGGCTTGATTCCTTTCTCAAGTTCAAAATCTTAGGACCTATCTAAAATGCTAATTACTTGTATTAAAATTACCACAGTGCACAGTTGGCTTTGGGAACTAACCCTCTCCATACCAAGCAAGTAACGAGACTCAAGTCTGGGCTCCTGGATTTCCATTTGCTTTCCCACACTTCTTTCCTGCGCTGCTTTTCAGCACTGAAGGTGAGCAGAACAGCTGCAATCTAAAAGACAGCGGGTGTTGCCAGAGCTTTCCAGAGAATTCTTTCATTCATTCCATAAAATCTAAATCTGCAATGGATAGTAACTTCAATGTATTGTACTTGTTAACTTTGCTTGAATCTCATCTTTTTTGCAGTGAGTAGGGTTCCTGCTATAATAAACACTTCCAATTTATACTATTAAACTACTATTCACTTTTTCTTTCCCTTCTATACCAGGTGCACACTGGGCTATTGCCATGGTGTTAACCCACTGATCAATGGTTTTGTCTTCTGTCAAATGGTGGGCTCAAACATCCAGCGACACAGCCAGGCAGGCTGTTAAGAGTACAGATCCACAGGCAGCTGACCTTACTCTAACAGCTCCTACACTTGGCTGGGCAGTCACCACCTTTCTTACCTGCCCAGTAATAACTCCAGCCTAATATAAGGACCTTCCAAGAGCCGTTTTAATAAATTAAAATAGCAGGAAACGTTTCAACTCTTTTCTTGTGTGCTGCTGTTTTTTCCTGCAACTCTAGCAACTTGAAGTGACTCACAGGGTATCTGATGAGCAATTGCGCTGGCATGAATTTAGCAGGGGAAATAACACAGCCAGGAGCAGAAACTCCCCTTTTCAGGTGAGGCGAGCTGCTAAATCTGAGTGCTCTGCCTCATAAACCTACACTGTGGCTAACTGTGTGGTACCCAGTAACTCAACTGCACGCTCAAGTCTCATGCGTTGGAAGCTGCGAGGAAGCTTTTTCATCCAGCAGGATGGCTCCAGTGTTCAGGTGGCAGGATCACAGTATGAGTACATACTTCTGTACATAAAGTAAAATTGTTTGTTCCTCTGTTTCTGAGGCTGACAAGAATCACCCTGTAGGACAGTCAGTTCTGGCTGTTTCTGCTGAACTTGCCCTGACCTTACGAGGGCCTGACTAATACAGGAGGCCTTCAGCGCGTCTCCCTCCACTGCATCTTGGCACAGTAGTCACTTTTTTCCTCCCTTGACTGCACATGGACTCTTTCTCCTTTCTCTTTTGGTATCATTCTTTCCTCTTGAGTTAATGTCCCTACATACTTCTAAGATATTTTATCTTTGGCTTTCTCCACTGTGGCTCACTTTCTCACTCTGCTTGCTTTGCAGGTCACATACCAGTGGGACCATTGGTACCCAGCTGGCAGAGCCAGAGATGCCCAGCGGCCCCTCTCAGACACCTCCACCACGGCAGGGCAGCTGTGCAGGGAGCCACACAGGTCAGAGGCGCCTGTGTCACATCCCATTAGGGGTCAGAGAAGGGAAGAGAGGAGTTAGAGGCTACAACACGCATTAAAAATCACTCTCCCAGCCTTTCTCACTGAAAGTTGTCTTTTGGGTTTTTTTTTTCCCAGTTTGGTAGCTTTCTGCTTTTCAGAGATAATCTTTTTTTTTTTTCTTCCCCAAAAGAGCAGACAAGTATTTTGACCATATATAGTGACTTACAAAAGCAGCAGTCAGTCCTGAAATGGATCTCAAATGCTGAACTTCTCTTGTCAGTGCAGGTATGGCATTCCCCAGAGAGTAAAGGCACAGCTCAATGCACAGCTTTGGTCACCTCTCTGCTAAACGGAGTTGGGGACAGGAGGAATAGGTAACAGGAAAAGGGGAGGAAAAGTGAAAATGTCAAATAAAGAGGGGGTTTGTTCTGCTTTTGAACAGGGACAAAAATATGACAGAAGTAGGGAAGAACCAAAACAGTGGAGGAGAACTGAACAAGGGAAATGAAATGGAGAGAACAGTCACAATAGATTATAAATATGAAATCTGGATGCAGAGTACTAAAACATCTTGCTAAGGGTATTATTCCGCTTATGTATACCAGTAGAAAGCAAGATCTTACTGAAACCAGTAACAGGAATTCAACCAACTTCGCTGACGCAGGATCAGAGCAATACACAGCTTTGTGGTAAACAAATCCCCTCCAAGCCCCCACCCCACCATTGTTTCTGTAGGTCTCTCTGTTCTTCAGCCAGTGGTGGGATTTAGCTTTCACTGAGTTATGCTAAACTCTCCCTAATGGAGTAATGTTCAAAGGCGGAAAAAAACACAACCCAACCCTAAAACACAAGAGTTAGGCAATGTAACACCAACAATTATTCACTGAATTTTGGCTTTTCAAGGGACCCAAGGGAACTATGTACTCAGAGCCAACTGTATTTAAATGGCATGTAAGTGCCCAACACATTTAAGCTCATTTGAGATATCTGTCTTACTGGAAATGGATGGAAAAGTAGTTAAAAACTGGAAAAATTAAATGATTTATGTGCTCTAGAAAGAAGCATTATTATTATCTTTTAATAAGTTGTCCCTCTTTAGTCAAGATAATCACTCCATTAGGAAATCTCAACGGATGACCAGCCTTGTTTTTAATGATTCAGAGAAGCCTTATGTTCACAATCAGAGTGCTCAGATCCAATTGTATTGTCCTGTTTTTCCTGTGTATCGTCTTCCCTTAAAGAACTACTGTCCCACCTGCTCCACTCCTTCTGCTTAATACCCTCCCATCCTCTAAACAGTGCTGTCCAATTTTCACAGGAAAGGGTGGACTTAATTTGTAGAACTACTGCATCAGCCTCTATCCCCATAGAGTTTCCCACCACTGTATGACACTAACATTTACTTGCCATCAAGGCACAGTTTCAGAACAACCCAGCCCCTGCTTGGGAACAACAGCTCTGGTTTACTTGTTTCCAGTAGTTCCTTAAAGCATCACTTCTAGCACGTTCTTGATTTCTCTCCCATTAACCAAGCATGACTCATATGCCAGAATTTTGGAAAGGGTGGGAAGCAAAAGGTCTTGTATGAAACTGCAGCACTTGGAAACAGTGATTTAAATACAATGGCTGTAAAAGGCTGTACATCAATTTGTAGCGCTGGTAGGTCTCTGCATGGTCATCTCATGTTCTGCACTTCAGGAAAGTAGCCCTTTTTCTGCCTAATGTACCCATAGTTCTTTCAAGTAGTAAACAAATCTTGGTGCCGAAACAAACTTGCAGGAGTTGTTTTTTTTTTAAAGACATTCAGAAAACAATGAAATAGTCTTGTTCCTTATGCCAACTTTCCATAGCCACTCCCTCCATTTGAACTGAAACTGAGCCGCCTTTAGAAAGTACAAAGATTGGAGTGTTATTGCTCTTTCTTTAAGTAAGCATAGTCTGGCTGAAGGTAGGTCAGGCTGGAGGCACCTGTGAACCCGAGCTTCTCATTCACTTTACCAACTGTGGGTTGTCACACCTGGTGAGCAACATTCCTGATGGGTGGATTCTTCTCCTTTCTGTGAGCTAAGATCACCTGCTCAAGAAATACAGCTACATTCAATATATAGTCAGTCTGCTGTATTGATTAGCTTTGAGAGCCACTTTTTAAAGAGAAAAGATTTTTTTCTTGGTTCCCAGAATTTGGGTCAGATGTGGAGAAGACAAACCCAGTGATCTTAACAAGAAAGATGGCACAACTCCTGTTCTATACAAGTAAGATTTCCCAGTAGGGAAGCACAGGCTTGAGCGTAACACATACCTAACAGCTAACATCAACTTTGCCAGCACCTTCCCCTGCCAACTTAAGTGAGCCTTCTCAGTTGTTGCTCTCTCCTCTCTAAAAAACAATAGTGCGCATGTTTGCACAATGCCAAAAGGTGGATGAAAAAAATTCGACATAAAGACGTGGGCAGAGTGAAGTTTCCTATGCTGGCGGGGCAACTGTTTGCTTAAGGTAACATTTGGCATCTGCAACTAGTGTACCTCCCCTGCATGTTTTTATAGAGGTAACGGCTCATGGCCATTTGTATTTCACAACAAACAGTACTTACCTCCAAGTGAAATACTTTAACTTCAGAACCAGAACGTTACCTGCAGCTCTGCCACTGTATCTTGTTACTGTGTGATTTTAATTAAACATTTTGAGTAACTGGGATTATTTGAATCTGTACAGCTCTGTCCAATTCCCACTACTAATATCCTCTGTCTTCACAATTACGAGATTAAAAACTTGATGGCAAATTCAGTCTGTTAGTCACACTGTACTTAAAATATGCTTTGTAACAGGCAGGAGGGGGAAGCCATCTAATTACAAATGAGACTATAGGGGACCTTAGTGCTCTCTTCTTACAGCAGAAATACATTGAAATTAACTGCCACGGGAACAGTGTATGACAGCTTTGAACACAGTTTAAAGGAGCTAAGCACAGCAGACCGTAAAGGCAAAATGTGAAGATGGGGACTACAAAATACAGCAGTTTCTAATCCTAGTGGGTGCCTCCACAGAAATGTAAGTATCCTGCTGACCACTGCTGAAAAGATCCAACATGTGCTGCTGAACGTACAAGTCAAACCCTCGTTTTCATCCAGTTACCTTCATTACGCGCCCTTAATGACCCTTCAGTGTTTTGAACATACACAACTGAAGCTACAAAAGGTCTTTTACTTCAGTCCAATGCCTCCTGCAGACCACTGTTCTCCCCCAACATCTCCACAGCACTGGAAGGGATATAAGTGCTCTGCAAAATATTGTTCCCCTCCTGCTTCCACGTCTGACTTGGGACAGAACAGAAGAACAGAACAGCATCAGTATAATGGCTATGAACAATGGCATAACTCAGACAAAGTGAACCCTGTGTTTAGAGTGCCTTTTCATCTCAGTATTTTTTCTAGTCTATGAGTATTTGCCAGCATGCATAGCCACAGGAAAAAAACTGGACTGTGTTTTGCAAAAACAAAAGCTTATAGATGTTTACATTTGAATTAATGCTGGCTTGTTAATGCATGAATATATCCTGGAGAAAGTCACTGTAACTCCCTAATTCTATTTCCTCCTCCAAATAAATTCAGTTTTATATTTCCTCCTGGCTATGCCTGAAATTGGAGACTTTTCTTGTTGTTACAAACCATAATGCTGACTGTTTCTGAGAGGAAACTGGTCGGACGGTTTTAACAATTGTGGATGTTAGAATGTAGGCTAAAGGCATGATTGTTTGGAAGCGCCTACAATATGCTTAAGAAATCTGACACTATTCATGGCGCCTCTTTAAGCTGTATTCACGGCAGCAAAGAACAGGGATTCAATTATACTTGCTCCCCCACAAACTGTTTTCTAACTTTTTTAGTGCTGTCTCCCTTAAATGCCAAGTGGGTTGAAAAATAAAAATGAAAAAAAAATTACTTAGCTCAGAAGTTATGACCAGCACAGTACAATTCTATACAAGGCAAAAGTGCAGGCATTTCCTGAGTCGCATGCTGACCGAAAATGGCAGAAACTTGGTTTACCTTCACTGTTTAAGCAAAACTAAAGGAAGCATTACCCTGAAATTGCATTGCTCCACCTCTTTCACACCAATATACATACTCAAAAGAAAATGAAAAAATATCTATGATCAGTTTAAGATCAGCAATTCACTCTTGGGTTTGACTCAGATTTTACTCTCTCTAAGGTGAAGGAAGCAGCATCACAGCCAGCCTTGAACACTTCTCTCATTCCCTCTGGTAACCAAAAGCACTGAATCTGATTCTACATTCAAAGGACCCGTGGGGGTCCTTTGAAAAGCAAATACAATTGCTAATTTAGTCTTTCTACACAGAAGAGAGAACTACAGAAATTTTACCTGCACTGTGAAAAGCAAGTTGAATATTTTCTTCTGAAAGAATTTCAGCTCTAAGTATCCCCAGGCCAAAAACTCTTGTTGTTTTCACCGTGTGCTGCTTTAATGGCATGCGTTATTGTGCGTAAGCTGTAAGAAATGGTTATTGCAAGCTGTAGTTCCTTAGTTGAGGAAAGGTTTGTCTTTATCAGGAGCAGTTTACTTCCAATTCCTATATAATTATATAAAGCAACTAGACAGCTTGACACCAGTCTATAACTGTTCCTTAAGTCTTCTTCACTACTACAGAAACAGAAGGTGGAGACTTCTGTGTTTCTATTGCCTTTTGAATGTGCAGATTCACAAGTGTGACATACATATGAAAAATACATATAGAAACTAGACCTAAAGACAGCAGAGCAGGGAAGAGGCAAGTTTGTTAGAGGGAAGTCAAAAGAATTGGCAGATATATGAAGAAAGGCAATCCGAGTGGTAGTGCTCTTAAACAACACAAGCACCTGTGAGATAAAAGGGAAGATCCTCTCACAGGTTAGTAGTGGTTAGAAGAAAATAAAGACTAAGAGGAAACAACCAGTTTTCAAACAAATAGAGTGAAGGAGAAATTTTTGTTTTGTGCTGCCTGTCACTAGTTATGCCCGTGTCAGCAGTGCAACGGAAGTGGATCTGTGGAGCCGAAGTCCCAGGAACTACATGATGGGCATTTTCTGGGGAAGAGGGAAGTACTTTATTCTAGCTCTAGTTTGGTCCGAAGGACAGAGTGCCTGCTAGTAGTTATAGCTCACCCTCTCATTTATTTTTATTTGAAGGAAATACAGTTTGTGTATCCTGAGATTGGTCTGCAACATGACCCAAAGAGCTGTAAGTAGGGGCTCTGAAGAGATTCAGCTGAAAAGCACACACCAAAAAACTACGGTAGTTACACAGGCTAATGATTTGAAAAACACTGAAGAGTGAGACTGTGAAGTATGTTTTAATAATAACCACACAAAATTCTTCCATGATTACCATCTGTAAAATTGGTAGGCTACTGAGAGTTCAAGCATTGGAATGAAAAATTAATGAAATCAGTGCTTAATAAGTACATGCATATACTCAAACACCCCCTCGTCCACAGAGCACACAGATGGGCTCTGAACGCATCATTTCAGGTATGGGGCTGACAGGCCAACCAGAAGTGGAAAGAATTCACTCTTGCTAAGGACAGAACTGACTGTTCTTCACTCTGTGAAGAAGTGATATGAGCACAGTGACAGGGAGAAAGGTAAGACTTCACTCTAAAATCATAAATATCATGGAGAAGGTGAACATATAAGATTATCATTAGGTATGTTGAATACCACCAGAATCAGAGACACTTTCTTTGAAACATTTTAAGGAACAAAAAAAGTACTACTTCAAGTGGCACAAAGAAACTGTGGAACTCCTTGTTGTAAGATAACATGGAGGCCAAACATATTCAAAAGAGGATTCAGAAAAGGATTAAACCAATTTGATAGGTCTGTAAGGAGGTATTAAGTGTAACGGAAGTGAACACAGTTTTCCAGTTCAGAAGATTCCACCAGTCTGAAGTTTGGAGAGTATTCCAGAGGATGGTTCGCTCTCTACTGGTCCAAACTCTGACAGTCCTCCTAAATTTGCACTCTAGTACATTGTCTGAGAGGATGCATAATTAGTTGCCTCGTATGATCCAGTACTACCAGCCACGTGATTCTACATGAATGGCTTTGATAGCTATTGCTCATATAACATTTTAACAGGCTTTTTTCCTTCTGTTTTCAAGATGAAAGTAATAAAAAGAAACTGAATGTTTTGAAGCTTCTTAGTGGTATCAAATGTTTGTACTGGCAAAAGGGGTCAGTATCAGTTGTTTCTTCTATTATATTTGGGTTTGGTTTATCTTAATGTGGTGGTAGGGAAAAAAAGGGGGTGGTGATTAGGGAGGGAAGGTGGGGAATAACTAAGATAGGAGAACAATGTTCTTTTTTCTGTTGCTCCTTGCAGCTAAGGTGTTCAAATGATCACTACAAAAAATAACTGTCTATTTCTGAAACTCAACTTTAGCTTTTTGGGATATTGCTGATGAAAAGCATGGATGAAGAGGGCAGTATCTGGGTGAAGGAAATACTTTTCACAGCTCTGATTGTTTAGTATTTCTCTCTAGTTTGGTCTGCAACATGACCCAAAGAGCTGTAAGTAGGGGCTCTGAAGAGATTCAGCTGAAAAGCACACACCAAAAAACTACGGTAGTTACACAGGCTAATGATTTGAAAAACACTGAAGAGTGAGACTGTGAAGTATGTTTTAATAATAACCACACAAAATTCTTCCATGATTACCATGGAAGAATTACCATATAAACACAAAGAGCATAAATATATTTGCTGGGCAAAAGAAAAGAAAAAAAAACCCACCATAGTGAAAGTAGAGTGATGCATGGTCGGAAACTTCAGAAACTAAGGTTCACATTTCAGTTGTTGCTTTGGAAAAGACTGTGGTACATCACTTGATTTCCCAACCTTGTTTGGTTCTAGTTTATTTTAGAATTATGGTGATTGGGAAGGGGGAATTTCACCAGAGTGCTGATAAATCATTTGCAAAAGAAAGAGATGGTTAAAAAGTATTTACAGGAACTTTTCATGCTGTAAGAAGTTGTAGCTCACATGTACTGACTTCTTAGTAAACAATTCATGTAGCTTTTCATTTATAACATTTACCACGACTGCAGGGAATACAGAATTCTGCAAAACAATTCTAGGAAATTCTGCTAAATCTTGGTACTTTCAAAAATTAAACAGGGGAGTAACATTCTCATGATCTTATCAACCTCCAATATCTTTTCATTTTTTGAAGTAAAACGGCTAATAAAAGGGTTTATTTTCTACGTGATCTCTTTTCCCTCCTCCACTGCAAGCTCAGACATTAAATTTTTGGAAAATACTGAGCAATACCTGGGGGAGGGGTGGGAGTGAAATCATCATCGCCAACTGATGCATCCAAAACTAGGACATTTTGAAAATGTTAATGATGTTTTATGCACTGAAATAATTAGAAGCAAATGCGGGTCAAAAAAAGCCGTGCAAGTCACATTAAGCTATCCATGAGTCTAAACAACCAGTGAAACTGAAAACTAAAAATAACTTGCCACTTCATTTTTTCTAAAGCTGTGATAAAATAAGGCATGGAGTTTTCTACAGCTTCTCAGACGAGTTAAAATAATTTACTATTGTTGAAGAAGAAACTGCTGATACAATTTTATCAGGGATAAAATATCAGTATGGCTCTGTATCATTAAATATGCTCTACTAACTGTTGTTAAATCTCCTCCAGATGAAAACCAAACTGCATACAAATACACAGAACATATTTATAAGAGAAAATAGTTCAGCTCACTCTTAAAATTGTTCACATATTCACATACAGAGAAATATTATGAGCAAATTGAGCATGTTATTTAACTTTCCTTCACGGAGTGAAGAAATAATCTAACAGCATGTATTTTAAATTTACTTCCAACAACTAAACTCTTCATCTGTCTCTCTATTGGAGGACACTGAAAGGCTGGTTATAGACTTTGGCCAAAGACTTTGCACCTAGCTGCCAGTTCCAACTCAGACTGCAATGAGCCTTTCCTACAAACAAGGCGAGAAAGCTTATTGTCCTGGAAAAGGAAAAACTTTGAAGGAGTAATGAATATTTTAGTGCCTTTTTTTTTCCTCAGTTTATGGGAGTGAGTTTACTAAGTGTTAAGGCTGATTTCCTCCCACATTAGTGCTCATTTCTCCGTTTGTTGTAGTCACTTTCTAGGTATGAAAAAAGAACTTATTTCTCAAAAGCTGTTTTATTGGATTCATGTCCGTAAAATAGTTTTCTCTCCCGCAACGTTGCTTTATAAAAATGTATCAGTGATGGCTGGATTAAATCCAGAGTTGATAAAAAGTCTGAGAAGAACGTGTCAGAAATAAACTAGCATCAAAGCTTCAACAGCCACCTCTAAATTGCCTACAGATGCAAATATCTATTTTATTCCTAAATCCCAAAAGTTAACTCTCGCTGCACAACCTGGGAGATTAGGGACATGACCCACTCTGATGTTCTCTATGCATGCTCTCGAGATGCACTGTCAAATATCTAAATATCTCTATAAATCTTGCCTTTAGTAACCCACAGTTATGCCATTCATTAACTTTAACTCTCCCAGTTTGATTGGGTTTTTTTTTTTAATATTTTTAAATATTTTTTTTTAATATTTACTTTGTTGTGCTTCTAAACACAGAAACCAAACCCTAGACAAATCCTTGGAAGGAGAAGGGTGGATGGCAGGCAATAAGAATCTCACATACCTCTTGTTGTGCATACCTTTGAACACTTCATTGAGAAGGTTTCTTTGGGAGGATAATGTTCTGGTAGTGGACCAAAATATTCCCGTACGGTTTCTGAGGTTTTAGAGTAAGGCTCTGAGTAAACAGTGGAAGCCTTTGAGTGCTGGCCACCTCGGATGTCTTCTGTTGATCTACAATGGAGTAAATGACTAACGTAAATTAATTAGATCACACTCTCTCCTGAACAGTAGAACATGAGAAACTGCCAGAGGCTCCTGGTTAGTGGAAGCAGCTAGCCTGCTTCATAGGTAACTCATCTTTTTTGCTTGCACATTTTGAAAGCAAATATCCAAAAATTCTTGCATAAATACACGTTCACAAGGATATTTGCACTTGATCATTGCTATTTTGGAAAACTGTGTACTCATTGAGCAGGCTGGCTGAATTGTTTAGTTTACCTGCAAAAGGCAGCAAGGAGGAGGGTGTAGGGAGAGTTCCTGTTCCCATAAAAACAAGTATCAGGTTTTTCATGAAAACCAAGCATTTTTAGCTAGTCCATAGCAGCCCAGGGAATAAAAATGAGAAATATTTTCACACAATAAATGTGTGAAGTAGCACAACTATTTCATGGGTAAGCATTTTGTCAAGTTTGTACTTCCGATTACCATGTCTCACAAAGATGCCTTTTAAAAGAATGAAAGCTATTAAAAGAAACAGATAAAGATTTTAAAGTGTGGGGGAAAAATGCCTAATTAAAAATTTCTCTTTTTTTTTTTTTGAGGTCTTTGATGATATTTGAAAAGGAATCTAAAATTGACCCAAAAAGTCAATTTCTCATGTCTCCAATTAGACTCTTCATTCGTATACTTCAAAATGGAA
This sequence comes from Chroicocephalus ridibundus, assembly GCF_963924245.1. Classification (NCBI taxonomy): domain Eukaryota; kingdom Metazoa; phylum Chordata; class Aves; order Charadriiformes; family Laridae; genus Chroicocephalus; species Chroicocephalus ridibundus. Next base: position 79,751,290 of record NC_086285.1, on the reverse strand, counting down.
TTGTCCGCTTTGTTGCAATGACGTACAGCTCCACATCCAAAGCCTCATGATTTTTAAGGTTGGTGAAATTCAGATTATTCTATGGAAAAAGTGCAATTTCCCCTTTTTAAACTGAGCTAACAGATGGGTTAAAAGAAACATTAGCTGTAAATTGTTTTGTGTCTGGTCTAACCTAAATGTTCTCCTTCATCTGAGGGAAAATTGGAGCTTGCCTTTTTCAAGGTGCAGCTGGATTGATTTTGTTATTAAAGGGTATTTTAAGTCTCATTGAGCATTATTATTTTTAAAAGTCTTCTTCCCATTCAGTTTTTATCTTGAATTTCTTATCCACAGATCAGCGTTTTCAACTGTAGTTTTGTTTCCTAGTATCTCTGCACTTCACTAAGGTTTAACCAATTCCAGGTTCAATTTACAAATATTATCTCATTTATCCACATTAAATCATGTTCTTTGTAGTTCTTACAGTTTAATTAAGACATTCAATAACAAGACCAATGCTAACATCTCTGCGTGTAGTTGCCAACAGCTCTATTTGGCCGAAACACTTCTGATTTTTCTGACCTTTGTCCTGTGTCTTGTGCAACCACCAAAGCATCCTGCGCAGCTGTGTCACATAAATTAAATAAGCTGTGTGATTTATAAGACTTCCAGTTAACTTGAAAGCAATCCCTTTGGTACTTCTGATGCAGCTGCTTCTCTCTATTGTATCCTGCTACTTGCCAGAAAACAAAACAAAACAAAACAAAACCAAAAAATAAAACCCCCCTAATGTTCAGCAACAGAGTACAATTAGGAAAAAAAATAATTATTTCTTTTAGATGCCTTTTTTCTCACAGTGGCCTATTCTGGTCACCTTTTTTCCTGTTTTCCTTCAGTGCCTTCCTGTTCAGGATAATACAATTCATTCTCCTCAGCAATAAGATGAAGCTTGCTATAGGAGTTTCAGACAGAAATGCATTTGGAAAGTGAAATACTCTGGCTAGAAAATCTTGCTCAGAAGGGATGAAAGCATTAGGCACTCAAATTACAGTTTCCACGAAACTCTTCCCCATCTATTTCATTATAGTATCTGGAAGTCTTTTGATCCATCAGCCTAAGTCTTCAACAAAGTACTGAAATTTCCTTACAAAAGCAGCTGGCTTTGTCATGAAAGCTAAGCAGGAGACATGCTGTTAGGTTAAGCCAAACTTCACCAAAATAATCGATGAAAAAGTTTTTTCGATTAGTTGGAATGAGGGCTGGTACATCCCAGATTCTCAGCTTGACTCTAAGAATTATCTCCATGGCTGTAGCTGCAGCTTCCCTTCCTCACATCCCCCGTGGATACAGGGATGGCCTCTTGGCCTTTACGGTTCTTCCACCAATTTTCCGTCTACGTGTCCAGTCATTTAAAACTAACAGCAAAACCAAGAAGCCCAGAGAAGCGCTTTACTAGGAAGTGGTGGTTTAATTTATAGCTGTGCTTTCACACATTGCTTTTACTATGCTATATATGAAAAAAGAAAACCATGAAAAAAACAAAAATCCAACCCTTTGTTTTTTCTTTTCTATCCACAGTGCAATTAATACATTCCTGGCATTTGATACTCTCACTTCTAATATGTTCAAGATAATTTAACTATGTCCCCACTCCTGATCTCTGCTTCTGCTGAAGACAGTCATTTAGTCTCCAAGGATGATTCTCAGGCTGACCTTTGTTCCCATTTCTCTCCAATTTTTCATGTTTTAAGACAGAAGAAAAACTCATTAGCTATTTTCATAATGCAATAGGATTACAACAGGATTACGATGCAAATGTTTTATTAGCCATAAGTAGTCCTTCTAGTCCACACTGTGCTCTTCACTACTGTTTTATTCTCATCCTGTTTCTCTTGTTAAAACGCGTATTTTCATGGAGTACTTCAGCTTTTCAATAATCTTGATTATATTGATTTCCTCTCCTTCTTTGCCTCTATTCTTAAATTGCCCGACAATCATGCCCCCAGAGACTAAACAGGAGTGATGAACACCTTATTGCCACGGCCAATTTGCCAGTGTTGTTTAGAGCTACACACCTCTCTCTTACAATGCAGTCACTGGCATGTGCTCAAAGGAAAACAGCCTACACGCTTCTAATGTGCTGTAGGTTAGCCAGGCTGAAAGGAGAAGTGTAATATCCTAAGAGTTTATTTGTCACTCCAAACCTTCTATTAGTTGATTTGCTTATTGTGCTGATAGGGGCTGACCCACTATCAAGTGCCGCCAACTGCCTTAGACACTTAAACAACTACTCATTTATTGACTGCAAGTACTAAATTTAATTTTGTTTTGGATTAATAAGAACTTGTTCACAGCTGAACTAGAGCAACCTGAGAGTTCAGCAAGTTCCTGTGTTGATCCCAGTCGCATAATGTTCTTATTTAACCAATGCATATCTGGCAAGCCTTGGCTTGCTGGCACCTGCTGACCAGCCTCTTCAGGAACTGTACTAAGACACATGGTCACACTTCACCTGCTTGCGATCCAACTTGATCCAGATAATGCCATGAAATTCACATCTCTGACTGTGCCACGCAGCCTACTTTTCTGCCCCCTCTCAAGCTCAATACAAAGGTTAAATTTCTAAGCGTAAAATAGCTCCCTGATACTCAACATGGCGTGCTCATGCTTCATGATTTCAACGCTGAGTAAATGCGTTCTCTATTGTAATATGAAGGTATTCAAAAGCAAACAAACAAGATGACAGACATTATAGACCTGCTGTGCTGTTTCTTCAAGGTGATAAAGACGTACCTTGCATTATACGGGTATGGTTTTCTCGCTCTTCTGTCTTCCTCATATCGATCAGATCTGTGATTCTCATGGTGCCTGTACTGCTTATCTTGGTATCGTCTCCCAGCATGAGACATCTTGTTTCTTACATGTGTTCCTTCTTCGTAAAATAACTTCCTGAGCCAGAGAAACAGAACTGGTTAATTTTATAGTTCTACTTAAAGTTATTCATTGACCAGCGTTCACATCCATTTCATGCTGATTCAAGACTTAGTGCGGACTTCCTCAAGAAGCGAAGGAAGTAAACCCCTTTAAACTACAAGTAAAGTAACTTAATTAAAGAAGGAAGTTTTTCTTTACATTTTCCTATTCACCAAGTAGCGCAATGTTTCAAAACTTCAACATTTATTGCACTTGGCTTATTTACTAGGTCTGCTCTGACTCTCCTACCTTTGCTGCTAGGAAAAGGCACGGCATCCACTAAGAGCATGAGTCTCGGCTTCACTGATTTTGTTGTCTCAGGTGAAGCATGAAACCCAGCACACACCCCTGTGTGTTGTCAGGAGCCGGCACACGGCTGCCACCCACGGCAGGGACAACCTGACAGGGCAGCCCGTGGCCTCTGCGCTGGAAGTGTCCAAGGGGAGGGCACCCATGGGGGTACGGAGAGGCAGCCCCAGGCGGTTTGGATAAACATTAGGTATGGGCAAAGCTGTGCCGGGCCGAAAATAAGCTTGCAGGAAGATACATCCTTGACAATTTGGTATTAAATATTCCAGGGGTGTTATTTCCTGAAAGAGTCTTTACCCTTCCAAGTGCAGCACACTGAGGCCCAAACCTGCGGAATACGGAAACACCCAGTTTGAGCAGCTAAACAATCTATTCTCATTTGCCTTCATCGCAGCCCTTCAGCATTGCTGCAGAAGTGCCTGCCGTCCCCTGAATTCTGACTGATCGAGCTGAGGACTCGCTGAAGGACCTCCCTTCACGTCTCCCAAGGGTGTCACTAAAGAAATAAAATTAGTTTTTTACTTGTTTACGGCTAACGCAGAGCCAGTGCCTTCCTCCGGGGGAGCTCAGCTCCTCTGCTCCGGGCAGAAGCCATTTACCGAGCAGCAGCCCCGCACCTCTCCTCCGGGGCGGCTTATGGTGTCGGTCCCGCCGCCCCAGCACCACCACAACAACCCGAAAGTCCTCTCCGCCCCCTGGAGGGACCCGGCCGGGGGCGGCCCGGCCTGAGGCCGCCCGCCGAGCTGAGGGAAAGGAGCTGCGGCCTTCACTGCCCGCCCCCCGCGCCCCTCCGCCTGCTCCTCTGAGGGCACCCCCGTCCCTCGGCACCCCGCGGGCCGGGACCAGCCACCCCCGCCGCCGCCCCTCACCTGAGGGGAGCGCCGAGCTCCGGCCCGCCCAGCAGCAGCTACCGGGAGCCGCTGTGCCGGCCCGCCCTCCACCTCCCTCCTCCCGCCGCGCCTCCCTCCTGCGGCGGGACGGCCCTCGGCCCGGGAGCAGTCCCGGGCCTGCGCTCCTTCCCTGGAGCGATGGCAGCGGGAAGGAGTGGTGCTGTCTCCCGCCCGGCCCGGCCCGGCCCGACCGTGGGGGAGAGCTGGTGTCTGGGGGCGTGGGACAGCCTGGGCTGTTGTTTAATTTAATAAAACGAGGTCACCGTGGTTCTGAGGAAGAATCTGGTGAGCGGGGCCCTGAGAGGATATAAAACTTGGAAGGTTAATAAAGCTAAAATTCAAGGGTCCCGCCAGTTGGCTTTTATTGTTTTGTTTTGTTTTTTTTTTTTTCAAAGCCAGCTTTATTGATTTCAGAAAGGAATTTTACACTCTGAGGGTGGTGAGACACTGGAACAGGTTGCCCAGGGAAGCTGTGGATGTCCCATCCCTGGAAGTGTTCAAGGCCAGGCTGGATGGGGCTTTGAGTAACCTGGTTTAGTGGGAGGTGTCCCTGCCCATGGCAGGGGGGTTGGACTAGATGATCTTCAAAGTCCCTTCCAACGTGAACCATTCTGTGATTCTCTGACTCTCAGTGCTGGGGACGGGAAGCTCTGCAGTGGGAGATGTACAGAGGACAGAAGGCAAAGGAAAACGGGGGAGGCTTGTCCCAAGGAGCAAGTGGGTTGAAAAGGGAGATAAGCAAGTAAACTCTCCTCAGCTGTAAAGCTACCTTTGAGATAACCGGCCATTTGAACAGCTGCAGTCTGGTTTCTTGGTGCTCTGCTGAAAGCCTTCCCCCACAGTGGATCTCCAGGGGCTTTGTCTCCTCACTGCCAGCCTGGGATGTTTCAGTGCGCTGGTCCCTTCAGGATGCTTTCTGTTGGGGATATATCTATTTTTGTAGAGACCCAGGAACTGGCACTGCAGCGACCGACTGGTTCGTTGCGGAGCCCCGTACACAACGACAATCCATTCCTGGGAAGCAGGATGGTGGTGGTAACGTGTCATCGGCTAATCTGGAGCTTTGGGAAGCTTCCCTAGGCCACGGCACTACCTTGCACAAGAGCTGGGACCAGAACATCCCTTTCCTTCCCTGAACTTATCCAGCAGCACGCTTCGGGTACCAGTGCTTCTTGAATTTGGGCTTAAGATATGCAACTGTTAGTGCAGTGCTATGCTAGGGCCAAATCCGAAATCCCCCTTAAGTAACACACGGGTATGAGAGGAACTGCTGTCCCCCAAATGAGGAGTTACCTACAAGAACTGAATACTTAAGACATGCATTTTGTAAATTGCTAAAGCACGGTTAAGACTGTGATTCCCTGCTTGACTTGAGCTGTGTTAACAGCTCCTTCCGCTGTTTACCGTTCTCACCTTGCCTAGACCTCGTCTGCTGTTCCTGATTTTAGCTGTACAGTTCATCTTCTGTCTTGCGCTAACCCTAATGCTCGCTTGATCATGTAGCGAGCCAACTCAGCTTGCTTTCCAGCCAAAACCAATTTACTTTCTGCTGTTTTAGTGAGTTGAATTGGCTTTGTGCTGCAATCAAATGCACGCTGGAGCAAGGGCTTGGCAGAAGCGCGTGTCCCAACAGGGAAGAAACTGGGGGAGGGACAGGGGGGAGAGGGCTACCTCTCTTGGCAGCAGCGAGTGGTGAATGTAACCGAAGCCTTAATGTGAAGTTGCAGTTTGAGACATTACTACCTATCAGTTAGTCGCTGCGCCTTCTCAGTTTGCGGCTGTCATCCCGCTAGCAAAGGCAGCCTAACAGCAGGAGTGTTTTACTGCTGCCTAGTTCTGTTCGTTTCTAATTCTTACTGTTTCTAATTAAAGGTAGTTTAGGCTAGTTTGGCAGATTTTACCCTGAAGAACAATAGGGTGCCTGCATGAGTTCTGTTCTCCTGTCTAGGTGATAAACATTTGGGAAATACATTCCTCGCTTGCATCCAGCAGAGGATGTCTGCTCTTGATGGGGGGGCATGAGGAATCACAGCTCCCTTCAGGGAAGCAGGTTTCATACAAACAGTAGAAAAATCACAGAGAGACATGGCTGGAAACAGACTTTTTCGAGGCAGCTGAAATATGAAAGTATCTTGACACCCACTGTCAACAGTATAACTAGTAGTTTTCTTAAAGCATTTGTCTTTCTGGGCTGAAAGGATTAGGGTGTGGACATTTTGGTTTGATGGCAAACTGGGTGGAAGTGAGGGGATATGATTATGGACTGGGTAAAATTCAGTGAAGCTGATGGGCAAGGTAAGTGTTTAAAAAGTGCTTAGAGTCATTATGGAACCAGGTAGCTGAAATAATGGGGTTGCAGACAACCCAGAATTACATGGTGAGATCAACATTAGAAACTTAACTGTGTGACCAAAGGGATTTTCCCTGGGGACTCATAAAGCAAACACAAGGCATTGAGGTAGTGATTGCTGGAGTTGCCTGTATATGACAAAAGAACCAGTGCAACAAGCCTTGGAAAATGGGTGCTGAGTTGGGAGAAACAGCCAGAGGTAGCCGTAGGAATGTGTCTCTAAGGAGAAAAAAGTAGAAGGAGCTCATGGAGGGACTGGGATACAGTACTGGCTGAGTTTGGGTGAGAACCATCAAGAAAAAGATCTCATCGCTTGTTCTTACCTTGTTGCAGGTAAAACAACGCTGCGTTGTATGTAAGCAGACGGGTTTGTATCAAAGATACACCTGATTCTGTCATCAGTTTCTCCTTTTAATAGAAATAACTTTAGGGACCGAATTTTGTCTAGCTGCTGAAGTCCTGAGTGACTGATTTGCAGAAAATGAAGTGTGAACAATTTTGATTTTTTTTCTGGTAATTTACTTGAGTAGGTCACATCTGTGTCTTGGATCAACGCAGTCCTGGATGCTTGCTCCAGTGTAACAAAAGAAAACAAAAAAACCCTAAAAACCAATCTAGGTTTAGGATACAAGGTGCCGTAAATAGACCTCCAGGGACAGATTTCTCCAGCCAGGCGGGCAGGCAGGGCACCACTGGAGTCTGTTCAGTCTGACGGGAACACCAAGCTCCTGAGATCAGCAGGACTAAAATTAGCTTTGGAACTTTTTTTTTTCCTACGCTCTTGGTGTTGCTTTTACATGAAATCTGTTGTTTATTGTTATAAACAAGAAGAAAAGAATTTGGGCTGAAGGCTTTCTTTTATTATTTTATTTCATTTTTATTATTTTTTTTCTTAAAGAGATTTTGAAATCCCTGATCTTTGGAATGGAAGGTAAATTGAGTTTGGGAACTAAGTAATTGAGTATGTGTTGGTCAAGTTTTTCCATCGTAGTGGAAAAAAACCCCATCATAACACCAAATACTGCTTCAGCAAAAGAAATGTAAACAATCATGATTGATTTAATATTAATATTGTATCCTTAGTGTGTGCTATTACAAATACCTATTTTTAAAAGCAATGGAAAACGTCCTTAGGCTTATTTTATTGTTGTCCTTGGTAATGTGTGACTTGGTTGGTTGGTAGTTGTTTCTTTTCCAAGGCTGAGTCCTTCCCAGCATCTTCTGAGCAATCGCCTAGTTCTGATTTAAAGATCTTACAACACAGTTTTCTGAAAAGTGGGATTTTGTCACACTGAATCTAGACTCTGGCGGGGGAATAGCTGGCTTCTGGGACGTATCCAAAACAAGCTGAAAGCAGTGACGATCTTTCTATTGAAGCCTTGAACCCTGAAAGACTGTTATCTGTGGGACCCTTCATATTTATATCAGCTTGAAGTACGGAGCTGTAACACCAGCCTCGGTAATGCTCTCCATCACCACAGCTCAGCTGTCACTTTCATGCTGACTTTCGTCAAGTTCTGCTGTTGCTGGCCACCCAAGCTGTATCTGAAACCTTATCGTTCGTTTTCTTTTTCCCTGTTCTTAAGCTGAGTTGTAGTAGGCTGAAGCCATTTTTCCCCTTCAAAAATGATGAGCAAAACCAAAACGGCTTTTGAAATCTGAGAAACTGCTAGCATTAAAATTTCTCCCTCATTTCTGAACAGTCCTTTCTCACAAATTCTCTCTGTGTTGTGCTGAACTTGTGAGAACCCATGTCTGAGTAAATCTTAGAGACTATCTGCAATCCCATACTTAGTTTTCTATAATAATTTACCACTAAATATAAAAGTATTTGAGGACTGAAGTTTGCTTTGAGGGTACATTTAGATCCTGTGCAGATATTTGCAGTCTGACCTGGTGTAAAATTCACACTCGTGGACCTTCGGGAGGTGCTTTTATCTTGACTGACCCAGAGGTCTCAGTAGTCCTGGGCTTATGATTCTGGGTGCCAGTTTACAAATTACACGAAATTGCTGCAAGAGGAGCTATGCAGGAGCTCCTGCCACTTCCCTGTCTCCTGGCATGAATACATTACATTCCATTTTATATTAGTAAAATATTTATGAAGTTTTATTAACATGGTAGGAGCTCTTGCCTCTTTTACAAGAGGTAGGAATTATGAGCAGTCTGCCTTCTCTCTCATTTAATCTACTCTCCCATCTAGTGTTTTTCTTTTCTCATCTGGACGTAGATAAAATCCAATAATAGGGGATATTTGTTTTGCGGTCAAAACTATCAGGGTTGGAGTCAACACTCCTGGCAGTCATTGGAAAGATTTCTTGTGCATAGAAAATTTATGAACGCACGGAGATGCTGGGTTCAGTAATCTAGCCTTAAAAGGTATCCAAACATTTTGTTCCTGATCAAAACATGTAATCCTGTGAAAGTCTGGGCTATTTACATCTGGTCGGTCTGTCTGGGGCTGTAATGTTGGCAATTGTATGCGTTAAGAAGGGAAAAGAGGCATTAAATTTAGGTGTCCAGTTCACATAAACGATTTGTCGCAGCTTCTTTTGACCTCCTGAAAAAGAAATGCAACAGTGGCATCCTGTGGCCCGAGCAGTTCATGGCAGGTGGGTCTGGTGTAGGGCAGAATCCACTACCGAGGTCTTTCCACATAGAGCAGGAAGTGGATCGAGTTATCTCTAAGAAAGTTTACAAATTAAGTCCACAGTATTTCAACCCGGTGTGCATTTTCAACCTGAAGTACAAAGCTGCTATCTATTTTTCAACAGGGGCTTTCCACCAACTTATGTTCTGCTGCTTATTTTGGTGTTTGGGGCAGAGGGGATGACTTTAGCTACCCACCAAGGAGACAGGACTGCTGTGTTGCTGTCTTTGGGCTGCTGAACGTTTCCTCAGAAAAGAGGAATAGAGGAGAGACTGACAGTGTCTTGTTTTCAACTAACCCAGGGTTTCATGCGGCATACTTGCTCTAAAAAAGAATGTTTTGGGAAAGTCCGATGAAAAGACGACTGGTAAGAGTTGTTTTCCCTTGCATCTACATCATACCTGAGCGCTCACTCCCACACACCATGTGCGTGCATGTGTGTCTCTCTCTTGAGTTTTTAAAAATCCTGGCCTTTACTTGTTTAACTTGGACCGACTGTGATTTGCTTACCTCCTCACAGGCAGATATTGGCAGCTGTGACCAACAGGCTTGCTAAAAGCTTGCAGGCGTGCCAGAAGGCACATTAATGAGGAACATACAGGCTCACCTGCACTCCTCTGGGCAATTGTCAGGGAAGCTGCAGATGGCCTCATTTTTCCTCTCTTCTCCTGGTTTTACAGCGACTTCTCTTCTGTAAAAGAGGAGATGTTAAGGTGCTGTCTTTTAAAGCCTCTTCCTTCCTACTTCTGACCTTCGTATGTAGAGGTGTAAACGCTATTGAACCCTCAGCATCAAGGAGGAGTGGGGAGGGGCAGTGAAACAACTTCGATCATTTTAATTTTGCTTTTTCCAGTGTCCAGAAGGCACCAGCTCCGTTGTTTTTTTTTTGGGTGATCTACCTTGAGAATTGGAAAAGCGGAGTAGGGGCAAGGTTGTCCCCTGCTGCCCATGCATGGAAGAATTTGTCAGCATTAGGTTTTCTGTTGTGCGGGAAGTTCACCACGATCCCCTTCTTGGGGAGGCTGAAGCAGGAGGCAGGGGAACAAAATCAGCAGCGGGCAGGAGCTTAATTGTTGCCTTGAATAGCGAGTGAGTACTCTTAAGATTTCTGTGAAATTGCTTAACTGAGCTTGCACCACAGTTTCTTGCCAGTATTAATCCCTGAGCTGCCTCTTAAAACACGCACATGCATGAAAACAAACAAATGTTAAGACTAGCTGTGGCTCCAGTGATGTTAACCCCTGCTCCTTTTTGTCAGTTAAACTGACAACCAAGATAAGAAGAGCCGGTGTTGGTATCGTCTCTTGCATAACAAACCACTCTCGACAAAAGAAGCAGCCTCCTGTCAAACGAATTTCCTTTACAACTGCCGAGGGGACTATTTTTAGTTTCATCTGCCATTCTTTACTCCTTAATCATCTGGTTCACTTTTCTCAGTTTTTCTCTCTTTTTTCTCCTTCCCCGCCAGCTCCGAATCCAGGTACTGCTGATAATCTGCTGCCGCCGTTGTGGAGGGCACTGGGCTCTCGGTCATTCCCTGGAAACAGGACCGCTGTTGGTACACGTCTGCACCAGGTTGCTAGCAGCCTTGCCATGTCCGGCTCAGCTCCGCTGTGTGAAGGGCAGGAGCCTTCGGAGAAAGGCAAATAGACCGCCCTGGATCTAGACGAGGGATGTCAAAGACCAACAAGTAAATTAGACCAGGTTCTTGTCAGGAAAGGGTTTTTGCTAAGGCTGCATTCAGAAAGCATGCTTTAAGTTGCAGAGGGGGAGCTACAAATGTCCAGCGTTGAAGCAACGCCACAGCCATACTGCATCAGGCAGCGAATTCTTCATATGCCATTAGCAAAGCAAGGCCGAGGCTGGCTTTTCCACTGGAGATAAAGCTAAAGTGCTTTAGGAATGATGGTGTTTATTCCATAGGTCTTGACTCTGTGGTACTGGCTGCCTTTCCTTTTGGTCTGTTTGAGCCACTTGCGTGTTTTCAGCTCGTTGAGCAGCAAAATGATTCTTGTCTTCTGGCTGAGATATAAAACAGAAGTCCTGACTATTCTGTAATCCATTAGAGATTTTGTGGTGCTATTTGCAAGAGTAAGAGTGTCTTAAGGCTTTGGTCATTCAGGAAATAACACTGCTTTGCTCAGTTGCACATTGTAGTTCGGTCAAGTCCATCATCCTCTGCAGCATCTTTCTAAAGCCTAATTTATATTCTATACCTTCTTCCTCCACAGTATACAAGAGCGTCACAATAATGAGTGGGTTTGTGCCCATGGTGCTTCTGTGAGGTACAAGTTGGTATAATACCTATTTTATTGCTGGATTTGAGGAGCATAAAGGCAAAGTGAATAGCCCAAAGTCAAGAGGGAAGTGTCTGGCAGCACAGGGAATTATGCCTCTGTCACCTGAGTGAACATAACAGTCCTGAAGTTAGCTGTACTAGCTAACATTTTCCAGGGAAGTGCCACAATTCTCACAAAGAAGGAATCACTAGAAATGCTCAAAAGTTTTAAGCATCACTGTTCTCTTAACAAACGTGCATTTTCAAATGATACAAAATATGCATGCCCCTTCTGAGAAAGCTAAGTAAAATTTGTTGGATTCAAACCAAAAATGAGTTAGGTTTATAATGTAAATGTTCCAATCAATCTCTTTTTCCCCAGTGGAAAAAAAGGAGGAAAACCTGAGGAGGAAAGCAAAAAGGGGACCTGGTTTGTCAGGTGGAACGAGAATACAAATGTATTGTTGACAGAAAAATAAAAACTACATTGCATCTTTTCTTCAGACTTTCCCCTCTCCAATCTTAGTCTTTTCTTTTTGTCTTCGGAGTGTAACTGACTAGTGCAAGAGTGACCAGTCTCCTTAACCCTAAAAAAACGTGCACCAGCACTTTGAACAACACTCCTTAGCCAAGGAAAGAGTTCCCTTTCTTCCATTGCTTTTGACAGAGTAACTTTTTAGTTTCAGCTTTTTTTATCAGGACATTTGTGAGCTCTGTTTTTGATTCTGCTGTTTTCAAGCCCTTGAATTAGATTTTGTTTTAGGAGCTGGAAGTGGGGGGAGCACTAGAAGGAAGGTTGGTTTTGTATTTTTGAAGATGCTTGAAAGTCTGCCAGAGAGCTGTCAGGTTAGTGATGACTTGTGACATATCAAAGCAGACAAGCGAAGGTTCATAATAATTCAAGATCTGTTGAAAACCAGACCAAAACATGGCTAGCAGTGAGGGCTTTTTAAAGAGAAAACTATTATTGTGGATGTTCAGACTCGTAAGTGTATTTCAGCCCTTGCTGTGGGAAGAACCTGTCGTTTTAGCTTCATGTGTGTCCTTTGGATTTTGCCTCTCTTACTTGGATTTTCAGTGTTTTCATTGAAGTTCACCTGTCCCATCCCTGGCCCGAGTGCCTGGTGGGGACACTGCCCTTATGTGCCTGTACATGTGGAGTCCTGTTTTCCCTCTAACCAGTGCATGTGGAGCCTTTCTTTCAGGCATTTATCCCCTTGCTCAGTAGTCCAGTAGCCTTTCTCTGTAGGCTTTTGTTGTTCTACAAAAAGAAGCAGTTGCATCGTGTCCTGGATCAGTGGCATGAGAAGCAGCAAGAAACTCCTTGGAGGAGAGCCTAGAAAAAATCATTTAGGTTCCACCGGGTGAAGAGGGTCTGACCTTCAAAATTTCTCACGGCATGTTAAGAGGTTTTGGGCAAAGACGTCAGGAAGAAATGAGAACACTACTTTTAAAATGGCTATGAAATGAGAAAGACAAAGAAAAAAAAGCAAATTTTCCTCTTGTGTTGTGTAAAGGGCCTCTGTGCTGAAGACATCACCAGCTGAATGCGCGTAAGAAGTTGCCGGCAATCATTAAGCTCAATTAATCTTATTCTTGAGCCCATGATAACATCTGTGGATTATTTAAACAAAGCAACAAAGAGATAGTGGGCAAGCAGGAAAGGAAAATTAAAGAAGAGAGGTTCTGCTGTGAACACTCGTACCACCATCACCCAAGCGACGCCGTAATATAGAAACTGGGTCAGAGACACCCTTCCCCCTCCACACTGTCAAAGTTATTTGAGTGTCTATTGAAACCCTCACAATAGAAGAGTTTGGCTCCTGCATTCACTAAGCAAAACTGATTTGTGTTTCTTGGTTCAGAAAAAAGCTGCTGGGTAATTTTCTGTGTGAGTACAATGCGGCAGTTCAGCTGATCCCTGAAAGCTGATTTCTTGGTGATTTGCTTTTTGTTTAATAAGGCACTACTGCTTTTATTTAGCATTTCTAAATCGACACGCTGAATCTGTGTTTAGGAGCCTTAAACCTCTCTCTTGCCTACGTTAGTTTTAGGAGCTGCACTGGTAGCCTTCATTCAAAGTTCAAAAGACTGCTGTAAATCTCTTGAGATGTTGCTCGCTCTGTTGTCTTATGGATGATATAAATCTAAGTTAATTAGTTTATTTGCTTCTAGGATAATGGAATTAAAATGTATTAGTTCAGAAGTATGGCTTGGATAGATTCAAACACAACGCTTTTCTGGAGCCTTCCCACTGCCCTTTTTAATCCCATATTTGAGTCTTTCATTCTGGTTGACGGCTGTCCCTTTAGCAGTCTCAGCCTTCTGGTGTGCTCTCTCTGCTCTGGGTTTGGTTGTGGTTTTTTTGGTCTTGTTTTTCTGGCTTCTTTCAGGCAGTCCCAGTGGCATCACCTTGTTCTGAAAAGAAAAGCAAACTATGCTTCATACTCATATTGACGGTCTGTACAGGTTGTCCACGAGCACAGGATCTGGGAGTCAGCCTATCAGGAGTGGCATTAGTTGGCAGTGGTTGTAAGCACTTATTCCAAAGGGGACACGAGAAGCAAAATAGCAGGGTCCGGTCAGTTAATACGTTCTCTGATTTCACTTCCCGTCCCCGCTGCCCTCAGCGTGCACTTTCACAGAGGGAGCACGTGCCCTCTCACACTTTTCCCCCCTTACCCCAAATGTCATTTGTTTCTTGAAAATTGCCTGACTCACTGGACAGTGTTGCCTGGAGGAATCTGGGGGACCAACTTGGCCATGGAGCCCAGAAGGCTGTTTGGGCCATGGCTGCCGGGAGTTGCACACCCTAAGTAGTTGTAGCCTAGCGTGCTAAGGGGGCATGGCTGAGGGTGACTGAGGAGGAGGAGAAGGAACACCATTTCTTTGCTTCCTCCATAGTTTAGTCCGCTCCCTGGACAAGGTACTTACTGTTAGCAAGCAACAGTGAGAACCTTTCTGCCTGATCATGTCTAGCTCAGTTCTCATTCTTTGTCTTACTGTGTGTTAAAAAAAAAAGGGAAAAAATACTCTAGTTTGTGTGCTAGTTTCAATAGTGAACGTCTCTCGAGCTACCTTCCTTGAACAGGCACACAACTATCTATGTCAACATGACTTCCTTGCATCCTTACTACCAAGAAGAAATAGAAATTCTTGCCATTCCACCCTGTTGCCCAAGTTTTGGGAGAAACTTGAGAAGGGAAGCCATTTGCACCCTGAAGTTTGAGCAGAATTAGTTCTTCTGTTATCAAGGCTAATCACTTTCCAGCCCTGTCTCTGGCAAGTACTCTATCTGTAAAAATCAAGTCAGTGCATATGACATAGTTTTTTGACAGGACAATATTTCTTAATAATTTAGTAGCATCGCACACGCACAAAAATAGAGTTATAATTAGCTCTCATCCCTAAAGTTGGAAGAGCTTTTCAGTTCATTGGAGGCTGCTGGCCAATTCTCTTATCTAATTGGATGAAGTTCCTACTTTCTCCCATTTGTATGATGTCTGCTTTTACACAAACTCATTAACTGCAGCTGTACTCAAAGTTTATAACAACAGCCCCAGTGAAGACTAGGCAGAAGTTTAATAGCCATTCTGTTCTCTCTTTTTCATCTAATCTCAATCCATTTTGGTGGTTGATGTGTGCCCAGACATCTTTCCCTAGCACCTAATTCTCCTCCCTCCAGCTTTTTATTATGAATTATCTTAATAATTAGAAACCAGACAAATTGCATAAGATTCATCTTCTGTTTTGAAACTGGAGAGTTTACAGCTCGCTTTCAAGGAAGATGGATTTAAAGCAATTACTTGTTTCTGTGAAGCGTACAGAATTGATTTTTTTTCCCTTAATTTTAAGGCTGGCATTAAGGTGCAATCACATAATTGCTACACTATTCTCTAAATCTTCAGAGGCATTAAGCTGATTACACAGGTAGAATAGCAGCACCATAGTTAACATTATATTAAGCTTTTGCATTTAGATGGATTTTTTGTCAAAATAAATACTTTTTTTTAAAAAAAAAACCACACTTTTGTCAGTATGACGGCTTATTTCTCATGTTCTTGTGTGTAATTTTGAATTTCTACTTAGCAGAGTATGTATAGTATTAGAAAGTCTTCATTTGCCAGAATTTGAATTTTGTTTACTGTATTGCCAACATATATTCAAATCACGTTTATGAAGAAAGATTCACCACATACTTCCTGCAATACAGATATATCAGTTTTAGAAGTGATTTTATAATTTCCATGGATTTTTTTCTTCTACGAGAGAACTATTCCAAGGTTTCCTGGGGAACTTCCAGCTGTGCGGTTTCCTTCCCTTACCATGTTCCATCTTCCCATCAAACAAGGTCGGGGAGGCTGGAGGAGAGAGGGAAACTCAGGGAAGAAGTTGTCTCACAATATTTATTGTTTCATGAGCGCACTTACCTGTCACGGTAAATGCTCTCTATATAGGCCAGTGGCGGGGAGACCTGTCTGACAATAAGGAGGACATTCGTGGGTGCTGGGGTCTTGAGTTACAGCTATATATGTACACGTCTGCAGTGCAAAAGAGGGGAGACAGCAAAGGAGCAGAGTGAGACACCGGTGGAGGGATTTAAAGGGACTCCTTCCTAAGGCAAATTCCAAAAGGAGGGAAATTTCCTTCTGCTGGTGCCCCACCTCCTAGCATCAATATTGCCTTCAGGTTGTGGTACTCTCATGGCTCTGAAAGTCACCAAAGGCTTGCCCCTTACGAGGTTCACAACACCCTTAGCTCTGTCTAGGATTTAAAGATGCAAAAGTCTTGCAAAATCCAAAGGCCGATATGAGTAGGGAGGACTCATGAGTAGGGAGGACCTACTGAATCCTACTTGAACTTGCTCTACCTTATAGTCCTCCCTCAGTTCAAGTAATCATAAAGAGATAGCGGCATTGAACATTTTGTTTCTGTTCCTGTGAGAGTACGAAAAATGAGCATTGTTGTAACCAAGCCCCTGGTTATTGCCGTCAGTAGACCTTTACGGCAATGTTCATGTCTGCAGGTTGATTATCAGTCTTCTCAATGATGACACAAGCAGGTAGTTTAATTGCTCTAATATAAAACTTAATGCCAGAATGAGTCACAAGCAGTTTTGACTGACAAATGTCTTTACTCAAAAAATAAAATCTGCTAACATCTCTTGTTTTCAGATAGTTGGCTCCATCTGTAGACATGTTCCATCATGTGCTCAGCTCCTGAAATATGAAATATGGGCATTCTTCTTGTTTAGAGTCCAATAGCTTTTGTTGTTTCCCTTTGGGGCTGCTGCCCCACATGTGCATAAGATAAGCTTGCCTGACATTCATAAGCAAGAATATTTAGGTCTCTTCTACCCAGTAAAGATAATTTTTATAATTTACCTCTACCACCGTTTTGCAAGCTTATTTTTATAGGAAATACTTTATGTATTAAAAGGGCTCATATAACGCTGGAACATTTGTTTTGCCAGCTACAGTCATCATGGACACATCATTAAAATGACAATGGTAGCTGCTCTGTGCTGTCTAATTTTGTAATGTTTTGACAGAATTTAAGACATGAATGTATGTTTGTGCTACTAGTCATTGCTGAATCATACCCCTTAATTGGATGGGTCAACAAGATAAATAGATGTGGTCTTTGGGAAATGAAAATGGCTTCTTTCATTTGTGACTTTGAGTTTGTTTGTACACTGCTTTTGTTGGAAGTAGCATTAGTTGATGGAGATTATGGAAAAAGCAGTGACTTATTTTCCTAACACTTGAGTGAGTGGTGATAGTTGTTGGAGGATGTGATGACAGAAGAAAAGCGGGTTTTAATTTCGGTTTTGAAGTGGGTGGGGGTAGGCAAATGGATACTCAAGACACATTAATGAAGTTATGTTGACAACTGTTAAGTGTGAAGTCTGTCATGTATCTCATTGCAATGAATGTGTCTTTATGAGCATACTGCACTAGAGACATCTGTGCAATTGTCAGCTGTAATTAAAGAAAAGGATGATTCGTCAGTGGACATACAGTTGAAAATGAAGGACAGGTTTTTTTGGGTTTTTTTTTGTTTTGTTTTGTTTTTTTACGTGGGTGGGTATACTTCGGTCTGCCAAAAATGACATATTTTTTGACTAGCTAATTCTTTCCAAATAACTACTAAATCGAAAAAATGAACCAGGGACTTTGGGTTTTTTGATGATTTTCTCCTATAGGAGAGAATTTTAACATTTTAGGGCAAGCGAATAGGGACTTTTTGACCATGCCCTTGTTGGTGGCATTCAGGAAATGCATAGAGAAATTACTTCCAGAAAGCCTTGGAAGAGCATGAGATAAAAAGTCACGCATGCAAAATAGGGAAAGAAACCGATACCACTTAGAGTGGGGTACATCTGTGTTTGCACGTGTTGTGCTCACTTGTGATACATGTCGCAGCTGTGTGTCATGTTCCATTTTCCTAATACCTTTCTGACTGTATCACGGGTTTTGGTGTTGCTTTCAAAGGGGCTTGCGAGTACTGTAAAGGCACAGCTGGGGTTTTGTCCTTCTAAGGGATGAGCAGGCCTTGGGATGGCGCTCTCATTTTTTTCCAGCCACAGAACTTCCCACCACAATCAACTTGAACTTAAGAAAGGTGAAGACATTTGAAGAAAGACTCATGCTTTTCTCAGGTAGCTGAATAACTTTGTGTAGCAGTTCAAGCTGTTCTGCAGCTGTTGATGGCTCGCCTTCTAGTGCAAGTACTAAAATATCTTTCCCTGGCTCCAGCTGATACTAATGAGAGTTCCGCGGTAGATGACGATGGGAGTAGTTCTCGAGTTGGTAGCATGCTTTGAAAAGTGGGGGATGTGAAGAGCAGCCTGCACCTATCTGAACCTCGGATGCTGTCTCATCTCTTGTCGGAAGGTAGCTGTATAGGTTTTTTTCCTTTTATCCTTCTTGAATATCTTTTATGACCTCTGGACTGGCCTTCCTCTCCCCCCTCCATCTTGGCAGAAAGCAAGGAAGCAGCCGCAGTGTAACAGGACTGATGTCTGATTCCAGAACTGGAAGCTGTGACTTGGATGTAACTGGGAGCAGCGCTATTTGTCCTTGGTTAAAGATTGATTTTATGTCCCTGATGAAAACACTGGGACAATCCATCATGCTGATTTAGGTGGTCAGCAGCTGGAGTGAAGGGCTTATTAGGTACCTTGTCTGTGAGGCGGAGGAGTGAGGAGGAGCTGAAAATGAGCACCTTTGTTTAAAATACATCCATTTCCTTTCCATGGCCACGTTTTTCCAGCGTAAAATGTATCAGCTTCTATTTAGAGCTGTGTGTTGGAGGAAGCTGTGCCTGCTGCTAGCAGTAAATGAGATACTTAATGGGAAGAATATTTGCAAAGCCTGGAGAGAAATAACAGCTGCTTTTTTAAGTGCAAAAAAACCCCAACCCTATAATATTTCAAAACTGTAGCAAGATCAGGGATTTTTTTTTTTTTAAAGGCCTGGATGAAAGGAAATACGTAATGTGTAGGGGGTGCTGAAAACCCAGAGCCACGTGAACTACGAGCCAGTTTCCTTCAGCAACATTAATTTACAGTCTCCGTGAGAGAACACACCTGGGTTTGCTGCCAGTTTTGGCTTCAAGCAGAATGATCGGCAGGCAGAGCAGTGCCGGCAGCCGGCCACACCGGGCCACGCCGCCCAGGCGGTGAAGCGGGCAGGCGGCACAAGGCCACAGGCTGGGCTCTGCCAAAAGCATTGCAGAGCACCTTTAATAGTACTTTAATAGTAATTCTACTGCTGTGGCCTCTCCTCTGCCTGCCGGGCATGTTACAGGGTGCTGGCATCTTTAGGCAACGCAAGTGGGCTTGCCAAAGCTTGTGTTTGAGGTTGGTTGACACGGTTTGCATCGCTGGGTCCGGCTGGCGGGTTCCTCTGCTGTTGGGAGGCGGGGGTCAGTGGACGTGGCGCAGGTCAGGAAGAGGGGCTGTTCAGCCAAAACCGCTTGCATTTGCTGTTTGCAGTGCTTCGGCATCATGTAGTAACAGGTATGGAGGCGCAATGCCTCGTAGCATTTTAGAATCATAGAATGGTTCAGGTTGGAAGGGACCTTAAAGGTCATCTAGTTCCAACCCCCCTGCCATGGGCAGGGACACCTCCCACTAGACCAGGCTGCTCAAAGCCCCATCCAGCCTGGCCTTGAACACTGCCAGGGATGGGGCATCCACAACTCCTCTGGGCAAGCTGTTCCAGTGCCTCACCACCCTCACAGTAAAGAATTTCTTCCTGATATCCAATCTAAATCTACCCTCTTTCAGTTTGAGGCTGTTACTCTGTGTCCTGTCATTACCCTCCCTGATAAAGAGTCCCTCCCGATCCCTCCTGTAGGCCCCCTTTAGGTACTGGAAGGATTTTGCAGTGATACTGTCTTGAAGGAAGTGCATTTCCAAACCACCTTGTTGCCTGTTATGGTGTCTCATGTGGCACTTGGGTTCGCTTTCCACTCTCCCGCTGCTCTCTTTCCAAACTATCCAGGAGTCCCAGTGTCAATTTATTTATTTTTAATAGTTTTGAGGTGCTGTTAAGATTTGAAATGTATTGTATATTCTGTATATTCTTGTATATTCTGACAGCACAAGGGGCAATGGTTCAAACTGGAAGAGGGTAGGTTTAGATTGGACATAAGGAAGAAATTTTTTTATGATGAGGGTGGTGAGACACTGGAACAGATTACCCAGAGAAGTTGTGGATGCCCCATCCCTGGAAGTGTTCAAGGCCAGGCTGCATGAAGCTTTGTGCAACCTGATCTAGTGGAAGATGTCCCTGCCCAGGGCAGGGGGGTTGGACTAGATGATCTTTGAAGGTCCCTTCCAACCCAAACCATTCTCTGATTCAATGAAATGCTGTGCAGTTTGAATGTTGCTAAGCACGCTCAGACAACTAGAGGTACATGCTGTCACACAAGTGTCTTGGAGGGCTGAACCCCAGAAGTGAGCAAGAGGCTTCTGGACAAGTAAGTTGTTTTTTTTGTGTGTAAGCTTTTAGTAAATCATGGATGATTATTTCCACTGCAGCAATAATGTACAGTGTAGGTTTTTTGCTTGTTTTAGTGCTGAATGCAGCATTTTTCTCCTTTTACAATTTCTGATGTAGTTGCCCCAACAAAAACAAAGATTAAGGGTCTGTCAAAGCTGTTACCATCCCACTGTGAATGAGTACGTTTGTGGCCTCAGTCAGTGGTCCATAATAGACTGCATGCATTGACCTTTTATGTGTTTGCATCAGATACGCTTGTCAGTTCACGTGTATAAAACATGAAGCTCTGTGCATGGAGAGATTTCTTATTGTATCTCAGTGGTACAATAAATCAAATTTGGGGAATTCATGATACTTGACAGAAAGAGCAGTTTTTGAAGGAATATGAAGTAGTTGCATAGCATGCATTTACAGAAACACACAAAGCGCTGCTCCAGTGTAACTCCTGCTGGCTCAAGTTGACCAATTTATTTTTTTTTTCCCCTCCTGTAAGTTAACTTTCTGCCAGAGGGCTTTATGGTGAATGGAATAAAGCCTGTTTGTGCCATTCTAACTAGATGATGCTGGATCAGGTGTCATTCATCCCCCTACAGCCAAAGTAAACACCTTAGCATGGGCTGTGGCTGCTTTGACAGAAATGGCATCAGGTGCCTCTTTATCATCTGGATGAAAGTAGCACAGCTCAGGGGTCTAGCAATGCAGAGACCTCCATGGTGCTTATCATCACAGTAGCACAGCCTGAGACACACACATTGGACATTATGGTTAATAATCCACTAATAGTATCATTCACATATATTAGATTTTATCTGCCAAAGGGTCTTTAGTGTTCCCAGAAAGGTGAGAACAGTAATATGCCGGAAGGCAGAGGTGGGAAAGGGAAAAGTTTACGTACTGGATATACTGAGGATCAGTAATCTTTTCAGAGTGGGAATGTACGGGGGGGAGAGATTTAAACCTGCATGAAACTCCAGGTGACCCCAAGAAAATTTCTAACTAGGGCATTGGACGGCATCTCTGACCATGGAGGCAGGAAAGCATCTGTAGCTTATCAAGTGGACAAAGAAAGGGAAGGAAGCTCCTTTTCCATTTCATCTCCAAAGAAATAGATTGGCTGGCTTTCATTCCTGTCACCCGTGGCTTTATAAAGCTTTGCATCAGTACTGTCTGCTCCAGATACACATTTTTATCTGCAAGACCAGGACCTTGTTTGAGTTAGGGCTGATTTCAGAGCTTCTCACTATAATCGAGGCATTGCATTCCCACTGTTGTGCTCATGCTTGTAATGGGAGTTCTGGAGGACGCATGGAGAAGAGCGCACACTAATCCATTTATCTAGGATACCCAAGAGCCATTCTGAACATTTTCAGTACTCAGGCTCAATCGTAGTGAGGTGCAGTAAACTAAGAACTATGACGAGATGCTTTACAAGCTGTCTCATCGTTTGTTCACCCATGCGAGTCAGTTTCTTGCAGTGTACAAATCTTGACTACTTGATCTTTTGCCCTGAGTAAGACCTCCTCAGAGCCAGTTCTTGATACCAAAAAGTTAGTTACAAGCAGAAGGCTAACTCCTCTTAGGGTCAGGAGTTACGTGAAACTTAAATGGCATGCAGTTGTTATCTGGCCATTTTTACTGGAAGAAATATCACTTTGTATCATTTGCAATCACTCGTTAAATATTAAATAAGCTAGAGGGACAACAGCAGGAGCTATAGGTACTAAGACCCTGAGAGCCTGCTGCTGCAGAGGGACTGCAGGGCACTACAGCTCCTCTGTAGGCTTCCAGTGCTTGAAACCATTCGAGTATATTTTGAGAAAGGAGCTTTCTGGTTTTGGTCCAGCAAAACTTGTTTTAAAGGGGCTCCTACCTAATTTTCAGATAGCCAAAACCCACTTTAGTTATCAGGAGTAATGTTCATTTTGTCTTTATCCAGGCCTCTTTTCTTTTCACCATCTATTCGCTATGCTTGATCCCAGTGGTAAAGTAGCCATTTAATCATGGGTACTAATCTGTTAGATTTTTAGAGAAATTGGAGTCATCTGACCAGGCAGAAAGAGGGAAATCATTGAAGTAATTTACCTAGTTTTGCTGAACTCAGTTTGCCTCTCTAGAGAAAGTTAATCCCATCTTTTTTTGTTAGGTCTTAGCCAGAAAAAAAGACAGTGCTGAGGCTACTTCCCTCCAAATCCTTTTCTTCTCTTTTCACTCTCACAGAATAATGAGGGAAAAAATGTCAGTACTTGGAGAACTGCACATTTGCTTACCTTCTGCCTTGCAAAGTATTTAGTAACCTTGTTCTCTGCTGGACGGTTCAATCCCAGCACAGGAAAGTCTGTTAGTTGTGTTCCTTCGGTTTCAGGCTGACTTCCTCCTCCTCCTTCGTCTTCAGGGACACAGAAATAGTTTTGTACATGTGTCTGAATTGTCCTTGAAAGGCATTAATCTACTGACTTTGGGCACTCAACAACAAGTGCATCCATGTGCATACACTGCACATGCTACGCTGCATAAATTGTTAGGGCAGGTAACCTGAGCTGATTTAGCTATATTCTACATGAACTAAAGCCACAGAAAGTATGTGGCAATGACTGTAATTTGAGAGCTGGTTTATATGAGCCTTTAAGAAGCAAAATACCTAAATACCTGCCAGGAACCAATCATAACTGTAACAAAATTTCAGCACTGTAAGAAACCTTCAGCAGTCGCAAAAATACTTCTTTTTCTCCTGTTGAAACTTGCTAATATGCTTTTCCAGCTCCTTTCTACTAGGACGAAAAGTAGGTTTAGCAAATAAATAGAAGAGTCTCGCTGCTCTTTCCGCAAGACATCAGACGTCCGGGACAGCAGAATGGGTGACACTGTCCTCAGGTCCCAAAGCGCGTGGCAGACCTGTGGAGTGCATTTCACACAGCAAACCGGGGTTGTTGCATCTCGATGCAGAGAGACCTTTGAAGGCAGCTAGCGAATGCTAGCTCTTTGCAGCCTTTTGTGGAGGTTTCCACTCTAGAGAATTCAGTCCAGAGTGCAGGTCTCTGGGGTTGTGTCCGTAGACGTGGTCCTGGCTGCTCTTTTTGGGGGGATCCAGAGAAAGAAGAGATGCGGTAATGGCACGTAGGGGTTTGAATGTAAGCTGTGTGCCGTCCTTTGTCAGCTGCCGGCAGCACGGATACTTCTTATGCATGGCTTTAGTGCGTAATTCACCTTGTATTTATAGGAAGTTCCTATTGCTCCTCTTCCAAGTACTGGATGTCGTTAAGTCCTGATTTTTTCCCATTTGGAGCTCGCAGTATACTCAATGTACCTACCTGGAAAGAGTGACATGTAAGTTGGTGGACTTAGTAAATCTGTGATCCCAGGCAGTGGGAGCTGTGACAAGAGACACTTAGACTAAACCAGGGTCTTTCAAAAATCTCACTTGAAGTGTTGGCTTGCAGACCTACAGCTCTGAATGAGCTGTAGTGAGCATGATGAGGTGCTGTAAGAGGTAGTTACACTATGAAACATCAAGCACCCGATTAACCAGTCTCCAAAGAGTCAAAGCAAGGAGAGAGCTCCTCCGTCTTCTGTCGTGATGGTCCAGACAAACCAAGAACCCACCTTGGCGGCTCTGAGGATCACCTCTCCACTGACCTGATGGGCAGCCTGTGGAGACTAGTCAATTAGACCCTCAAAGGTGGGTTTTATAAATACGTTCTTGCACAGAGCCCCTTTGGTTTAATAGGAATGTGGTATGAGTGCAAGTCACCACCCACATCTTTTAAGCATGTTGATATTAGCTTGAAAAATATCACAGCATTAAAAAAAAAAAAATCATACATTTAAAACTTGATGTTCCTGTGTTGCATAAACTTCAAAGATGTGAGGGTTTTTTAAAGCGTCTCTGATATCATGAAATTTAGAAAAGTTTTTTCCATTTGTTTTTTAGGAAACTTGCATTCCTGTAGTTCCAGGGTCTATGGGTTTACAAAAATCATCAAATATTTTGGATTCAGATTAAAAAAATCAATAGCGTGGGTAAGTAATATTTCTGCAGTGTCACTGTGGCTTGTTAATATTGAGCAGAACATGTCAATAGAACTATCAGGAAGGAAACATTACGTTTCCTTGATGGGATTACAACTCAAAATGTTTGAGTAGTTTTTTTCAACAAATCCTAAACAATGCAAATGCAAAACAAGTAACTCACAGTGTGCTTTATTATTTTTTCACAATATTAACTAGACAAACATGGTAAGTTTAATGGCAGCATGTTCTTATAACATTTTAAAGACAAAGAACGACATAATCATATTAAATGATGATAAACTGACAAACTACATTACCATACATACATCATCCAAAGGTACTGGATAAACGATATCTGCTTATGTACATTTATGCTGGTGATAATTAAAATTCAAATATTCAGAAGAAAAAGAGAAAAATGTGCTATTTAAATTATAAAAATATACAGTTTTCGTGTGGAATTCTTAATGCTGTGTAACTTTGAAAAATATTTCATTGTGTGATGAAGCTGCATTAACTTAGTATAGGAGCGTGATTTAAACCAAATACAGATTAAATTGGCTCTTTTGTCTTCCTTGTATTTAGCCTTGTTTGAAAGAGAGATAGGAACGAAAAACAAAGCTGGGCTTTTGCAGTGAGAAAGAATTTTTATATTCATAAATCAAAAGATGTTTAATTTTTCATATAGTACTGAGCCATTAACTCATAATGCAAATGAATCATTTTGCTAGCTTGTTTAAAGATAGAAAGAGGAAAAAAAAAAGACAGGCTTTAAACATGCTACTTCACTATACTTTTAATCAATAGGACTTCTAGGTTTGTGGAGCGGAGTGCAGGTGCACAGCTAAGCACAGTGTCACGCTTCAGGGTCAAAGCATGCAGTCCTTACGTACAGCTGACTCCCAGTGCCTCAGCTGGGGAGGCTTGTGTGCATGCAAGGATTGGGGGTACTGGGTCTGTATTCTTTGAACTGCATCACCTGCGTGTTTCCTTTGCACATCTGGTTTCACAGAATCGCAGAACGGGAGGGGATGGAAGGGACCTCTGGAGATCATCTAGTCCAGGCCCCTGCCAGAGCAGGGTCACCCAGAGCAGGTTGCACAGGAACGCGTCCAGGCGGGTTTTGAATGTCTCCGGAGATGGAGACTCCACCACCTCTCTGGGCAGCCCGTGCCAGTGCTCTGCCACCCTCAAAGTAAGGAAGTTCCTCCTCGTGTTGAGATGGAACTTCCTGTGTTCAAGTTTGTGCCCATTACCTCTTGTCCTGTCCCCAGGCACCACTGAAAAGAGGTGCAGAGAAACAATTGTGGGTTTTTTCATAATTGTTCCTTATTAGCGCAACCCTACTAAGGCTGTGTAATCCCCAATCACAACAGCAAATCGATGAATTTTTATAGTGATTGGATAGTTTTATAATAATTTACAAATAGTTTTGCAACTGAAAAGTTTTAGTAATTGTAGTCATGCAGTGCACACATTTGTAGCTGGTTTTAGTTAAAGTTATTTTCAGACTTTCATGGGTGAACTCCTGCATCATATGAAACTCGAGATTTTCTTACCTACCAATGTCATTCTCCATATCTTCCAGCCCCTTTCCTTATCTGTATATTCTATGTTACCTCAACAGCCCCATTGCTCCATTGGTGGATCCAGTGCTTGTTCTACTAAGAAACGTCCTCTGTGTCAGCTCTGATTTCAGAATACTTAACTTGCAGAATTTTTTTCTTGTTTTTCCATCTGTTCATAAGTTACTGATCTATAATAGATCTTACATTTTTGTTGTTGGGTTGGGCTTTTTTTGGAAGCAAAATATTTTCCGTCATTATTTTCTTAATAAATGGAGTGAAAAAGAATTAACGACAAATAAATTGAATACAGCAAAATCAAGTATTTCTCTTAAATTCCTATGGAATTCCTGTTTTGCAAAAGACTGCCTTCCAAATTAACAAAGTTTTATAGCGAAGAATAATTGTGGGGTCTCTGTAATATTTTATTGTGCCCTGATATCATCCTTTTTTCAAGGGAAAGGATGAGAGATAAACAAATTCCCAGTAACAGTCATATTTAAGCAAGGATACATTGCAGTGATCTCTTTGTTTCCCTCCTCTTGACCTCTTCCTTTGTTGTCCTCTGATCTTCCACACCTAACCAACTTCAGAAGTGTCCCTCTTTTTTTATTTTTTTTGCTTTCACAACTTGGATATGCTGGGAGCGGTCAGCTCTGTGTGCATACATAGTGACGCAGGATGGATTTTTCACTGAAGCATAGTCTTGGAGCATGGAAGTCTATAAGGCATTTTGTGGGAACAAAAATCTTACGTGAAAGTGTAATGAAGAATAGGAAAGAGAGGAATTATTGCAAAAGAAATGCAGGAGTGAGAGGAGAGGCTTTTATTAAAGAAGTTCAAGCTTTTATATACATTCAATGTTTCTAATATGTTTCTTAATAAATGTATTATCAACTATCATTATACCTAATGCAGCCACAATACTGTACTATTCTGCAGTCAGGACAGGGAAACTCCATTAGCTCTTTAATAAAATAAAATCATCAACAGTCATCATGACTCTTCTTTTTGCCTGGTATTAACGAATACACTGGGAAGTCCAGTGAGTAGACACAACAGAACACAAAATCCTCAGTATTTATTTAAACGTGTATCATGTGTCGTCTTCATATTATTTCTAAAGCAGCTTTAAGAAACTTTTGCCATTGGAAGGTATTAAAAAATAAAACCCATTCAGATTATCCTGGTAGTATAGCAGCACTGGAATTGATAGTTACTCTTTTACTACTTTTGACAATGTAAACCTTTAATAAAATAAACAATATTGAAACAATTTGAAGTCTAATAGTTCATGAACTTTAATGGGCATATGGGCACAAATTGAAACGAAGACTAGATTGTGAAATGAAACATTAGCTCGATACCAGCCAATTCCAGCTGTGAAATTGGCTGCGGACAAATTCGGCTTGGAAGCTGAAAAAACCCAAAGCCCACACTCAATCCACAATATTCGGTTGCTCCCATTTCAAATATTTTTCATCCGAACCCTATACGAGCGTGCCCACTTCTGACAGAAGCACTCTGAAAACACTGCAGGTGCTTTTTGTTTGATGGTGGGCTTTTTCATTTTTCTTTAATCAAGCATAGTTCACATTTTTGTGTTCTTAATAACATTTCCTTTCTATGTTTCTATAAAATTAGAAGTAATTTCAAATTTGAAATGTAAAGCTAGCTCCATCTTTGCTCATACAAAGTGTAGGTGCCACGACTAAATAGCAGTAAAAATGCTGAGATGTACAACTCTTAAAAAAAACAAACGAACAAAAAAGCAGCTTTGAAGACACAACATCAACTACAGCCTTAACATTGAACGTATTACATTCCCAAGGTAATGGAGATAATTTGCATATAATGCCACAAAGTTATTCGACTGAAGTCTTGAGGTTGAATCTACAGTTTATTCACTGTATTTTTTTCGCCCTTAGAGCACTTATGTATTGTACGGTACACTTTATCCAGAGCTTTGCAGCCTTTTCTTTTTATGTCTGGATGTCCATTTACCCACAAATCCCAGATTTCAAAAGTTTTGTAGAAAAAATAGGAGCGCTTGACTTATACATTTGAAGCTGGACATTTCCACGCCTCAGAGCAGCCCGTGGGACAGGCTTCAGACTCCTCAGCTTCGTGGGGACTCCTGGCCCCCCTTCCCAGCGCAGGGAAAGCCCCGCTTTAAAACGCATCGACACATCTGGTTTCAGAACACGGGTCTGTTTATAAAACTGCACACTGAGTACTCGGCATCAATTTGACTTGAGTTGCATTTTGTAACACGAGCAGGTGACTTCACCCCCACCCCCCCACCCACCCCCTTTTCCTCCACCCTATTTTCGCTTGAAACGACAGCAGGCACCTGCGCGGCTGAGGTGTCAAAGAGTCTCTGTCCAGAGAGAGGATTTGGAGTTTCTTCATCATCTTTTCTTCTGTAGACAGTCTTAGGAAGTTAACTAGCATGAAATAATTTTGAGGGCGAGGGGCAGGAGGATAAAGCTCACTTTCTTTTCCTGTTATGAAAATGAACTTGATTTTGGTGTCCAGTTTGATAAACAAGGATAGTCAGAGCTAATCTGTAACTCAGCTGAGGTCTGCTTCTTGCCAAATAAAATTAAGATCTTTTTCAACTTTCAGGGATTTAGAGACCGCATCTAATTGGTTTCAAACCCCCGGAGGAACTCAGTAAGTAAACAGGATTAGTTGCAGATATGAGCCCACTAAAGTGGGACACAGGTCAGGTCTTCAGACTCCAGCTCTGCTCTGTCGAAGCAGGCACTTAAGGTCTCCTGATGTTTCTGTGTCAGTAGCCGCAAAAAAACGTTTCACTGCTGAGAAAATCATTGGAACGGCAATTTCCTGCAAGCTCCAAAGATTTAACTTCACACTTCTATTAAAAAAAAAAAAAAGTATTTGAGTTGACATGTATTAGGGTACTGTGATTATGACGTGATGGCACAACCAGTAACTTGAAAACGCATGTTTACAAGGCATAGGCAATCATATTTCCAACTGTTCTCCTGTAGGGATAGCCAGGTGTCCTTCAAGAAGGTGCCATCTTGACTCCACGTAGGTACCATGTTGAATCGTTTGCGCTGTCAGTTCTTGCCAGCAGGACACGGTGAGAACTTTGTTCACGCTGACCTTGTCTTTCAGATCCCTCCCAGCCATCCGGAAAAATGCAGGGAAAATCAACACAATTACGCAGCCTTTAGCAGCTCAAGTAACTGCCCTCGTGAATGTAAGCAGGTAGGTCTTTGTCAGTATATTTGCTCTTCAGAGATAAAATAATCCAGCCAGCTGCATTAATTAAAAAAAAAAAAGGACCTAAAATACTTTGGGGCTCATTAAAGTTAAGAATAACAACATGATGTGATGACAGATACAACTTGCAGAGTTTCTGAAAATAGCAGGTTAAAATGTAAATATCTTTTAATAAATAATTTTCCTGCAATGTAAAAATAAATGATATTTCCTTTGGCAGTAATAGCTGATTTAATCTTTAGCTGGGAAGTTGTTTTGCTCATAAAATATCATTGTGCTACAGAAAAAAAAATATTATTTTGTTGTTTTGAAAGACTTTTGTAATCCACGATAAACTGGGTGACTCTACTTATGTCCGAGATAAGCGCCAAGAGTGATGCAAGCTCCCACCAGAACCAGACTCAGGATAGTCTTCAGAGAGATCCAGGAGAAATCGAACAAAGGCCTCATACTGTTGCCATACAACTCCACGAAGGCATCCTAGAAAGGGAAATAACAGAATATCAGAATTGGAGTAACTTTTTCAGCGAGGGGGGGGAACTTCTTCACACTCAGTGGTCGTCTGGCAATCACACCGGCACAAAAAACCCACACGAACCTATTAAAATAACAATTTGGGAGCTATGTTTTTGTGCAGTGCTTAACACAGTCTTCTCCTGCCTATTTCTTCACAAATATTGATGTAATTACTTACGGTCGTGACTTCTGCCTTAGGCATGCCCGGTCTAACAGAAGATATAGAAGTATAAATTTTTAAATACGAGTACCACAATTTTGGCTCCTGACTGTTGTATATACAAACATACACAAAGGAGGAAAATGGACCTTCATTCTGCAAACCTTTTGTTTCCACTGGACATGGGGCATCTATATTGCTGGTCAGCTTTGCTGAAAATAAGGCAGTATTTATTTGGTTCCCCTTGGGATGGGTTCAGAAGACTACGTGGAGTAGCCACAGATGTTTCTCCTGTACAAACTGAAGCTGTTAGGCTTGTGTTGCACCTTTGACAGTCTTTCACAACTGTCACCAAAAGGGGTGACACCTTGGTCCTGTGGTCCTGCTAATCATGCCTTGGATGTGGCAGTGGTCTGGCTGTAGGGTCTATTGGGCCAACCATCTGATCCAACAGCCCTGCCTAAAAATGAGCTGTCTTGCCATGGATCCTCTTGTGAGTCTGCCTTGCCTTCCAGCCTACAGCCAAGACATTCAGCTAGAGGAAGAGGAGGGGAAGAACAGAGTGATGCCACTGCTCATGGCCGCCCACAAGTCACCTGGCATGAGGTGCAGGGGGAGTCCTCTCCCTCAGCCCAGCCCAAACCACCCTGGCTTGCTCCTTCAAGCTGCAGTCCTCCATGTATGGAGAGCCGTTTTGTGAAGCTGTTCTGGGGAAGTCTGGAGGTGTGTGTAGGCACCAAATGGAAAGGCTGTTTAAGTAGCAAAGATAAAGTTTTTGTGACTCATAAATAGACTGGGATTTGACGGGGCTAGTGATGAGATGGATGATACTCTGCAAGTAACGCCTTTCTTTCAGGCTGCAATTCCTAACAAACGTGAAGCTTCAAAGCATTCCTGAGAGATAGATAAATCACACCATATGGCATGAAAGCAGTAAATTGCGAAGCTGAAGGACTTTAAAAATGAGACAAAACTGATGGCATCATTTAGGGCAACTCTTTCATTGTGCAGCCAATGGAGGTCTGCTCCCAAACTACTGAGATAAACCCACGAAATCGCTATCTAATGTGGGGGTTTCTGTCTCTACCTTTATTACTCTGGACTTCCCATTTTTGGTAGAAGCTAATGTTCTCTATTTATGTTATAGTGCCTTTAGCTGTTTTGTAATGTTACTATGCTAGGAGGTAAACCTGCCTTCTAAAAGTGCATATATGTTATCGTTTAGAGACGGAATTAAGGGGAAAGTCTCCATTATTAATATAAACCTCCCAGACAAGTTAATTTTCTGTAAATTAGGTAGTCACATGAGCCTCCATCATTAGCCATCTCTAGTTATTGTCAGAATAAAAGCGTTTGTGGTTTTACCACGAGAGGGCGTGTAAGGTTTTTTAATATTTTGCCATTTTGACTCCCATTCACTAGACACTGAGTGAGATTCAAATAAATAATAGGCATTTACTTCCAAAGTATGTTATTACATTAAGTAATATTGGTGCACGTTATAGGTAAGAGTGGGTGTCAGTAGGTAAGAGCTGGTAAGAGAATAGCTATAGGCTTTGGCCAACAGATGACCTGAAAATACATCTGCCTCCTGCTATTTCTCAATGCTTGTTCCTCCAGGCAATCATTTTCAAACTTGGGTTTCCAAAGGTATATTCTTAAGTGAAAGCAGCTTAACCTTTGGGCGGAATGTTTTAATGCAACCTCTTCATTCCGGAGAAAATTTGGCAACTTTTGCTTAGCTGCATGGTTTTTGAAATAGACATTTGCAAACTCTGGCCTTAATATTCTGCTGTGCTGTTGGGGAGCTGAAAAAGCACACTTGGTTTGCTGTGCAGCTCTTTGGAAAGCTGCTTTTATTTCTCCTTAAGGCTATGAAGTAACACAATATCCTAAAATGTTACAGACTGGGCTAAATCCTGTTGTCGCCAGTGCAGACTCCCTGACTTCCATGGGAGCTTTGTCAGTACAGGGAGTTCAAGACCAGGCCTTATAAAAATACAAGGGTGAAGTTCAACACTTGGTGATATTATTATGGGTGGAAAAGAGAGGAAATGAAAAAAAAAAAAACCACCCATGGAAATGCAAGTCATGTGAAAACATTTTAACCTTAAGATTTCCATGGTTTCTTTCTGCGGGGAAGGTCTCACTTCTGTATACTCATATGACAGCCAATGCATACCCAGTATCAATATCAAAACAGGCATATTTTGTGCCTCCCTTCTATCCCAGTTTAGGAACATTCCTCCCAGTTTGTCTGGGAGACCATTATCTAGTGATTCAGTGGAGCTCCTGGAATTGGGTATGAAGATGGACTTGAAGACAAGGCAAAAAACACTTGAAGACGAGGCAAAAGTATGGCATAAGCTATAGCTCAAAAGAGGAATGTTAACAAAAAATGTGCAGCATGCAGTACTTTTTCGTCCGAGATTATTACAACAATAACATGAACCCAACCTAATGGTGTCTGCACTATATATTACAAGTAGCTCTTTATGATCGTTCCCCCTCCCCTTCTCAAACATCCTGATTAGGCCTATTTCCGAAGCTTGTTTGAACAGCCTGTCACTATTTGTTTAAGTTTCAAACCTGTTTTAAATAAACACATGTCCATTTTATGTACTAAAACAAGGAGAGGGGGGGAGGGAAGCATGACCCGTTGCTGAAAACTATATTAGCACAAAGAGAACCCTTACCAGAATCTCAACTGTTTCATAAGGTTTGTCTCCTTCTGTAAACCCATGTATTTGTCACTGCATTTTTGTCACCTACACCAGTCTGTTTAAAATAAGAGAATCTCTGCTAAACCAAATAAGATTAGGAAAATTGCTTGAGACACTTGATGTCCTCTGAGAAGCACTCTTTATAATGAAAGCAAGGGTTCCCTTGGCAAATAGACCGAGGCAAGTTCTGGCTTGGTCAACCTTTCTGGAAGTCTTGCACAATTGGAAAGAAAATGGTTGCAGGCCTTGCTTTTAAGACCTACCTATTCAAAATTTAATGGAAAGTTATATCCTGGATGTAAAATTATATCAGGGCAGTTAAAAATTATATGGAAAAGAACTCTTCATTCAGCTCTGTAAGTTTTTAAAAAGTAATTTCTTAAGAAGCTTTTATTAAGTCGAATCAGCCTGTTGCTGGTTTACTACTACACTGACTGTTTCTGCAAAGCAAGAAAGGTGGCAGCGAGGAAGGGAAAGATGCTCTGCCAAAGCTCCTCTTAGCACCAAAGCACCCGAGATGCCAGCCTCACCTCCCTGGGCTCGACTGGAAGGCCAGGAAGATCGTCCCGAGGGCAGGGAGGACATAGCGTGTTCCTGGCTGGAGTTTCTGGGATTTGCAGGGAGCCCAGGGCAAAAGGGGAGTTTGTCACCCTCAGAGGATTAGGAGGCGTGATAGCGCACTGAGTCAGGACAGTCTCCAAACAAAGCATCCAGATCACACTACCACGCTCTTCCGCTGGCCCAAATTCGGCAGCTCCGATCCAAGACACAAATGTCATCTTTAATTGCACAGGCATTCTTTGCCTGCGCATGGAGCTGAGTTTGTTCAGTCTCGGTCCTTTTTGCAACTCAGCCTTCACCCCTGCTCGAGAGGCAAGGCACAGCGTCTTGGCTGCAGAGAAGTACGTACTTCCCAGAGGCTGAGCCCGGCGAAGCCTTAGAGGTCGGACGGCTCCTTACTGAAAACAGGGAGGGAAAAGGCAGTTTCAGCCTGGCATTTCTGACTGAGGGGGAGGTGGGGAGAGCAAACACGAGGAAGTAAAGGCTTCCTTTTTCTACCTGAATCAAACAGCTGGTGAGGAAGTGACTTTATTTCCCTCGTTATCATTGGGTTGACAGGATATCCTCTTGAGCCACAGTGTATTGAATGAAGAGCCGGTGAGACTTCCATTTTACTGAACAGGAATTGCCTTGTGGCTATTTTACGCTGCCCTCTCCGTGACTCCAAAACAAACAAACAAACAAACAAACACACACTAGCTCCTGGCTTTTGAAGAAACCTGCACAGGTCTGAAGGAGGTGTCTTCGCCACCCATCACGGGGCAGGAGAGGGAATGGCATAAACTCCGATGCCAAGGTTTAGCAGCTGAATGACTTTTCCCTCACCCCTGCCTCCATACGAATGACATAAATTCTCATAAAAGCTTTCGTTCACAAATGGTAACTCGTTTCAGAACGAGTTTGGGGAGGGAGTGGAGAGAGCCGGTTAAATCGTCCCATGTTTTCTATGCAGCGAAACCTCATTAAAATGTCATCTTGAAGCTAACGAGAAAAGTTCTTGGAACACAAAAAATAGACAAATCTGTGGCTGTTCTTTTCCCAAAGAGTTTATGGGTCTTTTACGCAAGCTTAAGTCGTGAGTACATGCAAATAAGGACCGCTCAGACCTTGACCGCGTTGTGCCGAGGTGTGGTGTTTCATCAGGTCGGTATCTTTAGAGAGGCCGGTATCTTTTTACGCCTGGGAGTGCCAACATGCTGGCAGTCCAGCCAGGTACATGTTATCAAATTATAATGGGAAGGAAAAGAAGGTGTCACCACACAAGCCGTGCCAACCGCGGGCAGGGAACCTGCCTGGGGAGTGGCTTTGGGGCGTGCACCCCTGATCAAATCCCCATCCAGATTTATTTTTTTTCCCTCCTCACCTTTGGGTCTATTCTGAATTCTCCATTTCCACAATGCCCAATATAGTCCTAGGTCTGCAGCCGATGTGTTAGCTGCTGGCTGCATAACCCTTTTGTTTCTCCAGTGATATCTGAGGTTTCTGACTTTGGACCAAACTGGTTCTCATCACAGTGGTCTTGCCTAACTTCTTTGTTCCTTCTCTCCTTGCTATCTATTTGTATAAATTCTTGCCTCAGTCAGTCTGTGATCTTGGGGGCATATCTTGGAGGTCCTAGTGTTGCCAGGCTCTCACTGAAGTCTGTGTGAATTGAAATCGGTGGAAATATTATTTGCATAAGGCTGACTAAACATGGCACTCAGGTGGAGACAGCCGAGGAGCAGGGACTAATTGTGGCTAGGTTTGAAATGAAAACTGACGTGTATGCTTAGAAATATATAAATGTGAGTGGTTATAGTAATGGGGATGACTAATCCTCCTGTCCACGCTCTCGGAGAGTGACCCTGCTGGCAGGCAGATTTCCTCCGGACCTCTGTGAGATGAAGGACAAACCCAGGCTTTGGGGAATGGTCAAGTCATCTCTTTAAACACAAAATTTGTAAGGTGTTGATCATTCAGCTTGCATGGAAACCCATGCCGTGCTCAGACTAGGCTACATTCTTGTTAAACCAAGTCAGCATGAGAAATGTTTCAGTAATTTAGTCTTGGCGTCTCTGCTTAATTCAGTTAGAAGTGGCTCTGCTATATGCAAAAGCCCAGACCTAGTGGAGGCTGCCTTGTTTTCTTATTCCTGGAAAGGCCCACACGAAAATGAGGTATTTCTGGCATCAGCATAACAGTTGTAATGTCACTACAGCAGCTAGCTGGTGGTATTTAATGGGTGCCACTTATGAGGGAGGAATATTAACATTAATGAGAGAAAGAAGACAGGAAGGCCTTCTGGACAAAATCCTCTATGTTTATAAAACACGGTCAAATCTGCTCTACTCGATTCTTCACAATTTACTTTTCAGATCTTTTGTGGGTTGATAATCCTATTCAACTAATTTGTTATTTATTTGCATCAATATTTATCAGTCTTCGTTTTATTTTCTGATTGTAGCCCACTTAGGTAGAGTGCTAGAAGTTGTGTGTAACTCATACTGAGAAAAAAAATATGTGTCCCTGCACATACTTTCATGTATCTCTGTTGCACTGAGAACTGTTCAGTTTTAGGCCACCTTCTTTTCCTTCTACTCAAATTTAGCAAACCCATTCTAGTGAGTTTACGTCCACATACAGCAGTAAACTTAGAAAACACTCATTTATGGATTTGTGGATCACTCTGGAGGAGAGAACAAATGTCAGAGTTGTTGGGAGGACTCGTCTCATCCCGTAACATCGCTCTTACACCTGCATCCTCTGAAAAGAAGCTAGATGCATTAGGACCCCGTCAAATCTTCAGAATGACTTTAAAATGAAAATAATGACAAAATGGGTCTGAATGACAATGCAGGCCTCTTTCTCTCAAAATCTTGTCTAAATTCTCCCTCTTGCTCGTAACTTACTTTCAATATGAGTGACCTTACACTGGAAATAGCCCACCTAATCTAAAAGCCTGAATCTGAAGATCTGGCTGCAGCGGGTACGTTGGTAGTAAGAGGGAAATGTGAACAAACACATCCCCCATTGTGTTCCCTGCCTGCTCCAGCTACCCAGGCCGCCGCAAAAGAGTTAAATCACGTAAACCGCCTGAGAAATGGGAACCGAAAGTAGCTGCTTGTAGAAATGCTCAAAGTGCTGCGGCACGGCATTTGTCATCAAGGCCATGGAGGGTTTTATTTAAGAAGCGCATCCAGCTGTGCCGGGCTCAAGGCGCAGGTATTCGTGGAGGTAGAGAGGGGAAAGCAAGAGAGCAAGGTCTGGTGAGGAGGGCCTGGCCCCGGCCAGAAAAGGCAGAGAGCATGTGTGGATGAGAAGGGTGAAATCGGACCAGTCTGAGCAGGTCGTCCCATCGGCTGAAGCACGAGGGACCAGTCACGCATTTTTCTGCTTCTTGTTTTATCACCCCGCAGGGAAACACTCCATCCCGGGCTTGTTGCCTCAACACTCAGTTCTGACACGAATCTGTTTGGCTTGACCGACTTACGCTCGGTGTTGAGCAAGACTAACGCAGAGCCGGAGTGGTGGCCGCGGTGCTCCTCGCTGCTCTCGGCACCTTCTGCAGAGGTGCCACCTGTCCTTCATGTGACCGTTTTTTCTAAATCTTGTGACAATCAACTGATTTACAGGGAGAACGAGACAACACAGCTAACCTTATGAGAAAGTTACCTCACGATAAATCTGCACTTCAATGAACAAGGGCAAAAAAAGCTCATGCTGTAGGCTTCAATGGACAGTTACACTTCTACCAGCAGCCACCTGGAAAATATGAATTTGCGCATGTGTTTTCTTTGGCAGCCGACACCTCATTAGCAGCCCAAACCATTTCTGCTCACCTGTAAAAGCCTTACTTGAGGCAGAGAAGAGGCAGCATTTTTTGGTTATTGCTTTCTCTTGCCATTTCCCAAGCCAGCCCTTGGGTGCTGTACTCCACCGGGCAGCGTGTGTGTCAGCGTTAGCTGTCGGGGAGGCAGACGTGTCCTGGCTGTCAGGCAGCCCGATGGAACAAGCTGCGATTTCTCCCCCCTTCCAACACAGTGCACACAAGAGTGGAGGCCTCTCGGTGGCTTGCTCCATGTTTTCGTTGTTTCACAGCTAAGTGATCATGGGAAATTAAAATAAGGGAAAAGTTCCTGGTCTGCATCTGCTCAGGAGAGATTGCTTTTGGTCTGGGTGCCTCCCCTCCGTTCCTCCTTCTTGGCCTTTCTGTCCTGTTCACCCTGTGCGCAAAAGCGCAAGACCTGGGAGACAAATGGAAAGTGAAGGAGCAAGGAAAGGAATGAGGAGAGTCTGCCTAGTCTGAGGCAAGTGGGAACCGAGGCAAAACAAACTGTCTAAATAGGACAGGTGAAAACTGCCAGTGCCCACAATGATCTGAATCCTACTTTTAAGCCAAGATAACTTTCTAAGTTGCCTTGCCCTTTGAGGGTGCTGCTCATAGGTTAGGATTGGCTGGTAAATCTTGAATTTTTGGGTTCATCCGGAAAGTCTTTTGGCAAGTGTTATCAGGTTATCCCAGCTAACAGGGACCATATGAAGAAACAAGGAAGAGTCAGTGTAAGAATACAATTCACAAACAGACAGAAGGACTTTGTTTTGTTATTCAAAACAGCTCTTAAATTAATTTGCCTACACAGTTGTAATCCATTAACTATGACCATTAGATTTATTCAAATGCCACAATGCAAAACCAAAATACGAAGACTTAATAAAATGCAAACCACCTCTGCCCCTCCATCTCCAAAACCAACACCAAAACAGGCATCCTACAGGAGAAGTGGGATCCTCCTCCCATCCAAGATCAAGTACCACTGGGATGTTTGAAAGCGACACACCTCCTACCTGTATACTCTGTGAAAAGAAATAACATCTTGCTGATACAAGAAAGGGCACAAAATCTGTGTGTTTCCTTTTAGCAGGAAGCTTTAAAACTGAAAAAATGTTAGAGACCAGTAGCAGGAGAAAAAGGGTTATTCTGTACTTCAGGGGCTTTGCTGGTGTCGCTGTTCTGGCCAAATCCCTCTATGGAGATATGGCTGGTACCAGCTGAAGGAGTCTGCCAGCATGGTTGAAGTACCTCCCAAACAATGTGAGTTATACTAGCAAAAGGACTCCTCTATTTGGTGTAAGTCTACGTAAGTCTACAGAGTGGGGAAGGGAATCATGCCAAAATAGTTATCTTTGTAGGCTAGGGATGTGATTTTTTCCCCATGAGATAGTTATGCTGGCCAGACTTTGTCATGTAGACCCTAGGAACTTTTATTTGCAAAATAAGACTGTAATTTATTTTAACCAGATGTTCAGCACTGATCTGTGTCTGTGCATTCACAGTGCACTCCAAGTAATTTTTACTGTGAAAGACATATACCTTGGACACCGGTAAGATTTTAAAAACATAATGCTGAAACTTTAAGGCTGTGGTGGCCTTATCTTTCCTTTCGGTGGTGATATGTAGTTCCCAATGAAGTAAGACGGTGTTCTGGGTATTGAGTTTTGCTCCTATCAATCGGATCCTCTACAGGTCCTGTAAGGCAGAAGGCTCAGCTCTCCCGTCTATCAGACATTCACATCAATTGCTGGAGCAAGTCATGCAGTTCCTTACAACCTAATGATTGCTGGGAGCGCAGGGTGAGAGCTGAGGTGACCTAGGATCTCTCTTTTTCGTAAAAGAGCAGGAGGTATGAGTGCCAGTCCTCTGAAACAACAAATCCCTCTTTGTTTTCTTTCATGGCTGGTGTTCCTGAGAGGAGGCAGGGGCTTGTTCTGCTACAGGACAATGATCATCAGAGTGGTCACATAGCTGTCACTGGAGCCTGAAGTACCTACCACTATCAACAAGTTACACATACACATCCTTGGCAACAGCTGAAATACAGCTTAGCCTGCATTCCTATGGCCAGTCATTCAAAACAGAAACTAAAGGATTTGGTTAACTGCTGCTTTTTTTCTTTTTCTTTTTTTTTTTATAAGCCTGCATGTCCTTGCAGATCATTCACAAAGGACCGAGCATTTATATTTCCTATTGACATCCTTTGAAAAGGAGAATGCCAACAGAAATTGGATCTTTTAATGAACAATTTCTGTGGACAGCAAGTCAGATGAAAATTCATGAAGGATTTAAATCTATCATTGTGACCTTGAACTAACAGCACGAGGAAGGAGAAGGCCGTTAACTTAGGCAGGAAAGACTGGTAATTACTTCAAGCGTTGGTGTTTCCAAGTGAGTAGAAATTCCATGCAAAATTTCAGTTACGCAAAGGAAAGAATAAAAAACAAAATCGGGAATACCAGCCAAGAAAAAAATAAATGCATTACCTATGAAATCAGTGCTTGAAAGCTTTCCCACTTTCTAAAATAAATAAGACCCCGCAGATCAGAAACTGCAGATCAAAATTAATATAAGGTCTTAAACCCCAACAGTCGCTTTTTTTTAATACCTCTAAGTGCAGGTGGGTCCACACGGCAGAGTGCAGTTTTATGGAGAGGAAGAGAGTGCGGACCTTGCACTGAACAAGCCAACTCAGGGGCAGGTACAGGGGTGCACGCACTCTAGGTGTATTAGAACAGTCCTCCAGGTGGGCTAACCATTCCTGCTGTGAAACGAGTGCAACCACTGTTTGCACAGAGGCAGCCCAAGTATCCCCGTGCAGCGCTGTGCCGTGTCCTGTAGACGTGCCCTGAGGCACTACTGGAGAAAAAATGATGGATCCTGCTGCCCGCAGAGAGTCTTACAGCACCGCCTTCCCCGTGCAGCAACGTGCGCAGTGACTCTTGTGCCAGCAGCTGCTGCTGAAAGGCCAGTTTTTCTTGCCCAGTCACTTCAAAGTAGCCTCAAGAATTTCATTAAAGCATTAATCTGCAATTAAAGAGCTGCCCTTGCTTAAGAGCCAGAGGAAGTGATTACAAGAGCTGAGGGATTAATGTGTGGTAGAAGGAGGGGGACAAGACCTGGAAGTAGGTACAGCAATCATCTAGAGGATGACCACAAATAACTCCTGTGTGCAACCACCTCCTGTGTCTGTTTCTCTTTGGGTGATGACCTGTGCCCATCTTGATGCTCTTTTCATTGGAGTTCTGCCATTGCCGTCAACCCGCTGCTTCTCTCCGAGACCTTCCATCACCACTACCTGCTGCTTCTACCCCTGAGTGGGAAGGCACAAGGACGGTTTCCATCAGCTTTGCATCAGTAGAGGCTTCCTGCCACAGGGGTAACTCTCAACTGGCAATTTATGGCTGGAATCTTATGTATAAGTGACATAACCCACCCAGGAGCTGCCTTGAGAACCTCCTATAATTAACTGTTGCTGCTATAAGTTTAGACAAACCCAGGAAATCACATGCAAAATTCTGTCTGATTTGCTATCTAATCTTCTTCTATCTAGGTTCTTATACCACACACATTGCTGTGGTATCTGAGCATCTTGGTGCCTGGATGCAATTCAGTTAAACCCTTTTCAAGCTAGCAGTCTAAGCTGCAGTCCTGACACTTCTCTTACACGCCGCCAACTGTTTTGCTATGAGCAAACTGTGAAGAAGCTTCTTCAAAGGCTCCCTGAACGTACCAGCTTCTCTTGTCTTCCTTTCCCAGATAATGTAAGGTTGGGAAACGTGCCAAGCATCACGCTAAACCGAAAGAGACATTCAAATTGCAGCAAGTACAGCAGCCAAGGGAGCCCAGTCTGCCAGAATGTTATTGTAGCGTTCTCAAGAAGCTCACAGCATTAAGACTT
Source organism: Chroicocephalus ridibundus (assembly GCF_963924245.1). Classification (NCBI taxonomy): domain Eukaryota; kingdom Metazoa; phylum Chordata; class Aves; order Charadriiformes; family Laridae; genus Chroicocephalus; species Chroicocephalus ridibundus. The sequence goes on along the minus strand of NC_086285.1, from coordinate 79,710,350 downwards.
CATTTTGTTGTGTGCCTGTCTGTCTGTCTAGGAGATGCTCCACTGGAGGCCAGAAAGTCATTGCTTCCTCAATATTAAATACAAACGTCTCGACCAACTAGAAACCATTTGTTAGCTTCAAACTTTCGAGTCAGTTTTCTTTCTTTTTCTTTTAAGATTGGAGGCGTTTGATCCTACGGCTGCTGTCGCTTGAAACAGAACTTCTGCTTTCAAGAGGATCTTAGATATACCCTTTTCTGATGAAGCAAGAACACAGACAGGGACCAGCAGTCAAAAAGGTGATGAAAAGAAGCTGTATTATTTCTGGATGAGAAATATTAGATATGAGTTTGACTGATTTAAGCGCAAGTAAGGGAAGAGAAAAGTTCAGAACTTATCTACACTTTAACAGTAAAGAAGCAATACTCCCCCCAGGAGGAACCATTTATACTGATATCAAAGTGTATTCTGACTCATTAACTGAAATATGTTGTGCTGGTGGAAGGCAGTTATATCAGCAAGATTTTGTCTACATAAGGGTTTGCACCAGTATAATTTATATCCATAAAAAAAGTCAAATGCGTAACCGACATGGGTGTAGAGTGCAAACCAGGCATGAAACACAGGGGAAAATTTGCAGGCCAATGTTTTGGGCTATGTGTTTGATTTTTACAAATTTGTGTTTTAGAAGTTCTTTTATGTCTATAATGAGAGCAGTTAAAACAAACAAAACAAAACAAAAAAAACCCAAAAAACAAACCAAACCCAACAATCTAGAGCAACACAAGCATCAGGAACCTAAAATAAAACGAAAGCCCCTTCCTTTTTTTGGCTATTTATTCCCACAGCTTTAGCCATAGAGTTGGGGCGGGGAGGGGAAGAAGCTGAACTGAGCCTGTGATCACGGCATTAAGTTGATTTGACTATTAGAAAACTTTAATTTAAATGTTCCCCACGGGGATTCTGGTATTTATTTCCTTATTTACTTCTTGAGCCTATTTAATACTTTGACCTGAAGGAAGAAGATTTTGCACAAGCAAGAGGATTAAAGGTTCAAATTAGTTAAAGATGAAACAAATCTATTGATTCATTAAAGCCCAGTGTTCTCAGTGTCACCAGTGATACTATCATATATTAAACTGTTAATATGCTTGAAGTGAAGAAAAAATACATTTTCAGCATAGGTTACAGATGGCTTTTGATTGGAAAAAATACACTGCTCCTTTGCATCCTTTTTGCCTAACGTTTTCAGTCCCAATCCAAATGGCCTTCTTATGTTTCTAACAACCATGGGAGGACTACTGAGTCTCTTGTCATGCCTGGCTGACCCCGTACATTGGTTTTAGTCTTATTTTGTCATCTCTGGCCACTCCCAAATTGTACGTCTTAACTTGCACCCTTTTCATTCATTGGGGTTTTTTGCATGCTTTGTTCATGTACTCGCTTTCCTTCTCGTTGGTGTTTCTTTAGCTAGTCCTTGTGTGATTCCTTCTTTCACTCATTACCTCTGTTTCCACTATTGATTTTCACACATCCAGTACTACCTTGCACAGTTTCTGCAAAGCATTTGTGCATACACAAGTTATGCCTTTCCTTGCCGGTATATTGTTTATTCCCGTCCGTAGAGTTGAAGTTAGCGGAGACAAATGCATGATTGTCATCGTGCCAGCTAATCGTGCTTGAGCCGTGGTCCCAGCAGGTTTTAACTGCAGCTGGCTGCCACAATGCTGAGTGCAGCCTAGGTGGATGTAATTGCCAAGTGACCGTGGGCCTTGTGCCAAGGGGACTCTTCAAGGTTGCGTTATGACACAGTGGTAGCTTGCAGTGGAGACTCGCCCTGCCCCGTACTCGGTGAGACTCCGATACCCAGTTTGTGTCTCGAATAAACCTAAGCTGAGGTGGTGTTCCTCTAGAAGCAAGCAGGGCTGGGTAGGAGTGTTTGGAGCAAGGCTCAGTACAAACAGCAGTTGTGTCTGGGTTGCTGTGAAGCCAACACAAGACCGTGCTTAGAAAGCAGGGATACCTGGGCACTGTACAGCTGTAGTTCATCCCTGCTCAGTGAATCCTAATATGTGGAAGGCACAGCGTTGTCTATTTTATCAAGAAGCTGGTAGCTGCTGAGCCATACGAGAAGCTCTCTGAAGGCTTTCACACTCCTGGGACGAGGAGCAGCTCATAAAGCTGTGTTTAGTACTTCATCTCTGGCCAATTTTTAAGGGTGGATTTAGGAGGAGAAAGATGAAGTTGCTCTTTGTTGCATTTCTTAGATACCAAAATACACACTTATGTCATAGTTTTTAAAGCATCAACTCGAAGAGATGAAAAGTATGATGCATGAACATGGGAGCTGCTATACTGAATTAGCCTTGTGGTCCACCTAAACGTTAAGGCTTAATGAGTCAGCTACAATCGGTTTGTGATTAATACCTGAGTTAAAACCAGCTTCTTCCTTTTGTGTGTCACTTTTCCAAGATGCTGTCATGTTAGGTGTCAAGAAATCTCTCTTCTAATCTGTGCGCTTCCTGATCTATTTGGGACCTGTTTGGCATAGGGGAATAGCCAAAGTCCCTATTACCACAATTTTGTTAACAGTTCTTTTGAGTTCAACATTGTTCACTCAACTTCCTTTTCTTAAGCTGGATATTAGCAACAAAGACCTGCTAACATCTTTACTTTCCAAAAGCTGTTAAAATGCTTTGGAATTTGCAGTTTAGCATTTATTTATTTGTCTTCAGAGATCCAGTTGCATAGTCCTTCCCACTTAAAGTTCAGATAAATAATGTTCATGTTATCCTTCTGTACAGAGGTATCTCCTCTGCCTCTGTGGCCCAGTCTTTCTTTCCTGAACAGCTTGTAGGTAGATAATGATGTTGTTCCACTACATTTCCCTACCGCCTTTTATTATTAAAATCATCCTCCATGGCAAAATACTCCGATTGTTCTTTTGCTTTTAAGCTTGTTACGTTTGTCTAAATACTTATGCTTATTCAACTCCTTTTTCTGATACCTTCCCAGTTTTACTGAATTCCCTTTTATGCATTTACCAAAATTACGACTCTCCGATGGTCGTAATTGGCATCGCGTTCTCTGAATTCACAAGATGCTGCCATATATACAGATGTCTTTAATAGACATATCTGACTAATATGTTCCCCAGATCCTCGTAACTTCTGGCTTATTTGCAGTATCTACTTCTGTTCTGGTCCTCTCCGTTTTCTGGGCTCTCCTTTCCCCAGAAGGTTTCCTCACGCTCTAACAAACTAAAACGCCTTCTTGCACAGTCTTTTCTGGCCACACTCAGAACTGGCATAGATCTCACTGCCTCATCAGGCTTGCATATGAAACTGGGAACGACTGAGTCAAAGCCATTAGCCTTGTCTTGGACCCAGAGTTTTCTATCTAGCCAAATGATGTTAGTTCCCAGACAGTCTCTCTTACTTACTGGTAGGAAAAGCTCATCCAGTGTCTCATGATATCCATTGTTTTGGCTGAAATTAAGCTTGCTGAGTTCATGTTCCTCATGACTGCGTTCCTGGGGACAACTGGGGGCGTTTGTCTTGCCAGTCTCGTTCTGACCGGTGGCAAAAGCCATCTTCGGTCACAAAGAATCGTATTTTCTGCCAGAGAAGGGCGATCCGGCCCTTTGCTCTGTAGCCGAGCTTCTCTTCCATTAGGAGGCTGGCTTCTTAAAACAAAGCATTGGCCAGCTTGTGCCTAAGAGCCACCCTTCCCCTCCCAGATGACCTTTCAGCTTCTGAGCTTCCTCAGTTTCTCACAGACATTTGTGGGATTTCAGAACATTTGAAAGTAAAGAAGCAGAAGCTTTGTAAGATCAAGGGTCCTTAACAGAAGGTAAGCTATTTTAATCAGTTCCCTAGTCAAAATAAGAATTATTGTCTTTTTACCTACTTGCTTAAGTTTTAGAATCATAGAATGGTTTGGGTTGGAAGGGACCTTAAAGATCATCTAGTTCCAACCCCCCTGCCTCGGGCAGGGACACCTCCCACTAGACCAGGCTGCTCAAAGCCCCATTGGCTTTTGGCTGGGCAAATAACTGTCAGTACCGTGTTGCCCGAAAGAGTTCTTTCTCATTCTCACTGTAATACATCCCATTTCCCTAAATCTTCAAAAAATATGCCTTCAAGTCAGATTCCTAAACACATGAGCAGACATCTACGTGAACAGACTGAGTTTCACAGAGGGAACCTCCTGCCTTGGTTGTCTGAAGTTGGGTAGGTGCCAAGCATTCAAAGTCATGGGTCAAGTAATACATTACAAAGCTACGGTTTGAATGGCGACAGAGGAAGTTAAATTCCTGATCCCATTTCTAAATTGTTAGTATTATGCATTAATAATCATTGTATTGATAATAATTAAATTTAAATTGCTGCGATTTAAAAAAAATCTTTTCTGAAAATTGTGTTTGAATTTTCTGCACTATTTTTTTGACAGGGACCAGAGTGGAGCAATGAGATTATAAGAACAGAAAAAACTTTTCAATAGAGAAGGCACTGGAACTAGCCGTGTTAGTAAGTAATCAACTAACTGAACAAGGAGTGAATGAGTGACAGGGAGAGAGAATGTAAGGATGGAGATTCAGCACTCCCAGTCCTCATCATGCAAGAAACAGAGGGATTTCAATTACATAAGGAAAGACAGGAAATTCAAAGCTGGTAAGAGCACATACTTTCGCATGGGATCCACAATTAGACCATTTTATTATAGAAAGTATTTAAATTAGATGATTGCTACAGGATGCTGAGAAGTGAGTTTAGCAAGCTTCAAAGAATAATTCAATATTTCTATTGTAAACAAAAGCTGTTAACAGTTAGTCAAAAGTAACACTAATAGTAGTAATAGTAGTACTAGTAGTAGTAGTACTAGTAGTGGTAGTAGTAATAATAATAATATTGGAAGCCTTATGCTTGAAGGATTAAATCAGTCTGAATTCTTGGGATTAGTGTGACATCTTCAAGGGGACTTAAGCAGGACAGGGGGAAGGACGGGAGAGAGAAGAGATTATCCTAAATCCGCCTCTTGTGGCATTTGTTCACCTTCATCTGAGGCAGGTGGTGCTGAGCACAGGCACAGTCTGTGCTGGATGGATCATGACTTTGGTGAAGAAGGGCAATTTTTAATACTTGTGTATTAACTGAGCAAGGGAATTTTGTGTCCTTCAGTGTCTTACAAAGATTTTTTTCTAAACTTTTTAGTGTTCACCTAACTACAAAAGACTTTGATTGAGCAAAACCAGTGGATTCCTAAAGTAAGATTTGTATAGAAATTTTAAAAAATGAGCAACATAGTACCTTTAACTTAAGAAAAAAATACAGTATGTCTTTCTATCTGTAAAACTAATGTGACTATTTAGTATTCAAAAAAATTGCTGCAAGTTAAATGCTAGTCATAATAAGAGGTTAAGGAAAGTTCAAGACAGATTTTTAAAATGGGCAAGTTTTTTAATCTTAAAAGGAACATTTTCATAAAATATATAATGAAAACTAAAAAGTAAACAGAATAAAAATTTGGTTTTGTCCATGTGCTTTATCCAATTGGAAGGAATAGTAATGAAACATATAATGACAGCAACACAAATGGAAGAGGCTGTATTTAAAAAAAAGAGATAGCTGTGTTCCTTATTTAACTGAAAATAAAGCTAAATAACCTGCTAACGATACCGAATGTAAACCTGTGCCAGGGTATAAAATGCTACTGTTCAGGTGCAGCTGCCTTCACTCCTTTGCCCAGCTATAGACAACTGTGATGGTTAGTTGCGTTTTTTTAATTGAATTAATGACACCAGGGGCGCAGGCTCTCCCAGGCTGCTCTGAGGCCCATCCCTTGCCACCTAGAGAGGCGTCCCTGCAGGGCTGGGGTGGATGCTGGAAGAGGCCACACAGGTACGGCTGATGGCACTGGGGCAGATAAGGCTCCACCAAGCCTGAGATGGGCAACTGGATCCTGTGGCTGGACCCCAGGGCAGAGGGGCAGCCTGAGCGCAGGTGTCCTCATGGTGGGCCACCCGTAGGAGCAGAGCCCCTCTGTCTCCTTGCATGTGATGGCGTTGCAGAAGACAACAAAGCCACGTTAAAGTCTGCAACGCTGTATTGGTCTTTTCTTCTTCTCTACTCTCCCTAGAGGACTCCTCAGTTTATTTTTATTTTTCAACCTCCCTTGAACCTCTTTCATTTCCTCCCCTCCTTAATTATACCTCACTATATTAAATATTTTTAGGTAGAAGTACATGAATACTTTTAATGACATCAAGTCTTTTAAAATTGCATTCACGGAAGAGAATACAGCATATATGCCTGTAGTGTGCCACGGGTAACGTAGTGGCGTCTTTCTCACGGTCAGCCGTGCTTCCCAAACTCCCCTCCCCCCTAACCGAGTACTTTCACTCACCTCTTTTCAGACCACTAAGCAACCACTGTCAATCACCCTTCACGCCCCATCCCACCACTTTCGCTCTCAGTCATTTGCCCACTGCCGTGACTCTCAGGATGCACCTCACCAAACCATTGCAGACGCCCACCCCTTCTTACTCATGTCCCGAACCCTTTCATGCGGGCAGGGATATTCAACAGTAGCTCAGCTAGAGCTGTCTGTACTGTGGTAAATACAGAAAATTCAAAGCACGCGCGCGAGAGAGAAGATAACTGAGTGATACAGGCAGCAGGTGGGAAATTCCTTAGTCAGAAGATTTAGCAGGTATGACTGTCTCGGGGAGGGGGGGGCTGGAGAGTGCAGGAAACTCATCTGCTTGAAGCGCTTCTGCAATGCAACAACTACCCCCAGAGGTGGGTCCCCTTAGATTCAGTAAATACAATGATCCAGAGAGAGACAAACTCTTCCAGAAGGCGATGCAGAGAAGCAGCAGCCTAATGTGGGTATCTCCAAGTCGCCCTCTGGAGAAACCTCTTTGCCCCTCTGTTGAGTGTACAGGGAAAGTCCTTGCCTACATACCCGAGCGAGAACGCCTCATTTAATCTCTGTATCTCAGTGCATCATCTGTGGATGGTGGTAATGAAGTACTTGACTGAGGCATGTGGAGGACTGTTCCTGGAACTTGAGTGCTACAGCAGCTGTGGAGGACTGCCCGCAGCGGGAAATTACGAGTGGCTCTGCATGTGCACAGAGCTGGGAAGTCCCCCACAAAGAGGTTGTCCATGCTTGCTCAGATCAAGGATAGATACTCTTCTCTATGTTACTCTTGTAGAAAGGGTCACGGTATTTCCCTCTGGGAGTAGTGTATCACGGCAAGTCAATTCTAGCTGGTTTATCTTAAGTGGTTTTATATTCCTGCATTAATTCGCTGTAGTAAAAGAAAGACTGCCATTTGCATTTGCATATCTCCTCAGTCTTTGAGTGGAAAATGATAACGAGAAGAAATTTCTCAACAACTCTTCAACCTGAACGTTTCTTATCTTTTATTTTAGCCTACTGTTGAATGAAATACCATTTCAAGCTACGGGAGGCATCATTTGAGTGAACAATAGATATCTCTCCACACCTGTCAAGTTAAAGAGTAACTGGAAGGTACTATTTTCGGATCTATTATCTTACATAAGTATTATGCAGAATCCAAACATACTTTTCTCTGTAAATAAATCCAAAGGCTAAACACTGGAGATATATGTGAGATCCCACTCTTGTGAGACCCCACCTGGAGTACTGCATCCAGCTCTGGAGCCCCCAACATAAGAAGGACACGGACCTGTTGGAGAGAGTCCAGAGGATCAGAGCACCTCTCCTACGAAGACAGGCTGAGAGAGCTGGGTTGTTCATCCTGAAAAGAAGGCTCAGGGAGACCTTCTAGTGGCCTTCCAGTACCTAAAGGGGGCCTACAGGAGAGATGGGGAGGGACTCTTTATCAAGGAGTGTAATGATAGGACACGGGGTAACAGTGGGTAACACTGAAAGTGGGTAGATTTACATTAGATAATAGGAAGAAATTCTTTATTCTGAGGGTGGTGAGACCTCGGAACAGGTTGCCCAGAGAAGCTGTGGATGCCCCATCCCTGGAAGTGTTCAAGGCCAGGCTGGATGGGGCTTTGAGCAGCCTGGTCTAGTGGGAGGTGTCCCTGCCCATGGCAGGGGGGTTGGAACTACATGATCTTTAAGGTCCTTTCCAACCTGAACCATTCTATGATTTTATGTATATGCATAAGTATATCATAGACATATGTATATTATATATATGCATATATATACATCAATACATGTGTTTGTATGTATAAAGCTGAATGGTTTGAAAAACTAAGTGAAAAATCAAGACCCATGTAAAGTAATTAAATTTAGTATTCCATTACTATTTTGCCAGCTAATGACCGTCGTCTAAAATAGGCTGGTTCATTAGCAGAGTCCACCATTGATTGGTTACAGGTGCAATATATCCATCTTAGACATTGTATATGCTGAGTGCTAGAGCCCGCACTTCGCTTAAGCACCTCTTTCATCCACAGCCTTGAGGTCAGCAGAAAGAGTTCCCCCGTTTCCATTTGACTTCGGTCAGGTCCTCGATGAGCTAAACTGAACTTTCCCACAGCTCAAAGAAGACCGTCTCCTCTGTGAAAAGGCCCCCAGAGCTATGCTAGCTATTGATACCAGGGGTATGAGGGTAGTATCTGCACAGCGACCAGGCAGACCCTGGAAGAGAACGGTCTGGACCGTGCACTGAGAGCTTCAGTCATGAGGATCACTTAACCCAAAAAGCTTGCTGCTGCAGAAGGCCACAGACATTTCATTACTCTTCCTTGGTTCTTCCTATCTTTACAGACATCACAGCGACATTGTGCATAATACGGGTTTATTTGAGCTTTCCGCTCGGGACTCTGACCTGACCTCAGACCACTGAAGAGCCGATCTCATCCCAGCTAGCAGATGCCCGTGTGAGATCTTACAGTTCTTGTCCTTCACAAATACTTCTTAGCTCCGTCTATTGCCAATTAAATCTCCCTATTGTGACGCAAAGAACGACAGCAGCATTGTCTATGTCCACACGTTGCCTGGGCTGATAAAATGCTCAGTATATGTTAAGAATATAAGTGTGCTCAGTCCATTCACAACACACAATAAGTGCACAATTCAATTAACTAATGCAATTCATATTTCATTAGGACAGAAGCTGTTTGTGACCTTAAATGGACAACAATTTCATGACAGCATTGCAGAATATTAATTAGATAGGAAAATAACAAAGACGAATGAAACCCAGGGAAAACGCGCTGCCTGGCAGAATTGTTCTAAAGAACTTAAAAACAAAAGATGCAGTTGTTCTGCTAAGCCCTTCCCCTCCTTCCCCCTTACTAATGATGCAGAGAACAAAACGTTATTGCCTTTCTTTGCCTCTGATTAACCATTTGTAGAGAAGGCTATCTCAGCGCTTGTGGTATGCACCTGGTATGGTACCGAAAGGCACAGGAAAGAGAAACATAAGGGCCTGGTTTACCTTTTGATTATGGGTATCTAAATGAAGAGCAGCTCCCCTAACATGAACCATTTTTATATCAGTTTTTCAAATTTGTTTCAAAGGCCCAAATATTGGGCCCTAAAATCATTTGTGAAGGAAAGTGGTAAACCAGCAACAACAACAGATATGACTGATAAAAATTAATTGTTAGTATGATTAGTACAAAATAACACACAAGATCACAGTACATAAAGGGCTGTGATTAAAGTAGAGAAGGATTCCAATGTTAAGCTGCAATTGCTGTAATATTTCTTTTTGTGATACTCTTCAGAAAATGAGAAGAGATTAATAAGGTTAGTTATTACAGTCCCATAGTAATTTCATCCTTAATCCAAAGCATTACCACGTACGCTGACCCCTGTGTGAGAAAAATGGCTCCCTACAGTCTGTAATTCAGTTTCGTTATTTTACTATATATTGCCAAAACCGTGTTTTGTATTACAGACACATAAAAGGACAAGACCCTTTGGTTCTAGATAGTACATTTAAAGAGATGACAGAAAGATGAAACTACCAGATCAGAGTTCACGGTCTGCAAAACATGCTCCCTCCCCCCTGCCCCTCTCCCAGACCATGACTTTTGTTTTGAAGATAAAATCAGTAAATAAATTTTGTACAAAGCTGGCCAGATTTTGTATTAAAGGCAAGATGCTGTGTAGGAAGCAATTGGTTGTGTAGCAAGATGCGTCTGTTAATCAGGATATTTGTTGATCTGGGTCAGTAACAGGATGGTTATTTGTCCCTGGCCAGTGGGTGGCAATGGCAGCAAATGGCTTATAGTAGACAAGGATTGATTTTGATAAACATGTCCAGATGGGTACGATTTAAATCAGTAAATATATTGCTTTGTATGAAGACATATTTTAAAATTAATTTTAAACCAATGTTTACATCTACCAGTCGCTAGATGCTACATATACACTCTTGAAATAATATTTGAACCAGGAGTATAATCAGTAAAGCAAAAGGAAAATAGCTTTGCCTTCTCTGATCCCAACACCTCTGATGTTTTTCTTCTTTATGATATATTAGATCAAAGCCCCATTGTCTGTATATTAATATTATTTAGTAGTGCTTTTCTCAAACTTACTGTGAGCTGAAGCTAATTTTACTGGAACAGATGAAGTTACTTTATTGGCAGTATTATCAAATAACTTTTTAATGCAATGAAAGCATCAAAACAGTACAGCTGCTAAACCAGAGAGATCATAAAAAGGGAGTTTCCAGAACTGACTGATATTAGCTGCTCACCCATACATTCCCTTCCTCTCAAGTTTCAAGATGAGATTATTATAAAAAAAGGCTGATTTTTCAAAAAAAAAAAAAAAAAAGAAAAAGAAAAAAAAAGAAACTGTCTGAACAGATCTGCAAATAAACCAACTTGGGGGAATTCCCACGTCTGTGTCTGACCTCCACGATCAAAATAAGGCATCCTCAACCCAATAAAAAATTCTGCTATTTTTTTAATACTTAACTCTTCACCCGATCGGGTATCTGTCCGGCGCAGCTCACGCTTCAGGAAAGTTGTGCTTTAACAGTGGTCGACCCAGCGCCGTGCCAGACCCGTCGCAGGCCAGAGGGGTGACTGCTCGGGGGGGACCAGGGTGGTGGCCACCGCTGGTCACAGTGGCAGCGTCTCACCTGGCCCCTGAGCACCTCGCTGAGTTCCCGCACCGTGAAGGAGCCAGGCCCAGGCTATTTATTTGTAATGAGCACCGTTGTGCAGCCAAATTGCTCTGTACGGCTTCCTTTTTAATTTTTTTCCTGTTCAGTTTTTGGCTTGGCTGATGGAGGACGGGGAGGAAATGCATCCCAGCAAAACTGCCTCTCTTCGGACTTGCGGAGGCCTTGTTCCAGTCGGCTTGCTGGCCTTGGGCTGACCATGTTAGAGACACTGTGCTGTGATTATTTTAATTTTTTTTTTTTTTTTTTTTGCCTTTTCTGGAATCGAACTTACAAATTCAATGCCAGATTTTTTTCTTTCTCTTACAGTACTGCAAAACCGGAGTCACCCCGCAGCCGTCCTGGGATCTGCTCTGCACTGCCAGTGATGCCACCAACGGCTTTTAGATAGAAGGAAACTGAGGCTAAAGAGCAGAGAATATTTCTTGCCCCACATTGTTCTTGGAGACTATTTCTGTCACACAGGAAGGACTCGCAAAATCACCATCAAACTTATTTTAGCTAACTCCATACGTGACTCCAAGTATTCCAGAGGTGTGTGTCAAGCCTCGGAGAACTGATGGCAAATTTCGTTCCCCGGTTAGACACAGAAATAAAAATATGACACTCTAGGGGCTGCCTGGTTATAAACAGCGGGGAAAATAGCCTTCAAATGATACAGAAGAATATTAACGGGAGTGGGTCCAAATATTGTATTCTAAAATGAACACTTTGATAATCATAACAATGTGGTTTGAAAAGCATCACTTTAAAAGGTCAGCTATACCACCCCCTGACTGCACATTGAAAGCATAGCGGATATATTGAGTCATACATATTGTTCATTGTCATTTGCATTTGGTGAAATCCCTGCATTTTACCCAATTTAGTAAGCAAGCACCGCCTTGGGCTCCCTTGGCAATACTCACCTCTAAACACAGTTACTGTTTGTTGCGCTAAAACAACATCTCGTCCCATCCCGCACCAGTAAATCACTCTTCAGTCTTTTGATCAGTGTTTGTCCCTTCAAGCCTGTGAGTCATTTTGCATTAATGGAAAGAGAGGGAGAGGCACACTGGAGCAATGCGGGTATTTTGAGATTCACCTCTGGGATTCTTTTGTCGGTGGGGGTTCTGAACAAAATGGCCATCTGTATCAGTTTGCAGAGAGCCACTAGTGCATCGCAAGATCTAACTTCATATTTGTGTGGATAAAGACAGGCTTAATCCTACAAACACCATGTAGCATCATCGGGCTACGTGTCGTGAAAAGGCCTTACCGAAGTCAAGCACACGTTTTGCATTCCAGCCTTTTTTTAAAAAGTGTCCTTGAGATTTGACCTCAAGGCCTTTTCCTTATTTTTTGCACATCACCTATCACTGGTAGGGACTGTTCGGCTTTCCAATAGTCATGTGAGTGATATTTCCAACCAGAATACGGCGGAAGCTGTCCTCACCCTTCCGGGGGCTACACCTGAAGAGTAAGCAAATTTTGTGGGTGTTTAAAACTTTTTTTATTTTCTATGAGCAATGTAAAAATGACTCATTCGTGCTTCGGCTGGAATGTATAGTTGGTAAACACCAGCGGGGAGCAATGGTATTTCTAGATTTGTAAATAAAAACAGACCGTACTATGCCACCTCTTTGGTCCTGTTACTAATGTGAGCTTCTGGTGGGAAGGGCAGAGGCTCAGCCTGGGCGGCTCTGATAGATACAGCCACCGGTGGCTGGTGGATGCAGAGAGATGCACGGTGCTCACAGAGACGGACGGATGTGCAAAGCAACATGGAGCATAATCCAAAGACCACAAAGGCAAAGGAATATTCCACTCATGGGCGTCCTGGATTGAGCTCTGCATGGAAGATAGTCAAAACACACGCCCCTGCCACACACACACTACTTTAAAACTAGTCGGTTTGCTGCCTGAAGGAGAATTTAGACTGAATCGTGTAAAAGCACATTTATGCCTTGCAGAAACTGCACAGGAGAGAAGTCACCTTAAAGTGCATTTATAAAACCTAATGCTTTTCTAGTGCCCTGGAAATCATAACGTTCTTTGTAAGGATTCAATGAGTATTCTCCATCCAAGAAGGTACGCAATTCATATGCCTTCTCCCTGATATGGACAGAAAGACCAACACTCAGAGGATTTGATTTAGACCCCTAACCCAAGCTGCACGACCACTTTAGAAGGAAAATTTGGAATGGGAATCTGCTGACTTGCTCCCTCTCTCCATTGTCCACCAGAAGGGAATGCATGGGAGTCCTGCTGGGGCACAACGCTGCGTGTCATCTGCAGATCCTTCCCGTTTTATAGTTTTGCTGGACTGGAGCAGCTGGGCTGCTGTGCCCAGCTCACCAGTCCTCCCAGTTTGTTTGCCCATTGGGTCCCCAGTCCCCACTCAGGCTGCACAGCTCACACCGCTCCCCCGCTGCTGGGCCACGCAAAGTTTCTTTGAGATTCAGCACATCCCTCCAGTGACGCCTGTCCGGAGTTACCCGCTGATGAGTAATAGTGTGTAAAAGTCAATTACATTCATATTCATAGTTGCCTGCTACTTAAAATGTTAACGATGGGGAAACTTGCCCTACAGGAATGAAGATGGGGGCAAACTTTTATTAGCCCCACATGGGCTTTTATCTGTTTTAAATGTTACATTGTCCCAGGGAAAGAAGTGCCATTGTTAACGGCATTGGAAGCAGTCAGCTGCACTCAATTTAAAATTAAAAGGAGAAGAAAAAATAAATGAAAAGGAAAAAAAAAAAACCCAAACGGGTCTGCCTGACGCACTGCAGTATGGCAGGCTATGGTAACTTGCCCCAGAAATTTTTTATTGAATCCAGCCCTTCAGTACAAAAGAATTCGTTAACCGCTTCATGATGTAAAGTCTGCTAAAGACATTACACTCACCAGCCAGCGCGAAGCTGCTCCCATACGCCGTAAGCAATTGCCTTCACCGACCAGCCCTGCGTCCAGGGTTGCATCCACCAGTCAATACGCTCGAGTCACCTGCACAAATGGTGCATCCCTGGTTCTGCCTCGAGCCCAGGCCACGTCCCTGCCCATGGTCACGCCGCTGAAGTCGTGACCGCCAGAGCTCACCTCAGGCAAAGGCACAGCCTGGGAGCGTTAAGTGCGAAGCTGGTGCTTAAAATCAGCCGGTGTCGGGGCTCTTGTGGGCTGAGCTTCTTCCACCCCCTCTGCACAAAGACTATGGGTGGTGCAAGAGACCCCCTTCTCCTGCCTTTCCCACACATCCAGCGGTGCACGGATGGCACAGAAACCCCTGTGCCGACTGTATGCCCCAGCCTGATCCCCCATGGCTGGGTACACCCGCCCTTGGGACAGCGCAGGATCCACTCCAATAAAGTTATCCCAGTGCAAAAACTAGCAGAACCAGATGTCTTCTGCATGAAAAATAGTACTACATTAATGTAATCACTCTGCTATTGTAGCAACCTCCCCTTTAAAAATGTTCTTTTATTGGGCTTAAGTAGGCTGGGGGCAAGAGAAGCCAGTGTGACTCTGGAAACTGCTAGTATCTTCACATCGATTTAAGATTTCCATTCACTATCACACATTTTCCAGTTTGCACTTCACTGACGCAGGCGGTGCTGAAAGAGATGCAGCAGTGGATGTTTATTAAATTTATCAACCAGGTGGCCCTAACTGCCTGAATGACGCTCGCTGCCTTCTATTCATCATGCCGGCTTAATGAACAGCGAGGCTGGCGGCTGTCAAACAACCAGACAGGAGAAACAAAAGAGAAGCCAGGCACGGTGTCACCCAGCCTGAACCAGGCCACCGGTAGCTTTCAGGCTGCCGTATCCATTCAGCTCCCTTGCAATCCTGGTGTGAATGAACCGCAGTCACTGCCGAGCAAACAGATAAGAGTCTGGAGGAACTGATCAATATATTTAGATAAGGTGTAACAAGACTACGTAGCAACCTGCCTCTTTGTCCATGCTTGGTAAAGAGGAGAGGAAAATAAAAATCCCTGTATTGGCTGCTTCAGGCTGAATTCTTCTCTTTGACGCTACAGTTAATCGACACCACCGTAACCATGGAGTTAGCCTAAGTTGAGGATAACGCAATGGCTTTATTAAGAAACTCAAGCACAGAAATACAGCCGGAAAGTCCTAGGTCTCCTCGGCAAATTAATCCTTTGAACTCAGCTCGGCCACCTGCACCTTCACGTACGCAGTTTTTACAGAGAAGATGTTGGAAGTTTAAAAATAATTCAAAATATGTTAGTCATGCTTGAAATGGCCAAATGAAGATGAGAGAAAAGCTGCAAAAAAAACCCCAACAGCTTAACTGAACATGAGGTGACATTAAAGGCTATGTAAATATTTATATGTAATTTTATAGCAGTCTGCTATATACTGTACTTTTTTTGCTCACACACCAATTCCAGCGCTCGCTAATTGGAATTTCTTCAACTCTGAAAAGGACCTTTATGGGATTGAGAAAAGAAAAACTAGGACAGCATCGAATATGAACTTGCTTTTGAGACAAGAGCCACTTACGTGACCAAGGCTGTATTCAATTGCCTTTGCTGTTTTCTTGCAGAGAAGCAGCTGAGCAGTTTTAAATAATGGAAGAAAAGAGTCTGTTTATAGAACAAACTGGAAATGAGAGTCTACCTGCAGAGGCTGAGTACACAGCCAAAGTCTTCCTCTGGCTTCACTTAAGTTTGAGTTTATTACAAAGCCAAAGAAGGCGTACTTCATCTTTTTCTTTTCTAAAATATACACATATAAATAAATATATACGTAGACATGCACAGGACAGAAAGAACAAGTCCGTCCGTATAAAATCCCCTCTATCTTTAGCTGAAAATTTTTCTGCTGTGTCAAATTCAGAATACAGTGCAAACCCAAAATCTAGAGAAGAGTATTTTGAGACCTGTTTAGTTTTCAGGGGATTTTTTTTCCTTAGAGATAAAATTAAGACTACGAGCTTACCTGTGTCTTGTGTAAGAATCTCTTACCCTTCTTTGACTATACGTTTGTAAGACAAAGTGTTTAGGAACACCTAGGAAATTTACCAACTGCACATTATAAAAAGGCTCTTGCTAATCGAATTTTACAGAAAAACTTATCAAACTGCTTATGGGGGGAAAATAAACAAACCATCAACATCGTGTAGCATCTGTGTTTGTCCAAATGTATTTGTTGTAAGCACACACTGTACTACCCACCAGAAAAAATCTCTACCAAGCTGCATCCCAACACTAAAGTGCAAGGCGTGCGGACAGCTGCCCCCCTCAACTCGGTTCCTTTAAAAACAATTTCTCCTCAGTCTACTTAGGTACTTTATTTATAGTCTGGCCCAGAGTTTCAGCTGTGGTTTTACCTTCGGTTTCCAGTAGATTTCAAGTGTTGCTTTGGCCTGAGAGGTGTGGATTGTCCATCCCTTAGGAAGGCTTTACCTCTTGGCAGCTGGCAACGCTGAACCCTTCAACACCAACAGCATACGGGCAGGCCCAAAAAATGATTCATACCTTTCGCTGTCATTTTAGGCATGCCAGTCCCAAATTTAGGCAACCCTTCTCAGTCGCTGTGAGCACTGATGTCCTAATTTTGCACCAGTAATATTTTCCTAGGTCTCTAGATGCTGGCTGCCGATCTGGCTTTGCTCTGGCTTGATCTGGTATGCGTCTACACAGATCACTGTCAGCATCAGGCCTAACAAAAAGAGGACTTGTATTATCCTCATGCTGCTACTCCCCTTTTTGGGAGAATCAAGGTTTGTTCCCTCCTTTGTTCACTACAAGGACTACGAGATGACCTACAAGGCTACTCTGTAAGTGACCCCTTTTTATAGACCCTTATAAGACCCCTTTTTAAGTGGGTCTCTCCCCTGTCAAAGCTTTTCCATTTTGTTCTAAGTATTTAAAATTAGTCACTGGAAGAGAATGAATTCCACATCTTAGGCCTGAGCCCAGCCAGCATCAGGCTGCAGAGTCAGTCTGCCATGGTGTCTAACACAGTTATTGCAGGCAAAATGGAACAGCCTCGAGAGGAGACAACACAGACGAGGGCTTGCTACATAACGCGGGGCTGTGGGAAGATTCCTCAGGGATGGCCACTGCAGCCCTCAGCAAGTTCTTTGTGAAGACCAACCCAATGCATGTTGAGATTATGCTTCCAGATTGCAGGATGCAATATTCGCAGCAATTATAACCCTAGCATTTGGACTCCTATCAAGAAGCAGCAACTCATGGCCAAGTGCAATTGTAAATACCACTTACATTTTAGCAAAGCCTAAACCAACAGATAGATCCCTACAATCCAGAAAATGCTGAGCTACAATGTTCCTGATTCGCCTGCTAGAGCCAGGGATGCAGTAATAACCCCGATCTTAAACTGCAATCATGCACTTTTTTCCCCCTGAACATTCCCTCTAAAGAATCCTAAATTAACTGCAGACATAATAATGATACAAACTGTCTTGTTATCATCTAGGACAGGCTTATTATCACCTGTCTGAGCATAACAGTGCGCACAGGGTTTTTTTTCCCCGGGTCAAAAAGAAAAAGCATTCTCTAGAAGAAAGTACTGCAGAATGACCGACAGCTGTGACAGGGGTGGCAGCAACACCATCTACTTAACCAAGACTAACACTTAGCTTTAGAAGTGCTATTTCCAGCGAGGTGGAGATTTCTGGGGCAATCCCCACGCTAACTTTGAGATACTGGCTCCTTAGAAAGGAAAAAGTAGCATCACACTGGCGAGATGTCAGAGGCGTGCAGGAGCCAAGCTCCTGCAAGAGAGGAAAAAGTCATCCACTAGCCCCTCTGCCTCCCAGCCACCTGAAACCCTGAGAATATCCCCCAACACCTGTTTCCCTGCACAAAGACCTGAGAAAATAAAAGAACAAGAGCCTGGGAGCATCCTCAGCTGCATCTTCAGAGGCAGAGGGGCATATCCTACTCAGAGACCCCGAGAGCAGCTTGCCTTGTGCAGACGCAAAATGCCCCCCTCTCCTGCCCACGCTGCGGAGTAATTTTCAGCTCGGCTGCCCAGGTGGGTATGTGTTACTACTTGCAGATAAAGAACACCACGCTAAAGCGTATTTTAACTGCATATCCAAAATGCTCTACATCTGTTCAGCTTGGATGGGTTCAGCGGTTCAGTTAATGTAAGCGCAGACTAGTCTGAACCTGTTAAGTGCTCAATTAAGCCTGATACACTGCACCTCTTTCTTTATTTTCTGCGTAGCTGGATTCTGTTTTTTCCATGACACAAGCACTTCCTTAGCCTTTTGGAAAAGGCATTTAGCTGAAAAGCACGGAGTAGTAGGAAATTGTTTGCTCTCAGTATGCTGCGACGGAAATAAAGTCAACATGATAGATTAGTACTGAGTGAGTGGAAGTTATTTTTCCCAAGATGTCACACTCGTGCTTCAGAAATGAGTGTTCTCGAGCATCAAATGAAGTACTGGCAAAACCACCAAAATAGACATCATTTATAGCAAAATAAATGCCATAAAGAAATGTGTTATAAGCTCATGCTGAGGCATACAAAGCCCAATAAACGTTTGCTTGTCACAGTGCAAAGCAACAGTTACGGCATGCAGAGGAAATTATGTCTACACGGCAAGAGTGTGTGTCTGGACTTAAAACTAGGCGAATGGATCAGATCTTCATCTGGTGTAAGGGAGAAGAGCTACAGAGATTTCAGTCAAGTTTTAGATGATTATTCCTAATGAGCTCTTGTTCCCTGAACTCTGCAGAGACGCTTCGTTTACAAGGCCATGGCTTTCAAAATACATAATCTTCCTTTTAGGTTTCTCCGTCAGGAATTCCTTATACAGATTTGTTGTTTGATCCTCCACGGGAGGAAAAAAGCTGAATAACTCCTGTCTCATTTGGCTACCGCCAACAAATTGACATAGACACCAAAATTAAAACTCTGCTTAATTCAATTTGGGAATGAAAGAAGATGAAAGAAGAACCTGATCGGGGAGGGGTTGGGGGCGGCAAAAATAAAGCCCACACAGCAGATGATTGCCTCCAGCAGCTCTCACAGGTCCTGTGAGCTGCTACGACACAGACAAACTGCACCTCCCGAAGCAGGGATGACGGGGAGTTTCCCTTGAGGGCTGTAGCTGTAGTTTATGAACGTGCGACTTCATTAGCAGCCAGTGACCCCATTAGATGGGGGCTCTTCATTTCTTGGCTCGGACAAAACTCTCCAGGGACCGTCACAGCTGTATGCCATGCACGGAGATCTCGTTGCTGGGGTGAGGGAGATGGCTTTCAAGGTCACCTTGAGGAAAGGCTCGATAATTCAAAGACCATCCTTTGGACTTGCAGAAAACAAAGCATTTTGTGTCGGGTTTTGCCAAATCCGGTTGCTGTAACTTGTAGAGACACCTATTCCGCAGTACGGAAACCCACTCATCCTCCCAGATGAGGAGCTGACACTGAAAATCACACGTAGCCTAACAAGGCTCCTCTTTCTATAATTAGGGGAGAAGTATGAGACTACTTATTTCTAACATGACTTCATGCCGCGGTTTTTTTTAAAGAAAAAAACTGAAAAACAAAAAAAGGAAAACTAATAAGCAGCGGATGACCTGCTCCACGTAGATCAGTTACAGAGGAGCGACTGTGCTCTTCACAAAGGACTTTTGATGTAGGCAGCAGGCAAACAGTGATTTAAGATGGGCTGGGCTTGCGGGGTGGTGATGGCAGGGGACATTTGCGGCAGGCCTGAAGTCTTTTGCCGATTAACTCAAACCACGACCGACCTCAGAGTCCTGCTCTGTGGGGACGAGGGTGTCTGGGCAGCCTGTGACAGCGTCCCCCTCAGTGGCTAGCTGGGGGATGCCGCTGAGACCCAGTGCTGCCTTCTCGTCCCTTTTCAAAAGAGCAGAGAGGGAATAAATGGTCCTGCTGGGATGGATGCAGTGAACTAAGTGTAGCAGGCACCGAGACTAGGAAGATGGTAGAGATTCAAACGTCTACTGAGAAGACAGGAGCTGTGAGAGCAGTGGGGAAGGAAAGGTCATGCGGAACGTCACGTTTTTCACTATTCAAATCTGTCAGGTCACAGATGCTTTCAAACAGCACTTAGTGCTTTAAGTTGGTTTGTTCAATTAAGCATTGCTAAAGCTTTGACCTGGGTTTAAATTTTGGCCAGAGACACAAGCAACAGCAGTAGCATTCAGACAAAGCCTGCTGTGATAAAAAGACATGGCAAACTCTATTATCTGTACTACTAGAATTTCAACAGTGGGCTCTGGCTGCTCCTGTAAGGTTCTCACAGGTATTTTGGAGAGAAAGGGGATATATATGTTGTCATTTGTACATGCCGTATCAACTGCTGTTCCTAATGCATTCGTCTGGCATGATTTTCTGCTCCTTTCCTTAAAATCTCCTTTTATGGCTGCCATGCAGTAGATCTGTTATTTTTAAACTACTGCATTTTTTTTCTCTTAATACCCATCTGATTGTTCAAAGCCCGACCATGGACTCTCAAAATATACATGTGCATTTTTCCCCAGCTTCATGCCGAGTTCATTCTAGATTTTTATCAGCAGAAGGATTTCAGCCTGGGAGGTTTCGTGGCTTCAGCCCCGGTGGCTACAGGTGGGAAGCGTTGATTCATTAGCGAGCAAGTTCGAAGGGTGCAAAACAACCTTCTGCCATGGCACCGAAGCTGAGCAATAAGCTATCTGATGTACCGGACTTTCCAATGAAAGGCGTTTTTCAAGAAGTATCAGCAGTTTTGAACTGCTGGTATGAGTGAAGGGTAGTTTTTTTAAACTGTCCCGAACTCTCCCCTCTTCTCACTTTTGCATTGCTGTTCTACTCTGGAAACTTCTTTTTGTTGTTGATTTCTTAATGCCGACGCTTTCATCTAAGGGCGCTGCTCTTCAAGGCAGCGCCGTGGCTGACATGAAGTGGTTCGGCTCCGCTGACTTTTCACTGGATTTGCGCCAGCTTGCACCACCTGAGACAGAGCCCTCCCTGCATTTTCAGAATCAGATCTGCTGTATTTAGAAGCAAAAATCAATTTCGACAGTTTCTTAATCTCGTTAGCTCTATAAAATCACGCAGCAGGGCAGGGAATGGCAGCTGGCAGGCATCTGTTACAGAACAAATTTTACCAGTGAATGGAACATCTCCTCAACCATCTGTTTGTAATGTGTAGAAAGAGGAATTACCATCGCTGGTGACTTCAGCCTCAGAGATATTTGCTGGAGATTTCGTGTGGTCATTCAAAAAATACCTTAGACGGTCATGCACCCAGCATACTTGAGATGAGTACTGACCTCATTCAGATAGACATAAAAAAAAAAAAAAAAAAAAAGAAAAAGCGTTTACAGATTGAAGAATTAGCAGGTGGCTGTGCATAACGATGACCGTATTAGGATCCAGTAGAATAAAGCATCAACCAAGGAAATGTATGACAGAAATTTAAATGCGTCAGTATCCCCAAACTTGACATATTAGCATAACTGACTGGCAACAAAAATTAGCAACCGAAAGAATTGACAAAAACATGGGTTTTATAAAAAGATATCCACAATTCCACAGGGAAATTCAAAACAAAACAAGCCTAAAACTATTAGTCTAGATAGAAGGACAACTCTACTAAAGAAGGAGACACAGAAGCAGTGATAAAACATACCAGTACAAAAGATGGTGGGAAGACCAAAGAGACCTGGATTCAGTTGGTAAAGGATTTCAAAATCAGAATAGGAGCTTGGTGTGAAAAGACTGTTTCCGTGGTCTCAACCCAGTGAAAGGAGGCTGAGGCTTATCCAGGGGGGAAGCACCACATTTGGGAGCCACGTGTGAGACTGTTGGTGGCCACATGGCATGGTGCAGCGCCATGCTGGTCATGGGGCCGCTCTCCAGGACCAGGAGCAGTGAAACTCTGGCTCAACTAGTTTGTCTCTGTCCTGATTTGCCCTCGTGTTTCTGGACCCACAGCTAGTGTGGAGCCTGCACATCACTGCCCCACATGGTAGCAGCACAGCATGGTTTGGAAAAGTCCCACAGCTTTGAGAGACAGAGGAAAATTCAAGAGAGAATCACAAAATTGACCCAGGGCCGGGAGACAAGCCTACCGCTGTGATCCATCTTCCTGCTGTGATCATCTGATTCCCTTCTCTTTGTGGCCCAAAACACTGCAATATAAAATCTTTCAGGCTTAGGAAATGAACATGTGGGTGAAACTTATGCACGACACATGGGCAAGTAGGTTAGATGAGTTAATAGCCACTATGCCCCTAACCTCTGCAAACTTAAGGAGGCTTTTACTCTTTCCCACAGATCAGAAACACATTTAACTACCCTCCAACCAGCTCCCTCCCAGCCACTTTGAGGTGGCAATACAAGAGCTGCTGCTCTTCAAGGCAGAAGGCATGCAAAGCCACACTGGGGTCAGTCTGGTGGCAGAGAAACTGTGCCTAACGAATGCAGGCTGGAAGGTATTTAGATACATCTGCAGGTATCATATCATAAACAGATAAGTTTTACTTGGCTGTTTTGCAAAAACGAAGTCCTGTATTTACAAAGCTCTGTGTGAAGGTACGTGAGCACTCCAACAAGCTTTGCTGACTCACAGAGCCTTCGCAGTGAAAGGAGACCACAAGCTCTTAAGGAGAAGTGTATGCATGGCAGGGGAGCTCTTGGGAGAGCAGATGTGGTTGTTTAAAACCATCAGAGCTTCTGTCATTAGAGCTGGGCCCCTTTTCACCCACAGGGAAACAAATTAAGGGCAAGAGAGTCTGGCCATTGACAAGCAGGATTCAGGAGGGGCAGCCTGGAGGATGCCGTAGGAGGAAGGATACTGCCACTGGACTGCTGAAATTTTGGGGTGTGGAGGGGGAAACAGTCATATATTTTAGCATCTGAAGGCCGAAAGGTTTTGCAATGAACTTGAGGGTTCATCAGCTGTACAGATGGCACAGGTTGCACTGGGCCTGCAGCTAGAAAAATGAAATCCTGTGTCACGGAGATCTTGAGAAAGTTTTCCTATAACTAAGGACATCTTCACACATCCAAGCAGAGGGTGCCAAAGCCACAGGCTTTCTAATCAGCCCCTGCCTCTACATGTGCCTACCCACCTTGCCCTGGGAGAGCCTTGCCCACGACAGCCCCAAACCTTGCAAGCAGCTCACCGTTAGGGTTGACTCCGGCCAACCCCACATGTGGCACCAGGGCTTCCCTGCTTGGAGCAGAGGGAGTTTTAAACATTTAAGAAAGGACTTAGTGGAAATCGGCTGGCTGAGCAAAGAGCTAGCCCAGAGAAAATGTGGGAGACAAACCATGCCCTCACCCCAAGGCCAAAGTGTGGGGTTAGCTTGGGATTGCAGAGCGATGCCTCCATCCTCGGGGAGTGTAGACGCTTACATTTGGAAGCACTTACTTTTCCCTCAAAGAAAAAAATAACCCAGAGGCCTGTACATTCCTCCTCTTTCCAAAATTACTTCTCTGATCTAAGCCAGGGGGTCTGGGCTCACCCCACTCTGCAGGGATATGGGACGATCTGGGATCATTCCTCTCCCAGCCTGAAGGGATTGCAGCTCACTATTTCACTTCATTTCAAACCCAACATTGTGGGTTATCCCGAAGTGAAAATGCAGCAAGCCCCTCCTGCTGTAAGGTTTCCACAGCTCACAGCTGATTTATTGAGACAGAGGGAGAAACAAGCCCCGTGATGGAGCAGCAGATGCCCTCACCCAGGAACAACCGTGAGATCCAGCACGTATGGCACCCAAGAAGTGCTCAAAAGCACATCTGTTCCCCACCACCACCCACCGAAGCAGGAAAGGTCATAAAGATACCACCTCTGCTTACAAGCCCTGCCTCCCTCTAGCATTAGCGTTCACTGGGGTAGGCAGCAAACCGCAGATCTCCGCTCTCCCAGCGTGGTACCTCAGGCCATAGACATGCCATATTGTCACTGGAGCAGTTCCTTTAGAGGCATGCATCATGTGCTTGCCATTCTTTCTTCAAAAGCCAGCAGGATCATTTAAAGGAAAATAATTCCTTTATCCTTTGTCTTTGCAAGTAGGATTCACCTTGTGTACCTAAAATTTCCTGTAGAACAAATCACGGAATCACGGAATCACGGAATCTTCAGAGTTGGAAGGGACCTCTAGAGATCATCTAGTCCAACTCCCCTGCTAGAGCAGGATTGCCTAAAGCACATCCCTCAGGGCTGCATCCAGGCGGGTCTTGAAAATCTCCAGAGAAGGGGACTCCACAACCTCCCTGGGCAGCCTGTTCCAGTGCTCTGTCACCCTCACCGTAAAGAAGTTTTTCCGTGTATTTGAACGGAACTTCCTATGTTCTAGCTTGTGCCCATTGCCCCTTGTCCTGTTGCTGGGAACCATTGAAAAGAGCCTGGCTCCGTCCTCCTTAAACCCACCCTTTAGATACTTGTAAACATTAATCAGGTCCCCCCTCAACCTTCTCTTCTCCAGGCTAAAGAGTCCCAGCTCTTTCAGCCTTTCCTCATAAGGGAGGTGCTCCAGTCCCATAATCATCTTGGTTGCCCTACGCTGGACTCGCTCCAGTAGTTCCCTGTCCCTCTTGAACTGGGGAGCCCAAAACTGGACACAGTACTCCAGTTGTGGCCTCACCAGTGCAGAGTAGAGGGGGAGAATGACCTCCCTCGACCTACTGGCCACAGTCTTCCCTATGCAGCCCAGGATGCCATTGGCCTTCTTGGCGACAAGGGCACACTGCTGGCTCATGGATAATTTGCTGTCTACCAGGACCCCCATGTCCTTCTCCTCAGAGCTGCTTCCCAGCATGTCCGCCCCTAACATATACTGGTGTTTGGCATTCTTCCTTCCCAGGTGCAGGACCCTACACTTGCTTTTGTTGAACCTCATTAGGTTCTTCTCTGCCCAGCTCTCCAGCCTGTCCAGGTCACGCTGGATGGCAGCACGGCCCTCTGGAGTGTCGGCCACCCCTCCCAGCTTGGTATCATCAGCAAACTTGTAAGGCCTGACTCCTAAAGCTGTGAAGCCAGAGAGGAATAAAGGAAAGGAACTACAGGGTATGAAAACCTCTCATAAAAATTAGTAATTTTCACGTGTCTTTGAGAAAGGTCATTTTATGTGTTTGTTTCTTTATGCAATCACAAATGTGTTACAAGCCAGTAGGTAAAAGCAACAGGGTTTACTTAATTTTATTTTTTTTTAACAACTGTTCAGGATTTGTTAGGTCCTGTGCTCTATACCTCCTATCGCTTCACTTGGCTTAAAACTGTAACTATTGCTCTTTGACCTAGGACTGATTAGTTTTTCTAGACTCTTGCCCTAGATGTTTGTAATACAACAACCCAGGTTATCCAGTATCTAATTAAACACAGGTGGAGCTTGAATTTCTTACGGGAAGACAGCAGAAACCATTTTGAGCAGTCTGAAAGGGAAAAAGTGCACTGGCAGGGAAGTGAAGATAAGATGGTGGGGAAAGCAGATCACCTTTCCATTAAAGTCAGTAACTTAGCCTCTTCCAGAGTGATACCCAGAAGATTTACTTTGTCTTCTACTAGAAAATATATTAAACTGATCCGTATGTGAAATTTTGTGGGTTTTTTGCTAGCATCTGTTGCATTGAGAGCTTCTTCACGGGTGAAAACAGCTTTATCTGTAACCTGGATGCATCCCTACAGCCCTCACTTAGAAGATATAGCTAGCTAATCCTTACCCACACCTGTTTTTTCTGAACCTTGAATGTATTTTATATTAGGTTGCTGCTCCCTGTAAAAAGCATTACATTTCCTGCAACTTTGTCCTTGATGACACAAATTTTTAGGCTTATAGTATAGAAGATACAAAGGCAATGAGTTCTTTGAGTTCCACTTAAATATGCAGCTACTTCTAAATAAGCAAAGAGCTGTCTTAACAAGTCTTTCCAAATGAACAGTTTCATACTTTGGTCCCAAATGAGCCACGAACTTGGAGCCAGCTAGGTGAAGGCACTGCTGGTGGCACGTCTTTAGCTGGCTGACAACTGCAAAGGGGATGCGCGAGATGAGCTGGGGGATGGAGCTCACCACCTCGTTGCCAAGTGCCTCCAGCACAGCTGGTTTCGGGAGACTGCCCAGCCAATGCCCTCGAGAGGGGGAGGCCAGCGTTGACATTGGTGTTCTTATGGTAGCAGGACACTGGTGTCTGAGCCTCTATATGACCCTTGTAATTTGCTGTTGTGTTGGGAACATGAAAAACACTGGCGTGAGAGGCTGTACCCCTATAGGGAGGGAGTTGTTCAACACCCATGGGCATGAGTACGAGCATCCAGCATGGACACAAAACTTGCCCACATTACCCTGCCAGTGGCCTCAAGCCATGAAGCTCCCACGAAAAAAAATGTCACCGCAGCTCCAGCTGCCAGCCCGTTGGGACCTCCCCTGCTCTGCGTGCTGGCCATGACACAGGGGTTCCTGCCTGGCTCCGAAGGCACTGGCGGTACTGCCGCCGCTCAGGACGCCGAGGCGAGGGCGCACCCCTTCTGCAGTCAGGGACAAGGTCACCGTCACTGCAGAGGTTTTTCCTTCCACGCTCTCCTCCACCCGCAGGAAGCCTCTCCGATGTGACGGGGTGATGCGGCGCGGCGCCAGCCTGCGCCCTCCCCCGCTTCTGAGAACCCCGGCTCTCACCACTACCGGCCTTCTGCGAGGCCGGGCGCTGCAGCCGGCACAGCACGGCACCCGCCTGCTCTTTTCACTGGAATCCCCGGCTTTTGGCTATTTACATCCTTTTCTTAGAGAGAGACAGGAAGCCGAATGAATCAGAGCCATCTATGGTTACCTCCGCCCCAGCCCTTACCAGGCTCCTAGCCTTGATGGAGATACCTACGGCTGCACTCACGCTTTGCCCACCGCTGAGACAGGGACCAGAAGTGTCTCGGCCTGCTCCATCCCTCCTGGGATGGTGGGTAGGGACCAGGAATCCTGGTTGTCCCAGGAAGCAGGGACATCTCCCCTCTGGGTACCCCACCCTTGCTAGCTGCCAATGCCCCCGCCGGCATTTCCCACGGGAGGTAAAAGCGGTGTTGTCCTGATGGAGGCACCTGCAGAAAGCAGGGAGAGGACAGGTCCCTGGGCAAGCTTGTGGCATCCCCGCCGCTGCAGCCAAGTCCCAGGCACTGAGGGGTGTACGCCGGAGGGAGGGAGGGAGGAAGGGAGGATGCAGGCAAAGTGCTTCATGGTAAGAGGGCCGGTTCCACGGAAAACTAAAAAGCAAGTCGTTCCTCTGAACGAGCGCACAGCATACGAAAACACCCCACCAGAGGAAGTATATCCTTTGCTCTTCTCTCGCAATACCTGGCTGACACACAGGGTTAAACGCCAGCGAGCTCTGCTGCGCGTCTTCCGCGGAAAGGTTTTCTTCCCTCCGAAACCTTGAAGAACAGGCGAAGAGCAAGGCAGCAGCTTAAACTGACGCTTCCCCAGCGAGGAAGCAAACCCTCCGAGCTTCCTTTGTGCGAGTGAATCGGAGTTACAATCTCTTCTGCCCATCAGATGTAGGAGGCTGCCTCTGAACTCAAGAGATGCATCTGTGGCGCTCACCACTGCTCTGTTTTAAAGGACACCTCTTGCTTCAGGGAATCGTTTTGGCTGCCAGAAAACAACTGCAAGGAGAAAACGAACACGGTATTTGGGCTGCCTTTGTCCGATCCTCCTGTCTTAGGCCTTATTAGCTGAGGGCCGGAGCTCAACCTCTACTGCCCTGAACCCAGCTCTGCTGGGACCACCTGGAGCTGCTGAGATTCCCAGCCCGGAGGCAGGTTTCCCACCGGGCTCAAGGAGAGGGCTCCCTGCTGCTCCAAACTCGCTTGTGAAATGTGCCTGGGGTTCGGGACACTAAATCAGGGTCGGGTACCTTGCCGGCAGCTTTAGGGCCAGACGTCGGCAGCGCCATGCCTATTGGGGGGCTTGCCATGGGTACCACGGGGAAAGTCAGATGCCTCCGAATGGCACTTGCAGAGCCTCAAATATTTCCTATACAGCTCCATCTGATGCCTAATAGGCAGCAGCATTCAGTTGAGCAGGGACGCGATGCCGGGAAGCTCCCCTGCCACTCTGGGAAATGCCCTGTCCTGCCAGCTGCCAGCTCCCGCTCGCTCTGCTGGACGCAGCTCCCAGGCTTTGTGCTGGCTCCTGCACAGGAAACCAGAAGCGCTCAGAACTTCTGAGGTGCAGGTCCTTTTTGCCAACATAAAATATTTACCGTCGCGCCCAGGAGGGCCAGAACAACGCACCCTTTGTGTCTCAGTTGAATCTGCAAAACAAAGCGTACGTCTTGTCCTTTCCTCTTCTTTTCATGAAGGGAAAAAAGTATCCATAAGTTATAGCAACAGAACATCCAAAAAACCCGCTCCCATCAAAAGAACCCTAAATTTGCAAAGACAAGTACTCATAAGGTTGGAGAGAACTGAGACTGCCTGCTCGACACCAGAAGCAACAGGCAACTGAAATAAAGGACGTACATCCTGCCCCTCTTGCGGAGGGAGGACTGCCTTCTCTGGACACGTCGCACTGCCATAAAGTACCTGGAGAGAACAAATGGAAATATTTTCTTCAGCGGCAGGGGAGTGACAGGGAGAGGCGAAGCCAAGCAGCTCTGAGCCAGGGAGCTCTAGCTTGGCCGCAGTCCTTCCCGCACCCAACCTCCGTCCCAGCGCGGGTCCCAGCGGAGAAAAAATGAAGCTCCGAGTCCGATTCAATATCGCCTTGTTCCAGTTTTAAACCAGTGTAACTCCCATTATTTGAAAACAAGCAAGTCCTTAGCTCTAAAAGTCAGATTTTTTCCTGTTTAAGGAAGGGAAAGAGGAAAGAGAAGAGAATAAAGGACCCTCTACCGATAATCCATTATATATGGAGGCATTTCACAGGAGTCACATTGCATAAAAACCAATAACAAAGCAACGATTTTGGTCTTTCCTGAACAGATACAGCGGAAGATGCTTTTTATCAGCAGCACAACTATCAAGCTATATTTTTTGGAACATGCACTCGGATATATTTCTGCATTGTGAACGCAGTCATAACAGCTTGGGTTGACAACTACTCGGCCCCTCTACTAATTATGAAACTAAATATCTGTGCTTACAAACAAACCAAAATATTCTGGCAGCCCAAACTCACACAGCTATACGGAGTGCACACCCTTTATTTTCTTAACCTAGCCTGCCTCTCAATAACTAACTACTTCATTAAAAAGGTACCTAGTTTGGAAATTTGGGCAAACTCTAGGATCCATACGTGTGCCAAAGGAAAGGTTTGGCTTTAAAGTTTCATTTGCTCTGTGGTTTCAGTCATTCGGTTTATCAGAGGGTGTGATTTATTAGAAAAATACAAACGGCGAATAGAAATTAAAAATCCCATGACCTTTCACTGCAAGGAACAGCAGTTTCACAATGCACCCCTGATTAGAAAAGAACATCAAATGACCCACATGCTGGTAGCCGAGCAACTGCAAAGCTGACTCTTTGCAATCTACAAAATCAGAGGACTTTTTTGTTTTTTCTTTAAAAAACATAAACAGTCAGTGTTCATGTTCCCAAGTGGAAAAAGTGCCTGAGGACCTTATTTACAGACTTGGAAGGACAGGCTAATCCCTTGTCCTTGTAGCCAGTTTTAGGAACTTTCAGGTTTTTCTTGGCAAATACTCAAATGCAACATTGATGTCTTGCTCAGGGTAGCTTTAGTCAACACGATTTCTGTTAAACTCACCTGTGGCGTGAATCGGGCAATTGTTTGGCCTTATTACTACCAAACAGTTATTTTAAAGAGTAATCCTTACAGTTAACGAAATGACAGCGGAGGCCTTGGCTTAGATATGCACCAGGAAGAGAGCATTTTCTTAGAAAAGCACAGTTCTCAGTAAATGATAAACCACAGAGCTACTGCTGTGCACATTAAACCACAAAGCTATATTTATATAGAATTAAGGGTCTTAAATCCCACCTCCACCCCCACCCCCCAGCTTCTGCCATCCAAAAGCAAGGATTTTCAGATGCACATCTAGCACTGTGACTCCCAACGCAACCTCCCGACCCACCCTATTAGGCATCCACGTTACAGCCATGGGGAATACAAACTCTTTTTCCATATGACTGTTTAATTTAAGGCATCTGAAACTTCTCCACCACTTATTATTATTGATCTTCTGGGTTGCAGTGGTGCCGAGAGGCCCTGCCGTGCCAGCTTCATAGCAAAGCAGGAGTCCCTCCCTTGCCAAGCTGCAGTCCAAAGAGACCACAGAGACACCAGGAGTCAGAGGAAGCGAGTGCTCCGATCCCAAACACGTACAGGAGGAAATAAATCAGTCTCCAAAACAAGCAAGCATCCCGATTCAGAAACACACTTCAAAAATGCCCACGCTTAACCCTTCGTGGAGACCTGTGGGACTAGCCAACTCCACGAGATCCTGCTCGCCTGGGCTATGTGCTACGGCCCAGCCTCAGCCCGTGCTGCCACCAGCGTGGCCAGGTTGGCAGGGCCACCTCAGGCCGACTTGATTTTTCCAGTGGAGATGCATGAACAGCCCTTACAGCGTGCTGGTATCCAAAGCTGTGTCCACGTGAGCTGCCCGGTTACAAAAGGTATTTGGCAAAGCAGCATTTTTCCTGGGGGCAGAGGGGGGCAAGGCTCATGGGACGGGACAGCAAAACAACCCATGGAGATGTTTTCCTACGCCTGATGCGACAAACTGCCAGTAACATTACCTTTGCGGGCTTCTTTTTGCTATTTCAGATAGTCAAGAAGAAACAGGAATGAATAGAGCTGCACCTGCACAGAGCAACCCAAATCTGAGCCCCAGGGACACAGACTGTCCTCAGGAGGAGACTTGTGGGGCACCTCCTGCGCTCCTCCAGGCTCACGCGTGTCTGTCCACTTCCCAGGGAAAACAGAGGGAGAAGGAAAAGGGCACACAGGTCTTGTCCCAGCACAGGCTTCAGCCATCGCTGAAGCATCCGCTTGAAGGTGGGAATCAGAAGGTAGAGAGACTCACCTGAGGCTCGGTTAGCACATTATAGCATTTTTAAGAGCAACACAGAGCTTTCTAGGTGACTTAAAAGCCTTCTATTCATGTCATGTAGGAAAGGTAGCTGAAGGGAAAGAGCACCTTTCAGTGAAGCATTTATAGGCAGGGCTTCTCAGGAGTCAAGGGGCTGCATGTTGCCATGAACAAGACCCACTCTCAGTCCAAGCTTGCAAGGACTTTGATCTCCAGCTGGCAAAGGGAAGTCTTAACAAGCCCCATCTGGCAGAAGAGGCTCCAAGTGACCACAGTCAGACAGCTTCTGGCCTTCACTGTTAGGTGAGTGTCAGGATTCAGCAACAAATCCAGCAGAATTGAAAGCTGTCTCAATACTTCAACAGTAAAAACTGAGATGCTCTTCACAGGGTAAGGTGGCTTCAGTGGTTGTACCAAAACCTCAGAGTGACTGCTGACATTTTCCCTGAAAGTATTTGCAATTCTGGGCAGTATTTGCTGTAAAATGACAACTGCCTGCATCATACTGCTATAGAGTAATGCAGGACATCCAAATATGAGTGGAGCAGGGCCCGTGAAAAGCAGTGAGTAATAGAAAAATCAGTTTCCCAACTCCCTAAGCCCTCAAGAGAGCTAACAGAGCCGTGATCACAGGAGAGGAATTAAAACGCGGTTACAGACAGGACAGGGGCTGTGTAAAAGCGGGACGTGCCAGCTCAGCCTGTCAGCGCCTGCCCATGGCCCATGGGCAGAGCTGGCTCAAGGCACAGCCCTGAGGAGCTCCACAATAGCTTGGGCCATAATCTAAATAGGCTCTGGGCACCATTGTACTGAGTACTAATTACTGCCCTCGTTGGCTTGAGTTGGGCAATGATTTCACGCACCCCCTTTTCACCTCACAAGGCTGACAGCTCTGGCGGAAAGTGGAAGGACTCCAGCAATGCCTAGGAAAAAACTAAAACCATTGGGTGACTCACTTTTGCATACCATATATGATTATTTTGTATCTGTAAAGATAGTTAATCCCACAGAGACTCCTACATCAAATTCACTCACTTCACAAAGCAAATAACAATTTCCCTCCTCTTAAGCCAGGTAATTTGGTGGGGCATCTGTTATCAAGGAGAGCTGAAACACGTGGGGCTGGGCTGAAGGTACAAATGGTTGTACCTTCCCAACCAATGTTTGGGTTGACCAAGCCCAAACAGTACATACTACAGTTTCCAGGCTGCTGAGAAAGAGGCAAACATGGGTTAAAAGTACTCAAATGACCCAGTGTGGAAATACAAATATAATTCAGGTACCAATGAATTCTGTATTAACAACGTATTCACTGGCGGGAGGAGAGGAACGTTTCTGTCACATCTCGAAGGCAAGCGGGAAAGCAGCATTATGCTGGAACTATAAATACTGCTTCAGTAACCCTTACTATATCTAAAGGGGTTTCTGTTTGGGGATAATTAACTTACTTTCCCTCCAGGCACTGCCTTATGTAAGTGCTTTGAATAACAAGGAAAACAATGACTGAAATAGTCATTGTGCTCTGTAAGCTCACGTGCCCCATAACCTCCTAATGGGAAACACTTTGGACAAGTTTTATTCCCTGATGCGCACATGCAGCTCCCACTGAAGTCAGTGAGAGCCCTGTTTATGCTTCTCCAAGAAGAATTTCACCCATAATGTTTAACTACAATGACCATGAAAAAAATCCGACTTACTAGATATTGGGTGACTGGAAAAATGCCCTGAATATTTTTAGATGGCAACCTGGAGGACACTCCAGATCCCTGGGTTTACCATGGCTCAGCTCTAATTTATGAAGCAAGAGTCTGGCGAGAAGAACAAAAGCACGTGGACGCAGCTATTGCACATCTCATGATCAGTTCTTAAATGGAAAAATAGATGAGATACCTGAGCTTGGAATAAAAGTGTTCCAGTCAAGGGAATAAACAAACTGAGTGGGTCTTGAAATGTTTCAAGGCAATAGGATAACATGAAGGTACCACTCTAACGCTACATCACTATGTATTACACATTTATTATTGTAAGAAGGAAAATTCTAATCTTTTTTTTTGTGTGTGAGTTTACTAAGCAAGGGAGTCCTTAAAAATTAGAAGGGGAAAAACCCACTGAACAGACCAGCAATTTAGAAGTGGGGAGAAGACAAACAAAATCTCCCACTTGTGGACCCAAAGTTGTGTATTGGCTAGCGTATGGCATGGGAGCAGTCTCAGATGAGGGACCAACCAGTTCGTGCTTGCCACTCAGATTACCCGGCACCTAAAATGAAAAGTGTAATTGCTGCATAAAATTAAGGAGGGGGTTCCAGTTTATGTCTGTAGACTAGCTGATGATATACTCTTGGCACTTCTATAACCTCAGAAACTTGCAGATATAAATTTAAAATAGTGGCTTAAATCTGCAGAAACTTTAAAATGTAAGTGCCTGGGGAAGTGAGGAATCCCTTTTTAAAAGGGAAAGGATTAGGTAGAAGAAATGTGAAGAACTGTAAAAGGGAAAATATCAATGGAAGTGTGGCAAAAGCCTTCCTGATGAGATCCGTTTAGCTATAGAAGGAGTAAAAACACAATCACTGGATGCACATAAAATTTTACTAGGCTCTCATAGATGTTTTGCATCCTCACTCGCAACCTTTTCTGGTTAGAGCTTCCTTTGTAACAGACGGGTAGGCATGAGGGAGCAAAGAACTGGTTCCCAAACACTTCTCCTACCAAAAAAGTTAAGGCATTAAGACAGCAGAAGAACTTTTCACTCTTGAAAGAGGGGAATTTACCCAAATCTGCAACACCACATGCCTTTTCAGCAAATCGTACCGGCTTTGCACAGAGCGGAGGAGGTAATTTTACCTCTTTGTTCAGGTACTAACAGATGGCAAGGCTGGGAGGAGAAAAGCTACCCAGCCGTCTCCGGAAATTTTAGTGGCATCAACAAATGTTTGGTTTGATTCCCCCCGATATCCCCGGCTCCAAATAATCCTTCCTTTACCATGCCGCTGGAGGTTCGAAGAAAATCACATCTCCTTGCAACTGCGGCAATCAAAAGGACCTTATTTGGATTCCTCCCCCCAGCTCCACTTTGCACTGAGAATACATGGCTTCAAGAGCGTTCACGAAGGGATTTTTTTCCTCCTCTGGCTTAAACAGTGAATGGCAGAGCTCCGAGTCTGAATAAACAGTGTGGGTGGTGACTGCTCTGTGAGGCCCATGTAAAGGATGCAATCATTTTCTGACTCTGTTCAGCATTAAATCATGTGAAACTAGCTTGATTACCACACATAACATTGACTCTGTTACAGACTATAACGTACCGTGTATCCTTCCCTAACTTTGCAGGGGAAAAAAATAACAATTAATTCTCCTAGCTTCAAGTGTTTAATTGTGTATAAAGTTCATTGACCTCACTAGTTGCTGTCAGATGATCTTGCTAAGGCCTGTGAAAAACATCCCAGGAATGCAGTGATGTGGGCAGAAACAAAGTGAGTTCATGCCACAAAATGCTTTAAATGGAACAAAATCAGCAACCATCCGGAGAGCCTGCACTGAAAACAGAACTGCAGAATAATCGCTGGTTTAACCTCACCTAAGCACGGCTAGTCCTTGAAAAGGGGCTATTATAAATCATAGCCTTTAAAAAAATAAATCCTTTAGGGATCCTGCATGTGACTACATGAAGTAACTTTGTTTACTGGGAAATCTCTGCAGCTGACTGGGAGTCAATGTTTTGGAATGACTGGAGAAACTGGGACACATAGGAGATAAGCCAGGAAGAGGGGAACCTGTTTTTGTGCCCTGTCCAGTTCCCATTAAGGGTGACCATAGATAAGTCGCTTTGCCACCGTGCAACTGAATTTCTTCCCCAATAAAAATGGAAATAAGACTGCTTATCTACATGCAGACACGTGATGCTTTTTTTTAGGCAGGGAAGCCACTGTTAATGGGAGGAATTAATCACATATTTGACACATACGTGAATACGTGTGCTGTATCGTTTTTAAAGTCTCTCTGAAATGCAGCTTCTGAGCTGTGTTATAGGAGATTTTTCCCTGAATGATCCCAAAGAGGTGTGTTGCGTTGCCCATTTCATGTGCTGTTACCGAATGAATAAAATCAGCATGGATTCTGCTGGTAGTGCCCATTAAAATATAAACGGCTCCTCTTACGTACTTTTCACAATTGACCTGATTAGGTGGCAGCTTTCGTTAAGCCTTAAATCTTAGCACAAGTTGAAAGCACATCTGCCAAATCTCTGTCAGACTGCGAGGCCTTTGGGACAGGGACCTATGGGCATGGACGGCATTTTGACCGTCCCCACTCTGGCCTCAGGAGAATAAAGTCAGCTGAGCCCCGTATCTCACCAGGGCTGGAAGCAGTGCCCCAGAGCTCACCCCGCTTCTGGTATCTTCATGGGTGCCTCCGGCAGAGCCTGACCATGTCCATGAAGTGTGACCAGGCAAGCATCACAACAGGGCACTTCATCATAGGGATTTGTTTCCCATCCTCTCCTGTACTGCTCTCGCCGCTCCTTCTCTCCTCCTCTCCAAAGGCTGATGTGCATGAGGAGGGAATATAGGGCTCCTAGCCAGTAACAAGGTGATTGAAAAGGTGGTCTGAAGTGATGACCTAGGAAAAGGGCTTTCATCACATCCAGTATGTTGCCTGACAGCAGCTCTCAGTTTGCTGGAGGGCGCCATTATCCAAATCCTGTCCAATATCCTTCTGATATTTTGCATTTCTTATGGCAGCTACAGCAGATAAGCTCCTGAACAAATAATTCTGGTGAGACCATTTTCCATTTGGTTATTTGGTTCATTTTGGTGATCATAACAGGCTTGGATTATAACTTCTACCATCTGGAATTTAATCTTCTTCACAGACAGATAAAACCAGATAATAGCCATATTAAATTGTGGATTATGATTTCTCTTGGTATTAAGTTCTAAAGTCTTACCCCAGAAGGGTACAGGATTAAGACAACCTATACTATTAAATGCACTGGAAAAGATGTAGTTCATAATTTCTCATATCTATTTTATCTACTCATTATCAATGATAACAGTGGCCTTAATCTTTTAAGAAAATACTCCAATCAAACTCTGTAACCAAAACAAAGTGTATGCGGGAGAAGGGGGTTTAATTAATTTTTGCTTTCCATTGCCCAGTTGCAAGTGTTTGGGTGGGAGGGGAGGGGGGAGGAGGAAAAACCAGAAAGTGTGATGCAACTTCATGCTTATGGGAAAAATATTTGGAGGACAAGATATCTATGAAA
The DNA here is from genome assembly GCF_963924245.1 of Chroicocephalus ridibundus. Taxonomy (NCBI): domain Eukaryota; kingdom Metazoa; phylum Chordata; class Aves; order Charadriiformes; family Laridae; genus Chroicocephalus; species Chroicocephalus ridibundus. Next base: position 79,673,968 of record NC_086285.1, on the reverse strand, counting down.
TCAATGGGTTCCAGGCCTCAGCCAGCATTTCATGCTTTTCACAGATGGTGACATATTGGAATGTTTTCCCAAACAGCAAGGAGCCAAAATGGGGTTTCTGCAGCTGCAAATAGGTAAGAAAGCTCTAACCCAGTCCCTCGAAAAGCTACAAAATATCAAGCAATTTTAAGGTACTTTTGAAAGAAAGCCATAATACGCGAAACACATCCTTCTGGATTCCATTTTTGCTAATAATAGAGCAAAATACCTAAGCAGTAATAATAAGAAATAGGCTTCTGCGCAACACCCACACGTTGAAAGGTACCAGGGTTTAGTTCAATCATTTCCAAAGTTCAAGATAAATAATCTGTAACATAGGACTTAGTGTAAGTGCAGCCCTATTTTATCACCCATGAAAACTGTGCTCCACCAGAATAAACTGAGGGAGAATTCATGGCGTTTGCAGCTTGTCAAAAATGGAGAAGACATTAAACTTGCCTTAGGGGAAACACCCACCGATAGATATATATTATACGCTATACAATACCTGGGCATTAAGGTTTCCTCTTATCTGAAAATGCCATTCTCGTTTATTAGCACCTGAAAAATACAACACTAGTAATCCAAGAACAGCTGGTGAAAACCAGATAAACCTCGGAAACTGTCTGCACATCAATTCAGAAATTCTTGCCACATCACTCCCTTTCTTCAATTTTATTTCAGGAAAACTAACGCATCCTGGAAGCAGGAGTTTTATCTGAAAAAATCATGTAGTTCAGTCACATTTGATACTAAATAGCACCTTGGATCCTATCCTCCCACCTCCTGCCCGCTGTTGAAATCCAAAATGATTTTAGCAGCCCACTAGCTAAAATTTCCTCGGACTAGCAACCCCTGCTTTGTACCACCCGAATGCTGCATCTCTGGACTGCATGAAGAAGGGGGTTGTTACGTCTAATAGTTCCTGACACAATGGACAGCAAAAGCACGTTGAAATTTGAATTAAGATGACAAGTATTATCTATATATACATGAATAAAGACTTTTATTTATATAAGGTTAGTATCCTCAGATAGTATAGGGCTAGAACATTGTTTGGATACTGTTGCAACAGCATAATCCCTGCGTTCCCGTGGGATACGACATGTGTTTCTATCCCTGGTGATTTATGAGCTATTGGACCTTAAAACTCTTGCTGCTTCTTTCCTCCAGCAACGTTTCGCTGGCACGGGTCCAGCCCTGAATATAGCCAGTCCACAGCCTTTGACTATTAAAAATATTTGGTGCCTGTTCATTTGGAGGTGAGGGTCTGCACAACCCGCTCTGCAAGGCCAACTGCTCGACTCGCAAGGTCCGATACAACCCCACCAGGTTCAGCAGCACCATCCTGATTTACACCCCATCGGTATTTTACCCTGGATCCCACATCAATATGTTAAAGAAAGAGCAAAAATTGAAAAACAAACAAACAAATCGACCCCGTGTCCCCATTAAGATAAAAATGTGAAATGAGCATGGAATGACCGGAGATACTGCTGTCACTTCAAGGAGTGAGGATTAAAGGACTTCAGCCTCATCAGATAAGACTCTGGATTTTCTTGTCTAGCACTCTTGTTTTAATCCATTTTCCGGTTCTATATGAAATGAATTATAGCTAGATCTGCATAGCGTTTAAGGACATAAATCTATCCTACAGTGTATTTGAATTTAAAATACACACAGCCTAATATCCTTCACGCCTGAAAAAAATGGAAGGGAAATCTCAGGGGGAACAGAGCAATTACCTATTTCAGTCAACGTGTGAAGATTAGTCAAACAAATGGGCTAACAGGCCCACCAGCTGGAAAAATTAAACTGAAAGCCTGCTTCTGAATATATGCGTTATATCACCCTTAGCCAGAATGGCTTTAATTATTCTTAAATATAGCAGTGGAATGAGAAATAGGAAAATCTTACAGCCCTTTTCTCCCACAATGGAGAAAGAGATGAAAAATGCCATCATTATAATTTTTATTGCCTTTAGAAAGATGGGTAGTCTTCGGGTCACGGTAATTCTTCTTGGCTTTTTATATCATCTATTTAGCCCGAGGATCTAAAGAATTTTTTTTAAGTGCTTGTGAATTCTGTCACTCATCCGTCAACTGCTGGGTATGGAAATAGCATTGGGCCCGTTTTGCAGGCGGGGACAAACACGGCTGCGTGGGTGACAAAGCAGGGACAGCCGTCTGAGCCCTCACTGTCCCTGCTCCCGCTCTCAGACCACTCAGAGAAGTCAAGAAATGTAGGGTGGGATGCATTTTACCTACCTTGAGTTGCCTTAAAACTGCAAGTCTAGACTAAGCTAATCATGTAGAATTTTTTTTCCCTGGATGAATCATCTTGCTTCGCCCTACCTATTTTAGGACAGGATGAATCACCTTCTGAAAGCATCTGTCTGCTGGATGCCTAATTTTGAGATATTTCAAATCCATCCTTTGCAGAAAAGTACAATCTTTTCTAACTACTAAATAGTTAATAAACTCTATCTAAGGCTAGTAATGAAAGTGTTTTACCTAGTATCCTTTGACGGTAATTACAAAAATACCAAATTCCAAATTTTCATAATCTCAACAATTTCTCCTGACAGAAAACAAACAAAAGAGCCACTATGTTTCAACGGAAAATACTTGAAGAAACTATTATTTTGTCAGGCACACTACACAATTGAAATAAAGTCTCTCAGTCGAGACGGTGAGGAAGAGAATACAAACACATAATCAAACTTTGCAGCAAACATGTAATTCTAGCTTTTTACATATGTTTTAGGAGGGGCTGAATTTACATCTGTATTTTCTTTCCAGTCATCTGCTAGATGGGCTCCTTCTTGAATGTGTGCTGTCATGAGACCCAATTTTGCCTGAAACAACAGAGAGCTCCTGGGTCAACCCCTCTTTGATGCTACAGCTGGACACAAATCTCTGCTGCCCCTATAAACCTCTGCCTGTTGCTCACTCTTACTTTTGGCGTACAGTCCCCAAAAAGATGGTGGAGCTCAGTACAGATCTAGCTGTACAAATTAATTGCTTTAGGATGACAGAGATGACAGAGAGTTTCCCCTCTCGGGAAAACTCCCTAGTGAATTCCCACATGAGAGCCAAACCCCCTTCCAAGCCATCAGCTTAAAAATAACGTGTTGGGTTTCGGAAAAAATGTAATTCTGGGGGGTTTGCGTAGCCTCTGTTTTTGACCCTTTAAGGTTGCACTGGTGTTGAGTTTTCAGAGGACTTCTCCACAACCGAGAAACTTCTCTGCAACCAGCTCCAGAAGCTTAAGGAGGCCTTAAGAACATCAGCCAGGGCGAGACTCAGCCCGGTAAGACTTGGCAATGCCACCAGCGTACGTGGCAGCCCAAAAGGCCTCCAAAACCCAAGAGGCCCATCTGAGCAGAACTACAGTCAGACAAAAAGCATCTCCTCTCTCTCACAGTGAGAAGTGCCTTAGAGATACCAAAAGGCACTTAGAACAGCAAGTCAACTGCCTCAAATTCAAACTGATGAGTCTCTACTTCATGACTGATTTCACTCTTATGGGTAATCCCCAGGGTAAAAATTTCTCCCTGTTTCATGCCAAACTGCTACCAACAGGTTTTAGGGAGGTTCTGCATAGCTTGGGGGTTTTTATTCAAGTGTTTTAAAGCCTACACAATGAAAAACATGGCAACTAAAACTGAAAGCCTGGGCACTCTGCACCATATCTTACTGCTTTGCCATAGAAAACTTCAGAGTTTCAGGGTTAGTGACTGGGAAACAATGGCCTCCTGCCCATGAAGTTGCAGATATTTAGCACGTTCCCACTACTGCACCATTAGGTCTTTGGTTTCGCAGGCAGAAGGAACAGGGTTTTTTCTTAAATCCGTTTCTCTACAAAATATCTTTTAAAACCTCGCACCAGAAATGGACTTAGCGGATGTGCAGAGATCACAGAAGGACTTTCCCCTAGTCCCAAAGTGCAGTTTCCCTGCTTTAAGCAGTCGGCTCTTACATTGCTCAGTTGCAAAACAAAGCTTCTGAATGTGACCTGATGTGATGCTAATATTCTCGAGCCAACCAGCATACCGGCAGAAAAAGATCAAAGCTCTGGGAACTGTTCTCACTGAGCTATATGGACAATTTAAATGATAACAGCATCAAATTATTGCACTGTTGATAATATTAACGGAACAACTCCCTCCCCAGGTGTAAGGGTAGAGCCACTGTTTATGGGTGAGCCTGAATATAGCTGCACTTCTTTCCACCAACCTCTAACCTTATAGTATCTTCTCTGTATAAACAGCTGACAAAAATACAGAGGCTCTTGAATCTTCCTCTACTTAAGCACTGAAATCGAGGAAAGAGATTATATTACATTTTACCTTACGATGAACTAATTCCTTCTCAGCATGTCCATTCCAACGCCAGGTTTGCGAACTATGCCACGACAGTTAGAAAAACTGCCGGTAAGCATAACTTACTGCTAAGGAAGTTATTTTTCTAAAAAAACAGCAAGGAGAGGGTTATAGACTCCAAAATATTGTATCGCAAGTTCTACTAAAATACGTATGTAAGTTAAAAGTGAATAAAGGGTGGTAAAATTGAAGGCACTTTCCCTATTCTGGGTGACAAGATTATTTGGGATTAACTTCTGTATTGGATGGATGACTCTGAGTACACTGTGGGCAAGAAGGAAATAATACACATTTTTGTGGCTACAAACACTAAACCAAAAAACTAAACTGTCTGGCTTTATATTGCTCAAACACAGAGTTGTGGAAACACTGCAAGAGTTTTGTTGGTACAGACCACGGTACTAATCTTGTCTCTTTCTGTTTCTTTATCTCATGCTTTATCTTCCCCTTACTTTCTGCTTTTTCCCCTTTTTCCTTCTCTCCTCCTCCTTGTCTCCCCCTCAGCATTCAGTTTCTTCCCACCTCAGGTACAGCAAGGTTGGTTAGCAAGGAAATCCTGATGCAATCATGATGCTTTCTTGTCACCCTTCATTACTCACTAAGGCTATAAAACCATAATGAATGATATCATTATTACTAAATAATTTCTGCACAGATTAGATTTCAATAGCCTAATCTTCCCCTTTTGTTTCATTTTTTAAAAAAAAACACTTCCTTTTTTCAGTACAGCACATGGAGGGCACAAGAACATCTACAGCCGATCTCGGGACATCCTCTTTTTTTGTTCCTGCACTGCTCAGGCTGCGGCGGTGGCACCCCGTGAGGCCACCTCAGTGGCGTAGGATGCTCATGGGGTACACCAGTGAGGCAGTCCACCCTCCCATGACCCATCAGCACTGTCCCCTCTGGTGGGACACTGGCTCTTGAGGTGGGCAGCTGCTTCCTGAAGGTCCTTGGGATGATGGACTGCATCCCTCTGCCTCCCTGGATCCACGAGGGGAATGGGAACCACAGCTTTGCTGCCAGCAACGTGCTGCTGCACTCGACAGGAGGGCAGTGATGTCCCTGCCCCGGGACGTAGACAGAGATGGGGTTAGCACATTTCCCTGGGGTATTTGGCAAATAACCCAGACCTAAGTAACCCAGACCTTAGGGGGAGCTGTGAGTGGAGAGGACTTTGAAACTCAATCTTAGGCTTGAAAAAGCAGGTCCTAACATCTCCTCTCCATTTGCCCCCTGTGTTAAGCTGTAGCCACACTAAGGTCGGCGAGATGAAAGAAGAGAGACAAACATGCTGTGTCTACTGCTTCCCCCTTGGCACTGTCCTATCGCTTCCATACTCATTTCCATCTGTGCAAAGTGCATGTAAAACAACTTAACCCCTTGCCAGCCAGACACTGAACTGCAGGATTTGAATTGTTCTTGGTTCCTGGGCCTCCTTAGGTACATAAAAGCTGTGGCCGCGCTTCAGGAGGCGGCTGAATCGCAGCCTTTGTGTGCCGGGCGTGGGGGAAAGGGAGCTCGGCCGTGGGCATGTGCCAGCCGCCGCTGGGTAAGAGCTGGCATTGTCTGCCTAACGAAGCATCGACATTTCCACCGAGCACAGTCAGTAGATTTTCAATGGCATAATCGGTCTGTACGTAGTAAAATAAATGAGTCCAAATTTCCTACAATCAGGAAAGTCTACAATCGAAACACACAAGAAAAAGACCTGGATTTCCTCGCCTGGGCAAAGAGCAGAGAGGGCAAAACTTCCTGAGCATCCTTGAATGCCGACTTTTGGAGCATCCGCAGCTGCAGCAGCCAGCGCCGAAGGAAAGGCACCACAGTGGGTGGGAAGGACGCTCAGGGCTGCAGGACATCACCCAGGGGTGCTCGAGGGAGACGTGCCGGGCAGGTGCACAGTTTTGGACATGGCAGCTCTATGCAAAATAGTCTTCACTGTGTCTTGTTCCCACCAGGCATGCGTATCTCCCTGTCACAGAGCAGTGAGCGGCACTGAGCATACACTACACAGCAAAACAGAAGCGGAGGAGCCTTTGGACGCAGCAGTAGTTCCAGTATACGTCTTCCAAAGAAAGGAAGACAATAACTTGCAGTCTGCTACGTGAAAAGGTCTTTCAGCAAAGTTTTTCCAGCTACAGTGAGATACATACAGCTACATGTTTACAGTTAAGACACCAGGGAGATAATCTATGTACATACACTTCCAAAGTACGTTTGGACAAGAACTGGAATTTTCCTCTGCAAGTAGCGTAACAACTAAATATTTAAATGGTTAGAAGGCCAAACAATTGCAAACAAGTCAGTAACAACCACATTTCTCTCAGTTCTTGGTATTGCCCACTAAGGACAGCTGTAAAACAGGGCCGGAGTAAGCCCAAAATTATTCCTTAAAACTGAACATGATAATAATAATTAATAAACAACTATATGGAGTGGAAATACGTATACGTCCCTTGGAAAATCTCCAAAAAGACAAGACCAGTGCTTTAGAGAGCTCGCCATTTTTTCATGTACCAATCACCAAACACTGCTGTGATAAATTGTTATGCAAACTGATGCTTGATGGAGTTTGGACTAATTACATAGTCTTATGTCAGAGAGAGACTCACAGAAGAGCCTTATACGGGTACCCAGCAAATGCACCGAGTTCTGTTTGCTCAGCCGATGCTGCGCCCTGCAGACAACTCCTGATCGCCGGCGCCTTAACGAGCCCACGCGACACGAGTAACGACCGACTGGGCTCATTAGAAACAGCCAAGGATTTTTTGATGTTTAGTGGGGAAAGGCTGCTGTCCTCCCCGTGGCGGGAGGGACAGTGGTGCGGGGGGCACGGGGAAGGACATCACGAGAAGGAAGAAGCAAAGCACTACAGGTGTCCCGCCGGGGACAACGCCGCAGTGTTCCCGCTGCATCCCAGCAAAGAGGAGCGAACACAAGCGTGAGCGCAAGCGGGGTTTGTGTGCATTCAATGAAATTGTTTTTGTATACAAAGAGGATTTCAGCTGCTGTGAGGCAGATGGAAGGCGCTTTTGGCCGCGCTGAAATGTCTGGTACTGCCTGCGTTCGGAAGCATGCGTGGGGCAAGAACAAAATACCCTACTGTGCAATCTAAGTTGTCTGGTAAAAAATTAATTCAGCACAGAGCTCTCCCAACTACAGGAAAACAAGGAGGAGTGGATGGCTTACCCTGCCACTCTGCTCTTTCCTTTCTCCTTGAAGAAAGAGCTGCTCACGCTGTTGGTCGTGAACCCGGGCAGCTCAAAGGAAGGTGAGGGGACAGCAAGTGTCAGAGGGCAGCAAGAACCACGAGAAACTTCTCCTTCAGAGCAGAGGAGAGTGAACAGGGAGCAGCTACAAACAGGGAGCCTTTGCCTTTGGCAGGGCACCGCTCACCTCCTTTAGTCACTGGCAGCAGCTCCGTTCTCCGGGCTGGGGGGAGGAATGGGCACCTCCAGCCAGCCACTACAGCTCACCCTCCCTCTGTCCTCCTCTCCCCCAGGAGCTTCTGCGTGGCTTCCAGGGTGGCACGGAAACAGCTGAGGCAAACGGGAGCCCCACTTTCAGACAGTTTGAGAAACTCTTTGCTCGACCAGCTGGTTCATCCTACCAGGGTGATTGCATCGCTTAAATATCTGGTTTGCTAAACTCTTTAATTGGACAAGTGTTTTTCTATTGAAATTTGCAGGTCTCTGTAGATCATTTACCTTCCAGTACCCCACGCCTGTTAAAAATCTTTCTCCCAGCCTGGTTTTGTATGGTGCTAATGTCAATCCACATCAAAGTCCACAGGAATTCTACACATGTGAATCCAAGTTTAAGCAAGAAAAAAAAAAAAGGGGGCTCAGATTTTTATTACGTGAATTTTATTGGAACATTCCCTTCATGTCCCTACATACAGGAGAGCGTCTGGATTCAGTTACAGCTGCATTTACTCCCACACATCTGCTCCCTTATTGTTATAGTTACCTTTTCTCGGGGGATTTAAGAAACTACCCAAGAAAAAAAAAAAAGCCCTTCACCTTTAGGTCCATGACGACGAAGATCAAAAAGCCTTCAGCATTCCTGTACCGTGACATGAATTATGCTTTGAAGCTGCTTAAAAATTGCTTTTCTAATTCGAACGCTGCTGTTTGACCGCTGGGTTTCTAACACCGGCGTGCAGCAGGGCCAGTGCCCTTCCTCTCCGCGTAGGTGTACGGCTTTTCTCTGTAAGGCACAACCCGCCTGTGAGAGGTGTTTCACTGGAAGGGAAGCAAGGCAAGGTACAGCGGAGCTCCCTAGCAACAAACGTAGACACAGTAAAATAAACTTTGGATGCGCCGGGTTCAATTGATTACACAAGCTGCCGGGCTGGCGGTGTGATGGAAAGCAGTAGGAGGACAGCCCCCAACGGGGCCGAGTCCACCCACAGAGGATGTCAGCAGGATTAAAGGTACCCTGAACATCGAAACACAAGGTCCCAATTGTGTCAAAAATCTTATTTTCATAGAATAATACAGTATGAGGCGAGATACTTCCCCACTTCCCAATTAGGCCTATGTGAAGAGCCACTGTGAGGCTGTCAAGACCAGATCTTATCATGCTCTCACTGCAAAGTCAAATGCCGCTCCGGCTGAAGGCAGGAGCAAAGTTCTGGTTTATTTCAGCGCTAACGAGGGTGGGCACTAAATGCAAATGTTGATGAACATCAATGCGGGAAGGCAGACGAGGATGCCAGGGCCGTCAGGGATGAAGCACTGCAGCAGCACACCTAAACATACACGCTGGCGGTGGGGGATTGGGCAAAGGGGGGAAAAGGGAGGAACCACTCAGTGGTTCCTGCTGAGTGAGTCCTGCTGCGACTACAACCGACAGGGCTACTGCTGACATGAACAAAAAAACACAGTCCATTTTGGATTGCTCTCATTAGCTGGTTCAGGCCAGCTAGCACGTATTTGGGGCTGGAGTTTGAATTGATTCAAAATCAGACGCCGGCTGTGTTTTCTATGCGGAAAAACACGAGTCCCAGAAGCAGTCATTTTCCAGGGAGACAGTTTAAAATGTTGAAGTACAGATGGACGTGATTTAGAAGAACCAAACTGGCGTATCAAGAAAGATGTGCATGGCAGGGATAAAGGTTAAGACAAGGGAAGGCATAGCTTATCTGAACTATCTCCTAATGACCCCACGGATGAGTTAACATCACTGGGTCCTGAAATGGTGTGGGCAGACGGGGGGGCAGGCTGCAAGGCTGCCTTCGCCCTGGCCAATGTGATGGCTACCTGGGGAAGATGCCAGCTAGTCTCGAGGGCAATATGCACGTCATCCTCCCAACCATGCAGTAGCAGTCCTATCTGAGACCTGTAAGTAAGGAGAAACAGCGTATTCCTCAGCTTGTAAATTAATTTAATTCCTGGAGTGCATTTACAGAGTAATGCCTGAGGCTTACGAAGGCAAAATGGAGCTAGAGACAGCACATTAGTCTCTGGAGAGACATACCAGCTGTTTCACGTCCTGATGGGGGGTAGGGTGGAAAACAGTTGTATACGGTCTGCACCATCCGCTTGAAATGAGAATATTTTCCCCTTACTTTCCCATACTATTTAAAAATCATATACCTGAATAAATATAGGAAATTTGCACCTTTACAGGGGTGCATTAAGTCCAAACCCTGTGGTATACCTCCGAGGTGCAATGCTGAAATAGAAACAGCAGCCGCCTTCTCCTACAGAGCATTACCAAGAAATAATGATTCTCTCTGATGAAGAAACAGATTAAAAGGGAAATTAAACTGCAGATTTAATTTCAATAGCAGTGCACCCAAGTCAGCTCATAAATAAGCCAATCTCACCATCTAAATTAGGCATCAATAGAGAATTAATGTTGGCCTTAGGAAAATTTTAAGCCTTAAGAAAAGGAAAGGGTAGACGAATGTTCCCCTTTCAAAGATGAATCTATAATCAACCCTCTCAGAACCGAAGATGGTTAGGGGCTGATGGCAGGCAGATTTAATTTAATAAATATGTAAAGGGTTTTCATCTCACTGAAGGTGCAGGGTTGGCCCAGAAGCTGAGATCCAAATGCTCCTAAACTTTGTGGAGGTCTAAATTTATATCCAGACATTGTGAGTAGCCCATATATTTTTAATAAGCTGTATCAAGAGCCTGTATTCAGATACCTTACCATACTGAGACACCTCAGATGCAAAGCTCTTCTCTAGATCCCAAGCCTCGGTTTCCATACGAAATATGCTTTCAAAAAGCTTACAGTAAGTGCTAGGGGTTTCTGTTTTGGCATCCTCATTTCTGCCTCCCAACGAGTGGTGGTTTGCCCAGTACTTGAGTCAGAATATCATGTCTCCAGCTCAGCTTGAATCAGTCAGGTAAGGCACAATGCAGCTGATCACTTAGAGCACATAATTATAGCATCCCTGAGCTGCTCAGAGGACGCTGGCACTGACAAAGTAGGAAAGGCTAAAAGCATCATATTAAAATGTCATAAAACATTCATTTTGCATGATTAGAGAAACCGGTAATTAGCATTTTTCTTTTAGTGCTTGACTTTTTATTCCAGCTGCTCTAATCCAGCTTCTTTCTACGGCAATTATTGCCAGGAAAGCTGAATTTGGCATTCTTTTCATGTCCACTTTAAAACCTGCTCTGTAATCTGTCAGCGAGGCAGGTCTCATATGCAGTATTTGAAGATAAGTGAGGGGGGGTTTTCCCCATAGTCAAATTACGTTCATAGTAAGCTTCAATTGCTAAACACTGAATTGTAGGAAAATGTCCATACTCTGTTAAACAAATCATATAAATATGTTTCATCTCCGTTAGTCCAGATTTATCTTACTGAGGCTGAAGCTTTGTGTAGAATGACTGACCCCAGGAGTGCATATGTCAAGCTGAATAAAGGAAAAGAAAAAAAAAAAAAAAAGTAGAGCCGTATCTAAACTTCCTAAGAATAATAGGATGTTGATTAAATTGTAGAAAGTTCAATAAACATGCGAATTTTTTTTTAACTGTCCTTGGAACGCCTCAAACTTTCACTCACTCTAGCTGTCTCTGAAGGTAAGGAGGAGAAACAGCCCATTGCTAGAGGACGTGCAGATTTCAGGAGGCGGTGCTCTGCCAGAGCTTTCGGAGTGACACTGGGTAAGTCACTGAAGCCTGCGGCATTTTGACATCTCATTTCCATCAAACTAATTGAGTTGTAGTAGGAGTAAATAGAGAACAGAGCTTTGCAGCAGAAGGTCAATGCTTCAATGGGTAAGGCAAGCGGCCGGGCGCTGGTCTGGCCTCTTGGAAGGCCAACACCAGCACCATCCTGTTGGGAGCGCGGCTAGAAAACCTGGGTCGGGAAGCACTGGGAAACACGCCATTGCAGGGCTCTGGCCATGCACCGTTGCTGCTAGCAGTAGGAAGAGAAAAAGACAAAAGCTAGCAGGTATCCCCAAATCTGGTGGCTGCTTCTGACCATGAGAGGGTCACACGCTACTTGGTGTAGACTTGGGTAACACTGCCACGTCCCTGCCACAGATGGGGAAGCACCGACCCGAAGGGTTGAGAGGGTATGCTTCGGAGACTAAAGGCATCATCCATCCCTCCCCTGCCTCTGAGGGTTTTTCACCTGGATATCACTTTCATCTGGCTTTAGAAGAGCCATCCCGGCTCATGTTCTGCAAATGCTTTGCCACCTTTCACTTCCCTCAGGAGACAACTGGAAACCCTAAAAGCTCTTAACCTACAGGAAAAAAATCTGCTTGGAACTTAAGCTAAATTTTTATTTTTTCAGTGGCATTCTGCCCCTGCTGAGCTCTTGCTGTCAGTCCTCATTACACCAGTCCTGCTTACCAAGAGTTGGTTGCTCCGGCCACCCAAGAGCTGAACCACCTCCACGCCGCTGGAAAGCCATGCTCACTCCAGCCACTGTCTCCAGCTTCCCAGCAAGTCCATTGCCTTGGGGACAGCCTCATGCTCACCCATGTATATAGATTTTGGACCGGAACTGGCTTAACCTTCAAGCTGCCCTTGGTGGGCTAGCAGGGCAAGCGCAGGATTGTCTGCATTCCCCCATTGTGACCCACAGCCACTTAGAAAAACCACAGGCATCTTTCCTCATACATGTCTTCTTAGCTAACCTGCTTTTGTTCTTTCCTGAATCCCTGCAGAGCTATCAATCTCTTTCTGACAAAAAGTGTCGATTTTTCCAATTATAGCAAAGCTGTACAGAAATGCAATAGCATTTCTTGGCTCATTAATAATTGCAGAGAGGTAACCCCATTCTTCCTCTCTTATACGATTTACAAGTTCATTTGTCATCTCACGTTAAATATCATAGGTAGACATCAATTAGCTAAACAGAAATACTCTTATTTCCCTAAAACAATGCTTTAGATATTTCAAGTTCCAATCACCTTTCTGCTGCCACATAAATTCCTAATTAAAAAAGTAACTAAAAAATGCTCTTCTTCAATATGTTAATAAGAAACCTCAGTATGTCCACACATTGCCATACAGTTCTGTAGTATTAGAGAAACTTAGAAAGGTGCTTGTATTAGTTTTACTTCCTTACAAAAGGATCTCACCAGCATTTGAGGAAGAAAAACATGAAAATCAATACCAAGAAACATAAACACAAACAAGGAAGATATTAAATTAAGCCACATTTGAAAAGTTCCTACTCCAATGAGTACACGATGTGCAGCCAAAAACCTATTTTTATACTACAGAAAATATTTAAGTGAGCACATCTGCAATAAGCTTCTGTGGGAACATATACCGGGGATGTTTTTCACACAACGTACACAGGTGGGTTCACGTTTAGACAGCGGACTCTGGAGCATCGCAAGCCCCCCACACCTTCTGCCCACCTTCCCTGTTACACACGGCTGTGGAAAATGGGTTCAGCCTGGCTTGCCAGCATTTGCCAAGATCTCTATACATATGGCTGTGGACCTTCCTATGGCCTCTCTGGTTTTGCTGAAAGGGACCGTGATTTCCAGCGCATCGTTTTTGCCCCGTTATTTCCCTGCAGCACGTGGGCAAAAGTATCTCTCTTTGCCAAACGGAATCTCGAGCCTGGTGAATGTATCTGAGGAAAGCGCCTGCCTTGCTCTCCTTGGCCACCCCCTCTCCTTTCGGGAGCCCCGCACGCCTGGATCAATACGAAGGGCCCTCGCATAGGAAATGGCTTCCCGGCAGCTGCAATTATTCCAGCAGAGCCGATAACAACGCGATGCCTGGGGGAGACGGCAATTCCTGACAGATACCATCTCCTGTCTTCAGACACGATGTCAGCAGTGCTCTTCATTTAACTTAGCGAGTGATAAGACGAATTGGGAAGGTAACGTTGGACCTCACAGGAGAAACATGAAGAGCAAACCTTTCATGGTTGAGCAAAACCAGTCCTTTTTAGTCACTTTTCTCTTTAGCTCGCGGAAATGGCGAGCTCTGTAAATGTTTTCAATAGGCTGCAATTCTTTTTTGTGCAATTATAAATATTTTAACATATGACATCAGTACAATATGTTTTCATTGTGTTTAGATCTCTTTAATTAGGATGGGGCCCGAGTTCTCCTTGCTGCCTTTGGTACTTGGACTTGGCAACCAAATTTGTTTTGTCTCAACTTACTGTTCTTTCTTCCAGTGCAGAAGGAGCAACGCGCGCTTCTTTTTTATTTATTGTTCTTGATAATTGGCTTCGTTTTCAGTCAGAACTGATCTGATCATCATGGAAAAAGAAATAAAACACATAAAAAAACCATTAAGGGATATTTATCTCCAAGTTAGAAGGGTAGTGAAAATAACCAGAAGGATGAGATAAGTGGTATTTCTAATCTAAAGGATAAAATCCCCACTTAAACATCTACAGACGATGATACAGCTTTCAAATGCAAGTATTTATGTCCTTTTATTTCTGGACTTTGCACTTAATACGGTGGTTAATTTATAGCAAGCAAAAGCATAATTCGCAGGATTGCAATAAGCCAGGAGCGAAATCCTGATACGAAAGAAGTCAATGGCACACCACACGTTCCTCCTCCGTCACACGGGCCATAGCTGCTTGCTGGGTCACACCTGGACAATGTCACCAGCCACGGCCCTGGGTACTGGCCGGAGCTGGGCCACCCCAGCTACCGATCACCCTCTTCCCCTCGGGTGAGGACCAGAAGAGGGTCCCACCCCACCCTGCTGCTCCAAAAAGCCCCCAGTGCCCTCCCAGCGCCAAGTCCCACCACCCCACAGCTGTGCTGGGGAACTTTCGGATTATTCACCTCGCGGCTGGAGCCCCTGTGCACCACTTAGTAATGCAAGAAGTGCCAGCGAAGGGTACTTTCCATAGCTTGTTTAATGTTTCCTGGTAATCGCTTAGGCGACAAGCAGGCCCAGAGGCTGGGCACAGGGGGCTGCTTTGCTGGGGCTTGGGTGAACGTCGCGTGGCGGGCGGGAAATTTCTGTTTGGGTACATCCGACTACCAGAATTAGTCTGCAACTTTTGCTTGCTTATTTGTGGTCATCGAAATTGCACTGCTACACCGCATTATTAGTCAAGGCAGATACTGAAATGATCAAGTCGCTAGAAGATGGAAACAAGCTAGTTAGAGCGAAAGATTACAAATTAGCAAAGTACACAGAGTAAGAATGCAACTCCCTTTGTGAGCCAATATGGCAAGGACAACCGTTTTTTTCCCCCTAAGCAAGCTAATAAGGAATGTTAAGCAGGGCTCCATTTGCTCTCGAGAGGGTGGCTTTTTAAGTAGATTTAAGTGTATTAACTAACATACCAAGATGCTTTATGAGAAATCCTGGCAATAGAATTACAGAGGTTGACAGCACATTTGAAGTGAAAAATTAAATCATAACTGGTGTGCCCCGTCTAATCCCATTCATTTCAGTCAGTATGAGAGAAAAACTTGTCATAGAAGGAATAAGAACTAAATGAATAAGATGCTTGGGGACTTTCTGGTTCTCTTCTTGATGTCTCCTAGGGGCATATAGAGGGAGTTTCATCCTGTGATTCAGCCAACCGGCCAAAGATTGCATGCATCTGTGCCTGATTCTCTGCTCCCTGCCTGACTCAACTCATGGCACATCAACTCATGGCCAGATCCAGAAAAGGCAACCGTAGGCATTCGAGCAGGACACAGGCTCCACGGGTCTCAGTAAGACCCACAGCAAGAACCAGAGAGTCTATCTCAGCACGCTGTAGCCCTGGAGCCAGGGGAACTTGCTGGGTCACCACAGCTTTACTTTTTGAAGCCGCCCAACCCAAGCAGGTAGAATCTATTACCTATGGAGCCAAACCAGTAGAGCATGCCTAACCCATGCACAGGACCAGCTTCTCCCACGCAATACAGCTGCTTTCTTTCCTCTAAACGCGTAGCAGTAGCCGTCTCCAGGCCAGCAGTTAACACTTACCTAGGGAGTGGCTTTCTCCCACCAGGTTTGAGCAACCTGGTCTAGTGGGAGGTGTCCCTGCCCAGGGCAGGGGGGTTGGAACTACATGATCCTTCAGGTCCCTTCCAACCCAAACCATTCTATGACTCTCTGATTCTCAGTCTGAAGGCTTTCAAGGTTTCCACCACCAAGGAAAGCAGCCCAACCATCTGAATGGGGGCTGACCTCCTCAGTGGGGAAAAGAGCCTAGCTATGGAAAAAAAGGAGATGGCGCATTTCAACCTCACATGAACACCGAGAGCTAAAATTCATTACCCCATACAACATGCCTGGGAAATCAAAGCTTACAGTGTGTCCTCCTGGAGAAAGAACGACAGTGCTGCAGATGTAACAAAAATACATGCTGTGGGTCTCTCTGAATTAAAAAAATATTTTATGTACTGTATTATACCACACCAAATGCAGAGGTATGGCATGTGAAAGTACTAGTAACATGAAAGAAGTAGTAACATGAAAGAGATGGACATTTATGTTTAGAAATCTCCAGCTGCTATGCGACTTACATCTTTTTTCTTTAAGCATAAAAATTTGCATACAAAGGAGAGAAAATGTTTGGGGGATAAAAATAAGGAGGAGGAGTAACACGATCCTCAGTTCAGATCTTCCTTGAAGTTTTGAAAGAAACCGGGAAGGAAAGCAAAGACAAAGCTTCCAACGATACCGTAAGTTACTCAGTAAACGTCTTTAGGAGCACATGTCTTTGAAGTGCCATGGGGAAGGCTCAATCCTATTACAGCCCTCCTGAGGAAGTGTTAATCTTCTAGACAAAGAAACCAAGGCTCACTTTTTATGAACTCGCATGTATTTTTGATTGCTTCTGGCTTGGTTTATTTGTTTCTTTAAGGCTCATCAAACCAAATTTTTTTTCTGAACCACTAAACCTACAGTTCAAGTCAAAGGCAAATGGAAGCTGCTATGAAACATCAGGCCACTTTCTTTCAGGAAGGGTAAATTTATGGGCCTATATTTAACCATTATTGATGAAATTCTGGCATTGCAGAAATCAATAAAATACCCCATTGCCAAAAATGGCAGTAAGATTTTATTCTCGATTTAGAAATTGCTGGCTATGGTAAAATAAAAAAATAGAAGAGAAAAAACATGTTTTGCAGGTTCATAAAAAAGGATGCAAGAAAAAAGGCAGAGTGCTAGCAGATAAGCTATATTGATAAAATGTAATCCTTTTATGTTGGAATTAAAAAGGATTCAAGGTTTATATTTCTGGTGCTTTAGACTACATTTATCACAAATAAGCCTAAGTTAGTATAACGTCGTGGCACAGTCTGTTGGGAAAAAATTTACAAATCACCCCCTTTATTAGGATTACTGTTATTACCTTAAGGGAGGGCACTCAAATCCAAACTCTGGGCTTTTTTTTTTATCTTCTAGAGACAGATGAACAGCTTTTGGTTGGGGATTTTTTTTTTTTTTTTTGTATAAAAACCAATTACTGGTCTTGACTGAAGCTGAATTCAATTCCTTTTTTGATGTTCTGCAGTGCACTTCTGAGCAGCTTTTGCAAGCTATGACTAGCGTACAGCATTTGCACTCCCTCCAACAAAACAGAAAATATACTGTAAGCTTATTACTACTAGAATAACAGCCCAGACACGACTCACACAGTTCGCTCTTGCAGCGACGAGAAGGAAAATTCCCAGTATGAGCAAGGGGAAAATCGCAGCAATCGATTTCTGATTTATTTAATCAGTTGGGGTTTTTTTTACATTTAGGTGTGAATTCATCACATCAGATGTTTTTTGTCACCTCCACCTTCTTGCAGAAAGGCTGGCAGGTCCCAAAGGCAAGTTGTCCCAGAGGGCAGCATGCGTCTTAGGCAAACCTGTACCCCACTCAGGAGGCCTTAAAACTGTGTTTAAAGGATTTAAAGACACGTTGCATTTCTTTGTCCTTTGCAAGGATCGGGGACGCAGCATTTGCCATGTTCACCCTCGCTCTCGTTGTCCAGGGGGTTGGCTGTCTGTGCTTTGCCTGCTCTTTTCCCATGGCCCAGCCTTTGTCCCAGGCCGTGCATCGTCCCGCCTGCCGTCGAACAAGAAATGCTGCGCGCGGCCAAGCCATGGAGAAGGAGAAAGATTTGCGACCTACACGCTGGCTCCACCTGGTATCAAAGACCAGGATCAAGACACAAAATGCAGCAAATGCATTTGTTGTGGCGCTAACGCTGCTCTTTCTTGCTTGCGCAGCGCAAGCTGCTCGAGTCGGATATTAAGTGGGGAAAAAGTGCACCGTGGAATTTAGTTATTACATTAATTTGATTTCGTTAAACAGCGAAGGGGAATAAAAAAGATATATGAGAGCAGCTTCAGACATAAACAAGGAGCGTATCCCATTTTGGACAGCCTCACGCGCTGTGTATGGCACAACATGTAGTTTTCTTCTTTTTGTTTGTTGTTTTCAGTTTAGGTTTTATCCAATTATATATCTATTGTGTGACAGGCCTGGCATGAGAGATCCCATTTACAGGAAATATTTCTGAGATCACAGGCCCTGCAGGCTAAATGCAAACACTGGAGCAGATGGTAACTGATCCAGTAGAGCTGTACCTAGGGGTGCTGGAAGGGGGAAAAGACTTGGAAAGTAAAGCCGCTAACAAAATAACCTCGCATTATTAAAAACTACAACCAAATCAGCCCAGCGAGCAGCTAGGGACCTCATTAGGGATGCCTCTGGCCACTGCCATCAACCTGCTCATGGCAAGGGGCCGGGGGCGGGACAGAGGACAGGCAAAAGAAGGTACTTGGTTATAAAATTACTTTCTACCTGCCCGAGAGGAGGGCAAAGGGGGTGTTTTGCCCGCCAAGTAATCACCCTTGGACAGCAGCAAAACTCTTTAAGGAGAAACATGAGAGCTTAAATGTCAACCCACCCTTTAACACGGTCGTTCCCAGGCTCTCCCTTTGGCACGGCCGGAGGATGTTGAGACTAGCCCTGCGAGACGAGCTCCCTCCCCTTCCTAACAATACGGCGTCTGTGCCTGGCCCGGACCCGCTGATGCTCGTATTCAAGCGGGTGCCCTCTAATCTGCAATGCATCTTGTGTTTACAGCAGCCCGGGCTGGGGCCAGGTCGGCACCAGGAATAGCTGACCGGTGGAAGAGCAAAGCAGCTTAATGGCACGGGCAAGCTCAGGCGGTGCAAACGCCGTTTATCCTGGGGAGGGTGGGGATTAAGGAAGGAAGCTTGCATCAATACGCTCTCTAGCACTTTACTGCAGCACAAAAACCACCCTTTTGATGATAAAACTGCATTTATGCTAGGGTTATAGAGGTGCCGTGACAAGAAATCACAGCCCTAAATGAACCGTACTGTAGCAGGAAAACAATTCAACCACAGAGCTGTAAAAGCAGGTAACTCTGCCTCTCCGTGTATTTAAGTAGCATCCATCACAGCGAATTTCTGACCTCAATACTATCACAGTATCTCAGTACAATGACGGCAACTTCGGTTTTAAACACATGAGGGGAAGCTCAGGGAGACTGGATGACAGAAGTGAGATTCCAGACCAGCAAATGGGAACAGCTGACCAAAGCCCTTGAGAAACACTGACTCATTCACGATCAGTATTTTAAAGGTTGGTAAAAGTTACATCACTTCATAAGGCAGAGTGCAAAACATCAGCTTAAGTTACTTTACCTACTTTATTTGCTGGGGAGGAACTATTCATATCCACTTACCTATGTTAATTGTACTGTCTCGTCTTTACTAAGTAAGGCTTCAAAAAGCTAGAGGTGGTCCCTCAACTATGCCTACGTAATTTTTGATGCTTCTGCTCTTGTCCTACCCCCTTCAGGCTCTGTGGCTGCTTCTCACTCATTTGAAGATTTATACTGCCATCCCTTCGCCTTCTGCGCTCTTTCACAGGCCAAACAAGCAGCGTTTGCTCTGATTTTCCTTGTGGGCAACGCTCCCCAGGCCACAGGGGAGTCCTCTGGACTCCCTCTCAGCCTGGTCCGCTGCTGTTCTCTTCGAAGCGGGGCACAGCATCCAGCTGAGACTTCCCCAGCGCGGAGTCTCTGTATAAAGGTTTCCTCACACGTCTTGCGTCTCGCTCCCCTCATATGACTTTTTCACCCTTTGGAATGCAAAAATAAGCTTTGATTTACATGAGCAGCCCAGTTTTACCAGGATCCTCTAACATAAACCCCCCTGCCTGCTGCTGCAGGGCCCTGTTTAAATCAAGAGGCCTTCACCATGGGTGAAGATGTCTTAAAGAAAGATCGGGATGTAACTCAGTCACAATTATTATGATTTGGTAACATTTAGCAGCTGTGTTTTTTTGCTGTAGACATCAGTTTTATAGCTGAAACTGTTCCTTTAATTTTTTTTTTTGCAAGAATGTTTCACTATGTTTTTTGTCATTGTTGTTTCCTGGACTCCTAAATATAGCCAAGTGGAATAACTAGCACCTCTGTAAACTGTTGGTTAAATGCCACGCTGAGTTTCATTTTGCACTTTGGAAGGCCATTTAAAACACATCAGACTTGTAGAGCTCAAAATTTAGGAAATTATTTACATTCTGGGAATAACTTCTAACCATTTCCTCAGGCTTTTCTGCCTTTAATACACGTTAATGCTATTCCCACCAAATAAAAGTGTGGCCTGAAAAATACCAGGTGTCAAAATAAATGGCACTTCAAAGTTTAAAAAACACAATTGAGAAATGAAAAACTGGAAAGGTTGCTCTGCTGCCACAAGGTGTTTTGTCACCGGGATGCTAAACAGCAAGTGGACCGCTTTGGGCTTCACAGGAAATTTCAGGCAAAGCCAGAGAGGCAAACTCACTGGCGGCCAATGAAGCCACTGCTGAGCTCAACCCTATGGAGCTGAGCACATTAATGTCATTATTTAGTATAAAGGCACACCGCTTCAAAACTAAAGACATCATAGAATTGAGTGTCACATTCCTGCCTGATGGGAAAGTACGATGTCCATCCGACTAGCGTCTACACGCCACGAGGTGTAAGATGGCAAATGACACGGCCATTGGAGGCAAGGCATGAATCCCTCACTCCATCCTGAAAAAACCCCACACCCACACGTAACAGAAAGCTGAGGTATGGGGGTCAATACCGGAAAACACAGCAGGTCCTCGATGATCCAGAAGCCTGTGCTACTCTGAAGCAATTCGGAAGAATGGAAGTTCTGAAGTCCCTTTGAAAATAAGACTGCCCGACCCACAGAGAGTAAAACTTGCTTATTTATTTAATTTTCTGTCAACATTTCAAAGGAATTATCATCCCCATTTTGCAGCAACTAAGCTGTTTGCCTAAGGTCAAAGAGTGAATTAACGTTAAACTAGATTACAGAGTATCGTGGTTCCCATTCCTGTGGTCAACCAGCTAGCATCTGATTAGGTCACCCCAGTACATTTAATTTAAAAAGAATGCTGAACCTAACACTCTGCCTAAGAAGTGCCCTGGCCTTCAATAAAAAGTCATGTGAAAGTGAGAGAGGGAACAATAAACAAGGAGGCTTCCTAAGTCTCAGTAACTTGCAGATCCAAAGAGATAAAGAGCAATGCAAAGTACTGTACTGAAATATCGGTATTTACTGAAAAAAAAGTCATATAAATATTCTTGGCTTTTCAGGCATACAAGCAGCCTGGAGGGTCTGACCATTGCTGGGGTCCAGGGCTGGAGTAAGCAGCTTTGGGGAGGCTCAGCAGCGGCTCTCTGACAGCCCCAGCAGCCCTCCGCATCTGCAAAGGCATTGCAGCTTGGCCAGAAGGAAGGTATAATGAAAATTAGGTAAATGACTTCTTGTATTTTTCAGCTGTAAAACAGAAGATGGGCTCCAGAACCTGTCCAGACACACACATGAAGAGCGTCTCTTTCAGAAACACCTACTGGCCTGTGCTGGAAGGGAGGCAGCAGAGGTTTCGAATTAGGAATTGCATTCCTCTTCCAGGTGCCAATGAAATCCGTAACACCAAACCAATTAAGATCTTTGCTAATTTTTTCTTTATTTGCTGAAGGGGCTGGAGCTTCAGAAAAGAAGAGAAACACATGTTTTTGCAAGGCCCGGCTATTGCTTGTGTTACCACTGGCAAGCCAGCAAAGAGCTGCCTGCCCAGACCAAACTGCAGCACCTCACATAGGATCACTTGTACACTTAATAGTCTCAAACCAACCCTGACCTCTGAATTTGTACTTTCAAGCAGTGGGAAACGTACAAAGATTTTGCTGAAAATATATATTCAACATCATTTCTTGACAATTCCAAACATCAAATAGCCTCCTGTACCTGTTGGGTTGTCTAAACAAAGCTTGTGCGGTTTGCCTGCCAAGCTAAATGTTTCTGAAGTCACCATTCAGACAACCACTAAGTAACGCGAACTGTGAAGACAAGTCCTCAGAAGCCCCAGACCAAGCCCTGCAGCACATCCACAGAGCCCACTGAAAGAAGAGAGCTCGGCTTCATGTGAGATTACTGAAGAGCAGCTATTTCCGAATTCTTCTGTGAGTTGCCACTCTTGCTCTGCAATAAGAGTGCTTTGTTCCTTTTTAGCCAAAACTGATGCTGCAATACACTAAAGACTGCTCAGGAACAACAAAAAAGACTACCAGCTGATGGACTTGGTCACGAACAGCTGCTCCTCCATACCTGTTTCTGAATAACACAAGTAGAGAAATCCTGGGAAATTTGTGTCATCAAAAATGTCAAGCTATGGTCTAGTGAGATACGTTAGTCACCCACCTGTAGGTCACTGGGTACCAAATATGAACAGTGGAAATTAACTAACCATCCTGGATGAGCTCTATGAAAAGCTGTTAGGAAATCAGAAGAATGGTCACTACAAAACCTTAAAGATCACAAAGCGGAGTCTCTGCTGGCAGAACCACCATGGATTTCCCAAAGGGTTTCTGTGGAGCTCTCCTAGTATCACCCTCCACCTTGGGTACCACCAAATCACTGGTGATTTTCACGGCCTATTGCCCTGTGTACACACGATCCCTCATGAACATGCCTTCCCACACACAAAATGGTATTCTCACAAGGAAAATAAGCAATTTATTTTACATATAAGTTCAGTCTTCGTGTCCAAAAGTCAATATGCAAACAAGTACATGAAAATTAATGTCGTGCTTTCTAAATTTAATTCTAGAAGTACACTGCACAAGGAATAGCAAGAAGACATACTGAACAGCTAAGTACAATTCATACATTTTAGGGTAACACTTTCTTTTCCTACTCTCGCCTCTCTGAAGATCTTTCTTTATTCAGCAGAGTTAGCCACATACATACCCACTTGCCTTCAGAACATCCCACAAAGGTTTGTGAACGTGTAATAAATGCACAAGACATGCCTCCCATAGGTTGCATCAATAAGGGTAGGGTTGCATTTCAATCAAAGGAATGATAATTATGTACTTAAAGAAACTTTTCTTAATGGGCAGGCAGCAGTGAAAAAGAACATATCCACGCATCCATGCAAAGTGGTCTCTGTCCATGAAAATCCAGAGAGGCTGAACAGTTGTATGAAGAGGATGTGGGATGCCTTTCCTCCTGTTCACTTCCCCTGGCTCGTGCACCTCTAAAAGGTCCTATCATCCCAGCTCTACAGCTCTCTTGGTAACTTCACCAATCAGTTTTACCAAGCCTCTCCTCCGAACTCCCACACAGCAGAAGTATCCAGCTTGCACCCACAACTTGTGTGCTAGCATGGAAGAAAGCTTGAGAGCTGCCGCTACACCCACAGCTGTTTTCCACGAATCTGAAGAACGCAATCAGCCTAATTGTTTCTTTGAAGATAGACCATCCTTTTCCTGTGGCCTGATTTAGACTTAACATTAAAACCATATAAAGCTAAAAATGGAAAATCACTCATAATTGAACTTGATTAAACAATCTATTTTTCATGAAACAATATCAAATTCTACTTTTTTTTCGTGTACAGACGGTTTCCTACCTCAAATGGAAAACACCACAGCAATGACCTACTCAGTTATGAACTCCAGCACTGCTGACCTGTAGCAAGTAGGACACAACCCGAGGTGAAAAAAGACAGCTTCAGGTCTGACTCAAAGTGTACCAAGGTCTAGCAAGAGTCTGCTGGGACTGGGATCACACCTACAAGGTCTGCAAACCTTCTGAGACAAGAGCAGTACATGACAGAAGAGCAGAGAGGCAACAGCAAGAGGCCAATAGACATTGGCCTTTCGCTGAAAATGAGCAGCTGTTGGGTGTTATGATAAGCTGCTAAAATAATGCTGTTTACTGCCAGTGAGAAAGCCGTTTCAGAGCATGTTTAGTAGAGGGAATGTTATACTAGCAACATGCACAATTTTGAAACATGGAACACCTTCAATTTAGCAGGAGAAGCTGAAGTTGCGATATAGTCAATAACCTGTTTGGCTCAGAGCTCAGGGCCCAGGTTGTGCCCAGCTGATGACATGACCTCCACACAAAGACTGGCATGCAACGAGCTAGTAAAATGCCCCCAGACAAGAAGTCTTAATGGGTCCTTGCAAAACCTGGGAACTGTGCTATCCATTCTTCAGCACCATCTACTGGTACCGTACCTAGCACCAAACTATCTGTTTGCCTGCAGGATATGGCCAGCTGTCACTTGCCCATTCTTCCAAGAAAACCATGGACCCCACTGGGTCCAGGGCTCCTCTGTCACTAACAACCCTTTCCCACATGGCGGATACACTCCAATGACACTTCTGGGACTGACCAAACACCTTCCTATGCTGAGACACATAGACCTTAGACTTGAACCAGGGGCCTGGATTAAGGCTGTTCCAGCTCAAGAAATGAGATGACGTATTCCCATGACCAAGGTGTTTCTGACCATACCTGCAATACTGACCAACAAATATCCTTGGATCTGCTCACCACAGAGTGCTATCTGACAAGCGCTATCTTTCTTCCTCTTCACGCCTCTATCACCTCTTGGGTTTCAGTCGCATCTAAGTGGCATCACCACACTCGAGTGACTTGGATGATGACACTCCACTCATTCAAGAGTGGCTTCAGGAGGACAAGAGACAAAGCGCAAGGCATGGCAGCATCCCCAGGGATGGTAAGCACGCTAACCACACACAAACAGACTAGCTTTGCATGGGGGAAGTGCAGACCACCCCAGCTGAGCCTCCCTGAAATGGAAAGGTGTTTGTGTCTCACCACGCAAGCTCTGAGCAGCACTCGCAAAACCAGCCCCCAGCAAGTACTGGAAACGCAGGTCGCAGCTGGTTAGGCTGCTTCTGGAAAGCAAAGCAGTTGAAGGAAATGTTGTCATTAATAGAAAGAGGTTTTCTGGGGCCACGTGGACAGTTCTGGAGACCGGAGTCAGTACAATGCATCTCTGCTTCAGCGTCCTCATGCCCTGTTGTTTCACTGCTTTAGCTAAATGTTGGGAAAGTGTTGACAGGCATTTCAAAGGGAAGTTTCGAGCCTAAACACATTGCTGAATCCAGGCCCTCAGTAGTTGTTTTGTTGCACAACAGAAAGGAGGGAGCGCATGAAATAAAAAACCCACTGCAAGCACTTTCCCAGGGCACGGGCGCAATCACCCAAAGGGCCGGAGCCCAGCCAGTCCCGCGCCCTGCCCACCCACCCACTCGCTCGCACCACCCCTCCGCCAGCCTCCACATGTCATGCCGAATTGGTGCCGAATCGGTCAACACCCTTTCATTTGTTTAAATGGTGACTGCAGAGGACCTGATCTGCATCTCCGCTCTCCTGGAGCACCTGGTCCTCCCCCTGCCAGCCCAGCAACCAGCTGGAAATAATGACCACTTCTCGGGGATGCTACTTAGTAGAGCATAGCCCGAAGAGAAGATGAAAATCACTGCTGGCAAAAAAAAAATAATGTTCCAACTGGGATTTTTCAGCCTGTCTTGGGAAGACGCAGTGCATATAAAGACCAAAACAAAATAAAAATTGTCTTTCTTATTGCATAAGAAAGCACCGTTGAAGATTGAGAACAAACAACATTTACCCAAACGGAGGGTAAAGGAGGGCCCAAATAGAGATAATAACTACTGACATTCCACTTTAAGCCTAGTTTTTAGATCTGAACATGGAATTTAAATATACAGTACATAATGTAGGCAGAACTGAATTTCACTCTCTGATAGCCGTAGTTTTCTCCGATTTGGCTCAGTCATTTAAAGGAACAACTTCCCCCTTGAACTCTAATCATTTTTGAATGAATTATTAAAATGCCTGACTTTACAAGCAGATTTCCTTTTATATACAACAGCACACAAATAACAGAGGAAACAGATTAAACAGGGAACATGACAGTATTCACTTGACAGCATACTTTGTAAAAACCAAATTGGGCACGTGTGGTGCATGTGCGCACATCTGCGGGCGAGGAGGGGTGGTTTATTTCTTCCGTCTTCCTTCTCATTTAGAATAACTGTGTGTTGTTCTGGCACTTTTAATTTTAACATATCCAGCTAATTATGATTTTTTTTTTAGTTGGTAGTGCCTCTTTAAAGAGATAAAATATTTTAGCTTGCATTTATATTTATTTGTATAAATTTATCTTGAAGTAATGGAGCTTAAGTTGCACTCTTGAATGGCTTGCATTTCATCTCCAAAAAAAACTTAATAACTCTGGAATATATAACTTATTCCTTTTTGTTGCAAACAGACTCTAGATTATATTCATAATAAAAACCCAGGGATGCTGCCAGCTCTCTTTTGAAAACTCATGGCAATAAGACGTCTGTGTTTTGCAACTTCGTGTCCTTATTCAAGACCGATAAAAGACTTCTTTTGAAGTAAATTATAAGTGTGCAGTACCTTGAAGTGATTAAAAAGGAGTAAAATAGCTAAATATGCCTTTTTTTAATATGAAAACAATCACATTTGTAACAGCAAGGATATAGCATGAATGGGAACAGTTTTCCCTTAACTCCATGCATTGAAGCAAAGCTGCTTTCGGGGTGGGTGGGCACATGGGACCAACCACGGTTTTTGTGTCCAGGCACTGCGCAGGCTGAAGCTTCTGTCGATGACAAGGGAGCCAGAGCCACCCGCACCCCTGTGCCCCTCATTGAGGCATTTCTCCACTGTGTTACCTTCGCACCAACGACTTTGCCTTCAAAGAGCAATTCAATCCAAAACATAGCAGGCAGAGCTCCCTTAGCTCTGTGCTTCAGCTGCAACACATTTTTTTCAGATCCTTTCTGTCCATTTCTGCAGAGGGCATATACATTCAATAACTTACACATTTGACCATATTAGATACTATTAGCTTCCCATGTGACTCTCATTACAAAAAAAGAAAAGATTAACGAGGAACATGAACATACTAGCCAGCTTGCTTTCAGAAAATTACAAATCCATGCAAGAACATGATGACAAGATGATTTTGAATGAAAATAACATAAGTGCAATCCAAGCCTAGGAAATGATTCCTCTGATATTAAGGTCACAAACCACTATGGCTGTTTTTTTGGGTTCAAATCAGACTGAGAATCTCAGCCTACGTGGCTATCCAGAATAATATCAGTTATCTCTGTAAAACTCTCCTGCCTTTCGGAGGACCAGCCCAAGCCGACTCATCCCCTAATGCCAGCTGAGGATCGCTGGGAGAAGCTCCGCGATGCCGATGCCTTGCCCTGACCCTCGGCACTGGGGTGAGCTCTGGCCACAGCAAGCAACCCTAGGGGACATGCTGCCAAGTGATACAGCTGATACCAACCAGCCCGACCACGTACCCAGTTAGTGGCAAACAGCACGGAGTAGCCGGCACGTATCCTCTCCAGCGTGCGATCCGGCAACCTCCAGTGACGTTGACGTCCAAGGACTCTTTGCCAAGACACTGACTGCTGCACTGGGCCCTGGGGTCATACATCAAATGTTCACATGCACTGACAGATGTTTATGTTGGTCATCCTGATTTAACTCCCATTACATCATTTACCAAGCTACTGATGTTATCATAAACGATTAAACAAGCCGGCAAAAGAGACTCGAATACAAATTTGATTCCCTTGTGGTATGAGGGCATTACACTCCAGACTGCGCCTTGCTCTTAAATCAAATTGAACAATTTGACTGTGCAGATTCTTTAATTCATTTGAATTCCATTTTGAAAAGAGCCTTTTTTTCCTCTTTTTTTTTTTTTTTTTTCCAGAAGACTGATTTCATTCATGATTTGATCATTGCAGGATGAATGAAAGGTATTAAAAGGTAATGGGGGGGGTGTCAAACTTTGAATCACAAATTATTGGTATAAAACTAAAAACAGTTACGTACTTTAATTAAGGAGCCATTCAGGCTGAGATTCATTTCAGCTACTTTAATTCCTGAACGTCTACTGCATTATTTAGTGCTTCCAGTCACTTCTGGTTTGTGTCTGGACTATTTTAACATACTGAAAGTAACTGAAAGTTTTGAGGGAGCAAAATTAATAAGCAGAGGAAGTCCTCAATCTGGTGTGTACATAACATGCTTGCTGCCTGACACTGCAATACAGTCTTATTAGCAAATACAAGGGGTTAAATTTAAACTCCATGACCGCCTCCCTGCCTGCTTGGTTGTCATTAAGCGTGGGGAGGGAATAGGAAACACTTCACACATCTTGTTTTCCGCTTCTAATATATTTTTGAGTTTTCTAGTGCAAGCTTTGCTTGGATGTGTAATCACTGTGGAATGGCTACTATACCCCTGCTACACTGCATAATACTTTCCCTTCCTCCTTCTGTAGGATTCCTCTTGAAAATAGGCACTTTGTGTTTTTGGCCCTAAGGACAGAACATAATGTACTGTCCCTAGGAAAAAATAAAAAAAATAAATCATTAAAACATTTTCCACTACTTAAAAAAACCCCAATACATGAAGTACTACTGTATTTCTTCTACGCACATGACCTCATAGATAGATGTGTGCATCCGCACACACAAATGCATTCAATTTTCAATTTAGCTATTTATAGAGCTCTATGATTTTTCCTGGCTCAAGTTTTAGTAAGCCTTCCCTGATGGGGTTCAGTTCACACGGTTTCGCAGCCCTTCATTTTGCTCCGAGTTCATATCCATGGAACATCCCCTCCCTGTCCCCGCCTCCTCCTAGAATCCCATTTAATGTTTTGCTGATTAAATTGGCTGGTTGCTTTACCGAACTCATCACAAAAAACAGTGGGTTTTTTCTTTCCCAAGGAGCCACATGTGTTTTGTCAGTTCCCCTTGCAATCTCCTAGTGGCAAAGCTCATAGGTGCAGTTGTGTCTGTCTACAACCACCCTCTTTTTGCTGATGTAACATTTGACGCACATCTAGAGGATCCTGGCAGAGAGTCGCATAAAGGTCTTCCAGCCATGCTGTTGCTCCCGTAAGTAGGAGCAATGCAGGGTTTGGGAACATTTGAAAGTCATGGAGCCTTCCAGCCGAGCTGGCAGCAGTTCTGGAAGACGGGCATCTCCATGATGCTGTTTGCTTGCTCTGCTTCCAGTGAGATGAGCACCAAGATCAAAGTGCTCAGAGACCTCAAGGTGGGGAAAACTTTTTCTCACCCTGGAGTCAATCTGTTCTTCTGTCCCCTCATATCTCGGCAAACTGGCTTGTCCCAGGGTGAAGGACACCCCTGGCTGATCTAGGACAGTTGGGTCTGGTGGTACTTCACCTCTTCCCATCCCCTTTCCAGCTCTCCAGGCTGGCAGGCAAGCCTGAACCGCACTGCAACCCAGCAAGCTCCTGTTGCACGCACACTCACTGAGAGCTAAATGCCTGTTTGTGGAACTTCCAGCTAAGCTCTGCTTTCCTCTGGTAAGAAATCACCTCCCTGCCGTGTCAAGGTGCAGTGCCCCAGCACACAGGCGCACAACAACAACAGGAGAGGAACAACTAATTGCCCCCTCTCTCCGCTTTACAGAGCTCAGCTGACCGGAGCCAGAGGCCTACAGCCTGCATAAAGGACAGAGAGGTAGAGCTCAGAAAGTAAAAAGCTATTAAAGTGAAAACCCATGAGGCAGATAACAGCTTGCTGCCAGACTTTTCAAAATTTAAGTGTTGATTGTTCAGAATTTATGTCTAGATTTTTCTTAAGAATGCAATTTCCTGGCACATGGTACAAGTCGCTCTAGACCTGCATGTCAGCACAGCAGGCATCCTGTTGCAAAGGTTATTATGGAACTATTGAATGTTTTCATGCCAAATTTGTCCAAATTAAACCGAGGGGAATGGAAATACTTTCCCTGGATAGGTGGTGGTTGCATTAGGTGGGTTTGTTTATACGGAGAATGAAAGTTACAGCTAAATATAAAAGCAGATATATCATAATATTGTCCGAGAACTTGAATAACATGTCATTCAGCCTGTGTGCTGTGGAAAGAACACGAAGGTCAAGTCTAAAATAAGATCAGTGACTGTTTGACAATAGAAACGTGTAGGAGGTAGAGCAGGAGAATTTTCCACATTTTTTTAAATGACATTCTTCTTTCAAAAAAAATTCTTGCCTACCTTGCTACGGGTCTGATGCAAAACCCTGTTGAACTCTGTGGAAAACATACTGCTGAATTCGGCATGTTTTTGATCAACCCCCTGGCAAACCTGCATTAGTCATTTGTGCCAACTGTTTACTTTTTGCATTCTGCTCAGTTGGGAAAATGAAAGAAGGTTGCTCTGTTGCATTTTTGTTTTTTGAGAGTTTCACTTTCTGCTTCAGCCCTCTCATCCTGCTTCCCTGGAAGTCAGGGACTTCAGCGAGGCTACTGCTGCCTCTTAAAGGTAAGCCCAGCTGGGTTTCGCAGCAGCGGGGAGCTAGCAGAATCCCTGGCACGGTCAGAAAGAAGGGTTAAAAAAAGAAAAAGACCCAAACCACCACTTGAAACACTTTATAAAATACAAAGCGTTCCTTTTGTTCATCCACCAAAACTTGGGGTGAAGATGTGACATCAGGGACTTGCCATTTCCAAAAGCACAGCCAAGGCAGGGATTTCAGCCCCTGCCCCGCGGCAGGGGTAACCGCCCCTCAGCAAGTCTTGTAGGAGGCACAGGGAACTCACAACCGCAGTCTTGACAGAGACATCCAGCCTGCTCTACTTTTACTTCAGTCAGTGA
The DNA here is from genome assembly GCF_963924245.1 of Chroicocephalus ridibundus. Lineage (NCBI taxonomy): Eukaryota > Metazoa > Chordata > Aves > Charadriiformes > Laridae > Chroicocephalus > Chroicocephalus ridibundus. The sequence goes on along the minus strand of NC_086285.1, from coordinate 79,643,083 downwards.
TGTCGGAGGTACATTACCCTTTCCTCCCCTATACTCACTTTTAAATATAGTTACAGCCACCTACCTGTCAAAGGTGTTAAAAAAGGAACCTTGCAAACGCTTTAATCCCCCTCCCCAACAACCCCATTGACAAAATCCCATGATTTTGAAGCAAAGGCGGAGACAAAAACTAGTCCAAGTCCAAGGTCTGAAGGCAGTATCCCTCTTTCCTTGAGCCATGGCAGACAGTCCACATAGCTTACAGAGCTAATGCTAATTGCCCTCACATCCCTCCACAGGAGGACTCTCAGGGATTCCAGGAGGTAGGGTCTGGGGCAGAGGAGGGAGATGTGGGGGTAGAGCATCCTCTCCACAGCTCCTGTCCCTACCCTCTGGAGACTCCACACCAAAGCTCAGGGTGGATGAGAGATGCCAGCTTCCCTTTGGCAAGCCCAGCCCCACAGCCACCCTTTTGCTACCGGGCATCCCCCTATTTCAAGAGAGAGCTCACGTCAAAATAAGCCAAAATGAGTGTTCTTATTTCTCAAAGCCCAAAGACGCCTCTCTGGAGCAGCAGGGCAAGGGAGGGGGGGAGGCAGTCTGCAAGGTCTCTGGCCAGGGGAGGACTTGTCTCCTCTAAGGGATCACTGATAAGGTTGCAGGAGAGGTAGGGCAAGGAGACGGTGCCTTGTAGAACACCAACCTTGCTGGGGGGTCAGGAGAGCCCCCAGGCACAGCCTGGCCAGAACCTGCTGTGGGGCAGGGGGGCTGCAGGGACAGGTCCTGCTCAGGTCCACACTTCACAGCCCCTTCCGCCTGACCTCCAAACCTTGGGGCAGACATGACCAAAATTAGCATCACGATGAGGGCTGGCACGCGATGGCTTTGATCCTAACGATCCCACTGGGAATGCAGTATTGTTCTGGCCCTATTAACAATAATTTGCATGTTGTCTAATGGCCCTGGGAGGAAAAAAAATAAAAATAAAAATAAAAAGGGTGGCAGGCCCTGAGGGAGGAGAAGAGGAAATGGGAGTGCTGCCATTTTCTTCTGAGAAATGGCAAAATAAGAAGGCTGACTTTCTTACGGAGCCAGAGGTAAAACTAGTCATTGCAAAATTATTTAATATATAACTAATCGCCCAGCCTTTGTCGCTTCAAGGCAGGGTTTTAAGAACCCAGGCCATTTAGCTACATTTAGCTCTTGTCAAACCAGCCTGGTAGAGACCTTGATCACAGCAAACTTCTTTTAGTGGGGCCTTGAGTGTCTCCCAAAGTGCTGGTGACAGTGGCCTGTCAAGATGAGGAGTTGCTCTCAACAGAAGGATCTGAACTACAGATACCAGGGATGTCTGCACACAGTGTTTCTCCATCATGCTTAAAGCCTTACATATAAAGAACAGTCAGTAACACCAAGTTGCCACAGTTCCAGTCTTTTTTTTTTTGGTTGTTGTTGAGAGGAGTGTCTTTAGGGATCAAAGTGCCCTCAAAACCAAACAAGCTGGCTGTCCATCCCTTCCCAAGGAACAGGTAGTTTATTCTAGCTGTCAGCGACTGCAAACCAAACAGCTCCTCTCCCACTGTCAGTTTTAGCTCTAGGCCAGTTATTAAAATTAAACAGTTTCGTTTGTGAGAATGATGTATTTCTGTCCGCAGGGGGGAAGAGAAGGGAGCAGAGAGGGAAAAAACAGAGCAAGTTTTCTAAAAGGAACCCTAAGCCCATTCACCCAGCCTAACAGCGTGCCAGTGCTGCCTCTTCCTCCAGCCCATTAAACTGCCACAGAAGCCCCAGCCTGCAGGACGTGCTACCATGCCCCACGCGGCCTTCTCACTGGGCTGGGAAAAATAACATAAAATAATTAAAAAAAAAGAAAAGGAAAACAAAATCCAATTGCTTGCAAAATAAATACACTATTCCCTTGGGAAACAACAAGCCTTAACAGATATGGAAAAAGGTACGAAGAGATGCCTTGGCAGGTTTCCCCACCACTTGTGCCACCCAGGCTGGAGAGAGCAGAGGGGGAAGCTCCCTGTCTTGTGGTCCGAAAGCACCAGGGAGGCTCACCAGCTCGCCCTGGGGCTGAGACACAGCCTTACTGGCAGGAGCTGAACAGGACCAATTTCTAGAAAGCCACTGTGGTCCTGGTGGGACTCCACCGCCCCTGGTCCACCCAGGCACTGTCAGAGGGACATTTGTGGTATCCTGGGCCAGGTTGCCCCTACAGCGCGGACACCTAGGGAAGCTGAGGAGCACTCTCCAGGCAAAACCCAAGGCAGCCTAGCTCCATCCACTACAACCACGGCTTTGTATGATGCTTTATAGGTTCCTTTTTGGAGCTGCCCACATGCTCACTGCTATACGAGGCTGGATACCGCCAGTTTTAGCATCCCTACTGGAAAAAAAATAGCTATTGACTCCAACCGGGCAAGGATTTCACACATTCAGTCCAGAGCCAAATACGCGAATTTTCTACTGCAAGAATTTTTTGCAGACAGCCCTGAGCTACTGCAGAAGCCTGAACAGACTCCAGGCCAGCTCGTTTACTTGCAGCCTTGATTGCCACCTGACATTTCAAGCGACTGGTTTTATTTTCTCCCTTGCCTCTCTGCTGCTTAGTTTTTATGCTCCAATTTAATCACTTCCAACAAAAGTTAAGAAATAATTTTAAACCCTCAGTGCTGGACTTCTTTTGAGTATGAGGGCAAAGATTTTTGAGCCATCCAGGTGCGTCCCGCCACCACACTCCATCCCTGCAAGGAGGAAAGCCTTTCCCTCACCCAGGCTTCATGGCAGTGCGGCTATTTATTGCAAATCTGGGCAATGGAGAAAGGAAAAGGTCAAGCTGGAGGCTGAAAATAATAGGGGCATTAGGCCTCCTTCTCGGTTATATTCGGGACCTTTCGCATCCAGCAGCAGACTGGGGATTAGATATTTAGACAGCGTGATTTACTGTGATTTGCCAGATGACTTCAGGAGAGGGGCTTTGGATATGTCTAACTTGAACTAAAATTTGCAGACACTTGGAGCACGATGCAGGGTTTGCTTCTATTATGAACAAGGGAGTTTTTACTTCATTTTTTTTAATGTCATTTTTTACTTGAGCTGTGCGTACATTCTTGAGAAGTTCAACAGATTTTACTAATCTACAAAACTGATCATCTTGTTCTGCTAATGGAAGTGCCAACTCATTTACTACGGTATTTGAATTTGTCTTTGAATTATTTTTAATTCTTTTTTCTTTAGAAAAAAGATTAGAAATAAGGTTCTCTCCTACATTTTAAAATACACGGTCCGAACATGTGATTAGTTTTCCTAAGAAAGGAGTTCTTTCCTTTAGAGACACAGCTGGCAATAGTTATTCCATCGCAAAGACACACTGCAGGACTGTCCCGTACCGCAGAGGGAGGCATTTCACCGGTCTCCCGTCCAAGGACCTATCCTGACTTTCCAGTGACTCACACAAGTCTCTCCAGAGCATGCAACAGGAATTTTGTCTCCTAAGCCTCAGTTCAGCAAGATAGTTAAAACTAACTTCAACCCCATGGTTAAGGCCAAAGGCTTGATTACTGCTCACTTTTTCTTTTTTTTTTTCCCTTATGTTTTAAAAATGCTTTTTCTGACCACTTAATGAAGCTTGTGAAAGGAAGCAAAAGAATTTGTCTGCGTGAAGACATTTCTTACAGGTGCATGTAGTAACAGCTTATTGCTCCTTCCCCTGAAGTGCCACAGACAGCTTTTACATATGGTGGGAATGGGAAAGGAAGGACAATTTTGTTCATGCAACACCTGATGAACTGTGCTGATACAGAAAGGAAAACACTGTCAGTTGCCATTTCTCACACTGCTCACCCTTTTCCTAAATAAAAACTAGAAATCAACACCTGAAACCTATCTTTTTCATCTGTTTCCATCACGAGCATTGCTAAACACATCCAAACACTAGAGCTGGAAGAGTTTAAGCTGAATTTCCATTTAACTAACTTACTTGCTTTCTTTCTTGCTTTCTTTCTTTTTCTCCTACCTCCCCTCTCCACTCAAATCTCACCTCCAGGTAGTTTCACAGTCTGACTCACTTTGCTCTTTCCCAGCCTAGCGAGCTCCAGCAATGACAAGATGCAATGCTACAGATTTGAATTTTACCCTAAGCCCCAAATTATCACAACAGGCATTTTGTTCAATACTGTACCTTGTATGACTTTTTTTTCTAATTATAAAAACATCATCCGCCCAACTCATGATAGAGGCAACAATATGTTTCCCAGAGCTGGTGTGCTGTAGAGCTAGCAAGAATGCCCATTTCATAGCTGGGTTAACCAAAAAAGAGAGATATTAATGATTTGCCCCATATCCTATCGTGTAGTGAGTACTAGAGCCAAGAAGAGGAAGTTAAGTTTTGACTCTCAGTTGCTTTCTCGAATAACTGCGCGACAGCCTCTTTCTATCACCATGTGGGGAAAACAGGGCCTTTCCTTTTTGATTGTACCTGGCCCACGTACGTAAATTACTCACAAACGTAGCCCGAAACCCACCAAGCTGCCTTTTCAGTCAACAAAACGGAATCATCCTTTTTATGCTCTGGTAAAATAAAATAGCAATAAAATGATGTATGCACTGAAGGATGATGACTATTTCTTTTAACTAACTCTAAACGTGGCAATTCATAACAGATCTTCAGCCAGCGCAGGAGTAAATTCGGTGATGTGGGTGCTCTTAGCAACACAAGCAGCCCATTTACAATTACCTTTACTTCTACAAAACGCATGCAGAAGTAAAAAGTTTTCCCTGGCCAGATGAGACCGGCAGTGCATCTATCCCAGTATCCCCAGTCACCGACCAGCACCAGGTGCTCTGGGGGAGAAGCCATGTAACAGACAATTTCAAAATAGCATTCCCCAGAGAAAGGTGTACCCTCAGCACCTGGTGATCTCATTTCAGCAGCTGATGTTAAATTACCCCATTTCATCAAGGTGTATGACTGCCTTTAAAAGCAATTGTATTCAAACGTAAATACGGACATTTTCCCTACCCTTATAAATACCTAAACCTTTCCTGAATGCAACTTAGTACTTCCACTCACAGCTCTCCCATGAAAACAGCTCCCAAATGTTAATCATGCGTTGCAGAAAGGGCTGGTTTTCTCTATTAGTTGAAAACCTCTGGCTTTTCCATTTGATCTTATTTTTCTTGCCACATATACAAAGTAAACATAGTTACAATTGTCCAATTAAGTGCCTCTTCCTCTTCCTACTGAAGTCAATGGCAATACTTTCTAAAATCAGATTTGTTTTCTTATTCATTAACTGTAAAATCCAGAAACCTGCAAGAAACTTTCCAGTGAGGGGGATTTAGCAAAGTCTATCGATATACAATAGTTATGACAGCAAACTAACATTAGGATAAAATAACAGAAAATAAATTCCAGACTTTTAGATGCATTTGGAAAAGTTATCTGGTTTCATGGTCTTTCAGGAGCCAAAAAAAAAAAAAAAGGTGTGGGGGGGAAGCCATCAGATTGTTAATGAGACTGAAAGCCAGAGTAAAATAAAAATCCCTCAAATCTGTCATTGGCATTTGTGTTTGCCAGGAAGGCCTGGATGTTATCCTGCCGGGGAAGAGAAGATTTATGCCACCGCATACCTTCATCCATCCTATTATTACATATGAAATGGAAAATAAAACAGGCCGGCACTGCCCTCAGAAATAATCAGTATTTTGCTGCCACCGAGTAACAAATGTTATTATTATTACTACATCAGCAGGTACGGGAGCAGCCACGAGGTGCTCTTAAATAAATAATTTATAAAAAAAAACAACCAACCAAACCAAACAGGGCTGGGCTCCACCCTCCCAAGGGCGTGCAGGAAAATCAGACAGGGCGGGGAGGGAGCCGGGAAGGGCTGGGCCCGGCACACGCCGTGGCTGATGGCCGGGTGGCAGCACCCAGGACCGTGTCCGATGCCCAATGCCCGGCACCAGGATTTCATCCCGCTGGAAGGGAGGGTGAGAAAGGCCTGCAGAAAGCCCAGGACCACCGGCCCTCCATCAATGCCCAACACAAGCTGTGTTGTCTGCTGTGGGAGCGGGAAGCGAGCCCGGCCAGCTCAGACACACCCCCCGCCGTAACCCCCATCTCCGAAAGGGATGGAAATGCAATAACTAAAAATAAAAACAAAAATTCACTTTGCCACAGTAAGGGTTGTTATTTAATCAGACCTATCACGCTGTTTTCTAGCTACAGCTGCTCGACTGCCAAGGCCGCTGACCCAGTTTGTGGCTGCCCGGCCAGCAGCGAGCCCCGGGCTAGGACTGCGGTGCTACCACAGCGGGGGGTGGCTCGGCCAGGTGGCCGCGGAGCGAGAGGGAACGCCCGGACACAGCAAGATGGGAGAGCCACTGCCTCAGCCGGTCCTGCCCCAGGCCTGGCATCCCTCGGTGGGGATGGCAGAGCCCGAGGCCGGTTCGCTATTAGCACGCCAGGCACAAACCATCACACGAGACTAAAACCACCGCAGAGGTTTCGGTGCGACGCCCTAGCGTTGCTCCCGTTTCTACGTCCATCTCCTTCCACCATCCCGGGTCCAACCCATCAAAAGATGACCCCTCTTGTCAAGGACGCCTGTATCAGGCACAAGGGCTTCATGTTTGCCAGCAATGCAGTACAAAGTTCCCGTGCTGCCGTAGGAAGCCCGGGCCCTGGTATCTGTCCGCTGAGAAAACGCTTCTGCTCCACATGCAATTATTTCACACATCGTTGCATAGGTCTTGTGATTCTCTCGCCAGAGCCCTGCTTTGCCATGGGAGAAACGCTCGTGCCTCGGCAGAAAAATTCAACTGGATTTTCTTCGTGGATTACCGACCCTGAATTTTAAGCTACATAGTCGAAAAACTAAGCTACTTACTGCTCAGCAGCTCAAGAGAGGCCTGTGCTAACGCAGGCACAGAACTGACTTCTTTCTCAATATTGAAAGTAAAGTAAAACTTTTTAATAGGATTGCTGTTTGAACTTTACGGCTCTTTGCAAGATGAAGGCAAATGACATCATCTCCATACCCGAGACCCCTGGTTCTGAAATTTTAAAGGTCACGGTCAATACATATATATTAAAAAAAAAAGAAAAGACGAGACTTCTGAGAAAATACCCAACCTAATGTTGTTGCAAGTTATGGAGAAAGCTATTATAAATGAAAGGGACCAGAGAACCACAATCATTTTCTCTTTCTGCCCCAGCTCTTCTACTCCTTGCTTCGGTACAGATCCTCCGCAGAATGAATTTCTCGCTCTTCAGCAACAGCAAAAAGAAAAATATTTTGATAATATTTTGAGAATTCGATTATAAACCCACAAAGCCACAAAAACTGGCAAAGGACCTAGAAGGTGTAGCACTTGAAACTGCCAATTCATTTATTTAACTGAGTGGATTTCAGATAGTTTCCTTTCACCAGTCAAACAGTGACTTGGGGTTAGCCCCACTGGGGATTGAGTCGTTACAAGGCCGCATGTCGCTGGCAAAAAAAAAACCAAAAAAAACAACTCAAAGCGCTTCTGCTCCAGCATGGGGCATCTGGCTCCCAGCGAGGTATTGTCCAGCAGCAGATGAGTGAGAAGGACTTCGCTCGGGACTCGCAAGAGAAGCAGCATGCTGCAGAGGTGGCTGCCTGGGAGAGCAGCTCCAGAGCCCGAAAGGGATGAGATTTCAGTCGGTGCCCCCATGCGCGAGGACATGAAAGGCCCCTGCGTCACACCAATATCCATGACCCGTAGCACTGTCCCGCAGGCAGATGTATCTGCCGTACCTTTCCTTCGTGAGAGGGGCTATGGACCATTGCAGAGCACAGCGACTCTCCACGTTTCCTTTCCAAGGCGTGCCACCAAGCAAAGAAAATTAATTATTTACTATGCAAAAAGAAAAAAAAAAAAGAAAAAAGAGGAAGTTCAGTGATTAGGGCAGTCAACCCAGGAGAAGGGAGACCTGGGGTACAGCTGCTGGCCCAAGAAGCATTTATACATTGGGCTGCAGCCACCTGAGAAAACACATCAGACAGCGGGAACTAGACACCTGGTTCTTCCTCCTCCACCAAATGAAATCTCATCCCTGCAGAAGGAGGAGGAGCCCTGCTGCCAAAGGGGAGGACACCTTGGCAAAACCAGCAGCCATCCGGCAGGTGAAGCCTCCTGAGACATTGGAGATGCGGGCGTATACCCCACTGCCAGGCAAACCTCCTGTTACCTTGAGAGAGGCATTAACCAAGGAGCTGCTAGGAAAAGCGGGGGCTTCTCCCTGGCTGCGTTTGCACATGAGAATGGCACGTGAATGACAGCAGCCTGCCGGCTTTGGGAAACAGGTTCTTGGGAACGGTGTCCCCCACAGCGTGCTGAGCAGCTCTCCTCTCTCAAGGCAAGAGCAGCTCCTGGCTGGCTTGGAAAAGGAACAGTGAGAAGCCAGGGACTTCTGCCACCACTCTGGCCAGGCAGGCACTGAGGGGATGCAGGCGCTTATGATCCACCTAAGGTCCACTTCAGACATCTAAATTCTTCCTCGTACCTGGCCTTCACCCTCAAACAGAATAAAGAACCACAGTAAAGGAACAGAATTGGATGCAAACACACAACCATCACATTCCTGGTTCAAATGTAAATATTGTCATTTAAAATGATGCTTTCTTGGCTGAATTTTCAACACGATGCTGATTCTCTCACTTGGGCTTCTTTATGTTCTTTACATCAAAAATATACTTGTCTACACATCTACGACGGTGCCTGTGTCAAGAAAAGCTCTTGTTTTTTCTTGAACCCCTCCAGGAGGAAGCCGTATGTTGGACTAGAAGTGCCCAGAGCTGAGCAGGGCTCCCATCTACGTTAGGTTGTGTGCCCAAAGAGGGAACCCATCACTGCAGGACAAATACAGTTATTTCCCTGCACCGGCTGCATCACTTCAATGTTCCCAACATCAACATCAAAAGTCGCCAAGTGCGACAGCCCGCTGCCAAGCCAGGCCTTCTGCAGCTCAAACACTACGCTCTAAAAAGCAAAATGAAGCCATTAAGTTGTCAATCAAAAAGCATACATTATACCAAGCACCACGAAACTGCAGAGATGAGCTGGTACTCCTCTTATTTCTTTTCGAACACAATTAAGATGTTATCAGGCCAAAGTACAATATTGCGGTATCCTGGTCTACGTGAAAATCTTTGAAAGCTGCATTTATTTGCCACCAGAACCACAAGCTAATAATACAGCCTCCATGCAGCCAGTCCCCATCTGTTGCTTTTTCTAAGTTTTGAACAAACCCATGACACTGTGTATTGTAAGGAGATTAACAATCCCCAGACGCCATTAACAGCGATGCCTAGTGCCTAAAATTTATACTCCACCAACTATATCCCCTTCCAGCCTGCCTTTTGATATAGAATCGTAGAATGGTTTAGGTTGAAAGGGACCTTAAAGATCACCTAGTTCCAACCCCCCTGCCATGGGCAGGGACACCTCCTACTAGACCAGGTTGCTCAAAGCCCCATCCAGCCTGGCCTTGAACACTTCCAGGGATGGGGTATCTACTTCTTTCCTTCTTCGTTTTCCTTGCAATATGAAGAATTAATGTCCTGAAAATACATCGTCAACTTACAGAACCGATTCAAAAGAAACAGATGAATAAGAAAGACATTTCAACCAAACTTCAGACCTGAGTGTGAGACATCAGCCCATACAACAGACTCAAAGCACGCACTGTCAGACTTACTCACCGTGTAACGTATGCACCTGACTAACTCCAGTGCTCTTCTTCTCTACTACTACGCAGCCCCTAATAAACTCAGTGCTCCGCTACACACCGGGGAGCCACAACGTAAAGGAGGAGAAGGCTACAACAGCCGGCGCTCCCACTTGTTGCAGGACCCTGCATGACCGGGAGATCTCGCACGCAGCTGCGCTGAGGTCCCACAAAGTGCCACCACCTACAAGGTGATCCGCTACTTTGGAAGAGCCACTTAGGACGCTTTAACAAGGTTGGTACCTGGGGCTCGGTGTAAGTGTCATGCTGAAGACCGAGTGCATATATTAATGTGTGCTTTCCCACTGACAGATCCTGAAAGCTAGAATAAGAAGAAAAAAAGAAAAAAAGAAAAATCTACTGCCCCATCCCGTCCTTGATTTCTTCTGTCTGAAGACAAGATCCTAAAAGCTGTGTTTGCAGCTTCATGTTAGTCTTTTGCTCTTTGTAACCAGCTAGAAGGTTTTGCCTGTGTTTAAAAATCCCGTGGCTCGAAAGTACCAGCCACCTACCAGACAGACAGGCGAAAGCCAGCCTGGGGTTATATTTTGCACATCATCTTCCATGTGTACATTACAAATAACACAAGGCAGTAAAAGGCATCACATGCATCCAAACTCTGGAGCTTTTGTTTATAGGAAACCTCAATGAACAACTAAATGGCTATCAATGAGAAGCATCTTTTCCTTTTCAAGGCAGTCAGTGTTTATAGTCCGAGTGTCTCGTATTTCTAATCGTTGAGAAACAGCTCCAGCGTTCGCCTCATCTGGCCAATCACGCCTGGTAACACCTGTCTTTTCACGTTCTCACTTTTATTCATTATTTATGTTTCTCTTTACACAATACACCCGCAGGACAATACATCTCCAGCATGCTCACGGATTTGATCCAAAGCTCACTGGAGTCAACAGAATGACTTCACTGGCTCTGGAGCGCACCGAGGGCCCCAGCTCCGCAAACGGGCTTCCAGCCTGAGGAGAGACTTACGCACAAGTTAGGCATCCCAGTCCAGAAGTGCAATCGCAAAATCCCTAACCCTTTAGCTGCTCATCTTTTAACCAGGCAAGGTCTCCAAAAGCCTGAACTGTTTGAAGATTATTTTTTTTTCCCCCAAGTTATTCATTTCATTATAAAAAACATCCTTCCGACAAACTTTCTGTAGTGATCCATGAAACAGGGGAGCAGGGGAGAGGTCGCCCTCTCCCAAGTGTAGTCCCAACCACTCAGCACTGGAGTAATTTTTTATGTGTGTGTGTGTGTGTGTGTGTGTAGATGTACGTGTGTGTCTGTATGTGCATGCATATTTGCATATACATATGTGTATATATGTACACACACACATGAGCACACACATTTTTTGCTCCCCCTTCTGGCCCCACGCATCTTGAATTTTTTTTCTTCTTGGTGGAAGCAGGGGAGAGCAGGAGAAGGATCCTGCCTCCAGCATGACCTGTAGCCAGGGATCTGCAGCACTCCTCTGGGAGGCGCGCAGTGTGGATTCCAGCTGAGAAAAGGGCCCCAAAGCCTTACTCCCTCCTTTACGGCAGCTCGTAGATGTCCTCTGCATCCCTGGACACGTATACCCTTTAGCCAGGCGGGTTCAGCAGCAGGAAGGCAGCATCTCATTTTTTAATAGAGATGGTCAATGTGGGTGGCACGTTACTGACCCTAACGGAGACTTAGCAAGAGACCCAATGCTGAGAATTCCATGCAATAATGCTTCACAAACACCAGGCTTGCAAACCACGCTAACCGGGAAACGTATACCGTATTTTACATTCCTTTACACGCGCCTCTTAAAGGTGTGCTGTGTAATTGAGCCAGCTCTCTGCATTTCACAGGGCACCGGACCCGAAATTGCCAGTCTCCTACCTAACTGACCTCCATTTCTAGGTGACTTATGCCAGCTCTCGGCCCATACGTAAAGTTTCTTCTTCAGTCTAACTTTTGCCATTTCTGCCTCCAACACATTAATACCATAAGCTTTACACATACAATGGGTTTGGTCTGTGGGAGAGCGGCTGGGACCACATTTTGTTACAGTATATCAATTAATACAGGAAAAAAAAGGAAAGAAATACCCTTCCAATTTCCGTGTGGTTATTTATTTTGGAAGGAGAGAGGGAGAAAAAGGAAAGGCTTTTAACTGACTACCAGAGTAGAAGCTGTCCATTTTCCACAAGTGGAAATTGTCCCTTTCTGGATGATGCTGAAGCCAGCCCCGGCTAGAGGTGATCTCCTACCCTGCAAACACAGCCACCCATCGGATCACAACAAATACTCCTTTTCCAGAACAATCCCACCGACACAGCTCCTGGCACCTTTGTTTCATCTCAAGACAAAGGCAGATTTTTCACACTAGGCATATCCGATACCGTAAAAACCCCGTTGCCGCCGCAGCTGTCGACGCCGGCGCTGACGGCCACCTGCCCTCCTGCAGCGCCGGCATCCCGTGTGTTCGTCGTGCGCCTGCCCGGCGCATCACCCGCAATGGGCAGGGACGCCTGCACGCACGCACGCAGACACATGTGGTCCCTGCTTGCCCTACCACTTCCCACGCCTGGGACCTGCCCCCGGCAGCCGGACAGGAGCCTCTGCTGCCCCTTCCAACCCCACTGCGGGACCCTGCCCTGGCCAGGGCTGGTGCCACCAGCAGGCGATAGTGGCCGGACGGGGGTAGGAGAGCGGAGCCACCCAACGAAGGAGGTGCCTCGCTTATCCTTTTTGCTCCCGAGTTCTAGCGGCTCCCCCCATCCCAAACCGCTCCACTGCAACCCCATGACGAGGTGAAACCTGACAGCCAGCAAAAGGCCCACGCCGTTTCGGCACATGCCAGTGCAGACATGCCCCCCAAACAAACTTTTTGCTCCCCTCAACGTGAGTGCAACCCCCCCAGGCGCTGCCCACCCTGCAGCCCCACCGGTGGCGGGCCAGGGCCAGGAGAGGGAACGAGCAATCGGGGGACGTACCCAGCCTCCATTGTCCTGGATCCAGTTGTGCAGGTGCCGGTTCAGGTACTCGGTCATCCAGGTGGCGATGCTGTCCACGAGGGGAGACATCTCCCGGTTGACGCTCTCCACGCACATCACGCCGCCGAACTCGAAGAAGGCCACGATCCTGCCCCAGTTAACCCCGTCTCGGAAGAGCTCCTCCACCACCGCCACGAAGCGGCCCCTGGCCGTGAAAGGGGTCAGGTGCAGCTGGCCGGACATTTGGGCAAAGTCCCTCTGGTAGCGGCGGGAGAACTCATCCCCGGCCTGGCGCAGGGCGAGGTGGACCACCTGGGGCGCGGGGCGCAGCCCCTCGGCCGGGGGTGCGTGGCTAGCAGCAGCCGAGCCGGGGGGCTCGGGGTGCGGAGACACCAGCCCAGTGTGATCAGAGGAAGTCCCAGCAGCAGCAGCAGCAGCAGCAGGAGGAGGAGGAGAGAGACCCGGAGGCAGGGGTGCCCTGTCCTCGCCGGCAGCCCAGTCGTATCCCCTCTGCGAGAGTTTATAGTGGATGTACTTCAGCACTATCTCCCGGTTATCGTAGCCTCTTCTCCCCGGATGAGCCATAATTCCCAAGAGGAAGCAGCAAGAGGAAGGGAGAGAGGAAGAAGAGGAGCAGGATGAACCCAAAAAAGTAAAGCAGCCAATAATAATAAAATTAATAACACCAAAAATTATAATCCAGTTACTGTATCGGGCACGGTTTCATTCATGGTGGTGTGGGGGAGTTCTCAGGGTCTCGGAGGTACTTTTGTCTTCTCAGTGTTTCCTCCTCGGTTTGAGATGCACGGTATAAATAGGGATTAAATTGCTGTAAATACTTTACTTCCAGGAGCACATTTATTACTTATTATAAATTTACTTTAGGACCATTTCCTCCTCGGTGTTGAAACACATCTTAAAAAATATTATACCGATTCAAAATCAGGTGCATTTTCCCCTAGGTGCTGCACTACCATGGACGCGAAGGAGCGGATGAACACACACCGTAAAAACTGCAATTCAATACGATTTGCTAAACAGCCTTGGATGAACGTTAATCCAACGCACTTTAAGCTAGAAACCTCAACACTGTTTTTTTTTTTTTTTTGTTAAGTTACACAAACTAAATTTCCTCTGTAAAGTACTTACTTGGACTATAAATATGTTCCTCTGTCAAGTTTCCTCTAAAAAAAAAAATAGCAACAACAAAACCCAAACATCACAAGTCTTCAGAAACGTCAAGTTCTGTCCGCTTTGATGCTTCAAGTCACCAAGGGGATGGGAAAGGGACAAAAAAAAATTATATATATCTCTCTACGATTTCAAATGTTTTTTCCCCGACTCCTGTTTAACAGGCATCTCCAAAGATGTGTCAAAGCTCAGAAAATCCCGCCTCGCAGCCCGGGAAGGCGAACAACCCCAAAGAGACGGAAAATCCTGGAGACCAGATGAACCACATTTGAATCCAAGCCTCTCGCAGAAGTGCTCCGTTTTTCCCTCCAGTGCAACGTACAGACCATATGCATTTACGTAGTTTCATTCAGACACCGATCGCAGGAGCCCGGTGCTTCCACACACACGCACGCACACATCAAAAAAAAAAAAAAAAAAAAATTAAAAAAATTTAAAAATAAAAAATATATACGTATTTCGGTAATTAATTCTTTTTCAAGAGGACGAGCGTAAAAGCAGGAATAAAAAAATAAAAATGTAAAGAAGGAAAATTGCTTTTGACTCTGGCCCGGGGGAGAAATGCCATTTCCCCCGAGCAGCTTTTGTATCGAGAGGAGGAAGAGCCCCCGGCCGGCGCTGCCGCCCAGGAGGGGCGCGGACGGGGGCGTGTGTGTGCGGGGTGACTGGTGCCGGTGGGGACCGCGGCCGCCGCGGCGCCGCTGCCCGCCCGCCCGCCCGGGCCCGCCCGCCCGCGCAGCCCCGCGCACCCCCGCCGGCTCCGGCCGGCTCCTCCGGGCGCTCCGCGCTGCTGCTGCCCGCGGCGGCGGCGGCTCCGGGCGGCGGCTCCGAGCGGCGGCGGCGGGCGCGGGCGGGGAGCTCTCCCGGCGGCGGCGGCGGGGGGGAGCGGAGCGGAGCGGAGCGGCGGGGGCGGGGAGAGGCGGGGAGGAGCGGAGCCCGAAGGCGGGGGAGGCTCCGGCCCCGGCGCGGCGCGGCGCAGCGCAGCCGGGCGCGGTGGTTTCCTAAAGCTCCGCCTCACGCTTCATTCAAGAAAAGGGGGAAACGGGGAGGGAGGGGGTGGTAAAAAAAAAAAAAAAAAAAAAAAATTTCAAAATCACAACATTTTTTAAAATTACAAAAAAATGAAAAAAAATGTGTTGTTTTTTTTTTAAATAAAGAATGCGGCGGCGGGGGGGAGGCGAGCAGCCCCGCGCAGCCCGGGCCCGCCCTCCATCGCGGCGCGGGCCTGGGGCCGGCGGCGGGGCGGCGGCGGCGGGGCGGAGCGCGGAGGGGCGGCACTCGGGTGGTGCTGCCGGGCCCCGCCACCGCCCCCCGCCCGCCCTCCCTCCGCCCCCGCCCCCGCCACCGCCTCCGCCCGCCCGGAGGAAGCGGGCCGCGCAGGCAGGGTGGCTGCCGGCCCTTCGCGGGGGTGCGCGCCCCGCTCCGCGCCCCGCGGGCGGGATGGGGCTGCTGCAGCTGCGCGGATTTATTTAAAAAATCTGACGGAAAAAAAGAAAAAAAAAAGGGGGGGGGCCGATTCTCAAAAAAAATTAAATATCTCGTTTTTAAAAAGAAAAATGGCCCGATGGAGGCGGGCAGGGGCTGCAGGCGGGGTGGGCCGGGGCGGCAGCAGCCCCTGCGCGGCCGCGGAAGCCCCCGCGGGGCCGTGGGAAGGGGACAGGCCGGGCCCCGCCGGCCGCCGTTGCGGGTGGCCTCCCCCTCCCCCGCCCCGGTGGTGCTGGGTCCCGCGCACCTGCCCCGCACACGCCGCCCGGTGAGTTTTCAGGCTTGGGACAGGATTTGGGGACTTTTTGCGGAAACGGGACTCAGATTCGTCCCTCCACCCGGCCTGATGTTTTGGGGATTTTTTTTTTCTTTAGATTGAAGAGGTGGGGAACCGAACTGTTTGGAGATTAAATTAATCTGGAGCTTGACCAAAGCCGCGGAGTTAACCCCCAGAGCAGGGGAAGCCGCGGGGAAGCCGCGGTGGCTCAGCCCCGCTGCCACCCCGCCGAGCGACGGCGGGGCGGGGACGGCCCCGCATCAGGCGGGGGCACATCCCAGGGAACGGCCGAGCGAGACGGGAGCCGGGGATGCTCGGCACCTTTCCCTGCTTAGTATGAGGCGTTGGGGGGGGGGAATAAAATTTTGATAAATTCTACCAGTTTTTGTCGAGACGAGGGTGCCTGGGAGGATAACCTCACCTAGAAACTGCCCTGGACCTCAAAGGAAGACGAGGCGGGAGTTAAGCTGCGGACGCGAGTTGGTTTTGACACGGGAGCCAGGGAGGGGACGCTGCCCTCCGAGTCTCCGTTTTCAGGGTCACGTTTCCATCGCACGCTGAGCCCTTCACGCGTGGCTCGCAGGCTGCCACCTCCCCCTGCTTGGAGGATAACTCACCGGCGTGAGGAGCGCCATCAGCTTGTGCTCCATCCATTCACGAAGAGGAGGTGCTGGCATCCCAAACGGGGAGGATTCCCCGTGCGGGGGCCGCCAGCCTCGGCACCGCCTCCCCGGCGGGCGGCTGTTGCCACCCAGCGGCCGCTGCTCGCCCCCGGCCCGACGGCTCGCCCCGGGCAGCCGGTACCCCCCCACCCCCGTCCCGTCCCCGCAGGCTGGCAGCAGCGAAGGGCTCACCCGCCTCATACGCGCCCGGGGAATTCGGAGAGCAACGCCTTGCCCACCCCCCCGCCGCCGCCTGCTGGGTTTTTTTTTTTGGTCTTAAAATGGGGCTGGTTGCAGTTGGTTGTGTCCTCAGGGGTTCAGAGGGACCAGAGGTTGCAGGGCGGCAGGGGGATGAGATTTAGCAAAAGATGGAGGATGCTCTCCCCACCCAGACGCGGGCTAAGGGCTGTAGCCCACCAGTGCATGCATGTAACTCACGGCATGGTTAAATGCTTGAGCACAAACGTGTATGTATATATATACACACATACATACATATATACATACATATATATATATATATATGTCCGTATAAAAGCCTTCAGAGAAAAAGGCATTTGCGATGAGCTGAGGGATTGCTTCTGGTGGCAGAAATGCAGGCAAGGGATCTGTCAACCACGTAAAATCGCCGCCTTCACATTCTTGCACCAAAAGAGACAGGAAAAATAATGAAAAAAAAAGGTCTCCTCTGGATACAGAGAGTAACCTGACATTTCCATGTAACACGCTATGGTTTAAACGGAACGAGTGATACAGACCATCAGAACAGCCATACCCAACCGGGCTGCTGATTCAGCCTGTCACTCTGCTAGTGACTGAAGCTACTACAGTTGGTCCCGCAACTGAAAACACATCAGACACAGATGTTTAGTAACACAGAAAAAACTGTCTGGGTAAGCGGCGCAGCAATGTCAGAGCAGGATGGGTTTTAAAGCCCACAGGGTAAATCAGCCTGGGACTGAGGCAGAAAACAAAGATGCAGATAAAACCAGTGGGCTTTTGTAAGGAGAAATTGAAAATACCACTGAATTTGCTGAGGGCGTTTAAATGTATTTTGGATGCAGAAATGGAAGTAAGCATAACTCAACGAACGGAGTGTGCTGAGAGCACATAATCAGTAAACTAAAATAGTTTCAGGACTCATAGCTGATTTCTGATAGAAACAGGCGCAGCAAAACTTGAGATACTCTGTTTGGAACGGATTTAGTAATGACGCTTTTTCCCCACTAGCTCTACATTCAGCACTTCGCTATGAGAATGATAGATCCCAGCCTTTTTAAAAGTTTAATAGGAAAATAGTGGTCATGGCTCACAAGAAAGCTTGCTAATACCAAACACAGCTGAGACTGCACCAGAAAAATTAAAAACACACGAGAAAATCCTAGGAAGTGTTTGCTTTAAGGAAAGGTATTAGGGATGAGTCATGGGAAACAAAAACTGTGCCTTGAAGAATGATAAATTGGGGCTCCATAAAAAAGCAAAACAAAATGATGTGCGTTCAAACAGTCTGTCTTGGTCTTAACTGAATGCGTTAAATGCATTGCATCTGACCTGCATTTATGGCTGTAATTGAAGGGAGCGGCAATCTTAAAACCAATTATAGTGCTACCTGAGTGGGTGATGAGCATCTATTAAAGTGCCACGAGTTTGCATCACAGCGCTGCTTTTTACCTTGCTTGTTTGCTTGAGCTCAGCAGGATAAAACAACAGTTAAAAAGACATCCAAAATAGAGGCAATATGGTTTTGGGGGTAGGGAGAAGAAACTGGCAAGAGGCTCAGGATTTATCAAGGAACATCGAATAAGCGCGTAACGTAAGAAATTATTCCGGTGCTTTCAGGTAGCAAAACAACGTGCTGAGATCTGATCCTGCAAATCCTTCCACATACACATTTACCTTCATGTGAGCTGGCCCACCAAAGCTAATCAGACTAATGAGAAGAATTAGCTGTATCAAGGATTGGAACTCAATTAGGGATGCAAAGAGCAGTTCACGTGAAAAGAGCTCCCTTGACAATTAGAGGCAGGAGGATTGACAGCAGGTATCAGTCAGGTCTGTCGGTGAAAACAAGAGATTATTTTTGCGAGGTGGCTTTCTTATCCATCCTCGGGCAACTGACCAACCAGGCAGGATCCTGCAAAGCAGCCTGCTGTTTCTTTGGTAGCTTCCCAGATGCCCGGCGTGCAGCGGGTGCGTTATTAACAAGCACTCTAGAAAAGTTCTTTATGCCTGGCAATGCTGTACTTCCTGACAAACTGAAAATGGACACCTTTCCCCCGCACCTTTGTATTAAGATCGATGGGATTTCAACAGCAACCCTGGTTCCTGGTGACCTGCCCACCCTTTTATTTCCTTGGCTGCTGAGCAGGCAGGTTGGAGAGATGCAAGCGATGGTTTAAGTCCCCGCCTGAGCGGGCGTGAAACAAGCTGGGTGTACTTCACACCGGGTGACAGTACCCAAAGCGAGCAAGGACATTGCCGCGTTTCTCACTGTAAATCTGCAGAGATTTTCTGTGCTAGAACAAACCAATATAAATCAAACCCCCAAAACTAAATCTGAGTAGCCTGAAAGTAGTATTTAGAGAGGTATAGGTAAATACAGTTATGATAATCAAAGAAATCCTTTGCCTTACCATGTTCTAGCACAATAATGGGGATTATTGAAAGAGCCTGCTAAGATTGCGCCCACGGGTGGGGAATTTGCACACGAAAATTAGCAGCCAATGGCACTGCAAATGCCTGTAAATATCACTGTAAATGCTGCTTGGTGCTATGTCCAGTGAGGCATTTGTCTGTGCCACCCACGGCCGCGCTTCGTCTGGGTTCCTCTCTTCAAGGCATTCAGTGTTTCTCCTTTCCACGCCAGCATGCATTTTGCTCTGCATGCCTTTGTGCCAGCGAGGGCTCTTTAACTTGCCCCGACCAAAACGAACCACCAACCGCACGATCTTTCATGTTTGTTCCTGTCCATGCGACCACGATACCCACGGACCCATGGTATCTCTGCCAAGCTGCATGAAATACCTGGAAAACAATGCTCTTCTCGAGACATCTGTGCATTTAATTCTCTGCTATCAGCTGCACATCATTGATTGCCAAGACCGTCTCATCTGTTTTGCTTAACGTGTCGCCCAACGTTGCTATCTAAGGCATTGTATTAAATGCTTTAAGAAACAGTTTTCTGCATGTAGAAAGTATAGGGAAACGTAGCATCCATGAAGCCTGGATGTGTATTTTCCTCATTTTTAACCAGGACGGTGGCAGATTAACCTGAACAAACGAGCTCTTCTTCAGGGCGCCTTCCTGGAGTGGGAGATTTGCCTTTCATCCTGCCGGTGTTGCAAACGCTACAGGTGTGGAGTGGATCCTTCCTGGCTGGAAGCCCAGAACGCTACTGTAAAAACGTTTAAAGCATCCTGCAATTATGGTTTATTTCATGGGGCTTAATTGTGCTCATCAGGAAAGGCAGCTGGATGAGATTCTCAGGTAATATCCTTAGGGTTCAACACAGCAAACAGCTCCTGACTTTCGACCCTTTTTACTGTACTCATCCCTCAACCATCTTCACTTCTCATCAAGACAGAGGCCCCACGGTTTGGATTGGAAGGAGGCAAAACAACTGCATCCAGCTCTGGAAATCCTTCTCTTTGACATCTCTTCTCCGCGTGTGTCTTGACTTCATGGCATGTGAACTGCCTCACCGCCTTTTGCAAGCTACCAACCCATTCTTGTGATTTGTGCGGTGCCACCTATGCCCTTTTCTTTCTTCTCTCTGCTATGGAAAAAGGGATCAGAGACAAGCTTCCCAGTTGGAAGAGCAAAAGAGTGACAGAGAAAGGAATAGGAAATGGGAAGAGTCTGCTGGACAAATAGGAACATCCATCTCTGAGCCATAAAGTTTCATTATACCTGTTAAAATTTCTCAAAGTAAGGGGGAAAGCATTTTTTGAGTAAATGCTTTGAAAGACCAACACACCTCATTTTAACTACTTCCTTTGAAGCACCTGTTAGCTTTGAAAAGGATATTCCCCTCAGTTGCAAGTTACCTAGAACATTTAAAATTTGGTTTTAGGCTTATTTTTATATCCATTATTTACAGCTGGTATCTTTACAGATTTAACACCTTATTTTGGTCAAGGGAGTTGATTCTCAGTGCTCGGTAGCATGATTTACTGTTAGTCACATATGTTTTACTTTCGCCCCTTTATTTACATTGCTCTAGCAGCACTACTACAAAATGAACTTCATAGCTAGAACTCGAAAGGTTTAAAATTAACATGGGGATTCCCCTCCGAGCTGAAAACAAACTTGTTTTCAACTCAGAAAGATAAGATTTCAGGCTGGCTTGGTGCTATTCTACCACAGAGGTTTGGGATTATATTCCTTCATCAAGGCTTCCCCAAACATCACACCTTCCCAGTCAGCTTCATGAAGTGCTTTCCCCCGTCCCCCTCCATCAAATTAGACATGCATCTTTGGGGTTTAAAAAAAATAAAAAAAGTATTTGTACTTCCCGCTTCCTTCAGTGCAAGTTTCTGTCCAAAAGCTTAACAGTATTATTTCCCACCCACCGCAGACCACCACCAACAGAAGATTAGCGTGGTCTTCTTTTTCACCAATTTAGTGTATCTAGGTTGAAAGAAAGGAAATAAAGAGGATGGGAGGTGTGGCAAGACAGGCACCTCATTTAAAGGTCTCTGGCTCTCCTGAGTCTCCCCCCAGTGACAGAGGAAAGGAAATGACTTCATGAGGTTCTACTACCAGCTTTGACAGACAATCAAATATGCACTTACTCTTCAGTGTGCTTGGTACTCACTGGGCAGAAAAAAAAAAAAGGAAAGAATGGAGCTACCAGGTAATTTAGCCTTGTAGCTAAAATCCAATTATGAAAAGGAATGAAGGGCAATCTACTTTGGCCTGCTACTTCTACTGAAAAGGAAAAATCAGCAGCTCCAGTTGCAGCGTGGCATTCTTCCACTTCAAAACTTCGAATTCTCCAACATTCTAAGACTAACATCATCTCCTCAGCTTTAAAACACCTTTTAGATAGCATATACTTT
Organism: Chroicocephalus ridibundus; assembly: GCF_963924245.1. Lineage (NCBI taxonomy): Eukaryota > Metazoa > Chordata > Aves > Charadriiformes > Laridae > Chroicocephalus > Chroicocephalus ridibundus. Next base: position 79,621,694 of record NC_086285.1, on the reverse strand, counting down.
CCTTAATACATCTTTGATTTTGGCTCTCTGATAATTCAATAAGAATCCCTTTTAGAAAGATTGCACTTTTGTGATTTTGGATTTACTTTGAGAATAACTATCTTAGAGCTATTTCTTCCCTACTGTTTTCTTGGAGCTACGTATCCACTCAAACCCTCCTACCCCAGAGCTGAACCGTAATACAGTAATTTTCTATACAGCTGCATGCTCAACGGTGGTACAGGAAGGCAGCTACCATATAACTAGTATTTCTATTGTTTCCCACTAGGAAGAACGAGCCTCACTTGGCTCATGAGGACTCACAAGCACTTCCAGAGAGCACGCGCAATAGTTATACACTGGCAGCACCTTCTGCAATAAAGGCAGATTGTGTCAATTGAATCCCACTTTCATTATGGTTTGATGACACTGGGTCTGCTGACAATATTCAGTCAAATTCTTCATCTGGCCTACACCTCTGCCCTAACATGCTAAAATGGAGGGATATATTGCCCCCTCTGCTGTCCTACAAAATTAAGAGGATCCTGGCAAACTAATCCCAGATTAAAAAAAAAAAAAAAAAAAAAAAAGAGAAAGAAAACCACGAAGTCCTGCAAATGAATTTATCCATTGCTCTTCATCCCCTCAAAAGAACTCAGAAGTTACAGGCTTTGTTGATTCTCCATTTATTCTGAGAAATATAAAATATGAAAACTAGTTTACAATTCTGGCACAAAAATGATGAAGCAATAAGCACAAAGTTTCTTTTTACAAATAATGCTATATTTTTATCATTTAAAAGTGCCTAGAGTTTTTCACAGCAAATAAAGTTTATTTACCTCTTATTTCTTAGTAAAATATTAAATCTATTTAAATTGCACATGAACACCTTGGTGAAGTAAACTATATGTAAAGTTACAATAAATCTGTATTTAAAGCAGACGGTCATTAGAAACTACATGGAATGGAAAAGACTATCAAAGCCTAAATCGAATCTTAAAGGCCGACTAAGAAAACAAGAGACAAGACACCGACTGATATGGCACAAGTGATTAAATTATTGACAATTTGACAAAAAGTAATAAAGCCTATTTGAAGTTCTTCACGGATCTAATACACTGCTAAAACATTTCAACGCAGAGGTTTTGTAACACTTAAACTGGCAAAATAGTTTTTTGGCTGCTAAACATTTTTCCACAAGATTACAAGGCATCTCCTTCACTTAATATTGGACCTTAAAATGAGTACATTGGTTGATAAAGAATGTGCAGAAGAAAACAAAATTTTTACACCAAAGGTTGCTGTAGTTGACAATTTACTATGTTTTGACAATAAAACAGTTGCAGAGTTTATCAGTTGAAATTCACCGCATTAACTTGCAACAGCAGAAACTAGAACATTTAAAAAGATTTTTCTTTACTTATTCCATCAAAAAAACTTGCTTCGTTCCAATTTCCACAATTGCTGAGGGGTTCAACCTACAGTTTTACTGTCAATACAACGACTTAGACTATGCAAAACTAGGCGTGAACTGATGTTTCTATCGATCATGGCCATAACTTTGACCCAGTATTCTTATTCCCCCTTCACGAACACTTGCACTGAATTCTATCAGTCATTACTTGGAGGACTCTTCAGTCAAGGAGAGACTAGTGATCTAAGATGTCCAACCTGAAATACTTTAGAGAGGCCCAGCTGCCACGGTGTCTTGTGTGTGCTCTGATCTGGATTATGTTTCTTAAATGCAAACCCTTTAACATTCCAAGTTGAAGATCCCAAAATTCAAGTATCCAAAGTGTTACTGGTTTTAAGTCCTGACCTTCAAGTTTGTGGTAATGTCATTTACATAAGCATTTCTTTCAAACTACAGCACAACTGATTGACCCATTTTGGTATCTTTTGCAGGTGGTCGAAGGAGCATTCGATTTGCATCAAAATAACAGTTAATAATAGGGTCCAAACAGAATTGTTATGTTGCTTTAAGAAACATAGCAATGTTGACATCGGAGGTATGATAAATGCTCCATTATGTCATTCACATTAACAGCACAGGAAACACATATGCACATTAGATTTCTTTGCACTGAAGCCCAGCTGTTTAAAAAAATGCAGGAATACGCTATTCTCAAAATTAGTATTATATTATAGGCATGCACAACTTCACATATCTAAAAATCAGGAGGCAGGACCTAAAACATAGGCTTTGTGAAGAATTCAACAATGCCTTAACATTTGCAATCTAATAAAAGTCTAACCACTTAAAATGAGTGCCAATGTGACTCTCCCCAAAAAATGTGTTTGTAAACCAGGTATTAAAGCAAGTTTAGTCTATGGGAAGAAAATTTGAAAAGTGATAACTGAATTCAGAGAGGGGAAAATAGCCTCAATAAATTATGTTTTAAAGGTTTTCCAGTTAACCACCTGTTACTGAATACCTCTTCTTAAATACACGTACAAAGTATCTTACCAAAAGCAATCAATTTTGCCTATTTTGTTGTTAAATACTACTTTCAAGGAAGTGAAAGTGCCCAGTTTTACAAGTAATTTTAGATTCAGGGTACTGACTGAAAATGGAAAATATGACATTGAAAACACAGCAGTGCTAACAAATACAAAATATGCAGCTTTTGGAAAAAAAAAAGCAGCTCACAAGGCACTTGCTATAGTGGTCCATTAAATAAACAGTATATATAGTGCACCCTTAAAACATCATTGTTATTCATCAAGCTTTTTCAGTGTTAAACTTAAGATTTATTAGAAACAACCACTGGGTTCTGTGTATTCTGAAGCAGTTATTGAGCAGCCTTGTTGCATATAATGTAAATGAAACAAACTCGAAGTGGGGCATAGAAGGAGAGTATTTAAAATCATTTCTTGTCATGTGAAAGTTTTTCTGTGTAGTGGTAAAATTAAGTGTGGAATGCCATTCTGACACACACCCCTCCCCCTCCCAGCCCCCCTGCCCCAAAAAGCTACATTCCTGCTACTGGAAGAGCCTGGCATTTTAATTACAATTGATTCTATCATCAACTACTGGTTTGGCTCATCATTTGCAGCTTTGAAAAAAATAACGTGCATAACAGCAGCATTAAGCTACTTTCCTTTCCGGAGCAAAAACTGGCAGATATGGAAAAGTAAGTATCTGTAAAAATTGTACATTATTTCAATGGCTTAATATGCTGAAAGTCATAATCACCACAGTTGATACTGGTTTGATTTTTTTGTTCCCAATATACTTCAAAGGCCAGTAGAGCTACAGACCCAATCACATCTCCTAGCATTTCTCTGTGGGAATGGGTTCTTCATCTCCCTTTAGAAAGTATGCATATATTAAACCATACTTTTTAATTACTCCCAGACTGAGAAAGCTTAGATCATACAAATGTTTCCACAGTTGCATGTTGGATAGAGTAAGGAAAGCTGTCGTTGACAGAAGGATCTGTAGATTGGCCAAAGGAAAAGTTAACATTCTAAATTAAAGACAGTCCCAAAACTGTTACCAGAAGGTACCAACCTGTTCAGGGGACTTCAGCCTACTTCTGCCCAGTCTGTCATGGTACTTCTTTTGTCCATAAGCACCAAAGTAAGAAAACTTAAGCATTTGTCCAGAATCACCGCACACAGTTCATTCTCAAATTCTACTCTGCAGATCACTTACAAGTTCCCCAAATTCTCTCTAAATCAAATCACCAAAAAAATAATCTAATCCTCATTCACACTTTTGCATAGTTTGGCGTTTTCTGGAGTTGTACTTTTGTTTTCTTTCGTAGCTTTTGAGGGGACTCATCTGTCACATATGCAAGTACTTCCAGCCTAAATCCTTCAGGAAAAAAACTGAGTCCCACTTAAGCAGTAAGCTGTCCAGGACTGTTTAACATTCTTCTTTCAATTCAAAGTAAAGATTATTCACTCTTATCTGTGCTTTCAGACTTTTCCCTTTGCATCATGCAGCGACGAACTATGCTGTCAAAACTTCCTAGGTAAAATAGGCCAACGATGCGAAAAATGCCCATGCAAACAACCTGAAAACAGAGAGAAACATCTTTCAATTAATTTAAGATCCCAGACTGCAGCATATTATTTACTCATGAAATGAAGTTCCAGGCAGGTATCTCAAGAAAAACTCATGAAAACCATCATAACTATGTAACTGTTCAGGACAGAGCAGCAGCTAGTAGTCTTAGCTTTCCTGCCAACTTACTGCTTCAGCTTGAAAATACTTCCATTTCTTAAACTCAAGTCTCCACAGTATAAACAATCATTTGATGAAAAAATAATCAATGCTTGTATCATGTTCTATATTTTAAAGTATTTTAATGTATAAGAAATTGTGACTACAGGGTCTTCCCAAATCTTACCTGCTGAAGACCTTCAGTAATAGAAGTGACTGGTGACATTCCACTTGTCAATATTGACAGCATGTAACCATCCGATCCAACTGAGCTGTTAAAGTTCCCTTGCTGGATGGAAAGAAAACAGCAATTAAGACAAGGAAAAAGTAATTTACCTACTTGTGGCAAATCATGATGTGTCTTATTTCAACAGCTATTCTTGATGAACATAGCTGATTAATGTAAAAAAATTAACACAATTAAGAATCAAAATATTCAAAAACATTTTGTGCTATACAGCAACATTCCAAAATTACCGCACATTTCTTTACAAGATAGGAAGACTTTAAATTTCTTCTTGAAGCATGCTTACTGATGGAGAAAATGCATGATGGTCTCCCTGTCTGTAAATATATTTCAGAGCCAGAATTACACCCTAATGCTGTCAGATCACCAATCACTACTATCATTGTAGAATAAAATAGTACTTGCCTGCTGTTAAAATTAGTTTGTTATCACATATGATTTGGCAGGGGGGTATATTTCAAATGTTAGGTAACAGGTCCTCCTTCATCTGCATCACGGATTTTTAACATGCCCTCCTCAAAACCATGAGAGAGACAGCCTGCTAAGCAATGCAGCTGGCAGGAGAGGGGGGACAGACACCAGGAAAAAGTTGTTCAGTTGGCTGGTTTCCGACCACTCATCAGGAAAATTGCAGCTTTATAGCTCTGACTCCCAGGCTTCTCCCATTTGTTTCCAGCAGACTTAATGCTGGAAAACAGACTTTCTGAAACACTGCAGGACTAAACTTATGGAATGCAGAAGTGAAAGGAGAAGGCGGTATTCCTGAATCAGGGTTCGGAGTGAATCACTGCAAAGTAGTAGAGGATATAAAATTTGGTTGAGTAATATTTCCCAGCACACACCTAAGAGAACTGTGAGTTCCTACAGTACAGAGCTACCTCTAAATTTCTATTTTAGTCTCTCAGCTGATAGCTTGAGTACATAAAGACCATGTTTGAACTAATATATCATCCAAAGTGCTGGAAACCGTGGTGTAGAAATACCAGATGCTTAAGATTAGTGAGGAGATTAGTCTTCCTTAAGCACCAAAGCAGAACACCGTGTGAGGTAGTAGTTGCTTTTAAAACTCACCACCCCAAAACCAGACACGATTTTGTGTCCATGTGCTGTATTTCTCAAAATACTGTAACAACTTCACAATTGAACACCTGCTGTAGATCTGAATCATGCTGGAGACCAAGTGTATTTGGAACCCTAAAATAATCACAAATTTTAGGATTCAATCACTGTGCTTTACAAAGACGAAATTTCATGTTTGTTTCCATTCTGAGGTGCTTTATTAAGCATACAAGCATTCCATATCACAAAACATTAAAAAAATTCCTCAGAAAGGCAATACAACTGTAACCACTAAGAGCAGCATTTTATGTATTTTAATCACTCATAAATCACATACTTAAGACATTAGAAACCAAAAAAGGCTAGACTGCCTTCATTTGTTTTATAATTATTTTTTATGAACTCATCTTCAAGAAAAATAAGGTAGTCCTACAAGCTTTTGAGGTTAGACCAGTGGTATTTAATATCTAAAAAGTCAATAGAGTTTAGTGCTTTAAAGTCAGTCATAATCTGCCTTTCAGACATTGCATCATACCGATGCATCATTTTGTTCTGTCTAATATACAACTTCAGATACTTTTTAGTTCCAGAAGATTGGATAAAATCATTTGCGGGCACAGTGGCAAAAGAAGAATAAAGAAAATACTTCCTGTTCAAACTAACAAAAGAGTACTGTTTCGTGTAAATTGGTTTTGCCATTGCCTTATAGCCTTAAACAAGCATTACATGCAATCCCTGTCTCCCCAACAAAGAACATACTTTAAAAAGATAATTTACTTACTATGGCATCTTTGACTATAACTCTGGCGACTTGTTCTGCTTGGCAAACAGATGAGGTTTCAGAAATTAGCTTCGTCTCTAAGGGCTTTAGTAGAAAAACATCAATATAAGTTTGACTAACAACACACAGGAGAGAAAAATGTGAAGGTAAAATTTTGGTTTTGGGTCTTTTGTCATGGATGATATCACTGTTACCAAGTGGTATCATGCTGTCACCTAAAACATCCACTTAAAAGAAAGTTAAAAGCATCTCCATAAATAATAGATTAGTTTTATGAAGGGAAATGCCAACTTTTCCTTGAGTAGTATGGTTTTTTAATATTCTATAACTAATAAGAGATGAAAAAGTGTTCCTCCCCCCCGTATTTAATTTTTAGAAGTAGTTATCAAAATGCTTAAACTGTCTCCTCAACACCTGTATTACTTCATTTATGGTTTTTTTGGCAGAAATGAAGTAAAAGATATACCAGAAATATTTTAAGATCCTACAAAACAATATTTTTTTTTAAAATTTCTCAAACTCCACACACTGGTATCCACCAAAATCCATCACTGCATTTTATTTCTTTGTGTTTTAGAGCATTTATGCCCCTTTACCTCACTAGAAGAATGAAATTATGGCAGTTATTTTAGCAATCACAATTTCTTTCACAAAACCCAAACAAGTCTGGTCTGTTACAAAAACAAATAGCAAAAATATGCTTTAAAGTATTTAGAAGCATGTTTGTCATTCATGTCCTTTTAACAAATAAAACAATGATGGAGCCAACTGCACAGCAAGGTATTTAAATGCTCAATATGTTAAGATAGATGGTTCTGCTAATGAAGAAAAAACAGTGCTAAATAAGGGAGAAAAAGAGTACTTGGTCACAAGTCAACTTGTTGTAATGGCTGATTTGGTTACATTTAATAACAAAATTTAATTGAAGCATTCAAGCCTAGTGAAATACTGGGGCTAGTTTAATTCCGAGACTAATACTTGAAAAAAGCACTTCTAGGGAAATGCTGAGCAGCTACAGGTTTCTCTTTCATTATCAATCCACAGTACTACAGAAATTAAATTTCACAGAAACAGGCCTATTTCCAAATACCTGTAGAATTATGAACCCTGATTTCACTAAGCAGCCTCACTGAAAACTTTTTTTATTTTTTAGTATGTGTATTTTAAGGGGGCAGGGGGGAATCAGTGTCTTTGCCAGCAGAAATCACATACAAACATCTTTCACATGCTTTCCTACAATGATATGGCTCACATCATCAGATCTCCATCTCATAACCCCTATGTACTTTTGAGCTTACTGGCCAGTATCAACCAAACCTGAAAGAGATACAGGGATGTCAACAGTAATTCAAATACTGTAAGTTTGGAAAAAAAATTAGCAGCTGCTCAGGAGCAACAGCTAAAGTTAATGACATGTTGAGAAAAAGACAGGCAGAAATCGGCCATTAAATACTCAATCTGGCTGGTCAGCCAGGCAAAGCTTGGTTGTAATTTGTAAAGCAGTTACCTCAGAAAAAAAAAAAAAGAAACAAGAAAAGCTTAATGATTAAACACAGGAAACCTGTATCCTAGTTCTTGACATTTTCTTTTACCGTATTCAATGACTACAGAGAAAAATAGTCCTAAAGAGATGTAAACTACAGAGACAAAGCAGTATTAAATAAATACAGCAATAATAAATGAGCATTTGAACTGTCAGAGGAATGCACAATATTGCAGAGATTCAAGGTGCACTATCACGATAGGAGCAAGTTACCCAAAGACTTCATGTATGCTAAAGCAAAGCATAAGTCTTTGCTTAAAAGACAACACCTTTTTGACAAGTAAGATAAATCTCACTGAATCTCTTCTAAAGAATATATGCAAACTATACAAATATCTCCAGATGTGTAATTCTGGCACTTTATGCAGATGTGTGGGAGTATACATTTAATATAGGATATTTATATCAAGAAATGATGAAGTAAGAATTGTAATATACAATCCCTACTGCTTCCTATATGAAGGGTGAAAGACAAAATGGAATTCAATCTCAATTTCCTATTATGTGTGATGGGGCATCTTGAAAAGTATGATCTCCTTAGATATCAGGTTTCTAGTTCACAGTATGCGAATAAAAAATAGACACATTTTTCTCTGGTTACCCAATACTTCAGCCTGAACTGGGGGCCTGAATGCAGTTTTTGGAACTACTTAGTATGTAGTCAAATGACAAGAGGCAACTGAATTTTTGAAAGTCAAAACTTTCACTTCCAAGGTACGCCAAATAAAAAAGGTCTACTGCTGACAAGTCCTTCTGAAAATCAATACTGTCATTTGCAGTCCAAACACAATGCAAGAGAGTTTCCTTCCTACTTTAATACTAGACAACAGCCATTATTAAATTGCATCATTACATACAGTCATAGACAGCACTGTTAGTTTGCAGACTTCACTGAAGAAACTGAGGTTTATTTTGATCTTTTGCATCTATCAGAACAACTGCCCAGTATCAAAGACACAAAATAAGAATGTTATTTTTAGTTCATTAAGCTTTGATATCAAAACAAATAGCGGTTTTACAGTTTACCATTCCACAACAGTATTTCAGTTGTCTACAGAAAGACTTTCAGAGTTTCAGCCATTCAAGGTAGGTAGTTCTTCCATTTAAAGCCAGAACAATAAACTACACAAAATTATCCTACAAGTTATTTAACTCTGACTAGTTAAATTGATAAAATTGAAGTACTTCTTAAAAATCTTAATATGCACTGATTCCAAAAATACTACTGAAGTGGATGAAATCTGAAATCCATTGCTTGCTACAAAATGAAGCTTTAATAACATTACAGTGTTACTGAAGAATGGTTTACCTTTGTTTTACTTTCTTCTGCAAAGCCAGGTGTATCAGTATCTGGAGGATAGGCCACCGTTATGTAGATATTGTAAGGTTTTACCTGTATTTTACAAGAGTAAGTGTTATCTTAATATTCACAGCCTCTACACATCCCTTAGAACTTCATTAATTTCTCTTGTACCTAAGAAATAGAGCAAGCAGGAATTTAAAGTGCTTCTAGCGTTTAGTCACCCTCACATTCAGCACTTGCAAGACTCAGAGCTTTGTCAAATGAGACAGCAAAAGCAAAGAGTAAGACGGTTGTGTTGGTTTTTTAAATAAAATATCTAAAAATTTTTGTATTCAAGGTAAATTATTTGATGAATCTAAGTGTTTTTTTAAGACACTTAGGAGGAATATGAAAGTAGCAATTTCAATTTTAAAAAAAGACTAAACCATTGCCAAACACCAGTACCCAGCATTTATAAACACAAGGCCAAAAAGGCTTTCACTGAGACTTACTAGCATGCTCTTTTGTTGTTGTTTATGTCAACTTATTTCAACTGCTGGACAAATATGAGAAAAAACACAACAAAAATTGTAAACTCAAATTTGATATCTTTAACACATATACTCAAGTCACAAGGCTTTTCAACCCAGGGTATAAACTTGCAAAGGATCAAAATCTAAGGAGACAAAAAAAAGAAGTAGGAATCGTGAGGAAAAATGGAAAGCCTCACACCAAGAACTGCATTTAGTTATGTATTTGTACATACGTGTCATAGAATTACATCACTTAACTGCACTACTATTCAGAAACTACTACAATGCAAATCTGTACAAACATTCTATATTAAAAACACTGAAATACCACATCACAGGTCCATAAATGTCCTATTTTTAGTTTTGAAGAATTCACCCTTCAAAAAATATCTGTCACCCCTCTGAAGAAAGACCCTTCAGTCACATTGCTCTATTTGGCACACTGGATGTGATTAGAGGCAGCTTTACTCCACGTTCTTATCCTTATCAAGGTATACATCGAACAGAAGAAGGCAGAACCAGGGACTATGCGAGGGTCCAGAACCAAACACTTTATATATAAACACTTAACTGAAATGTACATTCTTAATAAAAGAATTAAGAAAAGCGATTTTCAAATCAATTTTGCCTGTCTTACAACAATGCACTTACCAATCTTGTTCCACTGAATAACAAAAACAGCGTTTGTCTGGTTTTTAGTTTTGACTTAAGCATAAACTTAGATCATTGCACTGTAAAAAGCTCATATATCCCAAAATTTAGAAGGGTGAACCACTGTCAACTTTTTTTTTTGGACAATCCTCGAATCTATCTTGCAAGTTTTACATACCACTTACTGTGGCCTCACAAAGAAGCTGGGAATCACTGGCCTGCCATTCATTCATCCATGGGATCTTCAATACCATTCTGCACTTAGAACCTTGAGAAAGCCTTTTCTCAAAAGACTTAAAAGCCAAGTCCTTTTAGTTAATGAAAGATTAAAAAAAAAATGTCTGAACATGTCACCTTCAGTTCTAGGAACAGATTCAATCTACTCCCTCTTACGCAACTGAGATCCACTTAGTTTCTGCAACCCCATGCAGAGCAACAGAATTGTACTGCTGCCAAAAAAAGGGCCAACATAGCACACAGATATCCGTAGTGCTGCACAACACAAAAAGGGCTATTTAAATGAAAGTGTGCTGTGCTGCTAGTTTAAAAAAAAATATTTTTGTTTACAATCAAAAATACTTAAATCATTGCACACATACCTCCATTTGCATGGCTTCAGCCAACCCTCGAAGAGCGAACTTTGTTGGAGAATAAGCTGTATAACCAAATAGGCCTAACTGCCCGGCCTGAGATGATACAAACACAATCCTTCCCATTCTTCGTTCCTTCATGGTAGCAATCACTGCTCGACTCGGGTAAACACTACCCAGATAATTGACTGCCATTAATCTCTGTACAAATGATATTAATATGGTATTTGAGTCACAAATTCAGAATCCTTCAGCTGTTTGGTGTTATTTATCAAAAATCCCCATTTCAGTATACTTTAACAATGAAGTTCACTAGATTTGTAGTTCTATCAGCTAGCAAAAGAAACAATTGTTTTCTATTCTACAGTTCCATAAACTGTTTTATAGCTAAAAATCTCACTTCAAGCCAAAAGAAATCCAGTCTACCTACAAGTCTTAATAGCATCCAGGATACTGGTAACACTTAGAACCATATGACCTTCAAGGAAAAAAAAGACGACCATTTGAGGGAAAATCTAATTTAAAGAGTGTCCAGGAAGCAATCCATTTACATACAATGTATGAAAACACACCGAAACGAAAGTTTAAAGAGCTTTCTAAATCAGGAAAAGAAAGTATGTATTTATCCATTTCAGAGATTTTAATCTTTGATGGATAAGGGGAAGTCTTTAATTTCACTCTCTAGAAGATCTAAACCACAACTGATAGCCTATACAAGCAATAGAATGGATGATTCAAATTTATAATAAAGTTATGCCTATTTAGTCTTTTCAGATTATTCAGTGTTATCTGTAGATGACTGGGGGCTTGAGGGCTGTGGGCATAAAAGTAACCAAAATACATGTGTTTGGGGTATTTTCATCAGAGAAGCAGCTTCTCAAGCTGCAAACAATCTGTGCACCTCAGTTGAACACTGGTAATAGCCAAATTTTTCTTAAACAAGTTAAAAAATATTTAAAAAAAACCATTAAACTTCACCAGAAAAAAAGAGACCGTGTGTGAAATTCAGTACTTTTCACTATAAACTCTAAAAACACATGCCAGGCTTTTTTGCCATCTTCAGGACTCTCTCTAACCTCGAGGGAGAATTCACTGTTCTGACCCAACAATGGACTGTTAAGTGAGAAATTAGAGGCGATCTTTACAAATGTAAAAAGATACATTCCAATTCTGACAGCTACCACAAATCAAGTGTATCACTATTCATACAAAGTCTGCAAAGACACAGGAATGTAATCTAGTTGTTAGAATGTTTGAACAAGAAATCATCATATGATAAAATAAAAAAGTATGCTCACTCACTTCAAAAGAATTCACTTCAATATCCTCAAATTTTCCTGTAACTGATGTTCCTGCACAGTTTACAAGCATGTCAACTGGCCCCAGCTTCTCCTGAGCCTGGAAGAGTGGATAGAGGTTAAGTTGTTCTTTAGCAGTAAAAACCTCCTTCCTATAGCACAGTATCATTATAAGAAACTTTCCATTAGAAATATGTCACACACAGATAAGCTTCTTAAGGTGCACAGGTGAATCAGTTACTTCCTCACCTGTTTTAGGACATTCTCCACCTGTTCGTAGTCTTTGGAAACATCAACAGAAATACATAGTACAACCTAGAAAAGGAAAGTGAAAGAACATTTTTACAACACAGTCAATCCAATAACTGTTGACTCTGAGCCTTTCAAAATGAAACAAAACCCAGTAACATATTTTCCAGAAAAACAAGAAGTCTTTTTGACAAGACAGTTTGCACTTCTGGACTGGCAAAAGCAATCTCTGACCCTCCGAGTTCCTCCCCCTCACACACACACATACCAGTATAATAAAGATTATATTAAGAACGAATAAGCACTTCAGGATCTTCAAGGAAGCTACTCATGTGCAAAGTATAATTTCTAATTAACTGTACTAAGACACGCTACCTCGAGTTATTTACATAAAATTTAGTAAAAACTATTCTGAGGCAATCAAAATTCCGCAGTGCTACATTTAACTTTTGTCAGCCCTAAACACAAGTCAAACCATTTGTGTGGCTTAGGCTCATCTTTAAGAAAAAACATTTTTTTTTCCACATAATAGAAAGGCATGGTTGCAGAGCATTGCCCTGCAACTGCAGCACCAGCACTGCAAAAAAAAAAAAAAACAAACACTTTTCCAAAATTTGTAAAGCAAGCGTTAAAAACCTGCTAACTTTACTACTGGCATTGCACGCCACCCGCTTATTTAAAAAAAATGCTTTTTGAAGAATAGTAGTAAACTTAGTTGCATACTGTTTAATTGGGACATGTCAAGGACAAAGCTAAAATAAAAATTCTGTAAGAAACTGACTAGCTGCACAGTGTCCTAAATATCTAAAAAGTGAAGTAATATGTATATATTTACTCCTTGTCTGGAAATCAGAGATTATGGGGTTTAGGTTGAAAGGTACAGAAAAATGAAAATAAGCATTGGCCTGGGGGAAGAGGCAAGGGACACAGGCAGGACAGGATAAGAAAAAACAGGTGACAGTGAGATCTAAGTTTTGTTGTAGCTAAAAGTTAGGCCCTGCTTTTCTTGAAAGTTACTCATTACTTTCAGCAAGATGATTTCAGAATCTACGTTTTGAAGCCCATTCAAATCAACTTCTGACCAAAGGAATCACTGCCTTTGGGTTACCACTTACAAACTGTAAGATCGCTACAAACTCCAGTTTGGCCAAGTATTTACAAATAAGCTACCCTCTCTGATGAACAATCAGCAGAACAGGGCAATTCATCACCTTGAAAGGAGAAGCAATCTCATAGCATGATAAGAGGAGGGGCTCCTTGTTCCAATTTCTATCCTTTCTGTTACTTTGGTCAATTCACTTAAACTCAGTTTGAAGTGAAATAAGAGAGGTCATCATCAGTTTGTAACAAGTATCATCATGACCACTAGTCCTGGAGCACGTGGACACACACCAAAAAAAGAGCTTACCACAGTGTAACTAACTGCTTTGGCAGCTACTCATTTGTCAGTTCTGCCTCTGGTCAGACTGCAACACTTCTTAGCTGCATAAACAGAATCTGCTTGCCATTCCTGTACAGCAGGTTGGCCATTCCTGCCTCCCAGCATTGTGTGTAGTTGGACATCAGAGTAAACTTGTGGCGCAAGTTATTGGGGGGTCTGCATGCATCTCCCCTTAGGGCATTTATTACATTTTGGAAATATTTATCTTTTATGTAAGTTTGAGAACAAAACAGCAGTTGAATGAAAATGACATTGATTTATTATCTGAATATCTTTGCAAGATCAATGAGAAGGTTAAAAAAAACTCCGTACCAAAATTGGAGCAGTTGCTTAATATATCAGATCGCATGGATTAATTAATCATACTGTGAACACCACACTCAGGAACTATCACAGCTTTTATTGACTACTGTCATACTATACAATTTACCTCTCTGCTTCTATTATCATACGTTCTTTCTTCTGCTATAGTATACTGATTACCTTCACTCCAGAGCGTGAGCTATAGATCCACGCCTAGGACACAGAATATGCTGCCAGAAATAGTCTAATATCCCCACCCCTGTTCCTCACCTTTTATTCTAAATATTGCATGGTGTTGGATCATTAATAAAGCTTTCACAATAAATTCAACTCCCAGTGAAGTAACTGGGCATATTCTACATTAGGAAAAGGATTAAAAAAAATATTGCAAAAAAAAAAAACACCAAAAACCTCTAAGGGCAAGGATTTTGTTCCATTGCACACCTATACCCATAAAGGCTGTACTGTCAGCACTCTAAATAAACTGCACACAAATGTTTTTAAAGGAACATTTGTCAAATGGTACGTTAAAATGTACATAGATGGAATGTAAAAATGTACGTAGACCCTGGCTGTCAACACAACCTGGTTTCACGTATATATCCAAGAGGTGAACAGTGACAGCATATGCTCATGTAAAAAGTAATCTTTCCTGAGGATCTTAGCTTGACATCTAATAAATGTAACAGTCTCTGTGCACGCGATCCGTATCAGACATCATCTTTCTGTACTCTTACAGCAATCCTCTGTACAACTTCTCTTGGTTCAGCTACCCTCACCTCCTAGCTTCTGATCTGCTGTTACAGTGTGATCCCTGCCCCAGACTCCCTGCTTTTTTCAGCTCTGTTCTTTGCACTTAGATCAGGCAGGCTTCCCTGTGATATTAGCTACAACCCAACAATAGCCACAGAAGAGACAGCCTACCTACCACTCACATGGCTTATGCTTAACATGGCTGCAAATCTAAAGCTGTTTCTGCAAAAGCAGTCCTGTTCAGTTCCATGCTGGAGATTGCTCAACCTTGAAGGTACTTCCTGAGATTTTAGACAAAACTCTTATAAACATGCACAAAGAAATAAGAAGTCCACATCTATCAAGCTTGGACAGATTTTAACAAGAACATCCGGACACAGTTTTGACAAGGGATTAACTTTAATGCTAAGCTTGGGAAACTACTAGAGCAGCTAAAAGAGAATGGTTATTGGGATTTACTTTTTATTTTTTTTAATGGGCAAAATACAGTTTCTCCTCACCTCAAATGGCTTAGTTTTTCAAATAAAGTTGATCTGAGTAAGGCAGCATGCATAGAAAAAAAAAGTAATCTTGAGCCACTTAAAAATATAAGGAAGGGAAGACAGAACCTTATTAGGTAAGTGGCGACATTAAGAAAATTTTGTGTCAGCTAGTACTAACATTATTGGATTCTGCTTTTTCCATTGCTTCTTTTCAACAGAATATCCAATTTATCAATTGAAATCCCTTTTCACAGACAAATAAATTGCTTGTATTTGTAATCATGAAAGTAACAAAAATTTCTGTAACACAAGAAAGGAGAAGTCAAAGATGTTAACAGTCTCAATACTGTTTCCCCTCTCCCCTTGATTATTAGTACTGCAAAAAAAAAAATAATTTTAGCATTTCATCTTGAACCTGCATATTTTGAACATCGCAAGCTTACCTATTTTAAGCTAGTACCTCCACAAGATCTAAAACAGTGCCTTTATGCACAAGCACATTATCTATTCACCAAAGCACCTTCAGTGTCTAAAAGTCGCAAAATTTCACAAATTTAACTTGTGTATCTTTTTACAGTAGTTTGCCAGGAAAAGGAATACAGTATGATGCAGTGAACTAAACCTGGAAACAAGTATCTAAACTTCTTTCCTAAGACAATAGCTATATTTATGAATTGCAAAACAAGAAACTGGAAAAATAAAATCGGTTCTTCTACTTCATCTTGTAGAATACAAATGCTTATCGAGTAACTGTACACTGCAGCTATCCCAAAAAGCACACTACACCTACAGCTGAAGACATCAATCCTTTTCTGGAAGAAAAGCAGGCTAATGTACTAGCCAGGCAACATCAAAGGCAGCAGAGTTCAGAACACCTCATTTAAGTAGATCGGTATTTTTGAATTCAAATACTGAGTCCTCACTCATTTTTGTCAAACAGCTTTGTTTTAAAGGTAGGACTCCTAAACTATGTTGTAGTGACTATCTTAAACAAAACACATAACAGCCACTGTTAGCAGTGATCTTACCTGCTTGTCATTAACAGAATACTTTTCTATTTCCTTCTTTGTCTGCAACAGCTTGTTCTGAAATGGATAGAAGAACAGCTAAAGTATTGCAGTTCTGAGAGCAAAATAGTTCAGTATTTCAGTAAGACTTAAACACATTCCCTAAAACACACAAAGATTATCCTCAACAAGTTGGAACACTTTACTCTTATCATTTTACAGATTTATGAATATACGATGAAAACACGAACACCATCAAGCTACCAGAATTTGCTTATCTGTTTTTCATCTTCTAAAGCCAGTAACGACTTCTATTACCAGTTTAATGTTTTTGTTTCATACAACTACCCAGAGCACCTCGGACTTAGGTATTAATTTTTCTCCTAATAGTTTGGTTCTATTTTATATTTATGGAATATCATATAGACTATTCTGAAGAACTATCACTGCCATGAAATCATCCCAAAAATTAAACTAAAATTTGGTGAATTCAAATTGTCATGCTCATTTCAAGAAAGACTGCATTAATTCTGGCTGCTTTCAAGGTTATGCAAAATAAATTCTCAAGTGTAAGTTATCGAAGACAGCTGGCACTGAGGCCCCCCAAAAAAGTTAAGTGCTTTTATTTCCTGAATTTGTTTTTTTTTTCTCTACAAATAGAATAACAACCCATTATGAAAAAAGTAATTCCAACTAAATTCTGAATACCTCTTAGAAAAGCCCAAAGCAACACTTTTTCCTCCAAAGCTGTCTTGATGAACAGCTTTTCAGTAGGAGAAAGTATGATATAATGCTGATTAGACACCAAAATACATTTTAAGAATTGTCCTTGATCCCCCAGTTGTCACTTACTGTAGAGAAATTCTACAGTTTTAAAAGAATATGGGGGTTTTAGTGCTTTTGTCCCTGCCACGGATCTAGACAATGAAACAATGAATGCCATTAACAGAAGCGATAGCAGTAGCAGAGTTTTAAGGCAAGATAATCACGAATTCCATGTTGAGCTACACTCCTTAAAAAGGCAGCTACCTCTCTTCAAATGCATTAATTTGAAATGTTTAGGATCCCCTTAAAATAAACACTGAAGAAAGTATGAGTAATTATAAATTCCAAAATTATTCCCCATGTATAGAGATTTTGTTAACAGAATTTAGCCAGTAAAAATACACATACACTTACCTCATCCCGAGCAATCAGTGTTATGAAAGCACCTTGCTTATAACATTCAATAGCAATACATTTTCCAATTCCACTGGAGCCTCCAGTTACCTAAAAGTTATTTGAAAATGGCAGCGTTAGTTCACTGTTCTCATCCCTTCTCTCATATGGTAAGAGTCCAATTAAATGTAATCTTAGTATATTTTTAGAATTTTCAATACCACTCAATGAGGTATAAGTACAGTAGATACACTAAAGTTAGTTTACCTACTGAGTATGAATGAAAAATAAGATTCAAATAGATCAATGAGCATTTGTTTATACCCCAAAACAAGTTTTACCTCCGTGGTTTTGTTTTTTTTTTTTTTTTTTTTTTTTTTTTTCCCCCCTTGTTTCTTACATCAGGCACACTTTGGCCCACTCCCACATCGGCTGTCCACATGCTTTTGAGTAAGTTTTGTATGCTATTTCTAAAAGCAGAAGCAGTTAAAAGTTTGAAATCACTATTAATGTCAGCCATAATAATACAATTACATACTGCCCCTCTATACCTGGTTAGAGTAGAAATTATTTATAAAATTAACAACTGTAGACTGTCTGCTGAAGATATTATCACGTACACATAAACAGAAAATACCTTCTTTCTCATTAAAAAAAAATTAATTAATTCAATGGTTGTCCCTCCCAGTCTGGATCCTGAATTCTCCATGCCATCCCACAATTCCAGTTTTGCGGTGGTGCCAGCACCTAAACTTCCATTACCTTCCTTTTCTTCTTTCTCTAAACAGTAACACTGAATAGTCTTATACATAAACAGGAAATTAATAGTTTGCCCATAGACAAATGCAGGGTGATGACTACAGCCCTGCACCACATGTTGCAGGAGGATACACTGCCAAATAATACTAACAGACAGGTTAAAGTCATCTTAGCACCTGTCTCACTAGCCTCAATAAACCTACTTATGAACTCCATGCAGAACAAAATGTAGATGAAAATCCTGACCTCTCTTTTTGACTAAAACAAAAGTGTCTGCCTGTCTGACACTGCTTTTAGATGACTTGTTCATTTAAGCCTAGCCTGCATGTGCCTTCAGTCCTTAAAGAAACACTTCCCTATATACCCAAATTATTTGAATTTTCTTTTAACAGCATATTAAGAGGCTACAACTAGTAAAATATTGTAACAAAATGCCTAGAAGCAGCTATTAAAAAAAAAATTCTGTTGATGAAATGAGTTCTGAAATACGGATTTCCTGATAATTTGAAAAAGAAGTTATTCAGATTGCTCTGGAAATCATTTTTTGTTCTTTATCAAAGCCTTTTGAGAAAGTAAGGTATAACCTCCATTTAAAGTATGGGAAAACAGAGGCATTGAGCTAATCAGTGGAAGAGTGAAGATCCCCAATCTATACCTACACACCCTATCAAAAGCCTTTTGTTGTCTCCTCATCTGCCAGTGCCTCAGTTTTGTTTTAGAGCTGCATTATCCTTAAAATTCTTTCTGCTCCTGGAGGGAGTAAAGCCAGAAGTATGTTCCTATTAGTCACTTAAACCCTTCTTTCATATGAGTATTTTATCACTAATCTTGAAAAATAGTTTTAAGTGAAATAATCCCAGCAAACAAAGATTTACAACACAGACCATGGTTCGACTGGTTAATCTACAGTCACAAATGGGCTGAGATTGGGTGTAACATTTACAAAGATTAATTTCAGCTCTTTAAGCTTCCTCTATTACTAGAGACAGCTGCTTCAAATTAGCTTCTAACTGACACTCTCTGCAAGATTAGCTTCACACTACACTAACATTTGAGGATGACTCCACAATGCATGTCCTGTACTAGAAATGTGAAACCTCGTCTGTAGAGTTCTGAACCAAAGATGTCCCCTTTCAAAATAAATGAAGTCCATAAGATCACGAGCATTAGTTAACAATTTGGGACTTCAGCAGAACCCCATAATAATGTAATGCTAATTTAATGAATTAATCATCGTACATGGAAGATGGCTCCCATTTTTGTTATAGCATGGAGAGATAACTGATCGCTGCCTGCACAAACTGTTGAGTATCACGAACAGGTCAACTGCACCAGTGCTTGAGGAATTCTTTGAAGGTGTAGGTATTGGCACCAAGCCTCTGGCTTATCAGACAATGCTGACACTGCAGAAAGACAAGGTCTGAACTCATGCAAGAAACAGAAAAAGGAAGGTTTTATTCATGGTCACACCCAAGAACACTGGATAGGGCCTGTATCAGATAGGTCAGTGACAAAAGGCAGTATGAATTAGCTGGGAACTTTAGCATGTAGACTTAGCCTAAGCAAATTTATGAAGTCTGTTAGGTAGGTAAGTTACTAACATAGACACTCAGAACTAAAGGAAGTGCCCACATCTACTTAATTAAACAAGACGTTATTATGGTTACTTACCCTTGTGCACAATAGTTCTACAGCGCTACTGCATTTCATAAGTTCAAGACATTTGAATTGCCACTGATCCCATTTTTAAATGTCACCGTAACCCAGCCTCAGAGGAGTTAGCAAAAATAAAAATCTGGTCATGGCAACTCAAAACACAGAATAATTTCTGGACAGGAAGGGACAATTAAATCCTAGTATTAATTTGGATGTTTAGAATGCAATACTACCAGCCCTTGGGCAGTGTTATTAAGCTGTTTCTGTGTTTGAGAAGAACAGGTACCAAATTAGCTATTCCAAAAAGGGTCTGGCTCCAGCTTCTCGAGCTATGATCCTTATAACAGAGTTCAGCTTCTAAGGATCATAGGGTTTATTTCCCACTTGATAAACGGAAATGTTGGGGCGAGGTACAGAGAATTGCTGTGTTTGACCTTCAAATTTGAGATACTGGAAATTCACTTCAATTGATGAGACAGTCCAACTCCAAATTAACATAGTTGTCATCAGGAACGATCAAAATCAAGACTTGATTGATACGGTATCTCCAGCAGAGCTTATGAACTTTCACTTAGCACTGGATACAAGCTGGCTTCATGCTTTTAGACCATGCTCTTAACAGAAGGTGTTTAGTTCCACTGACACAGAATATCCCTGTAATCTGCTCTAAGTGGTTAGTATGCCTGACTAGACTCAAAATGACCTCTTGTCCAACCACTTGGATGCATCTAAACGACAGATCATACCACTCCCAACACAAGAGCTACAATGCTAAGACACCAAGATTGGCTGTCATTAAAGCCGACCACAGTTATCAAACTGGGCACTGCTCAGACGTGGTGAAACTACTTCTAGACTAGAGGTGACCCTTATGCATGTGGATTTGGCATGATCACCCTGAACTATGTCCAGGAGATAGTTCCAGGCAGAGAATATCTTTACATTTCCTGCCATTGTTAGTCCACAAATTTAGATAAACCATATTCCTACCACTGAGATCCAGTGGTACCACTCAGGTTTTTTTGCAGAAATTTCAACTTGATTTTAGAAAGATTAATGATTAAACAAGGAGGGGAAGGTTAGAATTGGTATCTCAGCAAACACAGTTTCTAAACACCACTCACGATATTTACCGAAGGCTACTTTTGCCCTAACACCTTTTTTGGTTTTGTTGCATTCTGCTCAATCACACAAAGTACCTTTGTAGAGAAGTAGAAAGGGAACAGAGAGAACGCGTGTAGGGCAGGTGCCCCTGACAAAAGGCAGTTAAATGTGATGCAAGTGAGCATGGTGCACATGAAGCAGTGATGACTGCCTTACCCTGTTTTCATTTTCTTGACTACTATTACAACCAGCTACTAAAATAGTAGCTTATTCTCACAGAACAGGTGATGTGTGCTAGTATGTAGCCTGAAACCCAAGGAGAAAAAGACAATGGTAAAATAACAGATGTATAAAATAGCCTTCTGGCTTTCAAAGTATGGAGAAGAAATAACTTTTACATCCTTTATTTGAGAACGCTTTTCTAGTCATGCTAGAAACAAAGCAAGTAGTATTAAACATCTAAAAAAACATTTTATTTTAAGTAAGCTAAACCTGATGCTCCAGCCAATTTGATACCAGAGAAGTCCTTTTTATTTAATGGTACTCACTGGGGTCATCAAAATACATAGCAGGTAAGGCAGGGGGGGGACCACTTGTAATTTGGAGTTCCGTAGACCCTTATTCTGAATAGCAGTCCTTTTCTTTTCTAAGAAAAGGAGACTCCTACAATCATGATTCCTCCAGAAAGCATGTCTCGCCTAACACAGCAAACACTTCCATCATATAAGTGACTCTGGGAGAGGACTGACAGAAAACAAAAACAAGTTTTCGGCTTCAAATTTCTATACCAAAAGGCAGCCAGAGTCAGTTACTTAGCCGTAACTCAAACATCTGTTAACCATAACTGTTATGAGTGAAGAGAAATCCTTTTTATGAAGGAATAAGAGCTAAAAGAATGATGATTGAAGTTGAAAATTCAGTAACTGGTATCTAATAGCATCTGAAGTTGCTTGATAACCTTCCTTCAGAAATGTAACAGATATATTTTCATGATACTTTCAACATGCCCCCAGAAAGAAGAGTTTCTAGGTAAGACTAACTTTTTCTGCTTCAGAAAAAACAATTTATTCAAGTGTATCTTTAAAAATTATACTTACTATGTAATGGTAATCACTTACCCTCTTGACAGGGCTTAACCAGCTAAATACAGCATTTGTAGGTCTTTATTTCAAGACTGGGTTTAACCAAGGCCCGACAAAGATTACCAAACGTTAATCTACAGTCTTACCTGAATCGAGCCATAAACTGAAAAGAATTTACATATGCAGATCACTTAAACAAATTTTGATATTTTTCTGTGAGAAGACATCACAGAAGTCCTTAGGTAATGTTACGGTCCTTAAATATTTTCATGAAGTCTCTCAGTCATTTCAGTAGCAGAGAACACTTACTCCGAGTATACAGTATAAGAATTCACTTTAGACACACAACATGGAAAGCCTCCCTGAACAAAACTTCTGACTTACAGTACCATCATCCAATATTTTTCCTTATGCATTACACTAGAAAATTTGAAATCCAAATGTACAAGTGTCCAGCATTATTAACAGCATCTACAAATCTAAGAACTAGTGAACTCTGAAACAACTGCTCCATACTTCAAGAGCATAACTAAAGTCAAAATAAAACAAGTAGTTCTGTCAGTGGCAACACTAATAAAATTGTTTACCTGCAGATTTTGATGTGTATTATCAAGTTAAACACATCTACAGCCTCTTCCTCCATCAATATATTAATGTAGTTACTTCCCTAACTGGACTCCTAATTTTATAAGGCTTGCAGGAATACTATTTTTGAGACTTCCACTTCTATCAAATTGAAATTAAACTGCTAACATAATTAAGAGCAGTGGTTACAGGGAGAAGGTTTTTCTAACATGAATATTCTCATAATTTTCAATGTGAACTTTCTTAAATGAACCATCCTGATTAGAGGAACCAGCATGGCAGCTTTTAAAAAGTTTAATCACATAAAGAACACAAAAAACTTGGGACAATCACAATATATATAAAAAAAACAACAGCAAATTTTTGGAATAAAATCCATTAAACTTTTTATTGTTTGCTGTTCTATTTCTGCATAAAAGTCACAGAAAGTCTGCTTCATCTTTGCAGACTTCATCTTCAACACAACGTTGAAGGGTTCCTCCTTAGCAAGCATTAATTCCGTGGGAAGAGCTATAACCAGAGAACCTTAATACAAGCTCGAACACACCTCACACAGTATATGATGCTGTAAAGCCAGTTACAGCATCCAAATAACACCTATTGCATAAAGCAACTTGGGAACACTGTTGCAACTCGGACAGGTCTAAGTTATTCTGGGGACAGCTTCATCCTCCAGAGAAGACTTCTAAAAATAACACTAAAAAACAAAAACAAAAAAGCATCATACAGAGCTAAAAAAAATAATTAAAAATTAACTTAGAGTAGCTGTAAATTCATTTGCACCTAGAAGGTCTAACTTCTGCATTACCTCAAACTCTCACTGTAAGAAAGGGCATCTGCTACATACTCACCCCTTAAAAGCAAATTTAAGCAAACAGTAAGCTACAACTTCTCTGCATATTACATACCTTAAAGATTTAAAGCTAAATTAAAAGATCTAGGACCCTAATCCTTCCAATTGCTTAACTTATTTGCTCTCGCGCATCCAAATATACTACTTTGTGATCCACCTGGAAGTGCCTGGATATTGTTCCCCTTTCTCCCACACCCCAGCTACACACCCATACAACTTCCAGTGGTGTGCTACTCATGAACTGTTTCAACAGTATGTTCTTCTGAAGACTTCCTTCTAAAGACTTACTTATACCATCTTGACTAGAGTCAGTCAAAATATTGCTCATAGACATCGATATCTATGTACTTCAAGACAAAAAGGTGCGTGAGAGTCATCTGACTGCTTCCTCTGTATTAGCCTTCCCATTTCCTCGTGTCTGACTTGTTTTTTAGACCAAGGAAACCGTAGATTTTTGTCTTTCGTTTAGGAGCGCACACACCTTGGGAGACGCTACCAGAAAACAAAACTCAAGGTGACCGGTAACTTCGAGAGTACAAAAGGAATGTCTCAAAAAGTCAACATTAAGACTGAAGATGGTTTACATTGCTGGTGACTCAGAAGATCGCCTTAAGCCAACTGAGATAGAGAGCCGTTGTCAGAGTCATCTGTACAGGTCGTTTCCTTATCGCTCGGAGTTGCGGCTCCTATGTTTCGGTACCTTGGGGTGCTACCGCCAGCCGCCAGGATTCCCTGCAATCCCACCGCCACCCCTAACGCTGAACCTCCCCGGGGCGGCCCTCCACCACCAACCCCCGCCGGACACTCGCCTGCAGGGACCGCCCGCAGGCTCCACGGGGGCCGCCCATACCCCCGCCGCCGTTCCTCCGCTCACCCCCACCCCGGAGCGGGGCCGCCCCCGCAGGGGCCCCTAAGGCCGACATGCCTCCCCGGTGCCAGCCTCCCCACAGCGCTGGGCGCCCACCTCAGCAGCAGCGGCCTCCCGCCCACCCTTTCCCCCGACCCAACGGACAAAACGGCCGAGGGCGGCTCGCGCGGAAGCCCCCACCCCCCGCAAACCGCCGTGGAGGAGGAAGGCCCCGCCAACGGCCCGCTCCCTCAGCGCGGCGACCAGGACCCCCCTCCTCCTCCTTCTCCCGCTCCGCTCGCCCGGCGCACCCCGGAGCACCCCACTCACCACGACGTGAGCGCCGGGCAGCTTGAGAGGCTTGGGGCTGATGAGCGGCGACACCATGTAGAGGAGGAGGACGAAGGCCACGATGAAAGCGACGGCCAGGAGCAGCATGGCTCAGGCTGCGCCAGCGGAAGGATGGCGGCGAGCAGGTGCGGGGCGACGGGGACGAAGGCCCTCTGGCAGCGACGGCAGCAACTGCTGCAGCGGGGAAGGGGCCACCGTCCGCAAGCCAGCGCAGCGACAGCCGCCCGCCTGTGCCGCGGCACCGGGGCCAGCGAGGTGGTGGTGGTGGTGGAGGAGGAGGAGGAGGAGGAGGAGGAGGAGGGTCCAGCCGCCACTCCGCCATCTGATTGGCTGCCGAGGCGGGCGCGGGCCTGGGCCTTCGGATTGGCCGGCGAGGGGAGGGGAAGGCGCCCGCGGATTGGCCGAGGGGCGGGACGGCGTTCGGAGATTGGCGCCCGAGGGGGTTTTCAGGGTCACCGTCGGAGGCAATAAGGGGCCGGCGGGGTTGGGAAGGGGGCGCCGCTCGCGGGGGCTGGCACCGCGCGGGGCGCCCCCTAGGGGCGGGGCGGGAGCGCTGCGCCCTGTCGCCCCCGCGGGGTCTTGTGTTGGGGGGTGGGGACCTTGCCCCATCACGTGGGGCGGGCGCGCGCTCTTCGCGCCGAAAGGAGGGGGCGGGGCCGGGCCCGAGGCGCCCTGAGGGGAGGCAAGGCGAGGTAGAGGGGCCTTGAGGTGGGGGGAAGCCGGCACGGCCCCGGGGCGGGGGGTGAGGCTTTTCCGGAGGTGAGCGAAGAAGGGCTCCGGCTCTTGTGAAGGTACCGGCTTTTTGCGAGAGGCCTGCTTCGGCGGGCGGCCCCTTCCCCTGGGCTTGCCGCCACCCTCGGGCCGGTGTGCGCCGGCTCCCTGTGGAGAGATGCGTCTGCTCAGCGTTCGCTCCGAATGCCCCCTTCCTCAGGAAATAAACGACGGGTTTAGGGGAGGGGGGAATTAAAAAAAAATAAAAAAATCCATGTTGGTTAAGCCTGGTGATATTAAACGCTTATCTTGGCTTCCTCATGTGCTTACAAAAACGTCTTGAATACTAAGCGCCTGTTTGTACACAAAGTTTTTAATACGTTGCCTCAGGTTACCACTTGGCGTAAGTAAAACAGTGGAGATGTGTCAGCCCATTCCTTCGACACGCTCTCAGGAAGGAGCGAAAGCAGAGGGTACTCCCTTGTATGGGAAAACATCGTCCTGTGTGTCAGTGAGGTAGAAAACACAAACGTTTTATGAAAGATAATTAACTGACTTTATCACGGGCGGATTTTAAAGCCTATTTTACATCATCGCCTCCAGTAAAAACAGATGTGGATTCTGCGAGACTCGGTTTTCAGAGCAGCTGAGCTCTGCCAGTTTCTGCTGGCTGCAGGTGGAGCTAATGCTGCTTCCCATGTTCTGAAATCTAAATCTGAGGGTTTTTTTCAGCATGCTGTTCCCTGCTAGGTGAAACTACAGGTTTTTCATGTTATTAATGTGAAAAAAAGATAAAACATGGTTTTCAGCTTTAAGGCATAATACTCAAAGATTAAAACAAAGAAACAAAAAACCCTTCCAGAGCAGTGCAAATAAAATAACTCCATATATTTGACTTATATGTATGTTTCGTATAAATTCCTGCATTTGATTTTTTTTTTAATTTAAGGTTTAATTGTTTATAACTGAAAAACTACCTGAAATTACTTTTTCTCACTAGTTATTATGCAGTCATTAGCTTGTACAAAATAGTTAAAAAAAAAAACCTAAACAAGAAAACCCAGAAACCCCTAGGCAAGAGGGTGTGCAGAAGGGTGTGAAAATAATATTGGAGAGGAGATTAGAAGTAGTGAGTAGGCGGAAATTGGAACAGAGATGTGGGCAGGGATTATGCAGTTTTCAAGGTGAGAACAAAGAACCTGAATTTGATGCAGTAAAAGGATGAGAAACCAAGAATTAGTCTTGAAATGGGATTGACCTGGAATATGTCTTTGGTGGCATTTTGAGTTCAGTCCTGCAGAGGTGGAGGTATGAGGAAATGAGAGGAAGAAAAGGTGCGTAAGAAGATGCCTGGCTACTACAGTGACAACAATGGAAGTTGATTAGCAATCCATCTAAGAAAAGACAGAATGTTAATTACTTTGTTAGCAGAAGTCAAAATAAGATGTGGAGTGGAAAAAGCAGCAATCAAATTATGTTCATTTTGTCTTTTACGTATATGTTATCTTTCCAACAATATTAAACTAACACAAAAAAAGGAGATAAATCAGGTAATAACTATAGACTATTTATAGATTTCCACCACAGAAGATGGTGACACTTTCAAAGCTCAAATGTCAGCAGTATGGAGATAAAGCAAAACAGACAGAGATAAATCTGTCTTTCACAATACAATATCACTCAACATCAAGGTGAGGTTGAGGGCATGAGTGCAAGAAGTAATCTGCAGTAAATTTCTAGTAAAATAAAGATTAGGTAGGGGGCCTTTAAAAGTCTTGAACACACGGTACGGTCCTGGTCAGTCACAGTTATGATCACATCTTACCACATTTCGAAAGGCCACCTAGACTAACATGGAGTTCCATTATAGTAGATAGCAGATTTTATGGAGAAATCCATACTGCTTTTTTCTATTGGCTAAGAGGCCACCTTACAGCCTTGGGGTTTGCAATGCAACTCTGATAATGTCTGCTCTTGTTGTGTTCTCTAGATTGTAAAGTGTTGTGTATTTCTGTGTGAAAAATATATTCAAAGGTGAAAAGCTTATGAACTGCATATAGTTGACGAACGAATTCCTCAGCAGATTTTTTGGATTCTTTTAAAGTACGCCGGCGGAAACTAAAGTTAGCCTTCCCAGAGTTATCTGGTTTGTATTCATCTGGTATGACCTCATTCACAGAGGAAACACATTCCTGGCACAAGGAAATTGTTTACTATACAACTGTTTTCTCAATGACTGTTGAACTGGAAATTGAGCGCTAACTTAAACATCATTGCTCTCCCGTCCGAACTGCAGTTGTTCGTAAAGCAATACTTAATTAATCTGACCTTCATAAGTAACATCACAAAGTGTATAATTTTAAAGAGCAAGCTGACCACGTCTGTATATACCTTGAAAGATGTGAAGGAAAAAGAATGGATAAAACATGCTCATTGCTTTGCTAATTAATCTTTGGAAGAAGCTGCCATGCAACAGTGATGTGTTTAGAGAAGGCAAGGGAATACAATACAAGTAGATGAAAGCAGCCAAACTATAAGAGCTGTTGCAGCTGTGGTTTTCTGCTTCCTCAATTTTGTTAATTTAAATCTTTCAACAGACTTTTGCAATAACAATATTGTGGGTTGTGATATTCAGCATGAACTAAAGTGTGGCAACTAAAGAATCAAAGTAGTCATTTAAACATGGAAACGAATTTGTGAATTGGTAATATTACAGCACAAATGGCTGATATTACAACTGTTCTTATCATATCATCGCTGAATACTGGGTTGGAAGGGACCTCAAGGATCGTGTGGTCCAACCTTTCTTGGCAAAAGCGCAGTCTAGACAAGAAGGCCCAGCACCCTGTCCACCTGGATCTTAAAAGCGTCCAACGTTGGGGAATCTGCCACTTCCTTGGGGACATTGTTCCAGTGGCTGATTGTTCTCATTGTGAAAAATTCTCCTCTTGTGTCCAATCAGAATCTCCCCAGGAGTAACTTGTACCCATTACTCCTCCTTCTTTTCCACGCAACTTCTTGCAAAAAGGGAGTCTCCGTCTTCTCTGTAGCCACCCTTTAAACACTGGAACATGGTGATAATGTCTCCCCTAAGCCTTCTTTTCTCAAGGCTCAACAAACCCCATTCTCTCTCAGCCTTTCCTCATAGGGCAGGCTTCCCAGTCCTTGGGTCATCTCTGTGGCCCTTCTCTGGATCCGCTCCAGCCTGTCCACATCTTTTTTGCATAGCAGGGACCAAAACCGAACACAGTAATATTCCAGGTGATGTATACATATATAGCCCAGCCACCAGCCTCTTTTCCCAGGGCTTCTGCAGCTGTTTTGGGATGAACACACTGGAACAAAAATGCTGAAAGCACTATTTAAATCAGATTTTTGTCTTCACACTGTTCTTCAGGCTTATTTAACTGTTTAATGTGTTTTCCATAGTTGTTAAAAAAACCAAAAAGGTAAAACAATGTCCAAAATTAACTACTTATAAATTGTGAACCATTATTTTTTATAATGAATTTATTTTTTATTTTATGCTGAAGAAGTAACCCTACCGATATTTTGCATATTGAGCAACGTATCTATTGAAATAAAATCAATGACAACCCAGTAGTAAAAGGAAATCCCTACTGTCTAATTTAAAATATCAGAAATTCAACTTTGGACCAAGATGATCTTGAATTAGTTAGTATTTGTGTTTCTTTCTGTTTGGTACACATACTTAGACCAGACTTTAGACTGGAACAATTATTTGTTCATACTTGGACATAAGAGAATCCTTTAGTTTGTTACATATTCCTAGGGATGCTGTGGGTGGTGGGTTGGAGGAGAAGGCTGAGCGGCTTCCCTTTCCTTGGGGGGCATGGAAATCGCGCTGAAGCAAGTACTGCTGGGAGCAGGCAGGAACGGGCACAGGAGGTAACAGGCTGCGGATGTCCTCTGCACTGGGGAAGGCTCAGGGCTAAAAGTTTTAGGTGTCCATCAGAAATGAGCATAGGCTTTTCACGCAGGGATGTCCTCTTTGTCTCTTGACATAAAAGCACCCAATCTCAATTGTTCTTATCACCTCCAAAATTGTATTTAAGCAGTTCATGTTACAAGGGAGCACACGTGATGTTATCGATACCAACGGTTGTGTGATCAGATGAAGCCCAAGAGACACGAAGCATGTGTTTGCCTGGCCCAGAAGCCGTGACAGACTGTACAATCCCTCCCATCCACCTTGCTGCCGAGCCCACCGCACGGCACCCAGCCCCTGGGAACCGACTGCCGGGCCACCGTGATTGAACATGTGCAGGAAAATGCACTGCACAAGCAGAAGCAGCGCACTGGTGACTTAGAAAATGTAGTTCCACCAAAACTGCGTTCCTCTCAGATGCAGTAAATATGACTTTTTTCCCCTACTTATTCTACCTTGAATGCTGGGTAAGGGGATGTTTTGATTCATAATAGGAAGTGACTGTTTCTCTAAGGGCAGACATGTTGTAGTCTTTATTGCAGAAAACTGAGTCCTTGTATTTGGAAGGTCTTCATCCTAAAATTGGTCTGTAGAGCCATTCTTACAATAACAGTATTTCAAGATGTGACATGTCAGTCTTTTCTGCAGGTGTTTTGGCTTTCCATGCCTCCCCCTGCAACCTTCCACTTCTCAGCGCTGCAGTAGTGCCTTTCCTCCTTTGCTGGAGAACTTGGATGCCATAACTCTTTTCTCCGTCCTGGTGGCAGCTGCTCCCCTTTCCCCAGGCGTCCTAGGGAAGAGCTGAACTGCTGAATGCATGAAGCAAGGATCTGCCATCCAGAGGGAGTGAAGAAGTTGTGCTTCGACAGGGACCCTGTGCTTCAGGGGGATGGAAGAGGAGAAGACAGCGGTGCTGTGCTTAGTGTGGGGTGGCACTTACCTCCCCCTGGGAAACTGGGTAATGAGAGAAAGGGAAGAGTCTGGTAGACCCAAGAGACCCCACTGACTCCTGGTTTAACAAACCTGCAGTGAGTATCATAATCCTTTTTTTTCCCCCTGAGAACAGTAAGGTGAAGGTTACCATGGTTTCACCTGCCCTTGCTCCCTACCCATCTAGAAAATCCACAGCTGCTGTGGCTTGCAGTTACCATCGCTGAGCTGACGTTGTTACACTGTGACAGAGCAAGCCTTAATACAGAATTTCACCTGGGGAGGAATTAGCTCCTTGGTCACTATATGTTTTTAGGTTTTCAGATAGTAATTCTAGGTGGACAGCCAAGGGAGGAAGCCTTTCCTGGTTGTTTTCAGTTAAATCATTCAGGAATTACAATTGAAGCTATCACATTGCTTGAGCATTGTTTGTATCCTGCTTTGTCTTTCCTCAGAGGCGGTCTTTCACCTATTTCTATCGTTATTATCTTCCTGGATGTGTATTTTCATGAACGCTTTATTTTTTTTGCCAGATAGGGAACATTTTTGTGATTATACTTCCAGCAACTTCTGGCCACTTTCTTTCACGTTACCTGATTTCTGCTCAGCAAATCTTCTCCCACCTGTTGTTGTTTTTCCAGAATAGATGCAATTTTGTGCTTTATATCGTGCCTTTGGAAACACGTACCTCTAGGTAATCTTTGAAGATTGACAGGTCCTAAACTTCTGTGAGTTTGCTCAGCTTTGGGATTAAGGCACCAGTTACACCACCCTAAGTCATTCAGTCAAGCCATGTCTATTATGCACGTATTCACATGACTCAATCCTATTACAAAAGGTTGAGTTAAGGATTTGCAGTCCCTGGTTTCTCACAAGCTTACCTTTTGTAGGCAATCTTCTTCAGTAGTTTCTGTGCTTGTAAAGCTGCTGAGTTGCTCTCCAGATCTTCTTCGTGCCTCTCGGTGACGTTTCACACTTCTAGAGCCGCTTGCCCTGCCCCACCTCGCTGGTGGGAGATCTTTGTACTCTCCCATTGCTCTCTACTTTGTAGCTTAAAAATACTGGAAGAACTGAAATTACCTCCTCCAAGTTCATGCCAGGTTCTCTTTCAAAGCAATTCAGAGAACTTTGTTTGCTCAATCTTTTAACACGAAATAAGTCTGTTTCCAGTTCCAGGTAACACACTGGATTTACGCAGCACTGGCAAGAGGCTGGTGTTTGTGTCTTGGGTGCAATTACACAACATCTGCCCTTGTTATCAGGCCCTGATAAATTATCTTTGGCATGCACTGCAGAGAAGCTGCTGTTCTGCAATGGAAATTTAGAAGATCTCTTGTAGGTAGCTCAATTCTCCTGAAACGAGTACAAAATAGCTTGCTGAAAACAAGGAAACTTCCACTTTCATCCATTTCTCCCCCTTGCGTTGCTATCAAACACTTGGGAGTTGCTTGCGCTCCTCCAAGCCTGTCTCCATCCTCTAATGGTGCCACCCATTGCTGCCAGCCAGGGAGAGGAGAGGACAGCACCTACAGATGGGCCCCGTCGCTTTGAAGGAACAAAGGGAAATCAGAGGCACTCTGTCAGCTTTTGCTTTGCTGCGTATTAAGCTCGCTTTGGTATAAACGCTGGAGAAATAGGAACATAAAGAGCTTTGAAATAGGATTTAAAAAGGAACTGGTGCCTTATCTTCCATTTGAGAGAAAAAAATGGTGTGAAGGACAGAGGGTAAGTCAGACAAAAAAAGAAAGAAAGCAAAATTAGAGAGAACAGCAAAAAAAGAGAATACTACTCAAAAGCAACAGGAAAGAGGCAGGCATAGATTGCCAATTAACATTTCACATCAAAGGAAAATTCTGATCAAAACCTTTTCCTTCTTCTAAGAAGCATCGTGTGTTTCCAGTATCTACTGCAGTGAAGCGAGCATGCTTTACACAAAAGGCGGCCCAAGAGAATAAGGCCAATAGCCACAAAGCTTGTGGAAACCGTTTTACACAGCTTAGGACTAGAACAGGACAAAACCCCACAGGAGCCCGCAGCATCGGCATCACTGCCCTGGTTCACCAGTTGATTTCCACCCTGTGCCAGCTGCAGGAGATCTGAGGCACAGACCAGTGTCTCTCACCCACGCACATCTCTAGATGCATTTATACCCTGTAGAATCATAGAATAGTTTGGGTTGGAAGGGACCTTTAAAGGTCATCTAGTCCAACCCCCCTGCAACGAGCAGGGACATCTTCCACTAGATCAGGTTGCTCAGAGCACCATCCAACCTGACCTTGAATGTTTCCAGGGATGGAGCGTCCACCACCTCTCTGGGCAACATGTTCCAGTGTTTCACCACTGTCATCATGAAAAATTTCTTCCTTATGTCTACTCTAAATCTTCCCTCTTTTAGTTTAAAGCCATTACCCCTTGTCCTATCACAACAGGCCCTATTGAAAAGTCTGTCCACATCTTTCTTATAAGCCCCCTTTAAGTACTGAAAGGCCACAATAAGGTCTTCCCAGAGCCTTCTCTTCTCCAGGCTGAACAACCCCAGCTCCCTCAGCCTGTCCTCATAGGAGAGGTGCTCCATTCCTCTGATCATCTTTGTCTCCCTCGTCTGGACCCACTCCAACAGGTCCATGTCTTCCCTCTACTGAGGACTCCAGAGCTGGACGCAGTATTCCAGGTGGGGTCTCACCAGAGTGGAGTAGAGGGGTAGAATCACCTCCCTCGACCTGCTGGCCACTTTGCTTTTAATACAGCCCAGGATGCGGTTGGCTTTCTGGACTGTAAGCACACATTGCCAGCTCAAGTCCAGCTTTTCATCCACCAGTACCCCCAATCCTTCTCTGCAGAACTGCTCTCAATCCCTTCATCCCCAGCCTGTATTGATACCAGGGGCTGCCCTGACTGAAGTGCAGGACCTTGCACTTGGCCTGTTTGAACCTCATAAGGTTTGCATGGGCCCACTTCTTGAGCTTGTACAGGTCCCTCTGGATGGCATCCTGTCCTGTAGAGCCTCAAACTGCCCAGGAAGAACAGCACTATCCCCCAAATCCCCACAAATGCTCCAGCACATTCATTCCCTGATGACCTGAGCCCATCTAAACCTGAAACGAGCAAGCACCTCGCGGGGCTACAAGTGCTAGATGAAAGTTATGTTGCAGGAACTACCTGCTGTGCCTTTGGTGGGTCATCACACAGGTACGTACACCTTCTTGAGGTGTTTGTAACCAGTGTTCGTGTATATGGCTTATGCCTGTGTCTCACAGCCCTCTGTGCGTTTAGGCAGTGATGGTAACTATACGGGCAACCCTTCTCTGTCCTGAGGCTGGTGAGGGGACAGTGAAGAAGAAGGGCAGAGGGAAGACTTTAGGCTCTGTAAGGAAGACCTGTGGCTCCTGCGGAAACTATTGCTGTGCTGCAGCTACACAAGGTTTGCTGTCAGGCAGGGAAACCGCTTGCTTGCTTTCATACTGGCAGTGGACACGTGCATCAAAAAAGAAAACATTTTTAAATTATAGAGACAGAAGAAGGCTGGACATGAACACACAAGTCCATATCAAAACAAGAGCAGGTGTAAAGATTAAAAAAACCAAAACAAACAGTAATTGCTTTGCTGTTTGGTTGTGTACAGAACAATTCATGGCTGTGATTAATTCATTAAAATGTCATTAAAACTCCAAGTGAGCTCAGGCTTAGCCAGGTAAGAGCATGAGCATTTCAACTGGCATTTTAAATGGCACATTTGAAAACAGTAGTCAGTTACCTTTCCAGATTTTCTAAAATATTACCAAAAAAAAAAAAAAAAGAAAAGGCCTTGACAGGTCAGAGCATCCTGGCTACCACCCATGCTCCAGCCTTCAAGGAGGGGAGGAAGGAGAAATGATCATTTGAATTCGCATAGTTTTAATTTTCATTTTTTCCTAGCTGTCTATTGGGCAAACGATTCACTTGACTCCACCAGAGCCCAAGTCACAGGGATAAGTAACAGTCCTCATTTCCCACTATATTTCCTGTCTGAGATGGTGATATTTATAGCAACTTTCTCAGTTCCTCGCCTAGGTGACTCGTTACTGCTGAGACACTGACAGAGCAGCAGCAGAAGGCAACTACTCCAGCCGAGATTTTTGTAACAAATTACCTGTGGACAGTCATCGGCCGACAACAGAGTGAGTCAGAGGAAATTATTGTTTATAGTTTACAGGACGCCATGTGACACTGAGCATGTTTGAAAGCAAAGTCCCTGCCTTGAATAGCTGAGATTTAAATTAGCTGAGGCAGCAGAGGAGGAGGGAGGGCAAGCAAAAGCAGGTCTTGCCAATTCATGGCACAGTGCCTGGTAATAGGTCACCAAGCAGGAAAGGAAACCCTGGCTCCATCATCAACATCAGGCCCGCGCTCAGGTGTCAGTGACTTATTTCCTGGAGATGTCTCAAAACGTGACCAAAGTCTTTGTAGAAGAGAACTTATCTCCTGCTATGATGCAGACAGGACACCGTATTTTGTTTTCGTGACTAATGGTTGAGAAGTCCAAATAAGCAAGCCCAAAAATGTCAAGTATTTCAGCAAAAGACTCGCAGATTGTACACGTGGCAGGTACCACGCACAGATGGTACAGACAGATGGACTCTGGCATCCCCAAACACTGAGTTGAGGTGATGAAGGGAAGAAGTATCCTTGGAGCCTTCATTCATCAAGTTGGAGCCTCTCAGGTAGGAGAAAGGATGTGAAAGCGAGTAAACAAAAAATGGCACAAAACAGTGACCTAGTCCAAAAAGCTGCCATCAGAAGGGCGTGTGTGCGCGTGTGTGTATGTAGGGGTAGGGAGGGAGAGGAAGAATTGTAATTAGGTCAGAGGGACCAAAAGACAAATAACAGGACAAGCTTATCTGATACCTGGGCTGTCAGTACACAAATGCCAAAACACAGGGTGATGAACAATTAAGAGTTTTTACCCAGCTAATTATGACGACAGAGGATTTGTGGAATAAAATCACTAATTAAAATATTGTTAATAAAAAACTAAGGAAAAAATTGAAGGGGGAAGCACTGGAGCTATGCCACAACAGCTACAACAAAAGCTCCCTCCTGCTCGAGAATAAAAGGAACAATGCTTTGATAAGAATTAAGTATCTGTTGGAAAAGCAGCACAGTAGGAAACAAACAGTCCTCCAGGTTCTTGCAATGGTTTACGTAAGTTATGGGAACGGCTTTAAATCAACCATGATTACTAGGATGAATCTGGTTAAGACCAAAAACACGTATGGAAGCCAATCATGAAACAAGCTTGTCATTCTGGAGGAAGGAAAGAGTAAACAGCAAAATGAAGATGTACCTGCATATTTCAACAAATTCAGAACTATTAGAAAGCTTCCTGTCAAGATAATCCTCAGAAATAACATGAAAAAAAAATCCAAATATATTCTTATTAGGAAGAAGGCTAAATAAACACAAAAAGTAGATCAAAATGCCTGACCAGAGAACATTCTTTGCTTCAGCTGACAAAACGAGCAAACTATGATCAGACACCCCTGACAGACAGGAGCATGAACAAAAGCCGATTCCAGAGTCTCTGCCTCAGCTACATGTGTTCTGCTCCACTAATTAAAACAAAAGCATGTTGGAAGACCAGCAGATAATTTGAAAAACAAAACCAATCAAACAAAAACCTTAAAGGAGATTTGTACGTTTTTCTTGTGCTGAGAATGACATAACAAAGCCAACAGGTAAACTGGGGAAGAAACAAGACTCTGGAATTTGAGGTCAGTCAGGCAACATGGGAAAAAAAAAATATAACAAGGTAATTTACTGAGCTTTTCTAACCCTATGAGTATATGCATTGAGATGTATACCACAAGTGACAGGAAATCCAAAGTTTAATGTCAACGTGAAGAAACCATCTGTGAAGAACACAACAAGCACATATACAACTGATTTAATTGAAAAGCTATTTTACCCACAGGAAGGAAAATGACATTTTTTCATATTGCAGTCAGAGTAAGCAGTAACACCAGCAGTTAGGAAAAAAAACAACTGTAAACTAGCTAGCCAAAGATGAGTCATACATCAGACCTTATAAAAAATGTACAACTAATTTATCCAGTATTTACAGAAGTTTTGATTATATAAAGCAAATATAACCTTTCATAAATTCTTTAGCTTTTTTTTCAGATTAACACTGCAAACTAAAAAGTGTTTTTGTGGCTTCCCCAACTCCACCCCCCTTTGGCTATCATCCATTTTGGGATAACTTAGCTAGGAAGCTCTGTGATATATATTAATCTATTCCCATTTTACAAAGACAGCAAACCAAAAAGTTGTCCTTGTAGCTGCAATTCTAAGCAGCCATGTTTATTTGAAATATATTTCTAAATACAACTTTAAACATCAAACATTAATGCTTCTGTAACAAATGTGATCCCACAACTGAGCAAGCAGCAAGATGTAAATTTAAAAACATACAGTATACTTTTCTTCTACATTAAAGATAAGAGATTACACAGTTAAGCTTATGGACAAATCATCCTACCACAAAGAGAAAAAAAAAGTTCCTGAGAATTTTAAGATTGCAGTGAGGACTCTCATTTTAAAAGAGAGACAAGTACTTCGGATAGTAGCTTCAAACCTCTGAGTGAGAGCCCTGCCAGTACGTGGCTCACTTCTGAAGTGTTCACAAGAGGCAACTGCAAAAAAAACAATCCTGTTGCAATGAGGATTAAGTTTACTAACCATAGCTGCCTGCACCTACGCTGGAATTCCTGCCTGGCCCCACAAAGGTCCACAAAAAGATTTGTAATCCACTGATTCACATTTACACGTTCCAACAAAAGACAAAAGTAAAAACTATGTGTAACTGAATGATTTTGGAAAGACTGTTTCATCATGTTAGTAAACAAAAGCTCAGCACCTTGCAGATCAAAGATATTTTAACTACGTATTTTGTTTAACTGTTAAACACAAACCAAAGTCTAAAAATAAAAATAAAAATCAAGCAGTAAATACTTGAATATAACATTGAAGAAATACTCAAAAGAACATAGCTGATGTTGTACTATAACATTTTACTTCATTTAAGTACAGCAAATTTCACCCGTCCTACGATTTATAAAGTACACAAAATATGTACATAAAGGAAAACAAAACCCCATCAGAAGATGATCATACATGTGTATATGTACATATAACATACACACACAAAATGTGCAAATTTCTTTTAATGCAGGTTAAACAAAGCATATGCAGGATAGAGTTGTACAATGCTAATGGAACACGGAGTATTCTAGGTATCCTAATGATGTTTCGTATCTACAGCCAGTGCAAACTTACAAGGCACAAACTCAATGCTGACACTGTAGTGTTCTAAGTTACATTCAGGCACATCTCAGTTTGTAGCTCTTCAGAAAAAGGCCAATGGAAGTGCTACCTCTGTACTAAAGTGCCAGCCTTCTCTCAAAGTTTAAGCACTAAATTGATGTGACCTATATGCAATAGTTATCAGTAGGGTTCTGAGTTAATTTATCACTGGAAAATTTGTGGCTAAGACATCTGTTACACGTGTGAAAGTATGCTATTTCCCAAAATACCTCCCACACATTCTCCA
Source organism: Chroicocephalus ridibundus (assembly GCF_963924245.1). Lineage (NCBI taxonomy): Eukaryota > Metazoa > Chordata > Aves > Charadriiformes > Laridae > Chroicocephalus > Chroicocephalus ridibundus. The sequence continues at coordinate 79,583,752 of NC_086285.1, read as the reverse complement.
AAGACTACCTATACGTTGCCAGCCTGAGATGTGGAATCTTACAGGGTATTACTAATGCTTTTTTCTAATTTTAGTCGACCTCCTGCAGAAAGTAAATCCAGATTTAAGAAATAAACCAACAAAAACAAAACACCAAAACAAACCAAGAACAGCCAGCAAAGTGCCTTCCAAGATACTTGCATTCAACAAACTTTTGCTAAATTGCATAGTGGCAGTGTGTATCAGCTAGTAAAGAGTTAGAAAGAAAAGCTTGCTGTTTAAGGCAAAATTTTAACACAGCAAAGCACAAAAAGCCAAATACCAGTTCCATCAGTATTTAAACAAAGTACTGGCCCATGTAGTCTTATCCTCACAGTGTTTTATTTCTTACTTTAATAGCGAACCCACACTTGCAGTATGCTTGATTAGCAAGTTTTGTTGCATTTTTCTAAATAAAACCAGAGCAATTAATATGTAGGCTGACTGACTGATACTGAAAACACCCGAAAAATATGTTCTCTTCCACCCCTCAAAAAGGGGTTTTTGAGCCTACTGGGAGTTTAAAACTCACTTGTACCCAGGTCTAATGTAATACCTAAAATTGAACTAATAATTTAAGGTTTTCTAGTATTTAATAGACGTTACCGCATCACTTGGCTGTCTCACCCTAAAATTGTATTTTCATATTATTTTTCAATAGAAGATATTTAATAGATATCTGAGGAAAACAATACAATACAAAACCTTAAGGGTCTTTGTGAAGGTATCTTCTATTCCTTCTGCAAAGAAATGAGTGATTTTATTGGCATTTATTTGAAGTGCCATCAGTAAAGACACAAGAACACTTAAGAAAGCAAAAAAAGTTCTAATGCTCCACATGTATCTTTGGTTTAGCCTTCCTGACCAAAGTCTTCTGTAAACTTCTTTAATTTCTCCAGGTCCTGTTCATTAACTGTTGGTTTTGTGCTAGCTAGCGACCTGAGCATATCGTCCTGTCAGAAAATACAAAAACAAGCATTTTCAGAAACAAGTATAGTACCGCTGCTAACAATCCTGTTGCCAAGACAAATATTCATTAAAAAGCTCATTAAAACAAGATGACCATAGGAGCTCCTATTTACATAAAACTTGAAGTAAGACTAAACTACGTATGCACAGAGGCAGCATTTTAACCCGGTGAACACAGACAACTCTGAGTTTTCTAATAACGAAACCACAACCTCAGGTTTAGGTTTAAGCCACTCATCCATTCAAGTTTTATTCATCTCTTTTCACTGAAAATAACTGAACTTTTTTTTTTTTTGTCAGTTACTATTTTCAACCCATCTCTAACTACAGCAGTTTAAAGTGGAAAATAATCTGATGTTCCCATGTACTCTTCATAGTCCAACAGTACAGAACAGTAGTTTCTGATTCATCTCTACCAAAGTTTTACTGTTCATGACCAGTAATTTCTGTCTCTTCGATTCAGTCAATTTCCTAGTTAAATATTTAGATACTAGAAAATGGAGTTCAGAAAAATCACTGGTCTGTGAAGTTGAAAGTAGTAGTTAAAACACCCTATGAATAAAAAAGGGTCTAGAAAACGAATCAAGTCCTTGCCAAAAGCAACTTAAAAAAGCAGATGCCTAACACCTCATATTACTAGAAAATTATGGGTAAAAGCAAAGGTTAATATCATGACTTTCTAGACTTGGGATTTGTCTCATCAGACTAGAGATACCCCGCTTAGAAAGAATTACAGCCTGATCTTTTTAAGGACAAGAACTGATTTTGGACACCGAAACAACTGCCTATGCAACTATAGTGCATCAGAGCCCAGGAACCATTAGGAGTACACACGGAATTGTTATGTTTAATTCCATGAAAGACTGAAAGAATCCAGAAGTTTTAGGACAGGCCTGCACCTGCATACATCCTTTTGTGCTTCCTCAGTATGCAAAATACATGCACAGAAAATTCTTTTCTGAAATATAGTGATGGTTATATTTATAAAGCAGTCCCTACTGTTTCAGAGGCTTGTGATCCCCATGAAATACACCGATTTCTTTCATTCATTACAGGACTGTTTGCACACAAGAAATGATAACAAATCTGTGCTGCTGTCAAGTCTTTCCCTCAAATGTTGTACTTAAATTCAGAATCTTCTTTTGTTGCTCTTGCGGAAAAATACAGAATAAGTGTCCAGCAATTATTTTTTTTAAGCAGTGAACTAAAATTCAAATTTGTCTTAAAATGACGTATTTTATTCCCTGGACTAAAGCAAGTTTTTTTAACATGCACAAAAAAAGACTGATGAAAGAGCTGTATCACCCATGATGAAATTTAACCAAAACTACCATTACACCCACAATCTTTTTACGTTCTAGTGTTTATGCTTGTTTTTCTCTCATGGGAAATATTTACCTACAGCACATCAATTCCCAATTGACACTGAATATAATTTTCCATTTCCTAGTATCAATATTAATCAATAGTGATGGGAAGGAAGCATATCATAGGGAGGGATCCCAAGGGTTTTAAATGAATAAAAGACGAGTGAAAGAACAGTGGCAGAGCCAGGTGCTGTCTACGGATGAAAGACAGCAGCTGCATGCTTATCAGGGATAGAGCTGGCTTTTTCACAAGCATGTCGTACTGTAGTGCTGTATGTTGCGAATTTAAATGCTATCTGGTACGTCCAGCACTTCTGAAAACAACTTATGCCATCGCCTTGCACAACCATTTGAAAAAGAGTCTTTACCGTAGGCTTTTCAGAGTTCTGCAAAGCAAGAAAGAAACTCTACAAAAGGATACCTACCATGGAAACTTTAGGCTCCAGTAATTTATCACCTGGAACCTCCATCCATGTCATTTCTATGGCTTCAGGATCACCTGGAGAGCAAGGGGTGAACAAATCTACCATCGTATTTGGATTAGACACTGATGGTCCTTTTACCTAAAAATAAGAAATATGCAGTTTATAGGAGTTATAATTTTAAAGACAAAACCCAGAACCTGCACAGCATCTTTAGAGCAAAAACATTCCTTGATTTTATGCATTGGGAAAACATGTCCTGTGAAAGAGAAGTTGTATAAATGTACTGGCATCCCTCACTTTGAAAACATGCACCTGTAGCCGGATACTTAAATTCACATCAGGTCAATGTGACTTGACCTGTCAATGTGACTACGAAGCACTTAGGAGGTGCTTCCTCCTAAGGCTGAGGATTTCTGTGGAAAACTAACATGCCAGGAAATCTAGTTGGAGAAGACGACCCTTCCTAGTCCCTCATCAGTTTGTGAGTTCATTCATCACTGGTTAACAGCTTACTAAAAAGTTCTCAGTAATTATCCTTGAGTGCCCCTCAAGTCAGGAAGCCCGAGATGGCTTTTCAACCTTTGACATAGTGAACTACAAAGTTCTGAGCTCCTTTTCAGACACCACCTCAGCAGCACTCGATAGAGAACGGGGCCATCTAGTGGCAGAACAGAAACTGTCCTTTTTTTTTCCCCAGCCACATGGACAGACCCAAAACAAAGCTGCACCAGGTATCTGTTCCCTTTCTGCAACACGTTATCTGGGACCCACAGTTTTATTTTCCTTCATTGCTACGTGAAGCGTCACACATCCACAGGAACTCAAAACATATGCAAAGACTGAAAGACAACACACTGGCTGTTTTTAACAGCAGAGAACTGGATTTGCTATTTCAAATTGCATTTAAAGCACGATGCTGGAGAGCACAGATTGTAATATTCAAAATGCACTCTGACAAACCTGTATTATCACACAGAGCAAGGAATGGTTTGCAATGAACTAGTAATAATTGAGGAAAGCCCTGTTTAACTGGGGCAAGTCATCTGTTGTGATGCACGCAATTAACAAAACTAAAACTTTGTTTATAAAAATAGGAAATTACATCCAGTTAAAGTACTAACAACATAAGTGGAATCAAATTGGTTTATGTCAGAGCCCTCAAATACTGTCGTTGTGGGTTTTTTTCCTTCCTTTTTTTAGGGGAAAAGGAGGTAAGAATTCCTTATGGGTTGCTCCGCAAACTCTGACAACCAAGGATATTTCACTGCTCCACGGTAGTCTGAGACATGCCTCAGATTCTTCCAAATTTGAACAAAAGGCTAAAAGGTACAGCCCTTTAGCCAGAAATGTCATTGTCACTTAAAGTCAACAATGGATAAATACTTCAGGCATCACTGCTTAAGGGAAGGAAGCATCTAGAAAATCCTTGATATATCAAAACAGCTGCTTATTTTTAAAGACAGTTTACATCAGTGTTACTAATGAGTTGCCCTCAGAAGAAATTTATCATATCAGTGCTTCAAAATCCTTGTTTTGTTTTTAAACTGGGAAAAGCTCCTCAAAAACCCTTTAAAATGTTGTTTGGTTTTTCCCCCTGCCATGACCAAGGTTTCCTCAGTGCAGACTCTGGAAACTTACATAATCCTCTCATATTCTGGACCACGTTGGATTTAAGTGTTCCTCTCTCTTTGAATCTTAAGCTGAATGTGTTCCTTGGAATAAACTACATGGAAAAGAAGAGCCTGTCTTCGATTCAAAATAAACTGTGGCTGTTCAGTTTCGGGCCCTTAATCCTTCTATGTCAGGCTGAGTTACTAGTAAAAAAATTGTAATTCTAACTGAGATGACAAAGAAACTGCGGCCAGCACAAGTTACATGGTACGTATCTCTTGGCAGTTTAGGATCTAACATTTTTCCTACCTTATCTAATCCCACACCACCTCTTTTAAGGAGCAACAAATGAAAGCTTCCCTTTACAGCAGCAAAAACTCTGCAGAATATCTTGACCCACCTTCACTCAAGATCCACAAATTCAAAGTTTGCAGTAAAAATGTAAGCAAAAAATACTTTTAGTCTGGGTCTACTCTAAAAAAATAACACAAAAAATGTAATTTTATTTAACCAATACACATGTTATATGTATTTGGAACTCTGTTTATAACTATTGATAACATTATCATACTTTTTTTTTCTCCATTGAAGAGCTTAATAACTTACAGAGAACAATTAATTTGATTGAACAAGACTCATATATGCAAATTCTCTGGGGGAAAAAATTTAATGATTTAAATGATTAAATCCAGATTTAATGGATTTAGATTGGTGCTAAAGAAGTCTAGTTGGTTCTTTGTCAGATAAAGTTTCTGAGATCCAAACGTTCAGAAGAAGTTTTTCTTAAATCAGTACATGGTATGTAGAGGTAACCGCAAGATAAGCCAAACAATATAATTTAAATAGTCTCTTTCGAGTGCACCTAAATAAGTGTAAAACTAGTTTTCACATTACAGCAACATCCACAGGATGCTACATGCTGCCCAAACAATGAAGCACAGAGCTTGCTCAGTTATCTTGCATCTTTACTACTTTCGCAAGTAACATTGATTCAGTGTTTTTACCAGAACAAGAACCTTAATTTTTCAGTTCAAAAAATATGCCAAATAAGCAGAATGTGCACAATTATAATCCATCTGTTCCCATGTGGATGAGGGGGACACATTTATTTAAACATGCTAGAAAAAACGTGAAGAACCACATAACTTGATACAGAAAAAGAGCACCTCTGTAACATTCCCATTTAAGTCAAACTTCAAACTGAAAGCTTTTAACACTACCTAGAGACATGAAGAGTCATCAGAGTTTGGATTATACAGCATGAATACCCAGAAACCAGCTCCACCAGACTGATGGTAAGACTGCGGGAAGAGGAAAAAAAAGAAAAAAAAAAAAAAGAGGAGGAATACTCAGGTTCTCCCCTGGTTGATAAAAAGGACATTCATAAGCATCCAGTATTACCCAAAACCAAATTCAGTTTACTTGCAAGGAATTTTCAAATTAAGATAGTTCTCAGAGATTAAATAACTTTAAAATTTTTTGATTCCTACTTACTTTTTTAAAGTGAGTAGCTGATTGCACTTTTCTAACAGGCTGCATCAGTGCATCACGTACAATGATGCTTATATCTGCACCAGAATAGCCATCCGTTTTCTTTCCAAGCTCTCGATAATCTGATTCCTTTAGGAGATTTGGAATGGAGTCAAGGTGAAGTCTGAACATTGTAGCCCTGGCATGGTCTTCAGGTAAAGGAATATAAATACGCTTCTCAAATCTGGTTTAAAAAAGAAAAAACAAAGTGTTCCACAGATGCTAGCTCATGCAGGTGCACAGTAGAAAGAAGCTTATGCAAATAAATATATAGTTTGTTCCTAACAATATTAGAAAGAAGCAGTTTCAGTATTATAAACCTTTGAAAAAAAAAATCTAAGGCAAATATTCAACAACCTGTTCTCATAAATAATACTATAGCTAGCATAACATCCAGAATATAATAACTACTTTTTTCATGACAAAGATCTTTCCTCCAGACTGAAGTTTTTCCAGATTCTCTCCAGCAGAGTTCGTGTTTTCAAAGAAAAAATTGAGGGGAAAAACTCTTGAAGTGCTGAAGTATATTTCAACAATTTCCACACCCAAAGAAAGAACTGTTTGATAACAAGCTGACACAACCACTTTCTACGGTTTCCAACTAAATTAAAGAAAATTGCATAGTTAGAAGCAAATGTGAAGTCATATTCTCAATACAGTTGTCAGTAGAAAATGCTGATAACTGCAGTTCTTCCTTTGAAGCAGCATCTGTTCTCACAGTGGGGATTACTTTCCACCAACAAAATAAGAGCGACTCCAAATTCTGTAGAACACAATTATTTTGATATACATGACAAAGTGTGCCAAATCCATGAAAAATGAATTTGATTACTGCCATTGTTGTACAAGTTCCTTTAAGTCTTTTGGAAAAGAGTTAGACAGCTCCTCTCACACTGCAGAGAATGAGAGAATGGTTTGGGGCTGGGAGGGACCTTTAAAGATCATCTAGTCCAACCCCCCTGCCATGGGCAGGGACACCTCCCACTAGACCAGGCTGCTCAAAGCCCCATCCAGCCTGGCCTTGAACACTTCCAGGGATGGGGTATCCACAACTTCTCTGGGCAACCTCTTCCAGTGTCTCACCACCCTCATTATAGAAAATTTCTTCCTTACGTCCAATTTAAATCTACCCTCTTTTGCCCCTTGTCCTGTCACTACAGACCTTGGTTAAAAAAACCCAAACATTTCTCCGTCTTTCTTGTCTCACACGAAACTATAGTCATACAGGTTGGAAGTGACCTCTGGAGGTCACCTAGTCCAACCCCCAATCAAGGTACGGCCAGCTTGAATGAAGTATATAAACAAAAGTCAGTGACAGTCACAAAAAAGATCCAGCTAATCAGATACAGGTACGGAAGCCCTTTAGCTACAAAACAGCAGTTAAAGCATGCACTGAAAGATCACAAATTACGGCTGACCAGTAGAAAAACACAGTGTTTCTGTGTAACATAAGGCTACGTTTCCAGGAAATAACTCAAGCTATTCAACAGTTTGTTAACAGCTGAAAAGGAAAGCTCTATCTGCTCTTGCCCTTCTGAGGTGCATATTTTGTAACTTGTCCCCCAAGCCCAGCAGAAAACCAACCAACAAGGAAACAGAATAGTCTTCTCCATGCTCAAGCTCAACCAGCTAACAAAGAGATCAAATACACTACAATATAAGAGGGAACAACCTACCTCTTTAAAGGGACAAGGGGCTATTAGTTTGGCTCAGTCCATCTCATGGAATTGAGTTGTAGAACATTAGCCATGTCTGCAAAGGTGAGCTGGATTACCACCTCAAGTAGTCTCAGACTGAACCCTCACAACAGTTGCAAATTTCATACTATAAAAAAAAAAAATGCCATCATACCTTCTCCTGATAGCAGAATCCAAAACCCAGGGTATGTTTGTTGCTCCTAAGACCAAGATTCCTTCATTGTCAACACCAACCCCTATATCAAGGCAGAAATCATTTCACCATTTAGATGATAAACAGAGACTGTTTTAAAGCGTTGTCAAAATTTAACAGGGTGGAACTGTAGATCTTTTTAGTGTTCTCATGCAAGCTATGCTTAAAATACCTATCTTAATTCCTTTGACTTATTCTGAAAATCAAGTAAACTTACCTTGCATCTGGACGAGAAATTCTGTTTTTATCCGTCTAGCAGACTCACTTTCATTTTCGCTTCTTGACCCGCAGAGGGAATCTATCTCATCAATGAAGATAATAGAAGGTTTGTTTTCTCTGGCAAGCTGGAACAAGCTTTTCACTAATCTTAAAAAAAGAAACAGCCTCAGTTATCTTAATGATTACACCAGTAAAAACACATAATTTAAGATTATATAAACTTCCTTTAGAGAAAGCTAAAAAAAAAGTATTAACATAAATCTATTCCAGCTTCAAGACTCTGCATTATACTGAGTGAGACAGCACACCATAAAGGGACGTAAAACATTTTAGAGTACTCCAGGCATGGTTTTGCAAGAAAAAGCCACCACTCTAGACAGATTCAAAAGAACATGGCTTTCTCTTATTTAATATTTTTAACCTAATCAGATTAACTCTAGAGATGTTGTAAGAAATGACATGTATGTTTACTTTACTAAACGGCTTTTATACAACAAGAAATGTTGGTTTGCAAAAAAACCCAACCAACCAACGACACCTAGCCATATTTTATTAACATATTTTACTAAATTAAAAAGGAAAATAAATAGGAATGTGCTGGGAAATTCTTCACATTACCAGCACTAAATCTCAGGCAACAGTCTCAAAAGAGGTCAAACAGAAAAAATGCCAAGCTGGACTCCAGTTCTGTATTCCTTTTGCAACAGATGAAAAGCAGCTTAAGGTTTCCAGCTTTTGGGGAAAAAAAGCCCAGTTCTCAAACTTTATCTAATGGCCTTTCTTCCTCATCCTATCGACTGTAAATAGTGTCGCTCAGTTGTCCCACACTTCAAACTATTAAAGCATGGTTTTGACAAGTATTCTCATCATCATGTGAAAGTCCTTTCTGTACAAACCCAGAGCTTTCTCCTAATTCAGGAAATCCTCACTGGAAGCCTAGATGGACAAATTCCTGCACTTCCTGCAGCTGATCTGTCAGTTCAGGCTTCCTGGTCGTCTTCACATACCATATAGTAACAAATGAGGGATTAGTATGGACATCCATGAAATTTTCTTTCATGGTTGTTCCTCTCCTTCAACCTATTTTTGCAAGTTTCTTTTGTGTTCCAGATTTTGTTTGAAAACAGTATAAAGAAAAAAACACCTCCATATGGACACAGAAATGCCATAAGTTAACAGCACAGCTGCTGGGACAAATGAGCGGAGAGATGCCAAGAGGCAGAGTATCCTAACACTTCGGACTAATGTAGTGTGCAATCACAGCTGAGTTCAGAAGGGGAATAAGCTCCCTGGTGCTCCCAAAACCTTTCTGAGCTAGTTTTAAAAACTACCTTGATCACAGAAGAGAGGTCCGGCTACAGCAGCACAAACCACAGGATGTGATGGTATCTTTACACGGAACCGCAGCATGAAGCATAGAAACACCTGAAGTTTGTTTTTAAAAAGACATGACCCTTCCCTCAAATTCAATTTCTTTACAGCAACTTATCTAGCTCTGTATTAATTTCTTCTTGCCAATGTTTTCCTGGACCACGGCAACTCCAACTTACTTTTCACTTTCTCCTAACCATTTTGAGACAAGGTCAGAGGAAGATACTGAGAAGAAGGTAGAGTTGTTTGCTTCTGTCGCCACAGCTTTTGCTAAGTAAGACTTTCCTGTTCCTGGTGGTCCAAACAGAAGAATCCCTCTCCAGGGTGTTCTTTTTCCTGCAAAAGAGAAACCAGCAGTCTTCAATATACTCTAGAAAGACTGAACTTATTTTTCTGATGAAGCCTCTCAAATTTATTCAGAGGTTTTCCACATCTCCCCATGAAACTTCTGTCCGTGGATCACAATCTCTCTGCTAACAGCTCAGCTTGAGTCTGACACATCAGCATTCCACTCTTCTCAGGCCTCAGCGCCAGTCCTGACTGACAATAACAAATAAACACTGTAATACTGACCTGTAAACAGGTGTGGAAATTTAATGGGCAAGATCACAGCTTCTTTAAGTGCTTCTTTGGCACCTTCAAGGCCAGCGACATCACTCCATTTTACATTTGGTCGCTCCATAACAATTGCTCCTATAAGAAAATATTGTATAAATTAGTGATGCACATATTTTTTCACAGATTCAGTAATTTCTGTTTTGGGAAAAAAAAATAAATTAATAAATCTATGCCCATGTCCAAACTGAATAAAATAAGGCATTTTAAAATAGATATAAACACTGAATACTGTTAGTCAAACAGATGCTATTTCTACAGAAATCTGTCACATTGGTTACCACAATAAACCATCAATAACCAGTATACTCGAGAGTTAGTAGAAGTCCTGCAATGGTCAAAGCTCGTCCACAACTGACCAGCATATGTGTGTTTAGTAGTCACAGAGCAGTGGTAATAGGTACCCAGGCACCATCTCTTCACTAAACCACCACTGTACGTACGGCCTGAAAAATCTGAATGTAGCTGCACTAGCCCAGGATTTACAAGATTCTCCAGCAGATGAAGTAACTTGTTGGCCACCTCCATGTGTGCAGCAAACAACTGGACCATGTAATGGTAAAGAGCTTTGAGAGCTAGGGCTGAAGCCATCAGAAAGGTTATATGAAGCCTGCTTCGCTGCAGAAGTATCTTCTGTCTCCAGAAGTTTATCACCAAGTCTCACCTTGCTCAATCAACAAGTTCAGCTTGATTTTAGCCAACTGAGCTGTAATTTAGCCTTCTCTTCAGACTGGGTAGTCTGACATGCTAAAAATTATTTTGTCTAGACTACTTTTAGATTGGACAACTTGGATCTGAGCTAGTAATGGAATATTAGATCTCGTAATCCTAGCCAAGGCAAATCCAAAAGTTACGGGAAATTTTCTCAGATGAACAAATGCCAACCAATCCAATGCTTATTTAAGAACTCAGACACACTGAAAGTTTCAGTTGCTCTATTTCTCTACAAGGGGCTTTCTATAATTTCACAATTGGCTTTCACCAGCTGTTTTCTTGACACTTTCACCTTATGCCTTCAGAGTTCTGTGAAGTAATTGAAGGCTTTTTTTCTTCTACAGGGTTGAAAACTCACTGCTACTAACTGGCTAATGAATAAAGCAAATAACACTTGCTTACTTTTTAAGTACCTCCTTTGCGACTTTTTCTTGTGCTGCTTTCCTTTTCCATCAGATTGAAAACAAACAATTTCTGTTAACAACCGTAATTGTTAACAATTTGGAATTTAGAGTCCAAAAGCAACATCATATTGAAGATGTTAAAAATGTTATAGAGAAAGTTGATTGCAACCTGTCTTAGCTTGCAATCTATATATTGGAATTAATCCAACCACACACTTCCAATGCATTAAATTATTTTGCTAGGTTGAGTACATCTCAATTTTTCTTAAAGTAAACAGGACTATGGGCTCCATCACTAAAATAATTAGCAGAACAGGTAACAGTTCAGATAGGTACAGGAGATTATTTCAAAGTTGAAATATCAGAGTTATCTGCAGCAGACATACCATGGTAACTGAAATTACTGCACTGTAAATTAGAGCACTGTAAGAGATTACCTGACACAAATGGAACTGGAATCACAGGCTTCCTAATTTTGTAGGTGTAAATTAATAGCCGGAAGATTAAGCAATAGAGTGCAAAAGGCCTTTAAAATTCTAAACAGGAGTAAATGACAATAGACCCACAACTACTATCTGGTCTGAGTGTTACTGGTCACTTCTCCCACAATAAGCCAAGTTGCTATTGTAATTAAAATTTTGATAAATCCCCATAGATTTGGGAGAGTTCCATAAAGGCCAAGTCAGCTAGGATTAACAAGGCAGCAAAATTAAATACAGGAAATTTCTATGGATGTTGCTGGAAGCAAAATGAAAATCAGTAATTTGAAGGCTGCCCAGAGCTTGTATTATCTGAGTAACAGACTCCTGTGTTAAGTTTAAAGGTACCAAGGATCTCACACCTCCGACTTTCAAGCAGTCAAATGTATAAGCAAGAACATTGTAATTTTATAGAAAATATCAATGAAGTGGTAGGTGCAAGAAACTGTTTCTTGAAGTAAGAACCAAAGGTCAGATTCATGTAGAAAGAAATGAAGTAATTATAGTGAGAGACAGGATAAGAGTCCATCATTTTTCTGTCATTCTAAAATACAGGAAACTGTTTCACAGAACTATGCATAGGATTAAATAAATGTGTAGACAAGTAGAAAAAGCCCAGCATGGTTTCCAAACATGATACAATAGCTCCTTAAATTACACAGGCAGAAATCTGGTAAATGCATTTGATCTTTGTTACACTGAAAAATAGGGGGAGAACACTGAAGTTTCTTCACATCTATAAGTAGCTTCTGTCAGGGAAGTTCTAAACAATTCTTCACCATTAAAGGTAATAAGTATCAAACAAAGCCTCCTTTTTACTGTGTACAAAACTGCTGGTGGCTGCTATACGTTGCGTCACTGACTGTATTCAGCATTTGAGTTCAAAACCCTAAACTATTATGTTACTCAACTGGGACAGCATCATCACTGCACATATGAAAATGCTGCCTGTTACTGTAAACAGGCAAGAATACGTGTTCTCTACTCCTAAACTTGAGCACAAGCTTTTCTGTGAAAACAATCCTGCTCCCACTAAGTGTTTGCATGACATCTGTTACCTTAGCCTCTAGGCAATACTCTTACGCTCTTAAGAGTAAAAATACTGATTCAGTTTAGCCGATAGCTACCGGGGATCTTGCAACTTCTCCCTTTGGAAAACATCATCCTGATAAATGGTACAATTTTAACATGAAGCACAGGGTACAGGAGATAAATTTCAACATAGTCACTGTATAATTTCATGGCACACAAACCCATACTTCCATAAAAACTATGCTTTTGTATGTGAATAGTGAAGAATAGTAATTGAGCCACTTACAGACAGTAAGTTAATCCATGACATTTAGGTGGCAAAAAGATAGGAATTTGCTTGACTAAAGTCACCCTTATTTAAAGACAAGAATGCTTCAAAATTACCTTGAAGTTGATTGTGTAGCTTCTTTTTTTCAGGATCCTCTGACTCCCCTTCCCCATCACTGTTATTCCTGATTTGGAAATGAGAAAAAATGCTGAAATACAATAAAAGAGACTGCTGCCTTAGAATAAAAATCAGAATGCAAAAAGCAGAAAAATCACCAGTCTGAGGAATGAAAGAAACTTTGAGATGCTTTCCGATCTCTGCAAGTTTACATCATTGTACTCCCGCTTTTCTACACCACATTCTTTCTAATTCACCTCCTGACCATTTCAACTTCCTCTTATGGATCTAAGCCCTCTTAACACACTTCTACATGCTATAAGCCAGCCTCTAGGAAACAAAAGCCCTTATATCGAGTAACATAGAAGTGCTAAAATGGTTTACTTGTAGACATTGGCACTTATTCCCTATCTGGAATTGCAACAGGACTTGGTCAATTCCATCTAGTACTATGAAACTCTACACCCTTGTCTTGTCAGTGCAAAAGCAAACTGGAAGTTAAAAAAGGAAAAAAAGAAACTAGATAGTGAACAACTGGAGTGGAGGTCATGAAAATACACGTAGCCTCCGTGGTATTACCAATGCCTTCTGTTATACAAGAGCAGAACACAGCACAGGTCAAAAAATAAAACTGATGAGATGAGTAGACAATGAAAGAGACTGAAAATCAGGTGAAGTTTCAAGAGACAACTGAGCAACTCTAGCTGTTCAGGGCTGCTAAAATAGGCAATCCCACCAGAAGGTATCACCTCGAATCCATCCTCTCTCCTATCCCTATAAAGACAGTAGCAAATGCAAAAAGAGGCTCTGCTTGTTCAGGTGGCTCTGCTTGTTTAGCTCTCCAATAAGCAAAATGAAAACCAAATCTAATAAAAGGAAAGCAGTGGAGAGACTAGGCAGCAGCAAGGCATTAGAGTGATTCAGTCCATCTTACGGAACATCACTCTCTGTAGAGCTTTGCAACCTCTTATCAAGTGTGCGACAGATAAAACTCGGGCCACAGCAATCACCAGTCTGAATTTATTTTCTAGTTAGTAAGTATTTACATGTAGAAAAAAATTTAAGGGTCATCGGGCTCATTGCCATTAAATCTGATAAGCACGTGTTAATCTGAAACAGCTTTCGTTCTTCAGTGGACTTCCTATGCGAATGTTTGCACATTTAGTAAGCAAGAACAGAAATGCCTGTGATGCTAATTCATATTATTTTTCTTTTATTAGCCTACTTGATTTCAGCATTAGTAGTCATCTGAAGCATTTAAAAGACACTAGTTAAAATGATCTTTGAAGAGTTGAACTTCAGAACAAGCTGAGTTCAGGAAGTATTTTGCTTTACCTTCTCAAAAAACATACCCTTTTCCATCAGCAGGACCAGACTCTTTAACTGGTTTTGGTGCAGTTTTCTCCCTCTTTTTCAGATATTCTTTCAGCTTTTCTGCTCTGTCCAAGTATTCTGTACATTTCATTCTAATGCTCTGCTTTGCTTTATCACTCTGTGCTTCATCTAAGAGTTGAAGAGAAACAATGCTTTGTTAACAGCAAAACACGTGCCATCAATCTGAAAACAAGACTAAATCCCTGTCTTCTTTATATCTTATCAATATACCTGTCTCAAGGCTCACTACATAACCAAACATATCACCTACCAGAAATCAAATACACAACTGAACAGTACTTTGGCTTAAAATTTGACTGTAAAAGATTAAGGACAAGGGCACTGGAAGTTTTTCTGTCAGCCTTTCAAGCTGCTATACGTTGTCTTAATAAATCCTTTTCTAAAATAGCTCATCAAGAAGATGCTTGTGCTGAGCAATTTTTATTTAGAAACATACTTTATTTATTTCCATAGCCTGCTAATTTTAAAAGATGTTCCCATCAAAGAAAAAAAAATTACATTAAACATCTGAAAGAGCTATGTGTAGTTTAACAGCCACACTGTTCTCGTAGTCAATAGTACAGTATTTCAAATCAGCAATCAAAATTTAAGATGTTAGCTTTATGCATTAAGTTTCCAAAAGTACATCAGTACTGTTAAAAGCACAGAAAGTGATATTCTGGTAAAGTCCGCAAGATATAAATGGGTAGGAAGTGATAAACACAAATTATCCTAAGTGACCATTAAGAAAATAGTGTTTTTTTTCAAATCATGGAAATCCGTAAGTGTGCTGATGTCAGGTGAGCAACCCTAACCCACTTCAGTTAGGGCTGTATCTACATTAAGAAAGCCCACTCCTTGCATACAAGCACTGGACATGACCCAAAAGGTACACAGAAGTGTAAAAAGAAAGGCATAAAATAATAATTAGGAGAATATGGAAACTGAAGAAAAATTACAACATACAAATCCATCTCACACATTTTGTTGGCCAAGATGAACAGCAAGACATTAAGGAGTGAAAAATGGCAGCAGAGAGGTTGTAGAATGGCAAGCAGCATGAGTTAAGGAGCAAAAAACGCTCCACAGATACAACAAAGACCTCTTGTGTAACACGTGGTTTTCAGCACAACAGAAATACAGGGATCCCTGTACTTATTGTCACATTTCCTCACGCGCAGTGGTCAGCCTGAAACACTGCTACCGAAGTCCAGAGGAAAGACAGCAAACCCCTGCCTCCCTGTCTTAAAAAAACCTAAAACAAAACACAAGTAAAAAGTAATCTGATTTCTTAGGAGAATGGAGCAAGCACACAACACAGAAAAGGCCAAAGCTGCAAAATATATGACCTCAGTCAAACTACAATTAGCAAGTATCACCTAATGATGAAAGTAAAAATTTAAATACTGATGTCATCGTTAAGAGATTACTCTGTGCCATTTGACTACTAAACTCTACTTAATCATCCAATACATTACACTTACATTTAACAACATGGAGAAAATACTGCACAGCGTGTTGGTACAAGCGGAAGGCTTCCTCATAGTTTCCTGCTTTATCTTCTTGTGCTGCCTTGCTAGCGAGGTCTATTGCTTTCTGTAACACAAGCAAATAATTAAGTGCTGTGTGACAGCATTTTGCATGATCAAAGAGACATTTTAAGCTGTTGCTCTGGCTGTTTTTGATGGCCAGTTTTTCTGCTCTTTGACATTTACCCTAAAAAGTTGAAGGCAATTGATTGCAAGTCTTAGGCGGTGCTTTGTACATGGAATCACGGAATCTTCAGAGTTGGAAGGGACCTCTAGAGATCATCTAGTCCAACTCCCCTGCTAGAGCAGGATTGCCTAAAGCACATCCCTCAGGGCTGCATCCAGGCGGGTCTTGAAAATCTCCAGAGAAGGGGACTCCACAACCTCCCTGGGCAGCCTGTTCCAGTGCTCTGCCACCCTCACTGTAAAGAAGTTTTTCCGTGTATTTGAACGGAACTTCCTATGTTCTAGCTTGTGCCCATTGCCCCTTGTCCTGTCGCTGGGAACCATTGAAAAGAGCCTGGCTCCGTCCTCCTTAAACCCACCCTTTAGATACTTGTAAACATTAATCAGGTCCCCCCTCAACCTTCTCTTCTCCAGGCTAAAGAGTCCCAGCTCTTTCAGCCTTTCCTCATAAGGGAGGTGCTCCAGTCCCATAATCATCTTGGTTGCCCTACGCTGGACTCGCTCCAGTAGTTCCCTGTCCCTCTTGAACTGGGGAGCCCAAATGACAGAGTATTTCTATCCTTTTAAAAAGGGTGATTAACAAACTGCTGAAACTTACTAGCACAGAAAAAAGCGTAAAGTGGCAAGCATAAGTTTCCATGTACTAAACTGAAACTACTACTGGTTTGTCTATGCAGTTTTCCTTACCAGTTTCTTGCATTCATCATGCAAAGATTTGCAAATCCATTCTAAGTTTTTTCATCAGAGACCCAGACACTCTGAACTATGACTGATGACATCACTAAGCCCTGTCAATAGCAGAGTCAATACAGGAAGTCCATGATTACAACGCACTGCAACTAACACTATCACTCTTCCAACCCTAAACTGGGAGACTATTTGTCCGGCTTCCTTAGTTCTTGATATCCAAGTGAGAAACACTAATTACTGCTCCAGGAGGAGGGGAGAAAAACCCACACCAGACGAAAACATATCCGAATCACGAGCACCAAGTTCTAGAAGTTACGGACGGATTTTTGTTTGCTGATCTCGTTTCAAATAAAACCAACTGTGATCTAAGCCATCATATAGCATACACTGGCCTGTGGATTTGTTGATGTCACCGTTATTCCTTTGCTCTCAAGTGCTTATTACCTTTTATTACACTTTGCTCCTTGGAATGCCTATACCACTTCAGGACAATTAAAACTGTCAGTTTGAACGACAAGTTCATGTAAGTTTAAAGACAGCAGTTGGTTAGCCAGAGTTAACTAACACAAACTATAGCCCCACACGTGCTTTTCCACATTCGGTCAATTCTTTTTCCTACACATTGTTAGCACACTCAGGATGATTATTGTAATGTCAGGGAGCAAGGGAGAGCTTCAACTGCAGCAAGGAGTTTTCATTAGACATTCCAGTATGGATACTCTTGCCACTATCCAGACGCTCTGATGTGTTTCAGGCAAAACAAAGCTAGTTAACAGTAGCCATGAAAGAAGAAACAGCATACCGCTTTGTGTTGCTGTCTTGGAAGCAAAGACCATCTCATCAGATCTACCCGAAATCAAAGAGTAATTTATTTAAAAACAATGACCCAATAAAGCAGATTCTACAGCTCTGTGGTGGCAAGTGTTGGAACACTGTAAGCATCTGTTTCTTTGAAACAGAACTCAGCCTTTCCTTTTTGGAGAAGCTATGAGCTGATAAGCAGTTTACCACATGCAAATATGCAGTCCCCTCCTTGCTGCTCACCTTGTGCTAGCTCTGTTAGGCTCCTCTAGGCACCATTCGAATCCAGCAAAAGAGCAAAAACTAACCCAGAAAAGAAGTTAGTTTCTTCTTAAAATTCTTACGTGCTTTTAGCGACTTAAATTCCATAGAACAGTCCAATGATTCCTGGATCCAGTACAACAAAGACAGTCATACATGTGACACTAAATCAAAACAAGAAATGGCAAAGACCACCTGCTAAAACTGAATTGTGAGAAAACCAGACATTTTGCAACCCTGCTCCTCTGAAATAGAAAAAAGTCTACATCATGTATGGACTGGTTTTAGTATACTCTATTTTTGTAAATACCCATAAGACTATTACTTTGGTATTAGATTCTCTGATCTAGTACTTCATTACTTCAACAGGCATCCTAGTCTGTTCCTGTGATGAAGAGGACTGCTATCAAACAGGAAATAATTTTTTATAAAGTTGTGTGAACCAGGGCATAGACAACCAACTCTAACTATCCATAAGGCACAAACTGTATTTATGAGGCTACAGTTGGATAGTTTGACGAACAGCACCCTCAGAAAGAACATCAGCTTAAACAGGTTTCATTCTTGTTCTCCTTATTCTAGATCCTAAGATATCTCCCCTGGCCTTGCCAGTGTACACGTTACATGGCTGTGATGAGCTTACAGAAATGATCATGGTTCAAAACAGCTGAAGAGAAAACGAGTATTTTTAACACAGATCACGTCTGGATCTGTTTTGCCAATTAGCTGCAGAAGCGATTACACAGCCCCAACTGAGGGTTAACACAAACAGGAAAACAGAGCAGGCAAAGACTTCCTACAGCCACTACTCTTAGAAGAAACCTAACCCAAACGACGTGTCCGGACCACGCGAGGCAACGCAGGTTCCCCGGCGGACATCAGGCCCCGCCGCTCCCGCGTCCCTCAGCGTTCCTGCGACCGCCGGCCAGCCGGCTCCCCGTCCCCTCCCCGGGGACCCGGTGCCCACCGCCAGGTGAGGCCGACGAGGGGGCGGATTCACCTGCGGCCTCCGTGACTGCCGAGCCCGGAACCGAGGCCCCTCGCCACCCGGCCCGCGCCTGCCCACAGGGGCAGCCCGCGGCCCTCCCGCCGCTGTCCCGGCCCTGCCAAGCAGGAAGCCATTGCGCTTCCTCCGACCCCGCCCGCAGACCCGGCTCACGACACCCCACGGCCGGCGGGGGCACCCCCAGCTCCGTCCCCTCCTACCCGCGGCCCCCCGACCGCCGCCGCCTGCCGGCTCCGCCCCGCCCCGAGAAGGACCGGCGTCGCTCTACCTCCAGGCTGCTGCTGGTGCCCGCCATAGCGGAGCGCAGGAGGGTGGGGAAGGAGACGGGAGAAGAGAGCGCGGGCCCGCGGCTGCCGGTGGCGGAGCTCCGCGCTCCCCCCGCCGCTGCCGCCGCCACCCACAGAACCGAAACCGCGACCTCCGCCAGGCGCTTCCGCACACCCACCGACCCGCTTCCGCTTCCGGGAATCTGACGTCAGTGCCATGCGCCGCGCCGCGCCCCGCCCCTGAGCCCCGCCCCACCGCGGGGTGGGGGGCGCTTTGCGCATGCGCGTTCGGATGTGTTTCTTTTCTTATTTACTGGCAAAGATTTTTGCACTGCGCCTCTAATATGTTGAAAGGTCGTTGATAGGGTTTGGGGTAAGAGTAATTTTTTTCCCTCTCTCACACTCACTTTAAGAAATTTTCTTGCAGGGCCGCCCCCAGCGGCACCGTCTGCCGCGCGGCCTGGCGTGAGGGCCCGGTGCTTTTGTTCACAGAAACCGGCTCCTCGCGAGCTCCGGCGCAGTCGCGGGCAGTCAAGTGTTGCTCACCCGTGGCTGAGCGATAAAACTCGGGTAACGGGCGATGCCGGCAGGGCGTGAGGGAGGATGTGACTCAGAGCACGGGCCAAACCAGTTTCGTGAAGGTGGCGTGCTGCGCGGGTTTATGGACGTCTGCTGAGTTGGTGTCCTGTCCTTCCCCATGCTGCTGTAATTCCTCTGGGGCTGGAAAGGAACATCTGGGGAACTTCACTAGATTCACAAACCCCATTCTCCCAACCCCGTCCAAGTGTAGTAGCCGCAATGCAAGTTTGACTTAATAATTGTGGTGCCGCTTCGTGAGTTTGTTTTGCAATAAGATAGTTCACTGGACTTTTTTGATAGCCTTTGGTCTACTTTTTATCTACGTTTTACTTCCTTGTAAATTTACTTGTTAATTTAACTTCCTTGGGGATAATTTCCCTTCTCTCTTTCCCTTCTCTTTCTGATAAGTGAATCAGAGTATTCTCAAGTACATTCCTGTCACTAATATTTCTGTCTGTGTCATCTGTACCTATGATTTTCAAACCTGTAATGTTATATTTCGCTTTTAGACCTAGGTTTAAACCAATAAGTACATCACAGGCGTGTAAACAGTAAATGCCTCTCCAGTCACACTGAACTGGCTTCTGAAACTCCAGGAAAAACAACTGGTTTCTGCGAATGTGAATAAGATTAAAAAAAAAATCAGAAAAGGCACATGTGTCTTTACAGATGACAGGCTAAATCTTGTACTCCTTACTTAAGTCTTACTCATACAGTATTTCTACTGTAATTTGCCTTTGCAGCTAGTTTTGCTGAGGAAAGACTGGCTGAATGCTGAGTAATGACATCAAGATTAATTCCTGAGAAGCTAATGAGGTGTCACGTCAAGGGTACTACTTCAGTTTGAGGGACAAGTACAGTCACCGTATCTAACACTTCCCATTGCTGCGGTTCCTGTGTTACCATGTTCTAAGAATCCATATCATAATGATTGTGTACAACGAAGTGTAATGAAAATAAAACATATTGAAGATGTTATTATAGGTACCTATTGGCCTCAGGTAAGCCTGTCTCCTAATTGCCCGGGGCATTGTTACTCACATTGCTATGACGTTCGGTGGCACAGATACACGATCTCCCGTGTTTCTTCAGGCTGAGCAAGTTGTGGAGAACGCTTCCTGCTGTTGTCTCTTGGTATGGAAGGAAGGGGACCAGACTGCATGTTGCATGAACACCTTGGGCCAAGAATAGATGGATACGTCAATAAAAGAAGTCATGTCTACAGCACAGCCAGGCCTCATATGTGTGATTCTCCTCCACTGTGGCAGCTGGGAGGTGGCTAGGGATGACTAATGTTAGTATCAGAGTGAGACTTTGCTATTAATTAGATGACATAAGAGCCATGCAGCTAAGGGAAATCGCTGCCATAACTTAACAGCACAGGTAGGCAAGGCAGACAAGAAAGGCAAGAAAATACAACCTTTATTTTTCTATATTTTTCAACCTGATGAAATGACGCAGAAGGATCAATCCGACCCAGGTGACAAAGGCTGTCAGTAACAAAACTGGCAGGTAAAATTCAGGTTGTCCAAGTCTCGTTACATTACCTTGATCCTGTTCACTGTACACACAGTGAGCTCATGCACCCAGGACTGAACCTCCAGGCTGAACCACCCCTGTGTCTCTGGAGGTAAAAACAGTGGGTGGGAGTGGCAGAGGCTTCCCTGGACAAACCCAGCCTTTCGAGGAGAGCCTGCAGGCTCAGCACAGGCGCAGGGGAGAAAGAAGTGGCCTTTGGGCAGGCATTTCCTCCATGCCCAGCTCTTGCCCAGTCTGAGTGTCACTGGTCGTATGTCGTGGCCACATGCCACCCATCCCTTCCCACACACCTGGTGGTTTGCAACTGGGACAACCTGCTGCTGCTACCACCAGCCACCAGTTTTAGATTTTGTTCTGTAGGAATGATCGGTTCTTGAGCAAATATGAGATGAGGTGGCTTCTAAGGTGGGTCAAGGCACGGCCATGGCCTGTCCCACTGCCCCAGCCAAGAGCAGGGCAGCTGGAGGCACGGGGGCAGCCCCAGCCCTGGGCATCAGGCATCTCCCCGGGAATGAACCAAGGCTGGGCTGGGAAGGGCCGTGGGGTCACAGGTCAAAGAATCCAATTTAAACCAAGTTCGGAAGATGAATCATCTACTTCTGCAAAACTGGCATTCAAAACCTAACATTTCCTCTTCCGTCTTCTGCTTTTACATTCTGGCTTGAGAGAACATGAAGCCTGCTGGAAGACCTTGGTCTTGTTCATCCATTTCACTGGGAAGACATTCAAAGTCTGTGGTGGATGGTGGCAATACATTTTCTGGCATAGTACAGTAATGGGTCTGGTTGTGCCTCCACAAAAATTTAAATTTGGAAAATAAAATTTAAATTTATACCTTTTGAGATAAACTCATTGCATTTCTTAGTTATGTTATTTTTCACTGTACTTCTGGTTTAGTTTTTAAACTTGGAAACTGAAAATATGTGAATGCTTGATACATCATGAGCAAGTGAGCAGCTGTGTAATGCTAGTTGCCGGCTGGGGTTAAACCACAACAGCACAGAAATAAAAATGTAGCTTATTTTCTTAAATTGTGAGATATAAAAAAATTAAAAGAAATCTAAGAATTAATACAGTCCACTACTATGTTTTTTGAACATCGTTTAGCATAGTGAGTTTCAAGACTTTTTTTCTACTGTTACGTGAATACCAACAAAAATTGTCAGGAACAAAAATGAAATCTGAAACAATATTTTTCTTAGCTTTGCCTGTGTTGTCTTCAAGGATAGTATTTGTCCTATACAGCATAAGCCTGAGAATTTCTGAGGATTTTGTCATCATGAACTCACCAGACAGGGACACTCATATTGACACTCTGTATATTGGCCTAGAACAAACATTTCATCTAAGTCTTCTCTGCGTGGCGTTTCATATGTTAGGTCTTGTGAACTCATCGAGACTGAATGGAATAAAATCTCCTCGATGATAACTTCATGCGCGATTGAGCAGATGTGGCTTCAGGGCTGTGTTGGTTGACTCATATTCATTAAGATATGCAATTTTGCCAGCTGCAACTGCCAACTCTTCTACCCATATGTGAGTTCAAGGAGGGATTTTGTGCTATGCAGTGTTGAGTTTGGTGCAGCAGCATTTTTCTTTGAAATGTCTTCACAGTCACAGCGTTTAACAGGCTTACAGCCCTACTCAGTTCAGAGATTTTATTGCTAACAAAATTAAAAACTGTTCCCCAGCCAATGTTTCTTTGAGTTTAAAAAGCTTTAAGTTTGGACTGTGCACTTTGGGTTGCTTCACATTGCCTTCATTTATATTTTTGATGACCTGTAGAATCCTTGGAAAAACTCCTAAGGATGTTGTAGATGCTCTCATCACCTGAGGGTCTTTTTTAACCACTGCCCGATTTTTCAAAAATACATGCTGTAATCCAAAGAGAAACCATGGGTCTCATAAAATTGGCAGATCGGGTTCTACAGCCTGTGTTACGCAAGGGTTCAAGCCAGCTGGTTGTCACAGCTTGTGCCTCACTCTCTTAAAAAGACACAAATCTGTGAGTTGACCCAGCTTTTCTTTCTGGGAATCTGCTCTCCTGTGCAATAGAAAGCCTGTAGTGTTTACTGTTGCCAGAGTACCAGAAATCTAAATTGTGTTAGGCAATGAGAAGTAGAAAAGCAGTTCCGCTCCAGTAAGTACTTTGGAAAGGATTACCAGACTGCTCTGCACAGATGAAAGGGCGATAACTTCTGCCATTCCAATTTACAGCAGAATAACTGAATTTAGCTGTTGCAAACCAGAGTCACCCTGCATGAGTAAGTTTAAAAACCGAGGTGCTACCTCTGATGCTTCCAGCAGACTTTATTCTCATGCTAAATTCAAAGTGTTTTTTGCCTGTGTGACTGCAGAGAGCAGTGTTTACAACATTACTGAATGACTCGCAGTCTGAATGAATAAGGGGATAAAGGGGAAGAGAACTGCTCTGGGACTAGACCATACTGCCGCTCCTTCAAAGAATTTTTATTCTGAATGGTGGTTTGTCTTGTCATTTTCTTCAAAGTGGTATTTTAAGAAGCAAGGGTCTAAACATGCCCTCTGCTTCAGAGCTGCAGAAGACCTTACATACAGAAGATCTCTCACAGTTCTTTAATTCATGGCAGGGTAGGAAGAAATGGGGCCACCCAAGGTGTCTTCCAACCAATATGTTCCGTCTTTCCACAGTACAGAAGATGCAACGGTGGTGTTACGGGGGAAGGAGCACCGCAGTGGTAAGACACTTGCTGTTGCACCTCTCACTTATGCAGGCTCAGGGGAGCACAAGGAAGTCCCACAGCCACCAAAGGCCAGCCGCTGTACTGGGAGTAGCAGGCTGTGCAGCTACTGCAGTCTTGTCTGCACGAGGTTTCTGGGCTAGCATTTCCCGCTTAGATCCCTCTTTATTAATCCCTAAGCCTTTTAATTAGGCCTTGTATAGAAAGGAGCAGAAACTGGATAGAGAAGTCATTTAATTTTCTCTTCATGCAAGCCACTCTTAGCAGAATAATTTTCATCTCAACCAGGAAGCTCTTTGAACCAGGCTGTTATTCTGCCATAAGCTGTCTGTAATCCTTCCACACGTACAACACTTTCTCCACACCTTTCAATAAAATTCTCACTAACAAGCCTTTTGCCCTGTTTTACCCAACACCCACTGGAGTCAATAGTCACTTTTGCAGTGGGCTTTGAATCTTGACCTTAGATAGACAGATGGATAGGTATTTGCATTACCAAAAGTTCCTGTAGACCTAATTACATCTTTATGTCCTACTCCTGTTATATAAATGTTAATGTTATTGTGTTAATAAGTTTATTAGCTTGCTGGAATATGCATAAGTATCCTCTGAAGTTTCCCCATTAAGGGGACCATTAGATCTCAGAAGAACTGAAGAAAGCTGCTTCTCAGTAGGTCACCTATCATGAGGGTAAATATAACTGGGAAAGTGAAAAGGAAGCATTCTATTGTCAAGTCCTAGCACTTTCTTTTGTAAAATATAGAATAGTTTTTTACAATTTACAGCTTTTTTGTACTTTTCCTATTATGGGCTAATATAATATTCTTTTCTGTGTGTTTTGTGATGCAAGTCTAGTGGCCCTGGGTTAGCGGTCACATGAGCTGAATCCACTGCTGAGTATGGGAGTAGCTCCCTTGCTTTCATGGGCACTAATCATTTTACATTAACTGGGGTTTTGCACCATTTGTTGTACATTTTGCATCTGGAAGTCAAGATAAGTTTGCAGGTATAACTTCTATAATTTACTGATCATACAGACAATATGCAGGGTGTGTTCCTTCAAGTGGTGCGTAAGAACGCACACTGTGATTTGGTTGCCTTTAACAGATCTGCCAAATACCAACTGGAGAAGCAAGAATTAACATGTTCACACCTCATCTTAGCTGCATTCTCGTATCAACAAAGGCCTTCACTCCATCCTCTACTGAAAACACACAACAGGAGAAAATTCAGCCTGTGAAGGCGCAGCCATTTCCAATGAAATATTCAGCAAATATTGATTCTAAGCTTTTATTTTCCTTTAGTATGCATATATTCAGGCTGTAAAACTGCACTAAGCAACTCTGGGAAAGTGTGTGCCTTCACCCACATTAATCACGCAGACACATAACTACTTGGATTACAGAATAAAGTGACTCATCTGCTGATGACAATGGATAAAAGAAAGAGGGGAAAAATCCCTAATTCTCACACCCCCTCCCTCTGTACATCATAAGGAGACATTTAAGGGAGTAATACAAACACAGAGCTGGAAGGGAAGCTGTGTGTTAGAGTCCAGGTCTGCTACGGTGGGCAGTGAAGGTCACGAAATCCCTTCCAGAAACTGCCGAAGCTCTGAGTTAAAACTGGTCTGGTGTCTGAGGGACAGGGCTGCTTGGTCCCTTTACTCCTCTTGGGAAAGGTACTCCTGCTAGTTTCCCTTATGTCAATGGGATCTCCTCTCTCTTTAGAATTTCCACATTGATCTAGTCACAGGAGCAATCCTATCCCCATGCAGATTTTTTATTTTTGAAGGAGGATAATTCTAAAATTGCTCCTATGCTGTTAGGAACTTACTGGTGGCCTAGCATGCTGCCAATAATTCAGTAGTTGAGGTCCTCCACAGATCTATAATCAAGCACAAAAAATTGTGGATATGTAGAGAAAGCATCCTCAGTAACAGTGCTCCCATGGTAAGGTGGTTTCAGTAAGGTGAGTCCATTCACTTGAACAATACTAGGGAGTGGCACTTCAAAGATTTGAAAATATCACCAAATGGGAAAAAAAAGTCTGAGGAAACACGACGAATGTGAGTGTGTTTGCATTTTTTCTGGGACAAATGTAAGGCAGGTGATTTTTTGAGTGACAGTTCCAACCTGGCAAAGGAAGCTGGTGCAGTAACTGTGGGCATCAGTGACAAAGGAAAAAGAATATTATCTGTGTCCCCATGAGATGGCACCCTGAACCAGCAGTGCACACAGGGATGGTTTCAAAATTTTTTCTTCCTGGAAGGAGTGGATCAGAGATGCTTTAGTGAGAAGTAATTAATCCAAAGCATTGACTCTCTGCTTTTGTTTCACCGAAGTTGATCTTAGTCTTTGTACAGTGGGAAAAAGATAAAGTTTCAGAATAATGTGTCAGGGGTTTTTGTCTCTTTTACATATATGTATTTCCTCTTATATTTTGGCTTCCTAGCTGTATTGCGAGGCTATTTTCACAGGCTCTTCCAAATAGTCAGTCAAATCTATTTCTTTATTAAGCTGATTTATTTGTATTACACCAAGCATTATGCCCAGTGCGAAGCATTGGGAGCAACGCTTTTAGGGAAAATAGGCAGATCCTCAACAACCTGATTCCAACACACGGAATCATTCATTTCCCATTCGCCAGATTAAAGGCTTTGTTCTCACTGAAAACTGTCAGCTGTTTAGTTGCCTATTTCATTTTTTTCCCAATTAGATGTATAGCTCAGTCCAGAACAGCCTCGCTTAAAAAAAACCAAAAGTGAGCACATGTCAGTGTGAGAAATTACTTTCCTGTCCGTTATTAGAAGTAATCACTGGTGAGTAATACTTCTACGTCAGCAGACATGTCTGAAGAAAACTGTATTGCCACCGTACGTGTTGAATCAGTGTGTTGCTATGTGACACCATCCTTTATGCATATCAGTGCAAATGCCTTGGGAAGAAAGAGAAGAGAGAGTCAGTTTGTTACTGTTCAGTTTGTGTCTCTCTCAATAGAACCATAGAATAACACTTTATTCTTGCAAGTGTTATTTTAATTTCGAATTAACTTGTGGTTTCTAACTGTCAGTCTGATCTTTGCTAGCATTTCTTATGAAAATTAAAAATACATTGGCTATGGCTTATTCCTGTTGCTAAATAATAATCTAGACCCATGTTATGTGAGGAATATGGAAAGTTCTGCTGTGTATACCTGTTTACAGACACTGTAATCTTACCCCTTGAATTTTTTTAATTGTGTTAAAATTGTAGGTCGCTGTGTCAAAATAAAAGTGTACAAATGGCTTCCTATCATTGGCTTCCTTGCACGATCCAAAGCTTACTGTGAAACCTGTAACTCGATTAGAAGACGTTTCATTACACTCAGCATAGAAAGAATGCACCAATTTGTTCTATTTATTATTCAGTCCCACTTGTAGATGATTTCCCAGTGGTTGGTCTCCAAAGCATGACAGCATTAATTGCAATCAGACATGCACTGAGCATTACTGAGTTTGGGGAAAAAAAGAAGAAAAGACTACAGTGGATGCTTTGAGTCTCTGAAATAGTTGAAGTAGTTCTCCACGCTGTGTTGAGCAGCAGGAGTATTCCCTCCCCCTGAAAATGAGTTTGTTCGCAGGGTGGAGAGAAGGAGGCTGTTTTTCTTTCCTTTCCAGCAGCATGTAGGAACAGCGTTCCGAGGAGGTGTTGAGAGGGAGTGGCGGGGAGAGCCGGGGAGCCGGGGCAGAAAACGGGCTGACTAACAGGAGAGTCACCTGGCTGGTTGCAGCCCTTCTGCAACAAAGCATGTCCGGCTTGTTGGCTCATAGGTGACGACACACACATGTAACCGCTGGATCCCAGTGTCCAGCAAGGTCTTAGTTTGTGTTTTTTCTTTGGGCTGTTGAAGACCTGGAAGAGTGGGGACAAAAGCCCAGTTATTACTTCATCAGTAGACTGCAACTTATCTGAGTTACAAGGATTATGATTTCAATAATCAAAGTGTTCCACATCACACCCTCATTTTTTCTACCTTATTTATTTACCTTATTTTCTGAGATTCTACCACAGTAGAAGCTGTCCAACTCACAGGGGGCTTAAAAATAGTTTTGATTCTTTGATAAGGAAAAATCCTGTTATTAGTTCTATCATTTTTTTTTAACTTGGTGGCAGAAATATAGGTCATAATAGGTGTGTGTTGAAAATACTTTGAGATTAAATTGAACAAGACTAATTTAGTGAAAGGTAAATGCAGGAGGCGGAGAAGGTGATGCAACTAGTTGTCATTCATTCAGACTGAGAAAGTGTGTTCCTGGACTGGGGGAGAACCACTTTACTTCTTGTCCCTTGCAAACCTCAGTTACCTGAGGTTAAGCATCTTCTACTTTTCACATTAACGTCTTCTGCTTTTCCACATCTTCCAGGTTGGGCTATAAGTAAGGCTCAGTCATATGTCAGGAATTCCCATAAATATGAATAAAAAGCTACTGAGAAGTCACAGTTAGTTTAACATTACTTCCAACAGCAAATGAACCCAAAATATCCATTCTCAGGAGAAGCAGGACTGTCCTCTGAACTGCTCAGTTACCCGTGCCGGTGTGGACTCCTTCATTTGAAGCATCACAATTCCAGCAGTGATTATTAGTTTCATGGCACCACAGCCAGAAATAATTTTCCATCAGTAACTAGGTCAGGCTGAAGGATTCTGTACAGCTACATAGTGCCAGACCTCAACTATCAAAGAGTAATTTTCCAGCGGAGGGTAGGTGATGTTTACACACCTCCAGCTTGGCAATGTAGAGTCCTTTCCCTTTTCCACTGCCCAGCCTTTAAAAGAAACTGATGCATCTACTTGCATCTGTGTTTCCTATGCATCAATAGCAAGGAAATGGACCTGGTGAGTTGTGCTGCCTCTGTCAAGGCAGTCTGGCTGTTGTCCCCGTCCCTGCAACTTATCCAGAAGCTCCTGAGCCACTTCACAATAACCTTACTTGGTAGACCTGGGTCAGAAGGAAAGTTTGCTCCTGCAGAGACGGCAATGTTTGTCTTCATATTACCTGCAGACATCTGAGAAGAGTCTGGGAGCCAACATTATTGTGGATTTTCATCAAAATTTCTCTTATAGAAGGCATAATTGGGTACATAACAATGCTGGCCCAGATGGCACAGTTTAGCCAGGTGGCCTATATCTTATTTTAATTGCTTAAACATATCCACACCCTGTCTTTGTTATGAATTCACTTATGGCAAAGCATGCAAATTTTAAATTTGCTGTCTGGTAATGATGGAAGGTGAACCCCATCTGCATCACAGCAGAAAGTAAAATATAATTTCCTTTGGGTAATAAGAACTGAGGAGCCTTTTGGAAGGAAATATGGGTAGGATCTGGTCAGGATGCCGTGGTGTGGAGTGACTTATGCTCAAAGCAAAACAGGAACGTGTCATTCCAGGAGATAACAGCTGTCACCAAGGAGGCACTGTGTCAGTGAAAACACATCTTTTTGTTTCCTAAGCCTTTCATTTGGGCAGCTGGACATGCCAGCACTGCAAACCTGAAAGCAAACTCACTTATCTTGCATTTACCTTTTGTAGCCTAAAACTATGCAGGGCCACCTGGAGTTACTGTGGTATGAACCTGGGCTGTGCCCGTGGTGTGGCACACCGTTTCCTCATGGGGACTGAAACGTAGCCATGGCCTCCCAGGGAGCACTTGCTGGTGTTCCCTGCTACGGGTGGCTTGGCTGCCCAACCAGGGAATGGTGTGGAGCAGGGGAAGGCCACCGCTTCCTTGCTAAGGACTGTGCACATCTTTCAAATAAAAATGGACTTGGTGGGCTGCGCCATCTCCTCACCTTCTCATTTTCTTCTCCCATCCCTATCATGTTCATCAGCAGTCAAGTGGACTGTATGGCATGAACCCAGCAGTCCCCATCCTGGAGGTGAAGGGATAGGACTTTCTGTTCCTCTCCCACCTCTGGGGAGAGCTAGCAGCAGGGAAGGCTGTGCAGAGGGCCTGGGTGCCAGTGGGAGGAAGCTCTTGCTTTATAGCAGTAAGAAGGGCAAATATTTTTCCTTGAGCGTTAACTCCAGTCTAGCCTTGGGCTTTTAAGGCAACCAAATACACACATATGCCACTTACAAAGACAGAGTTAAGACACTGTCTTAATGCATATACAGATGCCAAGTGCCCAGCCACGCACACCTACAAATTTTGGTTGTCTTCCTGGGTGTCTTTTTCACAATTACAATTTTTTCTGCAAATAGCGGCAATTCCAATGTAACTTGGAGTACTGGTTTTGCTCAGAAGGTCTTTTAATTGCTCATCTGCCCCTGTATTCTCTGCTTCGTAGTCTTCGTTCATTCTTGTCTGGTGCCTTTTGTACTGCGGTTGCTGAAGGCAACGCACAAAGGCTGCTCTTTCCTGCCGGAGCTTGTTGTTGTCTTCAGTAGCTGGGCAGGCAAAGACAACTCTGGTGTGAATCATTTTCCTCCTCCAATGTAGGAGTTGCCATAAAGAATGATTAAGGGGGGAGGAAAAAAAAAAAAAAAGAAAGGGAGAGTGAGAGGGAGTGAGTGTGTGTGCGTGCACAAATTAGGGTTGGGAAAGAGGGAGTGGTGTCAATGAGCAGGGAAGCTAACAGAGTCTTCTGCTCGGCAAGGTTTCACCACGGGTAGCTGGTTCTTCGTGCTGTGTCCATTTCATTGATTCGTTTACTGGGATTATAGCCTTGCAAAGTAAGTACGGCTTTTTTTCTTCCTCTGATACTTTCATTAATGCCTAACTAATGGTTAAAAAAACCTCCATTGTGAAACATAATCGAGTAGAGGGAGTGTAATAAGGAATTTTGTACAAAAAGGTGTAATGTGGAATCAAACAAGCAAAAAAACCTTCACAAACTACAATGTTTTGGCTTCGTCCCAAAACTGCTGCATTTGCCATGCTATATTTCTTCCCCCTGAAAAGATTCATTGGAAGCTGTGAAGAGGACCTGGCAGGTGAGGCGGCAAGGGCATTAGGAATTATTAAAATATGATGGTTTCTTGCAAATGGCTTTCCCCATATCAGGTATTATGCCTTGAAAATGCTCCACGTGTCAAAGTAGGATTTAGACCGTTTTGTAAGTCTCTGTCACAGAGGAGTATTCTCATTTTCTGCAGAGGCGTGTATGCTGTGTGCTGTTTGCATTGAGTTATTAATCAAGTGACTAATCTACACTTGTTGAAAGTGAAGGGCAGGAACTTAGGTCCAGTAATTACCCCTTTATTTTCAATGTGACCATTCAGTTTGAAGAATTTACTGGCTACTGAGGTACAACAAAGCATATTGTGGTGGCTCATTTCTCTCTTTCCTTCCTGGAATGACTTTCCCTGCTACATTGCTGACAGTGCTTTTCCCCAACCATACGAGACGCTCTGGTCCCACATCAGTCCGCTGTCTTGTGTTCCTCAAAGAAATGTCTGTTCAGAGGAAATGGTGTTCTTGTTGCGCAGCCAGGTAGTCTGCCAGGTGGAGAGTTGTCATTTGTGTAGAAGTAAGAAGAAAAGGCTGACAGAAGTCTTTTATTTCCTTTATATTTTGTGTTTGCTGCGTAAGAGCTGAAGTGGGGTGATGTTAAGTGCTTGAGCTAGTTTCAAATATTGATGCCTCACTCGTGAAACGTGTGCGTGGGCTGTTTCGTATCATTTATCCTCTCGGTGGAAGTTTGTTTGAACTGGAGAGACTACAGCGCTGCCACTCACAGCTCCTGAGCTGTAAACCCAATACAACCCCCCAGCGCTGGATGGCCAGCACTGTCCACGCTTTATCTGCCCCAGGTGCCTTCTCCTGGAAGGACTGCTTAACCGAGACAAAAATAAAATAAATACTTGTTTTGCTTTATCAGATTATCCCTACCATATAGCTAACTTAACTTGTCAGATACTTCCACACAGACATTGCTATTCTCCTGATTATATTTTTAAAAGATAAGCTATATTTAGCTTTTATCTCAGTAAACAGATAGTAAACAAAGCCTCTCTTGGGTTTTTTTTTTTTGGTTTTGTTGTTGTTGTTGCATTCAAGAGTGACTAAGCAAAAATGGTGTCTTATACTAATAAACAAGTTTGTATCAGGTTTTTCTAAACAGGTTCAGTAGCCTTTCAGCTCCCTTCTGTATCTCAAGGTGTTTCTGTAGCGCTGTGGCAGAGTCACAGTTTTAAGCAAAGCTGGGTGGATCACAAGCTACCTGTGCTTAGAAGATGCCCCAGTGCCGCGGGCCTCTCTGGAAATGCTGACATACTGCTTTCCCGGGAAAGGAGGGACTCAGCAAGAATCCATGCAGCAGGCCTTTTTAAAATTTCATTTTCAATTTTTTTGACTCCTCCCTGTTTGAGGGTTCCCTGTGATTACTGATTCAGGAGCTGCATCTGATTTCTGGGCAGCTAATGGGCTTTCCTCTTGATGGGGCCCTCAGCCCTTCTCACTTGACTGGAACTGGCTTTGATGGACTCACAAGGCTTGGGACTCTCAATGCTTTAAAGAGGTTTAAGATTTTGTAATATTTAGCACAGTAAATTCTTTTCAAGCATATGAATGTCGTGAGCTCCTAAATACCATACATCATTAATAAATGGAGCATAACAAACTGACTGACCAGGTGCAGTTGAAAAAGAGGGTGGAATAGAGATGAGCCCATCATTCAAGGCTAAGGGTGAAACTGAGCTTTTTTCCCATCAACACGTCCCAGATTGGTGTTATTTCAATAGTAGCACAAAAAGAAAGAAATGATAACAATGGAGAGCTTTACCACTATCAGAAATAGTTTCACTCAGCACAAAAGAAGCTTTGAGAGTATCAGTAGTTACTGGGTGAACAAAAGGTAAACAGAAGGTTCACCACGAAATACCTCCCATTTTCCTCACTAAAAAGGAACATCAAAACGTAGAAAATGATCCAACACGAACAGTATCAGAGCTACCAATGAGGTAAGAAAAGAAGAGTTTTTAAGCCATGGTACAGCTTTTCACTGGCATGAGGAAGAAGAGTTTCATTCAATTTTGCAAAATTTCCTATTTTACTTTCTTACTCTGAATCTCTCGCAACCCAAGGAAGCGAAACACAGGTAGCACATCTTAAAATCACCCTAGGTTTGCCAATATAACTGAAAATACTAATTTTAGAATGGCAGCGTAGCATTTGCAATATTAAGCCAGAAAGGAACAAGAAGAATTTTATTAAGGATGATTTTACATTTGCTCCTTTGCCCCTGTTGTTCCAAGGTGCTCCCTCAGCAGCAGTCTCAGTCCTTCAAACTTGTTTTAACTGTCTTTTGCCACTGTTCTGCCCAAAGCTCTTCTCCTTCAAGGTGTGTGCTGAGCCCATGGTTTCTGGCAAGCTTGACTTTTCTGGTAATTAGTTGCCTTCATGTGTGAGAGAAATTGTGACGACCTAAACGAGATAGATGGTTGCAGTGCCGGACTGGCGCTTAGTTCTCCCTTTACACCCATAAGATCTCTGAGACGCGTTTCCTGAACTTCACTCCGACGTCAGCTCGACGCCTGCTGACACTGTAAAATGGGATCTCACATGGATGATCTCTCTTTACCAAGCAGCTGCTGGGCACTGCTAGGCTACTGGAAGACGGACAGGTCCGGCCAGACCTGGACTGGGTTCTGGCAAAGCCTGTAGATGTTGCAAAGCGTACTCCTCTGCATTTTTATGTGGTGGCGTCATGGTTTCACCCCAGCCAGCAACTAGGACCATGCAGCCACTTGCTTACTTCTCCCCCTCCCTGCCAGTGGTATGGGGAAAAGAACTGCGAAAAATAAGGAAAACTCATGGGTTGAGATAAAGACAGTTTAATAAGTAAAGCAAAAGCTGCGCACACAAGCAAAGCAAAACAAGGAATTCATTCACCACTTCCCATCAGCAGGCAGGTGTTCAGCCATCTCCAGGAAAGCAGGGCTCCATCATGCCTTA
The DNA here is from genome assembly GCF_963924245.1 of Chroicocephalus ridibundus. Classification (NCBI taxonomy): domain Eukaryota; kingdom Metazoa; phylum Chordata; class Aves; order Charadriiformes; family Laridae; genus Chroicocephalus; species Chroicocephalus ridibundus. The sequence continues at coordinate 79,549,833 of NC_086285.1, read as the reverse complement.
TGCTTGCTTGGGAAGACAAACGCCATGACTCAGGATGTCCTCCCCTTCCTGCTTTTCACTCCCAGCTTTGTATACTGAGCATGACATCATATGGTATGGAATATTCCTTTGGTCAGTTGGGGTCAGCTGTGCTGTCGTGTCGTCTCCCAACTTTTTGTGCCCTCCCAGCCTACTCCCTGGTGGGGTGGTGTGAGGACCAGAAAAGGCCTTGACTGCTTAGCAACAACTAAGAACATTAGTGCGCTACCAACATTATTCTCACCCTAAATACAAAACATAGCACTATACCAGCTGCTAGTATAGTTAATGCTACTCCAGCTGAAACCATGACAGGGGATAGCTTTCCTCGGTGATATATATTTAATATTTGCCCTCTTCAAGACAAATTCCCTTTTTTTTCCAGTGGGGAGGGGATTTGTTAGCAAACAGTTTGTTGCTAATACCAACAGTCAGTACATTTTGCGAGAGTGCAGTGCTGGTTAGGTGTGCTTTTCAAACATGGATTTAAAAAGCCTTGGTTTTATGCCAGTATCTTTTTTTTTAAAAACTTAATTAGATTGTGCAATGCATTTCAGTAACCTTTTACACAGCACCTTTTAGCCCCCCAAAAAACAGTTGCGAAATAAACCAAATAGATCCAAGGACATGTATAAGTTAATTAAAATAAAAATAAAGACACTTATTTTGAAAAAGGACTTCTTGTCATGGTTTAACCCCAGCTGGCAACAAGAACCATGCAGCTGCTCACTCACCCCCCCTCCCCTTCTGCCCTGCAAGAAGGAATGGGAGAAGAGGGAAAAAAAAAGGAGGGGAAAGAAAAAGAGCCTTTGTGGGTTGAGATAAAGACAGTTTAACAGAAAAGGAAACATAATAATCATAGTAATGATAATAATAATGACAGGGGTCACTCTCACCGCCTGATGAATTGGTAATGTCCTGAGCAGTGATTTCGTATTCCTGTCCCCCAGCTAATCCCCATTTATATACCGAGCATGATGTTTATGGTGTGGAATATTTCATTGGCCATTCCCTCGTTCTGTCTGTTCTTCTATGGGAAGCTGAAAAAAGTCCTTCAGTAGTGTAAATATCACTTAGCAACAATTGAAAGCAATAGGTATTATCGAGATTCCTTTCATGGCAATCCCTAGAAAGAAAATTAACTCTTTCCCAGCTGAAACCAGGAAGTATCCACGCCTTATTGCATACCATTTATGCCATGCCCAGGCCTTATACTTTTCATAGTCACCACCATTTTCCTGTCTTTGAAATATATATATATATTTATACACACACACATACGTATGCACATATAATTTCCTTAGTCTGTGGGCCATCCCTATAAAATATCCATTGAGTTCATTTAGTCACTTTGGGCTCCATCTGTCATAACAGTCTTTCAGAGCAGGAGAGGTGGTGTGTGTGGTATTGAATTGTGGCATGCTGCATCTGGACCTCACAACTGGTGTATCTGGCATGGTCCACGTCCATGGTCTGTGGGGTGAACATGTCAATCTTGAGAAAGTTGCCAGGAGCCAGTTGCCGAAGTCAATTCTGGTTCCATCACCACTGCATTTTTCTCAGTTTCATCAAAGTTCAGTCCTCATTAATTTGGGCGATTCTTACTGTAATATTATTGATATAGCGTATAGCAACTGTAGTAGTGATGACATATAGTGGTAATTAGCAATTAACATCATACAGTTCAATTCATTGGATATTCTCACCCCAAATTAAATCCCCATGAGGTACATGTCAGAATTGCCCATCCTCTTGCATCACCCACCAAGTGCACCCAGGTCCTTGGGCAAAAGGAATCCCAAGGATGGGTTTGCCTTTGCCCATGGCAGGAATAACCCAAACTGTTTTCCCTAACATATTTTTCATGTGCACTACGGGGACTTTATCCCCTTCCACAGTATTTAAAAGTTCTGATGGGGCAGGGCCAGCTCGATTGACAGATATTCTAGTGTTAACTAACCAGGTAGCCTTTGCTAAATGTGAATCCCAATGTTTGAAAATGGGGCCTTATGAGTAAATCAAAGTGTTTTCTCTACTGTGTCACAGGCAAATCATGCACCCATTCTTTTACTCCCATAAAAATGTATAAATACCACAGATTATTTGGAAGTCATTCACTACTGTCGAGTACCACAACTGCTCCACAGCGTCTCTGTACAATGGTGTCAGATGTTCCGCTAAGTTTGGGCAGTGTGACGCGTGCATTCACATAGGAGATTGTTCTCATTCAAAATGCCTTTCCAAACCGAGATGAGAGGGAACAGTCAAGAAAGGTACCTTGCTGGAGACAAGGTTCCCTGCCCATATGTTCCCACTTCCCCTTTCTTTCTCATACCTTGCTGCTCTAACCCAGTGAGATCTTTTCTGGCTAGGGTGTGAATGATATGAAGTAGGTAAGGTTTGAAGCTGCAGCACTAAGTAGTCAATTATTGGAGAGAAATCCCTGTCCTTAAAGTGTTTCTCAAAAGATTAGCAAACCTCCTACCAATGTAAGAAATAACTAACTTTCCTTTTCATAATGGGATAAAATAGGACCCCTCAGTCTTCAGTGTCAGAGCTTGAAATGCACATGCAGATAGGTATGTGTCTGGATAAGAACATACCTTTTAAAATCACCCCTCCATACTGTATTTATTCCACTATTTTGCCATTTTTCCTGGAGGTAGAGAATGCGGCCGATACCTTTTAGATTCTGTGCCTTTTGAAGTCTCTCCCAATATTCATCTTTTCTGTTTCCTTTCTGTCTCTCTCAATAGCTTTGATGGAGCTGTTTAACACTGGTTTTAACAAATTGCCTTTTTTTAGGGATACATAGTACTGGGGGTAAAGTAGTGTCAAATACACTATACCAAAGGGGTCATCTTCTGTGTGCTTGCTGGTCTAAAGCCAGACTTGCGCTTCTGACTGAAATTCTGTGGTTCACCCTTGTTACCTTGAATCGACACAACTGTGCTTATACCAAAATGTGATTTCAGGTATATGAAAGCAGTCTGGAAGATGGGAATACTCCTTGGCTTTCCCAGAGCGTGGGCTGCAGCAACTGTCCCTTGGGCACCACCCATCCCATTCCTCACTGCACACATCATCTAACAGCCCTGTGGCAATTGCAGTTATTAAGAATGGCTAGGAAAATATTTGCAGTTAGAATAGTGTAAGCGATTAGTGGGCACATAGCAGTATTTATTTAGGAGGCCTCCTTTAAGTTTCAAGGGCATTCTCAATCTACAGGACCAGACAGCTTTCTGGAGGCTTCTAACAAGGGTAGGGAGATAGGGGAATCATCCCTTAGAGGAAGGACATGTACCAAAGTTAAAGCTTTAATGAACAATTAGCCATGAAGCAAGAGACAGGAAAGATTATGAGACTATTAAAGGCCTGTCTGAGAGCCCGGAGAGCCCAGAGCATAGGCAATGTACCTTATAAGTTGGCACATTTTAAAAGTATCAATTAAAAACAGATTAAAATAATATGTGATCCAATTTGACTCAATATGCATGGGTGACCCTGACCTACCCAGGTTTCCCCAGTGGTAATACTGGCTCCATGTAACATGTGGCGTTGCCAGCTGTCACGTGAAGATGATGGCTATTGCTGAACCACTCACATTTCCTGGGCTGGACGTGGATGAGACCTTTCGTGCTCCTCAGGAGCTGCTGGTGTGCTCTGAAGCTGCGTGGGGTTGATCTGGTCCTCCCCTCTTCTCTCCGTAGGTTCAAGCTGGCCAGTTCCCATACTGATGGCCAGCCTTCTTCAGTAAGGAGATCAGTGCTCTGACCCAGCCCCACCGCAGCAGGGACTAGAATTATACTCTGTGAATCATCTCTCTTTTCCCTTTTCTGTTTCAGAATGACGATGGACGCTCTGCAACTAGCAAACACTGCCTTTGCAGTTGATATGTTCAAAAAACTGTGTGAGAAGGACAAAACAGCCAATATTATTTTTGCCCCACTGTGTACCTCAACGTCTCTGGCTCTGGCATATAAAGCTGCGAAAGGTGATACTGCAGACCAAATGAAAAAGGTAAGCTGTCAGCATCCTGTTCTGTGGCTGCAAAATTATACGGTTGTTGGAGGTGGCTTTCTTATTTATTCCCGTTAATATTCTACTGGACGTCTGGTTCCCTTGTAAGCCAGGCTGCAAACCATCCATCCAAAACTCCTGAACAGTTCCACTCTCCATGGCTGTCCACAGCAAAAGAGGTTGAAAATCTGGCATAAAGAAAAAGCTTTTTCAAACGTGTACAAGATGTAAGGGGACATGGCGGAGTCCTCAACAGTTCCATTAAGGCCTTGTCTCCTTTTATCATAGTGTTGATTGTGGCTGCAAGTCTTAATCAAGATCACTGGATTTGCTGGATAATTTTTTTTTCATTATTCAAGAATGCCTAAACTTTATAGAATGGGAAATAATGTTGCCATTATCTGTCAGCAGCAAGTATGCTTAGCAGCCCAGTCACTGGCGTTTCCCCTTTCTCCCACAATACGGCTAAGAGGAGGCGGATGCAGTAGAAGAGGGCACAGCTTCGGCTATGTATCTCCTTACAAACAGCTCGTGGTGTTCAAGGGGTTTCCAACACCAGGAATGCAGAATGGCTCTGAAGGACGTTCTACATATTTGAATGCATTTTCCCTCCTTTGGGAATTCTTCCCTGTACTTCCTCATTCATTGGAGGTACCCCCGAGTGCAGCCTCCTGTGCCCCCGCTCATGCCACAGATTACGATGAGTCCTGTGCTATTCGCAGACGTGCAAAGCAATATATCCACAAAGATCTTCTTGGCTTTGCAGATTTTTCCAAACAGGATCATTTCAAAAAAAAAGCACCAAAAAACCACAAAAAGCCCAACTTCTTTTTTATTAATGTACATGACACTTTGCATCTTCCTCACCATTTCAAAATTCAAGCGCTGGCTTTCTAATGGGAGAGTTCAAAGTATTAACTTGCGTTTAACTTCATTTTCACTTGTGTCTGCAATTTGCTTTGAACTATCCCATAATAGGTTAACGTACACATCCACAAATGGAGTTCTGTTACACAAGCACGTTTATGTTTCATATTTCTCAAGAGGTATATAAAAAGTGCTGACTGCAGATACTAATGAGAACTTGGTACGTTTTTAAATGTAATATCTCTTATTTTCCATGTCTGTTCTAGCTTCTGCCTGCCCCTGAGTTCATACTAGATCCAAAAGGAGCCAGATTGGCAGTCGTACTCTGCAATATCAGTTAACAAACTTGTGCTAAAAGCGCTCCCAGGTAGAGAAGTTGCAGTAGGGTGGCTTTCTCCCCAGACATCGTTTCCAGGCACAGAAGCTTTCTGCACTTAACATGCTAAGAATTAGAAGTCTTGGAGGAAAAGGAAGTAAGCGGAGAAAGTTGTTTCGGAGGAAATGACCGTGGAGTTTGGCTGTGAGAGATGGGCTGGTGCTGTGTCCTTGGGAGCTTATTTCCTTCTGCTCCCCCCGAGGAAGGAGAGGGGAGGACACGGAGCAGTGTCTAAGGCAGAGCAGTAATTTCTTGTGCCTGTGAAGATATGAAGTGTTCAGGGAGAAAGAGCAGGAGTGAGGGACAAAGGGGAAAGAAAGTCGCTAGCGCCTGCTATGTCTCATGCAGGAATTTGAGACAGGTGAGGAGGGTTGGGTAGGCTGCCTGCAATGAAACAGCCACCATCAAAGACCTTGTAATAAGCAGGCATAAAAGTTCAATTCATATTTATAGGGTTATTTTCAAATACCCCAAACCGGCACGAACCTCTCACCTCTGGTGCCTAAAACCGGCAAGTTTTAGGTCACCCCAGAACTTCCTATAGCTGGGCTTGTCATCCCCAGGAGCTGGAAGGTGTCCCTGTGTGGGTCAGCAGCCCTACCTCCAGCTCGTGCTTTGTCTACCAAAACAGACATAGTTATCTGATCAACTTTTGCTGAAATATCATGTGATGTCATGTATCAGTCACAGCAATCAGAAAATTTGATGATCTGTTAGGCATTTTTAAAGGTGTAGCCCACTTCTAGAAAGGAGACTAAATGGGACCCTCATTTGTCTGTCTTAAAAGCTCCAAGTTTTTGGATGGGAATGGAAATTTAGTGAAAACATTCTGGTGCCATACTGCAGGCTTTTAATCAACTAAGTCCCCTCACTAGCATGAACTGGTCTATTGATTTCTTTGGACTGCTCACAGGAGAGAAACATATTTGGTTAAAGTTCTGGTGGGATCAGGTTTTTATATTCATGTGAGGAAGTCAAATAAATAAATGATTTTTGAGGGGCTGTGTTGTTAGCTTAAATACAAAAAGCCAGAGATCTGGTCACAAACTAGCATTATTTTTTGCTAAGCTGTTAGGAATGTTTAGATAATAAATAAGAAAAAAAAAAGATGCTTAGTATTTTATTACGTTCATTTAACAGGTACTCCATTTACAAGATGTCAAAGATGTTTCTTTTGGGTTTCAAACAGTAACTTCAGATGTTTCCAAACTCAGCTCTTTCTTTGCACTGAAAATGGTCAAACGGCTCTTTGTAGACAAGTCTCTTAATCCTACCACAGTAAGTACTGCAGAAAAGCCCTGGTGCTATGAATTGCTTGGCCAGCCTGTTGGCGGGTTACCGTGTCAGACTTCAATGTTATTTAAAATAAATTGTCTCACTTTGGCTGTTACTTGACTAGATTCAGGTGATGAACAACATCATATTCTCTGCTGCCATACAAGCTTGTAGGAGGATGAGTGTGCTGCTTGACCCCAAGCTATGCAGCTATTACAACATTTGTAATTCTTTCATTAATATGCTTTAGGTCAGTAGGCTCAGTAAATTTCGAATGCAATATAACTTCTGTGCCACATCAAGGTCTCTGCATTGTAAGTATGAGCACAAAGGAGTTTTAAAACAAGTCAGTGGCACAAGTGTGTGTCCAGTTCCCACACCCAAGTAATTACTGCGTAAGCTGTAGTTTTCTTAATCTGTCTGAGGACGCAGAAGCCTGGCTATGGAAGCAACACAAGCAAGGAGGGTGTTGTTAGGCCTTCTAATTTATGGACCTTGCAAATAACTTAGAAAAATGTGTTTTTTTTTTTTTCTCCCAAAGTTGCCTTTGAATAGGGCCCCAAGCAAGGGCAGCATTAGCCTAGAAGCGATGTTTCAGAAAACTCTCACTATGCTAAATGATGCTATAATCAGCTTGTCTGCTGTTCAGGCTCCGCTACAGCAAAGGCCAATACCCATCCACAGCAACAAACGTCTCACCTGGTGAGGACAGACATGATGTGAGCAGCCCGTGGCCTTTATTTCAATCCTTTCTCTTACCCAGGCCTGCACTGAAGGTTGCTTTATCCTTTCAAACTCTGGCAATATGCTCACTCGTGTAATACCAAAATTACTTCAGCTGCTGATGTAATGCCTCTGGACCGAAGACACCTTTGGGACCGATGTGCTGAATGCAACTGTGCATCCCATCCTGGTTGTCCCTCACTGTTATTTGACATAACAACTCCCCAGCTCATAATAAACTCCCCCACTACCCCATGGTGGAGCTCGGCATGCTGACGTTGCAAGCTTTGTAAAGAGCCATTGAGCGGATGGCATTTAACCAAGGATGACCTTGGTACCTTGCGTCTTTCAGGACTTTGTCAACTCTACAAAGAGGCCCTTTCCATCTGAGCTGGAATTAGTGGAGTTCAAAGAAAAAACTGAGGAAACCCGACAGAAGATCAACAAATCTCTCTCAGAGCTAACTGATGGTGAGTACAGCTTAACCTTGGGCACGCTGTTTGCCTCTTTGAAGAAAGAGATCTTTGTCCTCGTGACATCTCTTTACTAATGCTTTTAGAAGTAAATACATAGTGAAAGCAATAGGACTAGACCTATTATTTGGATTCATGAGGATTAGCAACGTCAGCCTGTTTTGAAATCACTAACTTGACTACTGCAGCGTTTCTGAAGGTGGAAATGAGAGGCTCATCTTGCATTACCCTCGGGGAAAGCTGATGACAGCTTTGACTGCATCAGGACAGTTTGGGAGCATGACAGCTCCTGGCTGTGGAGCTTCACAAACATCTGACATCAATATATTGAACCCAGACCCTGGTTTCCTTTAAAAGTTTTATTCTAATGGGAAGTATTTGCTGGACTCTGAATTTCAGGCTGTTAATTCATAGTGCAGCTCAGCTGCTTTGCTGCTTTTGCCAGTAAGGGTGCCACAAGTGGATGTGTGGCTCTTATTTGGAGGTGGAAACGGAGCTGTGGACATTTTTCCCGCAGTACTGTTGAGTCACAGGAGATGCACACCAGTGACCATGAGGGTCCCAGGCAGAGCCTGTCCTGTCTGTGGGGGGCAGAGGTCCAGCCCTGGCCCAGGAGAGTGCGATGTGCCCATAACCGAGCCTGTTTGCAGCTCTGGGGTCGGTTGCTGCCTGTTGCCCTCGTATGGTACGAATATGAAACCAAGGGGGAGTGAGTCATGTCTCGTCCTTCCCAGGCTGGCTCAGATGTCCATGTGGAAGCAGCTTCCCCTGCCTGTGCCATTCCTGCATGAAGGCAGGACTTGCCCCCCCAGAGCTCTGGATTCAGTGTCTTCTAAGGCAGTCCTTGAACAGGTTGAAAACAGATCAAGGAGGGGGATGACAACATTTCACAGAATCACAGGATCACAGAATGGTAGGAATTGGAAGGGACCTCTGGAGATCATCTAGTCCAACCCCCCTGCCACAGCAGGGTCACCCAGAGCAGGTTGCACAGGAACGTGTCCAGGTGGGTTTTGAATGTCTCCAGAGATGGAGACCCCACCACCTCTCTGGGCAGCCTGTGCCAGTGCTCTGCCACCCTCAAAAGAAAGAAGTTCCTCCTCAGGTTTAAGTCGAACTTCCTATGCGCAAGTTTGTGCCCGTTACCTCTTGTGCTGTCGCCGGGTCCCATCCTCCTGACACCCACCCTTTAAGTATTTATAAGTGTTGATAAGATCCCCCCTCAGTTGTCTTTTTTCCAGACTGAAGAGACCCAAAGCCTTTCTTCATAAGAGAAGTGTTCCAATCCCCTAATCGTCTTTGTAGCCCTTTGCTGCACCCTCTCCAGCAGTTCCCTGTCCTTCTTGAGCTGGGGAGCCCAGAACTGGACACAGTACTCCAGGTGCGGCCTCACCAGGGCAGAGTAGAGGAGGAGGATGAACTCCCTCGACCTGCTGGCCACATTCTTCTTGATGCACCCCAGGATGCCATTGGCCTTCTTGGCCACAAGGGCACATTGTTGGGTCATGGTCATCCTGTTGTCCACCAGAACTCCCAGGTCTCTTTCCACTTTTTCCATACTCTCTTTGAAGCCTGTAGCAGTATTTGGTTATGAACTAGAGTCAGAGCAGTATTTTTTGTTATCGTGGTTGTTTTATTCTCATGTATCTCTCAAAATGAGTAGCAGCTAGTGTGGAACTTCCCTTCAAATCTGGGTCTCCAAAGACAAGTGATTTTTTGCTTAAACCTGTTGAATTTCACTGAAAATCTGTTACCTTCTTTAAGATACTAAACAAAAGCAGTAGACGTAGTTTTGATTCCATGCTATATAAGCCAAGAAAAAAATGTCATTTGTAAGATCTGTCTTGATCCCAAATCCCATTTCAAACATTAAACTGCAATTTTAAGTAAGTACTTTTTAAAAAAATTTCCCATTAGAATTAAAAACTCCTATTGGTGAGGTACGGGACATAAATATTTTAATTCAGTGAAGTGTTTCTATATTCGGTTGAAGCAATTGAGAGGTCTGTAATGTATTGTTGTACTAACAACCAGCTTAAACCTGTTCACAGGCAAAATGGAGAATATTCTGAATGAAGATAGTGTAAGTGACCAGACTCAGATCCTCCTAGTTAATGCAGCTTATTTTGCCACAAACTGGATGAAGAAGTTCCCGGAGGCAGAGATCAAAGAATGTCCTTTTAAAGTCAATAAGGTACGTTCTGAAAAAAAAAATAGAGTACTGTTTCCACTCAACAAAATGCAAACTTTGAGCTAAGAAAATCGCAATAAGAGAAAATGAGAAATGTTCATTATTACCATGGCATTATTAGACTCTATCTAAACGTATATACTGTTGCGAGGGTCCCTAAGCCAGTTGACTTGTCATATTGTTTTAAAACTTTTCTTGTGCTTTCACACCCATCTTTCAAAGGCCCAGTGTGAAAACAGACTGTCCTGTTACTATATTTAGACAAAAGCGGCTGAGTACAAGTGACCAGAAGCCACCGTTGCCTGCAACAAGGGGATGCACGTTCTCATGGGTAGCTGCTTCCAAGGGATTGCAGCCTGGACCAGAGGCTGCATCCCCAAACCAGCAGGGATAAAGGACAAAACGTTGCATTTCTCCCTCTGCATATCAGCCCTACGGAGCCACGAGGTCCAAATGGGTGCAGCACCCACGGCTCTTGCCTTCAGGAACCTGTGACCAATGATGAATATTGTGCAGCTTTAAACCAAGACATAAAGCTGGGCAACAGTTTTGAGATAAAGAGTTTATACTCCAAATGCATATACATATGTGTGTGTATACATCTGTGTGCATGAGAAAAGTTGGAGTTTCAGGTTCACTGAAAATATTCGTGAATTACCTCACCAGCCACCAGTTCCAGCTAAAGAAGCTTTTAAAATTATACAATAAACTAACATTTTTAAGTGAAATATCTCAATTTTTCTTTTCCTAAAGTAGCATTTTTTTACTGAATTTGAATTTTAAAATTAGTTTCCTGGTGAACAGAACAGTTTGTAAATCTTCCCTATGAAATAAAGAGTTTTGATTTGTTTTGTTTCATTCATAAAAAACAAAGACATATGGCTTTAGGTAAGCCTGAAATTTCTTCTTATTCTGTTTCAGCTCCTGAACCTAAATACCTGTTATTCATATGAACAGCTTGACCTTCACTGTTGAGGTGTGCTCAGTGCTTTACACTTACTGGCATTACGATGCCCTGTAGACAGTATAGTTCATAGCACTCAGTGAAACAGGCACCAAGGGCCACCAATATTAGGTAAATTTCTCTCTTAAGGCACATCCCCAATATTTTGCTATTGTATTAAGTAGAGTTCTGTTCCACTTTTCTTTGGAAATCTGCCTACTGTAGAGAGCCAACAGCTTTCACTGCAAGGGTCTCTTGAAGCCGGTTTCATTACCTGTGAAAGCCAACAATTTCTCTGATGGTAACTCAATGTACCGCTTACATGCAACTTTTCTCTCTTGCCATCTTTGTTGTGAATTAAAAGATTGTTTCCTCTATGTTTTGCAGACTGAAACTAAGCCAGTGCAAATGATGAACCTGGAAGCTACTTTTTGCCTGGGCTATGTAAAAGAATTAAATGTTGCCATCCTCGAGCTTCCATGCCTTAACAAACATATAAGCATGCTCATTCTGCTGCCCAAAGAGATTGAAGATGACACCACGGGCTTGGAAAAGGTGAGAGAAAAAAGTAAAATTAGGATGATGCTTCCCTTGGAAACAGCCCGCTTACAATGCTATATGCTTATGGAAGGTTATTGTTATTTAGATACTATGTAGAAGAAACAAAAAGTAAGTTTCCTGTGAATTTACCTTCTCGTTCTGCATCTCTGTTCCTGATGTCATATTTGTGACATCATCATTTCCACTGGGGCCAAGTTTGAGGTCGTGAATGAGACTTTGTTTTAGGTAGGCCCTGCTCAGAAGGAAGTGTAAAGTGCAGAAGGTGCCCATGGTGCACTTTAGGAATTTGCATCTATTTGAAAATCTAGCCCAAAAAATTGGATTTCATTCGAAGATTTTTGTTCTTGCTATAGTAAAGTGCTTAAACTCATACTTACTGGGTACGTAGTAGTGCTGACTATATTTACTCTGGTGTCCTCATTTTTTTCAGTTGCCATGTATCTGTGGTTTTTTTTTTGCTAAAGTCTTACTCTTCTCTAGGTTTTCCTTTTCAGCAGAGGTGTCTGAAAAGGAGCCATTTTTATTACAATTGCACAAAAATTTGAAGAAGAATAAGGCATGTCATTTCTCTATGGAAATTATAGAACATATTTTCACCTCTATCCAAAACTTAAGAATTAAGAGACAGATGATCATGCAGGTCTCCTTTGTAATTTGCTGCAACTGGCCATAAAGTCTCAAGGCAGGAGGACTCTGCTCTTGCAGCTGTAAGGTGCTTTAATATGTAGGAGTAAATTACAGAACATGTGTATCTTAAAATGCAAGTGAGGCCATTCCTAATCCAAATATGTTGTGGCCCCAAATTTTGCCTCCTCCCCCCAGTTTTTAAAACATTGCTCAAGTAGCTGCATGTTTGATTGAGATCAGGCTCTGGATTTGGACTCTTTTTCTGTCCCAAATACCAGCAATTTCATCACTGTGTAGAGTCAGGAATCAAGACTTTTGGTTCCACCAGTTGACCGGGTGTAACCCGGGTGGGGGCTGTCTTTCTCAGGTTCCTTCACGTGGTTGTTGAGGTGATTGCCTATCAAAAGCTTGTAAGGGGTTAATAGTCAGGGCCAGTGCAACCAGGGACGTTGCTCCGGACGCCTGTCCTATGGATTAAATCATACTTGCATCGATATAACTGAGAGTATGTTAACCCTGAACGCTACAGTTATGAATTCAAAAGCAAAGGTAGCCTTTTGGAGTCTGTTTTTTGGGGCTTGACAGGAGCAGGAACTTCAGGAATGTTTTTTTTCCTCTCCTTCCTCGGTCTCCTCATGAATTTCCTCTGTTCCTTTCTGTCTTCAGCTGGAAAAGGCACTCACCCCTGAGACATTATTACAGTGGACCAATCCCAGCATGATGGCCAACACCAAAGTGAACGTATTTCTTCCAAAGTTTAGCGTGGAAGGTGATTATGACCTGAAGCCACTTCTAGAAAGCCTGGGCATGACAAATGTCTTTGATGAAAGCGCATCAGACTTCTCTGAAATGTGTGAGACCAAAGGTGTGGTTTTGTCGAAGATCATCCATAAAGTCTCTTTGGAAGTAAATGAACAAGGCGGCGAGTCCCGAGAGGTACCAGGATATCGGATTCTGCAACACAAAGATGAATTTAAAGCTGACCATCCATTTATCTTTTTGTTTAGGCACAACAAAACTCGCAACGTGATTCTTTCAGGCCGATTCTGTTCCCCTTAAGCAGGGCACATTTGTTATGAAAAAGCACAATTACATTTATGGTGGTGCATGTTCCTGTAAAGCTTGGCATCCTGACTATCACCTTTGAAAGGAAACCTAAGAGGTTCCTGTATCAGCTGGGTAATACAAGGTACTCTACATATGCAGCAGAACTAGTTTATCTCATTTCGTTTCACCCCCTTAGCTGAAGGATTCTCACAGTGAAGAACACGTTGTATTTTACTGAGAAGTATCCCAGCCTCAGAAACAAGTATATTTTGTTTCTCTCTGACAGCTTTTCCCCAAAAGGGAGTGAACTGAGAGCCTGTTTTTCTTAGACTGGGAGCTGGGAAGGGCTCTACATTCCTGCTCCCTAGCCAAACCACTCTCTCTCGTGACCCACGCTCTGTGGATTCCTACTGCCTAGAAGGGGAAAATGTGGACATGTGGTGTGACAGCCCTCCCCTTGTACCTGGCTACACCCTGGTGGTCCAGGGTGCCCTACCGGACCCTGATAATGCAAAGTGAAACGGTGCCCAGGTTCTGCAGCATAGCTAAACAGTTCAGGCTAGCATCAGAGTTTGCATCTGCAAAGCAGAAGCTGCATTGAGACCTATGGATGCAAGAGGCAATAATCATGGTGACAAAATGTATACCCAGAAGACTTTTCAGTGTGAGCTACACCAGTTCATAGATTGGGGAGGTTGGACTCTGCTGCGTGGGATTTTTTCACTCGTTGCGCTTCAGACGTGGAAGAGGGGACCAGTTCACTGCAGCTATGAGGACCCCTGTTCTATATGTATCCTGAGAAAAAGAACGTTATGCAATTCTAGGATAGAAAACTGATGGATTAACACTGTAAGTGCCACACTGTTCATGCACAGATTATCTGCCGTTTCTAGTTCTGGATTCAGTGTTAAGGAGACTCCATACAATTACTAAATGTCTGAGGCATGAGAAAGAAATAAGGACTGCAACTTGAGTGAGATTAACATTGTAATTACCACTCTCCAAATTCCATATGAAATCATGGTAATCAGATTTCATTTCTATCTAAGGACTGCCTGCTGCATATGTTCAGTACTGGTTTACCTAATTACTGTTCAGAATAAAGCACTATAAAACCTGTGTCAAATGTCTGCAATACGTCCAGTGTCAGTCTGTGTGTTCACTCTTGTGTGTTCGCTGGCAGTGTCAGTGTTCACTCTTGACCTCCAATAAATGATAGGAATGGAAATAAACAGATTCACTTAGGCCACAAAGTCAAAATAAAAAACTAAATCACTGTCTGGATTGCCCTCCTGGACCACATCATCATAGCTCCCTGTAAAGACTATGTCACTAGGTGGTCACATTATACAGAGAATTCAATTACGTATCTTCAAAAAATGGGAGCATTTTACTTGAGAATTCCTCTGGGTGCTTCAGGTCTGAAAGAAACTGGAAAGAGATTACTAAATGGGAATATGCAACCCCTAATATGCATACCTCTCTTCTAACACCAGAGAACAGCAAGGTAGTTATTGTGAATTTGGAGACAGGAGTTCTGGTTTGATTCTTGACCTTGCCAACCCACGAGAAGCCTTTAGTCACAAAGGTTCAGTGGCTTTACCAGTTTCCTTCCTTCTGTGGACCTCTAATGGGCTCTAAAACATTTCAATATCAGAGGGCTAACTGGAGTTGTTGGCCCGTATGTTTGAAGGTACTGAAGGGACTAACTTCCACCAAAACCAATGGAAGAGTCCCTGCAGACCTCGGCGGGGGGGTGTGTGTGTGTATGTTTCTTTGCTGATGTGCATCAGGTGTTCTGATACATGGATAGAAGTCAGAAGAAGAATGCAAAATATAGCAATTACTTTGCAGCCCATCCTGTCTGCGAAGGAATTGTCTGCAAAGATCTTTACCAGCTCAGTAACTTAAGTGATAGCTGAATGGCTGGGAAATGTTTTACACACCCCATCATTTCCTGATCTGTTGTGGAGGCTGGGGTCAGAGTTCTCCAGAGCTGCCATCACTGTAGTTTCTACCCGGTTCTCCTGTAGGAAGTGGGTCAGGGCATTGCACATGGGGTTGACAACTGACTAAGCAGCTGCACAGGCAGTCCATACGTAGGCAGGATGGCGTAGTTGCCTATAGTCTGTACAGTTGGTTTGTGTTTGGTCGCTGACTCTTCGTCAGGCAGTTCCAGGTGTCCAGCAGGATGTATCGCCCTTATTGCTACATCTGTACTGGTCTGCCAGACTGATGAAAACCTCTGGCAGATTGCTCTATCCCTCTTTTTCTTCCTGGAGGAGAAAAGCTCAGACATCACTTACTCATCTTTTTCATGTTCTGAAAACACTCCAGTCCAGGAGCCAGGCTTCATTCAATGCAGCTCACATTCTGATCAGCGCACTTAGCACATCCACACATATTTGCGTAAGCATGTCTTCTCAAAGGGTTCCTTGTGATGGCTTTGCCAGGGAGGGTTATCCCATGAGAGCAGAGAGAAACACTACCTCAGGGTGGGGCCCATCTTTCCCCACCTCCTGACTAATCCCAAACTATCCCAGACTATGCAAGGCAAGCAGATGTTAGAGATACAAAGCTGTCTCAGTCTACAGAAGGCAAGCTCATTTATTGGTCACTTACAAACAGGCCACAAAAAGCTCAGGTTTATTTTTCGCTTCTGCTTCTTCTCTCTACCAGTCCCAGTATGAAACCTATCCATCTTGCGGCATGTGAGGGAGAAGTTATCAGTAAAGTGCCTGCTGGTGTGGGAAACTCTGTTACGGTCTATTGCTCGGTTCCACCCATGGTGGCCTCTGGGCCTCGGGCAAGAAACTGCATGGGAGGACATGGGAAAACGTGTGTGGGATCTTGTGTATTGGAACACCTGCGTGCTGAAAGGCGTTGGCTACGATGGAGAAAGTGAACATAGCTGAGGACTTGCTCAGATCACCAAACTGCTCCACCTCACCTTTCACCAGAGCGCTGCTATCCAGTGATGGGTGATGGCCCCGATGGAAAAAAAGCAAGCCGTGGCTGGCTTTTGCAGGCAGTTGCAAACTGCGGTGTTATGTGTCTAGTCATCTCATCACTTGCTCAGCTGCACAATCATTGCGCACTTCCTGCTCCCAGCATTTTGTAGAAGAGAAGTGATACATCTTAATGTCTTGTGGTAAGAAAAGTTGTTTGTGGGGAACAGCAGTTTGGCTTCGAAACTTGAGAAATGCTATGTAGAGCCAATTGGCCCCACTGGAAAAGCAGTACAGTTTTGAACCCTGAGTATACTATCCTAAGGGCCTCAAAAAGACAGAATTTGCACATACATTGACATTTCCTGAGGCAAAGCAGTTAAACTGATGTCAAGGGAGTTCTGAGGGAATATGTGTACAGAGCAAGTAAAAGAAATCAGTGGAAGAACGATCTTAATATAGGAGGGAGGGAGAAAGCGCAGAAACTGGAAGAAGGAAAGTCTTGAAAGGTACTCAAAAATATTTAGACTGTAACTGAAAAGAGGTTAGGACTCATAAAGGCATAAGAAGAAAAGATACATGGTAAGGCAATGTGCAGAAATAAATATAACAGATCAAGAGACAGAAAGAACTGAGGTGGAAGACTAAAGAACACTCCAGAAACATTCAGGAAGAAAAAAACAGAAACAAAGGTGTGAATATGCCAAATGGAAGCAAAAGAGTGAGGATAAGAACAGGGGTAGCAAGAACACTCATTTTATCGTTGTATCTTGCATTGTTTACAAATCCCTCTTTTTGGATGAGCACTGGAACAGTGGAGCTTGGGCAACTGGGCTGAGACCTTGGCAGAGGAGCAGGGAACAGCAAAGGTGGTGTGAGCTGCGCCTGAGGTAGAGGGTGGACCAGCTTCAGCACTAGGAGGGAAGTGTGGGAAGGGCAAGGTGGTACTGGGAGACCTTCTTCCTCTTTCCTTCTTTCTCCCCTCACTGTGTCTGATCCCTCAAATATCCTATGAATCCAAAGCCAGTTTTATGCTTTGTAGGAAGAAAGAAGAGCTGAGAATGGAAAGGCAGAAAATTTTCAGGGTTGCGAAGCCACACACAACCCTAGAGGACTTCATTTTGACCCCTGATCCCAGCTGCCATAACCCAGTGTTGCACCTGAGCTCAGAGGTGCTGATCTGGGGAGATCAAACGCTGTGTTGATGCAGCTCCGTGCTTCCCAGCTCTTTAGTTCCATCTCATTTTATGCTGGAGACATAACTCACGTAATCAGACGCTCCTGGCCTTCTTTTATTCTTAACTCCAGTGATTTAAAAGAATACCCCCTGGCTGAGGATTCCTGTTACAGTTCAAGGAAATATTTCTTCCCTTCTCTAATTAAGCTCTTTCCATACGCATAAAGCTGGCTCCTTACCTGGGAGAGAGAGAGAGAGAGAGAGAGAGATGGCTGCAGGCAACATAAACCTCATGCATTTCCCATTCGTTTGCTCTATCTCTGCAAACAAGCTCGGATCCAAACAAGGCATCTCTGAATCCTGGCACGAGGCCTGCACCCCCCTGTGTTCAAGCCAGACCCCATCAAATTTGAAAGGAACTACACACGGCAGCACGGCCATGGATCTGCAGGGTTAATGCCCTGTTTTCCAGCTGAGGGTGACTTGGCATTGCAATAATATTGGAGCTGTTGCCAGCAGATATTGCCTGCCAAACTTGCTGGGCAGCTTTGAGAGAAATACTATTAGCATATTGGTAGGTACAGGTCTCCCAGTCTTTGCAGGTAACTTCACGTTGATGGCATTTGCGTTAAATTGCGACATGCTGCTATCATCAACAATTGGTTAGAGGCTGAACTCTCCCACAAGAGAGTGGGAGATTTTTGTAATACGGTATTCACAAGAACGTGCTCCAGAGCTCAGCTGTTGTGCTCTTCATTTAACCTCTTCGGGCAAGAAGGTAAACAATTATTTATTTTTTTTTTCCCCCCAGAATAACTTGTGAGTTAGTAGTCTACAGGTTGGTAAAGTAAACATCATGTTTACAGATGGGACAGAGGGGGAGATACCTTTTCAGGCTGCAGGCAGCAAAACACACTGCTATAATTCACGTGGCTCAAGAGCTCACACAAAGGGAGTTGGTCTTCAGTGGGATGTAGGTGAGGAATTTAGGAACACGTGTCCAAAGCTATGAATCTAAAGACTCTTGCCTAAATTTCACAGGCTTTTGAATCTGAAATTTCCCCAGGACCTCTGTGCCTATCCAGAAAGCTCTAATTGCCACAGGACAGATCATCTCAATGGCTTATACTAGAAAGCAGACGCTTTTCTGCCTGTACCTCCAACAGAGCTGCAGGGCAGGCTCTTTCAGAGCACCTCTACCCGCTCTGGTAGAAATGGGCTTGACATGAAATGAGGGTGCCGATGACCTGGGCAAACTCACCCACAAAGTGTGAGATACATTTTAATTTCCCTTCTTTACTCAGGTTTCCATGGCACAAGAAAAAGCCACGAAATTTTCCCTCGAGGAGAGAGAGGGCATGCAGTTCTCTGCTGGGGTGCTTAGGTGTTTCCCGTGTACCCTGATGCCCGCTGCCGGGGGATTGTTTATGTGCTTAAACAATTACTATATAAAATAGGAAGGGTGGAGTAGTATTCAGATTTTGGATTGTTAGTGGCGATGCTAGTCTTCACTAGCAACATATTAGCTCTTGGGTTTGGCAAGGATGTTTAGAAGCTTGCTGAGAAGCCTGTGCAGCTGCACACAGGCATAGCAAATCACTTGCCGCTGCACAGCCCGTAACAGGCCAAGGTACATCCATGCCTGTTTATGCAGGAATAATTGGCCTAGAAAGAGGCAGAAAATATACATCCTGGAGGTACTGATGCAAAATAATAAAAGCAGCCAGAAAAAGACCTTCCTGGCATAAAAGTAGTAGCCTGAGAGGCTAAGTTGGTTGGAAAAGGAACTTGGGAACATTTCCCTTGAGAAGTTATTTTGTACTGAAATGTATTGGTTTTTAATCTAATCTAAAGCATGCTACTTTGGAAATATTTTGTGTCATATAGGGATGATTGGAATTTCTGTGTTGCAGGAAATTTCATTTTTTCTTACGTGCTGTTTGTCCCTTTCACTCCAAATCAGCACAGAAACACCTGGGAACATCTTTTTGTATGAATGGTCATGAAAAATAAGAAAGTCACTTCTATTTTTCATGTGATGGGACGGTATTTTCTGGCATGTGCTCCTTTTCTAAGATAGACACACATAATTTCTGCCAATTCTGTCTTCCTTTATGTATGAGAAATTAATGTGTGCTAAAGCACCTTAATGGGAAGCAGATTGAATAAGCAAAACATGCAATGGGCATTATCATGTGGCATCAGGGAAAACAGGTTCCTTCTTGCTTTACCTTGTATTAAACATAGAATTACCTTAAAAACAAGGCTACAGTTCTCTTAGCCTTCCCACCTTATTTACTGCCTCCTCCTGTTGACTGCATAATATAATCTAACCCACCTATTAATTATGATAGCTTTGAGCACAGCTTTTTATTCTTTGAGAGTTTTTGTCTTGATTTCATCTACCCTTAGCCGAAAACAAACTGTAAGGAGAGAACAGATCATGAATAGTTATAGAAAAGGAGTGTCCTTCATTTCACACAGCCATGGAAGTAGTTTCTCATCTTTACAAGGTCTGTGGTTATACAGTGGTTTCTTCTGAAGGAAGCTCTTTTCCTGGGTAGCTTCTTGCTCACATATAACAGCGCCAGCAATTGCCATCTGCCAGACTATGTTAAAAGCTACTAAACCATCATGCAAAGCATCTCCCTTCATCAGCTGTAAAGCCCCAGCCCTGCCTGCTGTCTCTGCACTGTTGCTAATGTTAAGTGCAGACGCTTTGGCTAGTGCAGAACGGCAGCTGTGATCTTCCTGGAACACCCCTTTTGATCTTATATCTTCTCTCCTTATCACGCCAAGATCTTTGAAAAGTAACATTACCATGTGTTGTCCATCATGTAGGTGTTCTTCAAACTCCACTGTCCTTGCAGTAATCCCCAAACTCTCACTGATTGAATGATTACACAGATTACACACATGGCTCATACATTTGTGCCCACCCCAATTTAAGATTAAGAAAGTGCACTAAATCCTTTCATTCTGCAGTAAGAAAATTCCTCCACCATCCTGCACTTCCCATCCCTTGCTTTGGGTTTCCAGGGCAGCTTTCTAAGTAGTTCCCACTCACAAACCCATGGAGTTGGCCGCACTGTTTGCACCTGGACGTCACCCTGAGGACTTTTAGAAAAAGTCTGCTGCTTCTTCTAAAGGAGTGGCCACCTCCTTTGGCTTTTAAAACCTGTTCCCAGCTCCTGGGCTCTCCCTCTAGCTTGGCAGCCCATCCTCTCCCTGCAGGGTGGGGTGGAGGTGCCTCCTTCATGCTGAGGAAGTTCATTAACTCTTTTTTTACTCCTTGACTCGTTCTGGGCACACCTACAATATGCCTCATGACCTACATTCACTGTAAACGATTTCACAGGTTCATTTCAGATCTTTCACAAGGTGTGGAAGTGGAGCAATACAAACTTCAGCACTACAGAAGCTCTGAGTTTTGTTTTCAGAAGGTTCTGGGTAATAGGTAATGAAGGTGGAAGAAAAGAGAAATGATTATTTAGTGCAGTCTCCTTTTCTTGTGGTAAGATGACTGTGTTATTAAAAGGAAAATGAAAACTGTGTTTCATACAAAGACACAAAGAGCAGAGCTAGAACAGCTGTTTTCAGACTTAATGAGATATAACTCATCTTTAATTATTTAACAGAAAACCTGTTGGGTATTTTTCCTCTGTTTTGCCCATTTGTATTAGGGCTTCATGTGAAGTGCTTCTGGACTTCTGTGTAAAACAAACGTCTCAGTATGAAACATATATGAACTTTTTCTTTCAGCATCGCAGGTCCTTTCCACAGAGCATCAGTCAGAAGCACGATGAAGCATTGATTACTGCTGTGCTTTTCAAGCTAGTCAAAAGGCAGGACACATCTGCATTTGCCACATGTGGCACCTCCATATGTATTCAGCAACCTGACTTTTCAGCTCTTCCAAGCCACTGCAGTAATCTGTCTGAGGTTAAATCCATTTTTTTGCGGGCCGAGCTCATTCCCATTGTCTGGCACTTGCTGCGGGCTAAGACGGTTCGCGCAGACAAATGCTGCACCTCAGCCGAGCCACAGCAACTCCCTACACCCTGGAAACTTCTTCTGGCGCCTCAGCCACAGCTTCTCATGCAAAGTTTGTGTCTGGCTCACGGCTGAGTGAGAGGCAACGTGCACTCAGCATCCGTGAGGACAACGCAAGATATTTTGAGTAGCTCTTGGAGTAAAGAAAGGTCTGTGAAGGGCAGGCTCTCTGTGAGGAGGGGGCAGTGGCCATGGTAGAAGAGCTGGGGCCTCAGTGGGAGAGCAGTGTGGCAGGGGAACATTGGCCGGGAGGGGATGGAGGTCCCCAGCACCAGGCAGCCCCTTCCCAAGAAGGCTCTAAACCTCTCTCAAAGTGGCTGCTGGACACCGACAGCCCAGGACAGGCCTTACAAGGGCTCTGATGATGAAAGATCTCGCATTTCAGCTTTGCATCAGCCTCTCCCCACCCTTAGCCTTCTAGTGACACAGGCTGGAGCTCCTCACACAACTTGGCCTTGCAGGCTGCAGCAGCCAGGTGGCACAGGGCCGAGAAAGAGCTCCTGCTGTGCCGTGGCCTCCTATGGAATAACCACCTGGCTGTGCACTCACCCATCTTTTCAATGGACAGAAGCTCTGGCAACTTGCTCTTGACCTGACCCACACTTGTCCCGACGCAGGTTGAAAGCTAGAGACAGCCAGATCTGTGCCATGGGAGACATGAGGGACTTCTCTCCGTAACATGGCTGTGTATTTCCACCTAAGTAAAGTATCTTCCTGGAACACAGGCCACAGCTACTCTACGTCTGCAGGCAGACAGGAGTGTATGCTTTGCTGTTCACACATTTTTCTGGCATGCTGTCCAAAATGTCATTTGTTTGAGGCTGAAAGTGATGTGAGGTTTTTTGGGTATAATGATTCCAGAAAAGCTTGTGTGATCCAACTGGTATAAAGGAGTTTCTACACCCCTTTTTTTCAGATGGCCTCCTGCTTGTGAGGACCAAGCTGGAACTTGGTCACAACTTGTTCTTAGCAGGGTGGATTTAATGTAAATGACCCACGGGAAAGGTATCAGACTGTTATGTTTCTAGTACAAAAGAAGAGAGTGACAAAGATCTTGTCATATCATTGAGCAGGAGCTTACAGACTTCTTTTCAAGGCCATTGAGCTATTGCATTGTTTGGAAATTTTAATTGTGTATCCTGTCTGAATCTGTGGCTCCTGGAAAACTCATGAGGAGGGAAAAAGTGTATTTCAAACTGTTCATGTTTCCATACGTAGTTCAGTCTCCATAGTTGTTAATGACCTTTTTTCATATATGAGAACATTTAATTAATAGTGATTTTGTTTTTATAAACCTGTTGTTTGAAACCCTCATACCACAGCTCTTGTTATCAGACATGGTTGTATGCAGGTGTAGTTTCTGTCACGAGGTTTCTGTCATTAATCGTATGTTGTTACAAGAGGAAAGAGTTGACATAACTGTATACATCAAACCAGTTTGGAGAAGGAAAATGTTAATCCACAGTTGACTGATTTCAATAGCATGATCTGAAATAAGATACGCCATGGGATAAGACAGAAAAAAGATCCTTTCTGAGGAATTCACATATGTTGTGAGCGTGGGTCCCTTTTCCAGACCTGCTGTGTCCTTGCTGTGCAGCATGGACCGACAGATGTGTGCAAGGTTGGCTGTTTCAAACTCTCAGAATTTAGCAAACTTCTATTGTTTAGCAACCAGCTATTGGACAATCTCAGGGCTGACAGATGCGTGGTGTGTGATCTAGCTTAGGCAACAAGCTGCATTAAATTTCTTCTTTCTTTTGTGCTCCCAGTCAGCAGCTGCTTCATGATGGGCTCCGTTTCTAGACCAATTACTGAGTTTTGCCTTGATCTCTACAATAAGCTCAACAGAAATGCAGAGGACACAAACATCGTCTTCTCTCCAATGAGCATCTCTGTTGCCCTGGCCCTGGTCCATCTAGGCGCAAAAAACAACACTGCTGCTCAGATAGAAAAAGTGAGTATTAACGAAACATGCCGAGATGCTTCCACATTGCTTACTGTTCCCTTAATGGAAATGTTGGGCATCCTAGCACAACACATGTGCCAAGGTCTCATAGGAAACAAGCACGAATGCAAGCACAGGTGCCGCCTTCACAGTCGTGCGTGGTGCCCTATGATCCTTGCCATTTGCTTGTGTGAGTCGCACCGTGCCCCCATGCAGGCTTAGGAGCATGGAGCAAGAGCTGAATGAGAGGAGGTGATGCTAGACAGCGGTGCGCTCTGGCTTTCCCCCAGCCAGCTGCTAGAATACCAGACTTTGTTTCAAAATTACGGGCAGGCGCTTCCTCTTGTGGTTGCAATGAGAATCCTGAAAGAGTGAGTCTGAGCGGGTAGTGGGAAGAGTTGGAGAAACCCAAAGTGATTGTGACTGGATGTCTGGAAGCATTAGCTCACTTGTCACTTATGACATTCAAGAGTCAAAATGTCTCACCTGCAGAGGCCACAGGGACCCAGGTGCGTGGGGATGGGATGAAGGCCACCCCTCCGCTTGCTGCAACATTTCTCCCAGCAGTGCAAGTTTTGCTTTCTACAATCTTTCTTCTCTTTTCTTGTTTGTGCCCATGAGTGATAAAAGACCAATAATCCTAAGGCAGATGTTCTTGCCAGTAGCTGGTTCTGTACTGGTAGAGCTTCATCCATCATATCGCTGCCATGTGCACAGTCTGACTGCTGGGTCACCAGCAGCCAAGGTAGACATGCCCTCCTCATGAGGTTCCCAGGGTGTGGTGGGTCGACCTTGGCTGGTGGCTGCTACATGCCCACCCAGCCGCTTTCTCACTCCCCATCTTCAACAAGGACAGTGAGAGAAAATAAGATGAAAAATCTTGTGGGTCAAGATAAGAACAGGGAGATCACTCACCAGTTACTGTCATGGCAAAACAGACTCAACTAATTTTGGAAATGGCTGGAACCAGCTCTGTTCCACATGGCAGCAGCCCCCGATCTCTTCACAGAGAGGCCACCCCTGCGTCCCCCTGGCTACCATAACCTTGCCACATAGACCCAATACACAGGGACTCTCGCTTATTTTAGGAAAGCAATGGGGATCCAGTATCTTCAATAATAAAGATTAAGTCTATGTATGATGCAATATTATTACAATGGTGGAAATTTTTCGGTAAGATATTTGCACGTTAGAAGCAAAGACTCGTTTCGGTTAAGAGCACTGTGATTTTGATGTATTTCCTAAGCTGATGCAAAGATTAAGAATGATTGCAAAAAGCCAGTTTTGATGTTTTAAAAAAGAAGTTATATGTCTTTGCCTGAGGCAACTTTTTGTTTTTGAAATTTAAGGTAACTGTAGCAACAAAAATACAAATCAAATGTAAACACTTCGAGGTAGTGGAGAGTAACGCTTTGAGAGATTAAGTGCAAGTTCTTCTTGGTTTGCTAATACAGAAATGTGAATTTGAACATCAATATATGAACAACTTCAAGCCTGACATTTTGATCTAACTGAAGCTGAGAAAATCTACACCATTTATCCAGGGCAGCATAGCAAATCTTTTAAATGAGGAAAATGCTTCTATCCCAGTTACAAGTGCTGTAATTTGTCATCTTCAACTGCAGGTGCTTCACGTCAGGAAAGCTGCAGGAAGAATGAGCCTTGGATCTGACCTTGAGAGCGCAGCCCCAGAAATGGAGCCAGAACTAAGCCAGGAGAGACAGCCTTCCCTCTCACAGGTGCGCCCTTGGCTGGGCAGCACTGGGGCCCTTTCTTCACTGCACAGTAGGTTACTAGGTGTAAAGCCACCTAGAGTAAAGAGTCTGCCACTGGAGGGAGTCAAGACCACATGCACAGAGTCTGCCTAATCCACTAGGAAATGTCTGATACAAGGTGTTATTTTATTAAGGGCCAAGTCTTCTGTGAAGTCAATACCAAAGCCGTCAGTGTTCTCGTCTGAAGGAGGATCAGGCAACAAAGCTTAGACTAGCTGGATTTAAAAATCAGTACAGCAGGAGCTAGCCCTAGAGCGTAATCTATTTAGGATGAAAATTAACAACCAAAGCTATACAGAAGAATTGTTATAATTGTTGTATTTGTAATATTCCCAGTGTAACAAGGATGGGGACCTTAACCATAAAGCGTTCCAGGCACTGCTTTTACAACTACAAAACCTTGGTGAAAGCTACGTTTTAACCCTGGCCAACAATCTCTTTTTACAACAAGGATTTGAACTCCAGCAGGTAAGTTACCTGTACCTGCTAACTCCCGTGGCCCTGACCTCAAACTTCCCTGTAACTGCGAGCATCACTGTTGCCACCCTCGTGTGCATTTTGGAGCACTTGACGTGCTTCTTGGAGCCGTATCTCTTGGGGCTGGTGGGAAAGAGACAAGAGAGTGTCAGCCTGTGGATATCAATGGCTATAGAGCGAAAGTAAGCAGGAGTCCCTTTGCTTTTCGCAGATGCCTACACTCAGCCAGAGGTGTGACTACAGCCAAAAATGGCCTATTCGAGCTCTGTGTAAGATACTTCTAGACTTGCAAGTGGCACAGCTGAGGGCAGCAGTAAGCTCGGAGAGAGTTTATCTCCTGAGATGTTATGTAGTTTCATGCTGTAGGGCTCCCGGAGAGAGTTTATCTCCTGAGATGTTATTTAGTTTCATGCTGTAGGGCTCCTGTGCTGAACTTCTTACTCCTGTTGTACTGAATGAGAGGGATCTCTAGACTACCTAGTACAGATGACTTGCTAGTCACATCCTTGCTTTTCTGTCAATTATTTCTGTTGAATAACTTGAATATTTAAGCATTAAACAACATGTTTTACATGTTCTGTAATTTTTTATTTTTATCTGGACCTCAGGTATGCAGTTCTCCGTGGGAAGACTCTTTCTTCTGGCTTTTTACTTATTTATTTTCTTGCCTATGCAATAGAATAATTATCTCTTCTTCAAAGAATAAACTTCAGGTAGTTGATGTTTCCAAAATGAAATTTTGCCTTATGGAGTCAACAGGTCCCTCACCATTTCTAAAATAGTTTTGAACCATTGATTTCTTTCAGAAGGGAATAAGAGCATAACAGATTTGACTAATGCATAATCTTTATTTTGCTTTACAGCAATTTCTAATGTGCACTAAGGAACTGTATGGAGCAATGGTGCAAACAGTGGACTTTCATGGTGCTGTTGAAGCTGCCAGAATAAAAATTAACACGTGGGTTGAAAGTGAGACACAAGGTAAAACAAAGCAAAACCATAGCCATATGCGATACTATCACTGCATTCTTCCAATGCTTCAACAAAAGAAATTCCAGGGTATGAAAAGCAAAGGCTTGTTCACATTTCTGGGTGTTCAATATTATGGTGTTTAAAGATGGTTTGTCTTTCCATCTACTCTTTAAATATCAGAGTACGTTATTAGGGAAATTATTTCTGAATTAAAGGTGTATTTGTTGCCAAATACTTTTGTATTCGCACCCTTATGCCTGGCATGATAGTTGCAACAATACCTATGAAGTTTGACTGTACAAATTGCTTCTGTGAACAGCCACAAACACAGACACAGGACAGCAGGGGATGTAAGCTGTGAGCTTCATGGTGAGATTGGGAACAGCCTGGGGGTGAAGGAGGATGACTGAGGACCTGGTTATATGTAGAACAACGCCCACAAAGATGAGAGATCAATGAGACTCACTATCACAAGTGACAATCAACCAGCTCTTGCCCTTAACAGGCTAGCAGGGGCCATTGGCTCTCGCTGGTTAGACTAAACACGATATATGTCATTTTCCTTTAGTTTTGTCGGAGCTGCAGTAGCAGCAGGATGAGAATTTCCTAAATCTTCTGGCTGAACATAAACCAGAACTTACTGGGGGACAGTCAAATAGATTTGAAGGTTTCTGTAAGTTCTCAGTTGCCCGTCTCCTGACCAAACCTGTCCTTGTACTGTCAGAGCGGCCTGTGACTGGTGCGGGAAAGAGCTGTTAACCCCGGTTGGCTCCCAGTAAGAGGGCTGAAGGTTCAGGAGCCGCCTTGCACAGGGTTAGGAGCCATCGTTGCTCTGGGTGCTCATATGAAGGCTGGGGACCTGGCAGCTCCTACTTCAGCCCCTGTGTATAAAGTCAAAAGCTCCACAGCTGTTTAACTGCTGTGCTCAGGGCAAAGGGAAAGATGCCTTCATGTAAACCGAAATATGTGATTAATGGTGCTGCTTCCTGCCCCATGGTTAATGTCACCTGGCAGATATATACGGTCACTGTCATTGACAGTTGGCTAATTTGGTGACCCCCCCCACCCCCCTGTCCTCCCTGGCTGGTAACAGTGCAGAGGAATCTACCATGTATTTGCCTATATTGTCCCCACCCTTTGAATAAACCAAGAACTGGATTTCTAAGTTTCTCCAAAACTAAGTTCACAGACAAGTAATTGGGCCCAGAGTCTTAATGACAACAAACAAATACTTGTGTATTCCAAAATTTCTTTAGGTAAAATCAAGGAACTCTTCGCTCCTGGTGTGATTGACGCACGTGCATTGCTGGTGCTGGTGAATGTAATCTACTTCAAAGCATCCTGGGAACACAAGTTTGAGGAACAAAAAACAGTACAGAGAGATTTTAAACTGAATCAGGTACCTCTGCATTCTGTAAATCTTAACATTATTTTTGCTAGATACTGCGAGCAATGAGGCAAGCGTAACACAGAGGCACAACGTCCAGGGCTCAGCTGCCCTGTGAGCAAGGTGTGGGTGTGCTGGGAACTTAACCTGCCTCTCCTGTTGGCTAGAGGTGGCAGGAAGGTTTATCCAGAGAAAAGCATAATCTTTACTGAAAAAATATGCAAGACTGAGAAGTCGCAACAACTCAGATTTTTGCTTTGGTGACTGGCAAAACACAAGCGTTAGCCCTGATTAGCTCTGTTGAACATAGTAGTCATTACAGATAGCTGTTGTGGATGGAGGCAAATCTGAACATCCCATTTCATATAGGCTCCAAGGAGTCATCCTGTGTTTTTACATTCAATATATTTTAACATTAGCTATGCATTTGAGAGATTAAAACACACCAAACAAACTAGGCCAGATAGCAACAAACTACAAAAATACAACTGCAATTTGAAAAAGGAGATATTCTTATAGAGCATTTTGGTTTATTTGTAGTATTTGCAACATTTCAAAGTTTATTTTAAGTCTATTTTAACTTTTAGCCCTTTTTTCTGCCATAGGGGTATCACCAAAGCCTTAGTTGTTTAACTAAGGTATTGTCGATACGGTTGCAAAGTTATTTCTTTAACAGGCGCATTCCTCCAGGTATTGTGTGTGCCTGTTAAGTCTGACAGATATTATCAAAAAAGGCAATCAAAAACATTTACTTTCATTTAATTCGGTTTTGTCTTCTTTCCATATGTTGTGCCAATATTCTATTAGTTCTCAGCCATGAAAAAAAAAAGAAAAAACCCCAACAGATTCCAGTCTAATCTTAAATTGTAGAGCTTTGTGTGGGGAAAAAAGTGTCTTTTGAGTGTTCCTTACATATCAAAGGAAAAGGTCAGAAATACATATATATCTAGTTATCATGTTGCATTCCATTGTTAAGACAGTGGTAAGAAACTGTTATATTGAGTACTTACGTTAGTGAATTTAAATATATCTTTGAATATGGGTATTGACAAAGGTCTATAGTTGAGAACATTTGGTGCACTGCTGCAGAAGGAGAAACTATGAGATAAGGAGAAGCTGTATAGGTTTTTCTTCATCTGCTAATCAATACTAAAGGCATTTTTGCTGAAAATATGTCATCTGCCAAATGGCTTCTTTACTGCTTTAGAAGTTAGCTAACCGTAAAAGGAAACTTGAGCCTTTATACAGCTTTCAAACAACTCCACCACAAAAAAGGCAAGATAACAAGACCTCGAAGAGGATGCCTGCGAAAGGCTGATTTTGCTCTTAACCTATTTATTACTTCCTGTCTAAACAATCAGTCTGATTAATGTCAGCTTGTTTCTTACAGTGCTATTTCTTCTTTATCCCAGTCCAAGTTAGGACGTGCAAATCCAACCAGCATCAGCCTGTTCGGAAGTGTAAAACTATTAAGGAACTTCACTATCTGATCAGTTGCTGGGAAATTGTTTTGGGGTTTTTGTTTGTTTGTTTTTTTTTCCCCCCAAAGAATTATCCCCTTTATTTATGCATGGCAAAGCTTATGTTTTTTGTGTCACTGTAGATGCAACAAAATAAAGAAAAATATTTAGCTTAACAGCAGTCACTGCTGAAACCCTGATGACTGATATTACACCTATAATAAGTTTAAATGCTAAGAGCTGTATTGCTTAAGTGACTGTATAATTTTCTTTTAAACAGAATGAGAAAAAACCTGTGCAGATGATGTATCAGAAAGGCATGTTTAAATTTGGCTACATTGAGGAGACGGGTGCTCAGCTCCTTGAACTCCCTTACGCTCAGAAGTCACTGAGCATGATCATCCTGCTGCCGGGTGACACGGCTGACGGATCTACCAGTGGGCTGGAGCAGGTAAGGCAGTATATATCATGGACTATGGCTGAAACTTGGTTGTCTGAATTAAGGCTGGGTAAAGATCTAAACTCCTCAAAGCCGCCCACCTGTTTTAAGCTCTTTTTTCCCCCGTCTTCTAGATCGAAAGCACAATGACCCCTGAAAATTTAATGCTGTGGGCCTCTTCAGAACACATGTTTGAGACAAGAGTGGAGGTATACCTTCCCCGATTCAAGCTTGAAAACACCTTTAACCTCAATGAGGTATTACAAGCGATGGGGATGACTGACATCTTCACTGAATCAAAAGCTGATCTTTCTGCAATGTCCTTTGCAAAATCGCTGGTGCTGTCAAATGTGGTCCATAAGACATATGTGGAAGTCAATGAGGAAGGCACGGAAGCAGCAGCTGGTACAGGAGCTGTCATTGTGAGGAGATCTCTTCCTCTCACGGAGGTGTTTATGGCTGACCACCCTTTCTTATTCTTTATTAGACACAATCCTACCAATACCATTCTCTTTTTTGGCAAACTCTGCTCACCTTAAAATCGGGGCCATTTTCTAACATTATGAGAAACACCTGGATGAAAATTACAAATAGTATTTTTTTCCCAATCCATTCTTAGTCCTTTGACAGCTAGTTTGCATTTGAAAGTAATTACTGCAAGCAGTTTAGCTTAGAATCCATCAATTGGATGTTCTGCCACTAGGCTCCTTAAATTGCAAATATTGATCTGAATCCAGAAAAGGAGTAAATTTTCCTTTAACCTCATTGGATGTGAGTAACATTTTGTTTCCTCGATGCCCACTATGCTCCTATATTCCTTACAGTTCCCCAGCGCAGCCAGGTAGTGTCGTACAGCACCTGCCTGGGCTTGCAAAGGTGGAGTGGGTGTGCTGCTGTCTGAGGAGAATTGTCTGCAACAGTTTTCGGTAACTGCCAGTATTTATAAATACAGCCCTGCTCTGTATTTTTTGATTCCTGGCCAGCTGGGTCCTGGTCAGCAGAGAGGTGCTTTAGAGACACTTTTTCCTTGTCTGTGCTCTGCAGCAAATCCTTTGCACAGTGAAGATCTGGCCATGATAATTCCCTTTCTTGTAGCAACTGTTCACAGCCAAATAGGAGATACTTATTTACAGCAAATATACCTGTTTACTGATAACTGTACCACTTTCTCCCCAGTGATGTGTACTGATTCTGCCTTTTGTGCTATTCTGCATTATATAAAAAGTTTATGCTAGAAGCACCTTTGGCTTCATTTATTTACTCAGATGTGCGCCTACATCTAAAGCGTCATCTTACTAATTGGACAAGTGATGTGACATGTGCGCCTTTTATGAGCCTTGGATCTTTTTGTGTGAGTTTTTATTAGCAGCGTTGGTTTTTACGCTAATAACAGTAGGAATACTCAGGGAAAAGGACAGGGTTCTGCCCTCATGGACACCTCTAGAAAGGGAGCTGATTACAACAGTATTTATGTATACAGGAGGGCAGGATTTGGGCCCTCTTTTTACTGGACTTTTTCTGCATTAATTTCTGAAATAAAAGTTAGAAGGGACCTCTGGAGACCATCTGGTCCACCTCCCCGGCTCGAGCAGGGCTACCTACAGCTGGTTGCCCAGGATCATGTCCAGGCAGCTTTTAAATATCTCCAGGGGTGGAGACTCCACCACCTCTCTGGACAGCCTCCCCTAAGCACCCTCTAAGGTCTCAAATGACTCCAAAGAGAATTTTGTATGCATGGTGCCTGCAGGAACAGGATATGAAAACACACTTTGTAAAGATGGTTTATTAATTACACCGTAAAAAAGGCTGCCTTTTATATGTGGATAAATCAAGTGATTTCAGTCTCATGAAATAGGAGGAAAATGGTCAAAAGCACCTCACTGAGGTTACTGACGTGGAAAAGTGTAGCCGTGAACTTCCAAGAAATGTGTTTTCTTGCATCCTGCTGGCTGGTGAATTTTAACAATCTGAGATGCAGTCATAAAGACAGAGCTCTCTCTGTGCTCTGAGAAATGAAGAAAGGTTTTGTTAAGAGCAGCGTAAATCATTGAAGTCACAGTTAAACATAACTAGTCTGTGGGAGAAAAAACTTGCTGCTGACTGACAGTGAGACATAACTGTTAAGTTGCTGGTTTAACATAACTAACAACTTCCTCAGAGGGATTCTGTGTGAGGTTTAACAAATTAAAGTTTGCAACATGCTTTATTACCCGTAAAAAGGAAAGTATATGTTAACCATTCACCATATAATTAGGTGTAAAGCACCCTAATTTTCTGCATTTATGATTACCATAACTTATGCACCATAAGTTATGTGGGGTCCTTCGGACAAGAAAGTCTAGAAAATAAGAATGAATGGTAACTGAGCAAGAACAGACAGGAGCAGGACAAGAAAAGAGTCAAGGAAGCAAAAAGAGTCAAATAAATAAAACTACTCTTGACTGTCCGATCTGAAGGTGCAGTACAGCTGCAGCAGTAGTTCTCCAGTCCGTGTCTGTGTTTCCCTTCTGGAGGCTGACAGCCCAGATTGCCTGTTAGACAATGTTTTTATTGCCTAAAGCTGTCATCATACAGTGTTCACATTCCCCGGGGAAGTTCAGAGAACTGCAACCTCAAAAAATCTACCTTCAAACAGCTTTTCTGAAAAGGCAGGGATGGGGATTCCTGTGATGAAATGGCAAACACCACAGAGGAAAAAAAACCCTTCCCTTTATTCTTGTCTTTTCTCATAAATGGGTATACAGTCCCCAGCCACCAGCGTATTCTTTTCCGGCACCCTTGAGTTAAAACAGGTTTTTCTGATGACACCGTGGGTTAGCAGGGGGATGGATCTGCACTTGCTACCAGCAAAGAATGCAGGAGCTTAGTCTTGAAAGTGAAAGAAATAGAAGGGGAAGTTTGCAATAGAAGTCTCCATTTATCAGTGGCTAAGCTGGGCTGTTCCCGTGCTGCAGAAGCACAGGAGACGTGAAATGATGTGGTGAGCCCCGCGCAGTGAAAGGGATGCAGCCGGGCCATTTCTGGTACACGCAATAGCAACGGTTTTACTACTGCCACAATCTCATGAACTATGAAAAGAAGACTAACGTTGTGAAGGAAAAAGCCAAACATCTATGCAATCTAACTTTTTGACTTTATTTTTCTCTCTCGGTGCAAACTCTACCACAGAGAGTGCCTCTCTCTGCCAGTCCCCATCCACGCAAACAAGGTCCAATGCCTCTCCCCGCCCCAGGGCAGCAAAAGACATCCCCTTTGCAAATGGCAAGGCATTTTCTGCCATGCCCCGAGCCCCCAGAGTTGGACTAGGTGGACTTTAAAGGTCCCCCTCAACTCAAACCCCATTCTATGGTTCCGCGTCTTGCGCACTGGTTATCCGAATTTGGCTAACCCAACCCAGCTCTGGTCAGTTACTGATTTACAGCTGGCCAAACTAGTTTACAGTAACCATGTTGTGTCACGAAATGTCTGAGTTGGTAAAAAACAGAAGAGCTATTAGGTATTGTGTCTTAGACCTAAAACATACATGCACATATTAAAAATCACAAATTCTGTTGACTTTAATATTCCATGTTATACTTACTGAGCTGTGTAGGATCTGCCTTGTTTTCCTACTCCCGTCTGGAACTGGAAGTGGGAGAAACTCGCCTGTGATTGGAATAATGGTCATTGACAAAATATATGGCTTTTAAGCTATAAGATGAAGAAATAGTACTTTACAGCACTCATGGCCCAAGACTGGATTTAGAAACACGATCAACGTTCACACTTTCAGTTCCACAGTATCGCTTTTAATGTCTGTGTCCAGGCAGAGCTAACTTTGCGTGCGGTTTCCCCGCGGTGCGAGGCAGGCGGTGGCGGTAGGAGTTCACACCGCAAGTCTCTGCCGCTCCTCTTGAAACTTGGCACGCTGAGCTCGGGTTGCACAGCGTTTCAGCTTGCTTCTCCAAGTCGCAGGGCCATAGCCCTCCTCAGAGGATTCATGAGCAGCTGTGGATGCAGAGAAATTCAGAAAAGTGCAGGAATTCCTTATGATCTTAAGACTGGACACAGCAATATTACTAATAAAAATACTAACAGTAATAAAATGATGTTTAGAAACAATCCTGTCACTGATTTCTTACAAATATTCTTATTTCCCCAAACCCTACAACAAAAAAAAATTGTGTCCCTTTTCTGCCTGACATATTGTAAAACTTCTAGTTTCCAGTCTCCCTTCCAATATTCATCAACTTTCTGTCACCTTTCTCGTGGACCGTTTGTCCTGCGCTTCCAACGCACGTATGGAAGAGCCAGCTCATTTTCTTGGATGGTTTCATAAAATCATCCAGAAGTAGTGCTTTGAATTCACTTTTTTTTTTTTTTTTTAACTTCCGTGATATACTATATTTTAGTCCATTAGCCCAGTAGGGTCAGCTTAGCAAGGTAAATGTATAGTAGCACCTCTCTGTTCAGATAATACCGGGGCTTGTTCCTTTTGAACAGAGCAGCAAGGGAGGAAATATGCAATCTGACGGAAGGGTAGCTGGGCGGCAGTGCGACTAGTTAGCATCTTCTGGCCAAGACCTGCATAAGGTATTATAAACAGAATATCAGGACTAAAATTCAAAGTTCAACCACAGTGTGATATACAATATAAATTGTACATAATCTATGACATGGATTTTTTATCAAAATAAATAGATTAACTTTTATTCAGTCATAATTTATTAATATTAATGATAATAATGTAATATTTGGTACAATTACCACACATCAAAGGCTGGCCTTGACTGATGGTAATGTAAGTAATTTCATGCTTTCTGTCCTATACAAGGTGCTATTCTACTCCAGCTGTAGAGTCAGTCACACAGTACCAGCAGTGGGATAATCTAGACTTTTAATTTCCATATTTATTAAAAAAATTGTCTTTTAGCAAATCCTTGCTTTTATTTTCTTGGTAAAGTAGGCTTCTTTTCTATAGGGAATTATAATCACTTCTAGCAGGTACTACATCGAAGTATTCATAGGCTTTATGAAAACTAGATTCAGAAGTTACACTTCCTGACTTTATTTTTCTGTGTATATGTAATGGAGAACCAGTGAATAACATGTTTAATGTACAGAATTATAGATGGCTTCAGAAAGGAGAAGCAACACTAAAATAATGATGTGTCTCTTTTAAATAGAACATAGGCTGGCTTTAAGTACGTACATCCAAAAAGCCATCTGAAAGAAAATTTCTCTTTTCCTACCCACGTGGAAGTATCCAAAATCTGTAGGCATTTTATTTTCACCTTTTGTAAATTCTTTAGCAGCTAACATTTTTCTTTGCTTGCTCTGAACTGCCTTGATGTGAGCAATGAGGTGCTTTGCCAATGCTGAAATCCAGGAACGAGGTGGAATGAGGCGCAAGTCCCTGGAGAACACCTAGTGAATGTGCTCAAAGCAGACCTTGTGCAAGCTACTCAGATAGGGCTCCCTGAAAACGCCATTAGAGTGACTTCTTTTTTTTTTTTTTTTTGTGAAAATGGTACATAACTTCTGTAGTGGAGAAACTCATGTGGCTCAGGAGGAGGTGAAGGGCTTGTCTCCAGTGTGTCCCATACCCTTGCTGGAATTAAAGCCTTCATGTCCCAGGAGAACACACCAAGCACCATCAGGCACTAGGTTTTAGCATATTCTGGGTGGAAAACTATCCACCTTCCTTTTAAAGTTTTGCTCTTACTCAAATGACTGCAACTTAATAACACAAGAGGAGAATTCAAGGACTGATAACTTTGCAGTTCAATAACTAGAACAACTTGTAGATGAGTTCTGGCTTCCAGTCCCTGCTCCTAGGACTATTCCTGTGTTAATCTAGTGACACGTTAACAGAAAAGAAGTATCTACACATGGGTTATTATTATTATCCTAACAATAATGTTATTTTACTTTATATCTTTCTGATAGCATGAATCTTGCTTCACTTTTTAAATATCTGCCTAGAAAAGAAAATATGAATAAAGTAATTCAACTGTGAGCTTCCTTCCAGCTCTTCGGAGGGTGTTTCTGTGCAGCTTTTTCATCTGAATCGTCAGGCGTGAAATTATATGTTCTTAATTATGAGGTGGCACGTCACAGCTTTTCTGTAAGAGCACTGCCACCTACGCAGCTCCAGGACTGTTTCGCGTTACTCCCTCGCTTGACCGCTACAGGTTGGAAAGAGGGTCCAGCCTGTTTCCATCCGTACACTTACTGACAGTTTTAAACATGCTGGAAAGGCGCTGCTGATGGACCTCTATTGCATATCCTGGTGGATGTCTTTTTTTCTCGTGCAACGCCTCGGAGGCAGCTGGCTTTTGGCTCAGCCCTCCTTGCAGCCTGCAGCCTCAATCCAGAGTTTCATAATAGGGGAAAGCCCCCCCCCAGTCATATTTTCAGATTATATCCATGCAATCAATCATCATGTGATATCGATTAGGGGGGCTTAGCTGCATTTTGCTCAATGGAGACAGCTGCTGGTCTTCTGCGAGGAATAGGACATTCTGCCTGGAGCAGCGCTCAGCACAGTGACTGTTGGCCTGAAATAAAGAGAGTGCTCAGCCCACATCCAGCCTTGAGACACCTCAGGGAAAAGCTGGCTGCTGCTTGGGAAGCAGGACAGCCTCCAGAGTCAAAAGATGAGTAAGTGCTTTGGCAGCGTGCTGCCCATTTCCTTGTACATGAATGATGATGAATAGGAAGGACCCTGAAAGACATACCCAGGGGGCTTTGGTGTATCTCCTGTGCCCCCCGATAGGAGCAACTCCAACTTGCTGCCTTTTTTGCTTGTTGTTTTGTGCAAGTCCTCCAGAGCTGCAGACTGACAACTCAGTCTGACCATGGAACGCAGCAAAAGCCTCGTGAGCCCCACATGCATTTCAAGCCAAAACCATCGATGCCTCAAGCTCCCCACACAGTTCTGCTGAAACATGTGGGCTAGACCTAGGGGTTAGGAAACCACATCTGTAGCTGCAGTACAGCAGCAAATATTTGGAGCTGAGCACCTGCGATGACCGTGCTCCAGTTGCAGTGTATAACTGTCTTTGGTCTCTTGGGGAAAATCCACATCCAGTGTTGGAGGGGCAAGGAGTACCCGTCTGAATGAAGGAGCTGCTCCAGCTCAGTGCTCTTCCTTGCACATGCCAGCAGTGTTGGCCATACTGAGGTCTCCTAAGCAAGGCTGGTGGTGCCTTCACTTCACCTCCTCTTGCACCTTTTCCTGCATGAGGTCAACGGAAAAAGCTCGTTCCCTAAAATTCTCACCATACGGGAGCATCCTGGTGCCAGGGTCTGTTCCCAGAGCTGTGTAACTGGGACTCCTTCTGCGCTCTGGACCAAGGTCCTGTAGCACCTTGTCAGGCCTGCCACCTCCTAACCCACAATCTGGGAGATGCTCAAACCCCAGGACGGAATGTGTGGCTGAAGGCCACCATGTGTCCCCTCTGCTCTCTGGCTCCTGCTGACACAGGAGGGAAAACGTGCTGAGCTTTCCCAAGACAGACAAAGCGCCGGTGCTGAGGCAGCCCCTGCTGAGTGCAGCCCTCAGGCAGAGAAGCTGCTGGGGCACAGTCTGGATCACTGCATCTCTCTGGGAAGGCCTGGGTTAACGAAGAAATAACATGTTGTTGTTATGGGCCCAGTTCTATCACCTGCTGCAGGACTGTCAGAGCTCCCCACGAGACAGAGATTATCAGGTGGACACAAGTCTTTCAGTGCCTCTCTGAACGCTGCGTATCAGAGTCTTACTTTCTGCTTTGTTTCTGTTTCCCTCTTGCTGTTACTCTATGCCTTCTGCAGGTGCTTGCCGCGTCTTTGAGGGGATCCAGCAGAGCAAGCTAATGAGATGCATCAGCATCAACAGGGTGCTTCCTCTCTGGGAGGGGAAAGAAGGGAATTTCCTTCTTTCACAGTTTGTTTCAGAGAGTGAAAACCAGACAAGACTGGATTGTGTCTCCCACATTGCTGCGGAACCTGAAAAGCCATTCTCCTGGTACTCTGCTGTTGATCCTTGATTTCTCCGGACATGTTCTTTCTTCAGAAGTAAGCTGGGCAGGGAGCCAGACTACACAGCGATTGGTTTTGATTTAAGACAGGGCTGGACACAGCCCTCCATCAGCGGAGGCGCTGCCAGAGTCGGCTCCTCCCAGGAGAAGGTAACTTTCACAGCTTTGGCTTTCTTCAGGGTGGTGATAGGACTGGAAACAGAAGCTGGAGGGGAAAAAAGTGACTTGCAGCCATGTGTAGAGGCAGGCCGCAGTGTTTCTGCCCACGGGGCTGACTCCCACATTTCGTGGATGTGACAATCCCAGGATGTAGGAAGTGTGTAGCCAAATTCTTTGCTTGAGTTGAACGAGGTCTCTCACCAGCAGGAGGGAATTTGGTAATACCCTTAAAAGGCAAAAGGCAATAAATGGCAAGGCAGTTGTCTCAGAAGTGCTGGGGCAGGTATGAACATGCTACCTCAAATTCAGGAGGCAGAGGAAGGCCTTTCCACGTTCCTGTTTCGCTATGACTTGGTAATTTAATTCACTGGTCTCTCCGTTGGTTGTTTTCACACATTGTGCTTCATGTTTCACACAATATACAAATAAAAAAAGTTTTTAAGACAGCATACTTCGGTGAAGCACAGTGTCTGATGGCTGACCAATGCTGCTAAACCATGTAGCAGTTCTTGCGAGAAAAACAGGATGTTGACTATGTGAACATATTTACACAGTGTACAGCCTTTAGAAAAAAAAAACGAGGGCGTGAATGTGAGTGTGGAGCTGGCTGCAGCAGACAGGGGAAGAGCAAGAGTGATTTGTTCGCGTCAGGGTACGGGGTGCATTTTGCCATGAAGTGCTAAGCGTGGTCTGAAACCTGCTCCCAGGAGCGAGTCGGTGCTTGGGGTGCCGTTTCTTGAGAAAGGCTCTGTTTTTCCAGCTCTCTCGGCTCTTGAGATGGATTACATAGTTGTCCTGTTGTAGGCCTTGGCCATGCCACGATGGGCTCCCTCAGTGCAGCAAACACCAAGTTCTGCCTGAACTTCTTCAAAGAGCTGAGCAAAGTAAAAAGAAATGAAAATATCATCTTCTCCCCGCTGAGCATCTCAGCTGCCCTGAGCATGGTCCTGCTGGGTGCTGGAGGCAACACAGCCAAAGAGATGGAAAAGGTGAGTTTCTTTCCCTTTTCCTGGGGACTGCTATTAGAGGCTTACATTTGGAAATGGAAAAGAGGAGGAGCCTCTGGCAGTCCCGGCCATGTTCTTCACAAACGGCAAACTGAGAGAGGTGTCAGCTACAGGTGTCAAAGGTCTCCTGTCCAAACATGCTCAGCTGATTTGCAGTGCCCGTGAGGCTGCGGTACAACCTGAATGCGTTCTTTATGTCTTCATTAATCTATTTATATAGATTTTTATATTGCATTTATATTGCAGGTGCTTCATATTCATGAGATGCTGAGCACAGCAAGTCCAGGAACCAAGAGAAAGAAAAGAACTGGAAAGGTGAGATAGTGTCTGACCTGTGTGATAACACTGAGCTGCAGTACGAAGCGAAGCAAGGCAAGGCAGACTTACCTGCTAAATGGCAGCACTTAGTCCAAAAGCACGGTAAGAGCAGAGTTCAGCCCTGCTCTCAAACTCTGAAACCTGTGTTCATGTGCAAAAGAGACCTTGTTGCTTTGCTGCTGAAAGTGCCGCCAAATTTAAACGGTGATCCTTTTTCAAGGTGCAGATGACAAGAGGGGAGGGAGACAAGTGTGTGACCCGGTGCTTTTGGATGGTCAGGAAGCCCAGACATGTGTTTGCGGGTCTTTGCATGCCCCTTGGCCCCACAAGTGCACTTGGGGACGATAACTATGATTTCAGCCTGAGGGCACATGGGTGGAGCTCCAGGAAAGAGCATCTTGCTAAAGACAGCTTTTCCCTGCTGCTCCCAGTGTGAAGAAGCCGGAGGATCCCATTCTCAGTTCCAGGAGCTTCTATCTGCCCTCAGCAAATCTGGTGCCACATGTTCCCTCAGCATTGCCAATGGGCTCTTTGGAGAAGTGACTTTTCAATTCCTTCAGGTGAGTCACAACTGTTTACAGGTTTTGTGGTTTTGAAAAACTTCTGGACTACACTTTGAACTTCTCCTAAGGACATCAAGTTGCGCATTTCTGTATTGCTGCTGTTGTGACAGGAAAGCAAGCTCTCACAGGTGGATGAAACACAGAGTGAGAAGAATAAAAAGAGAGAGACTTATGAGATTAAATAGACTTTGTGCAAAGTCAAGGAAAAGGGCCTGCATTTCCAGAGGGGGAGATAAAAACACTTTTGAAAGACCTAGGTAGCAACTTTCACCAAAATGACGTTTCTTCATGCTTTGATACAGGTGGAATCAGCACCCACCCTTCACCTACATCTTTTAAAATGCTGCAGCACATATGCATGTTTGAGTAGTGTGGTGTAGAGCATTTCCACAGAAATCATCATTCCAGACAAGGGGAAAAATCCAGTTTGCCCAGGCTGCAAACACACGTGTATATACTGAGACCCGACTTTAATGGCCTGATCCCAGGGCATTCTTTCTGCTCATTTGTGCTGTGCACAATGGGGGAGGTGAATTCCTTGCATGTTATTTTTCATTTGCTGGCACTTTGAAGTGAACGGACTTCCACACGCAGTGGGATGAGAAGCGGGGCCCAGCTTGCAACCTGAGACAGGGAGCAGCAGTGGAGAGGTGGCAGCAGGGGCCGTGGGTGATGACCAGGCTGGCAGGGTTGTGCCCTGCCCTCCCCAACAGCTATCTTCCTGAAATGGTTGTCATGGTGAAAAAGCAAAACACCCTCTCACAAAGAACTGCAAAAGACAGTGGAGCTGGGGCTCTCTTACGTGAAAGGTGTCCCAGGAACGGGTTGCTTCGCTCCTCCCCGTGCCCAGAAGGTCCCTCCTGAAAAGTCATAGTGCATATGCAGGACATTAATACTGGAAAAAGTAGCCCCACACAGAGCTCTGACCTACAGTTTGGCATCCATTTCTTGGACTCTTTATTTTTCCCTGTGGTCAAGTAGCTCCCTGATTACCATCATGAGAGCCACCTCTCTTCTCTGTTTTGCAGCAATACTTAGACTCCACAAGGACCTTCTACCATGCACAGCTAGAAGCGGTGGACTTCATTAATGCAGCTGAAGAGTCCAGAGAGAAGATGAATTCCTGGGTGGAAAAGCAAACCGGTGGTAAGGACAAGGCCCGTGCTTGGCTGCCTAGGGAGTGTGCATCAGGACCATGTGAGAAGTCAATACCTGGTGTTTGAGTTTCTCCCTTTTCCTGAGTGCAGCAACATTCGAAAATGCTATGGAGTGATTCATTTTGCTTGCAGCTACTGCAAAAGGAGCTTGGGGGCCCTGAGCTCCTGGGAGCTTTGACTCTGATAAAGCTGTGGATCGATTCTTGCCGCAAATGGACAATTCTTCCAAGTGAATCAAAACAAAAGCATAATTCACCTTTGTTTGTTGTTTTAAAGGGAAAATTAAAGATTTGTTCCCTCCTGGCTCTATTGATTGCACAACGGTGCTAACTCTGGTCAACGCTATCCACTTCAAAGGGAAATGGGCTGTAAAATTTGAGGAGAAAAACACCAGGGAAATGCCTTTTAGGCTGAACAAGGTAAGATTGGGACAAGTGCTGTGGACAACAGGGGAAAGTGGGGAAATTCCTGGTAACCTGTGCAGGGCAAGTCTCTGCCTGGCCTGGGAGTGGGGGCTCAATTTATCCAAGCCCAAAGCCTCCACCCCGTGAAGTAGGAAGGCAGCATCCTCTTCCCAAGTGCCTCTGAGACAGAAGTCATGTGAAGGCAAGCTTTGATACCTTCTTGGAGAGGCTGAGTTACAGAGGAGACCTTTCTGAGGGCCAATCAGCCTTTCCCATGGGCTGTAGTGGAAGTTGGCATTATCCTTTAGGAAAGAGTTAGATAAGCAGCATGAACTACAGTGCAGAGGACTAGAAGCCCTTAGAGCGACTGTTAGGGCTTTCATGGAGCTTGAGCCTCTGCCAATGCTCTCAGCAAAATCATACAGTGGTTTGAGGAGCGTTCATGGAAAATGAACAAGAAATTTCAAGCAGGTTGATCCCATGGGGTTTATTACTTGCTTTATTTTACCTGTTTTTTTCTGACTATTAATTGACTTTCTGTATTTTAGAGAGAGCACAGGAACGTACTGATGATGTGTCAGACAGGAAAATATAAATTAGCCTGGAGACAAGAAGAGCAAGTGAAAGTACTGGAGCTCCCGTACACTGGAGAAGAGTTCAGCATGTTCATTCTTCTGCCAGAAAACATCTGTGATGAGTCTACTGGCCTTGAACAGGTAACACTCCTGTCTCTGCTCCTGGGAGCAGAAACTACCTGTCCATCCAGGACCTAAATATCATGCTTCCCAGCCATGAAGGCCAAGCTTGTATCTTTTATAGTTATGGGTTTTATCTTGCTTTCCACAGGCAGAATGCTGTTGCCTGTGTAAAGATGAGAGAGGTTAATGGGTATATAGGTTGCTTCGGAAGAGCAGAGCAAGGCTGAGGAAACCTACTAAAAAGCGACACTGTAGCCTTTCCAAGGGAGCTAATGCCTATTTCAGTGGCCAAAATGTAGCACTAGTGAAGGGAACTTACTTCTTCCTTGCAAAAGTATTGAGGCACGATGCCCTGTTGGTATTTGGTGAAAATATGAACAGATGAGAAGGATCCCTCTGACAAGGATGGATCTGAATTTGCCTGACTTCACACTCAATAGCTGTAGGGCACACGTTCTGTCTTTGTCGTGAAAACCAGGCTTTTCCTTAAAGGCTGTGAGCATTTTTAGTTTCTCATGACCATTGATTCCCTGTGTTTTGTCCTTGCAGCTAGAGAGTGCTGTCACCTATGAGAAATTAGCAGAATGGACTGATATGAAGAATGTGTATCCACAAAAAATCACGTTGTACTTGCCCCAGTTCAGAATTGAAGAGAGCTGTG
Source organism: Chroicocephalus ridibundus (assembly GCF_963924245.1). Lineage (NCBI taxonomy): Eukaryota > Metazoa > Chordata > Aves > Charadriiformes > Laridae > Chroicocephalus > Chroicocephalus ridibundus. Next base: position 79,507,106 of record NC_086285.1, on the reverse strand, counting down.
AGCTCATACCAGTACTGCAGGCTCTGGGGTTGAGGGATGCCTTCATCCTTGAGCAAGCTGATTTCTCTGGGCTGTCAAGAAAGCCTGGGCTGTTCGTCTCCGAGGCTATTCATAAGTCCTTTGTAGAAGTTAATGAAGAAGGCACTGAGGCAGCTGCTGCTACAGGGGCAGTTAAAGTACTGTTGTGCTGCCACATTACTTATGAGTTCAGAGCTGACCACCCGTTCCTCTTCTTGATCAAGCACAATCTGAGCAAGAACATTCTCTTCTTTGGCAGATGTTGTTCCCCCTAAGGAAAGGTTTTGCTTCTTTCTTCCCAAAGAGAGAACAATATTGTGGTAGAAAGCAGTAAGGCATGAACAACATGTTGCTATCAAGTGTCACTGGCGTTTCCTGATATCCATAGTCTTGATCCCAAGAAAAAACACCAAGCTGCCTTGGCAAGACTACTGGAAAAAATTATAATGGGCCTTTCCTATTTAGAGCTCTTCTCAAATGAGAGAACAACACTAATTGAGCTTGTTTCATTCTTTGCCATGAAAACTCTCAGTGGAGTCATGCTGTCTAAACAGTTGGGTGAAGTGCTGTATAAACGAGAAGTCCAAAATGATGCCTTTCCTCTTCAGCTGTATGGCAAAACTGGTGGTGGGGTGTTGCAGACCTTCCTTCCCAGCCACCAGGTCCCAAGGCAGAGACTGCTCAGTGCTGAATCCCCCGCTTTCCTCCCTTGTGTCTCTGGAAACCCAGTGCCTTAATGCCACCATGAGGGGAGGCTTTTGGCTGCCATGATGGCAGTGAAATCCACAGGTCATGTGGGTGTTCTGAGTACAGCTCCACACAGACGTTGGGTGTAGAGATACGTAGTTACATTTGTCTCTCACTCTGCTCCTCAGGTACCCTCTCCAGCTCTCCCCTCTGGGAAGGACCTCTGAAGTGACAGGAGCCCTTCCCACAGGGGTAGAGACACAAAAGCTACCCCTGGGCAGAGGTAGCTGATCTTCCCGTTCAGCACAAGGGAGAGAAGTCCCGCTCCTCTCTGGTGGGCCCTGGGGCGTCATGGTCTTTGCCTGGCTGTGATTTGGCAGTGAGCCTTTGCAGTGTGATGCAGCACCTCCTCAGAGAGTGCAGACTCATCAGCGTTGTGCTGTAAGGGATACCTAAGAAAGCCAGAGCAGTCCCATTTCCCTGCTGTGCAAGTCCAAGACACAAACACCTTCACAGTGATGCCAGCTCTCTGACTGACAAAGCCTGGGGAGGTTTCAGGAGGAACCCAATAACCCTGCAGTGACGTCTTGTCCTCAAGAAGTTGGTTGCACCTCCTTTGTCCTCATCTGTGCCATGCTTGTGTGTCCTCTTCTGGGGACAGCTGGATATTGCTTTCTTCCCATTTTTTTCTCCTGTTGCAAGCATCATGTGTAGACACATGGTCTGACACATTGCATGCCATGAGCGTGTGTGGTTTCCCAAAGCTTTATACGTTTATAACAGTGAACTATAGCACAGAAGTAATTTTAGGTGTAGTAAGTACTGTAATAGTACTATTAAACTGTAGTAGCTTGCTTAACCCCACAGTGTGACAGCAATAAAGGTACTCAAAGCATTTAATTGATCTGGCTTCTTGAATCCTCATTTGAAAGATGCCTTAGGTGCTCAATGCTTTTGAACCTCTTGACACGTCTTGTGTCACGCCTGGTGTATTTTGTCCATGAACTAAAAGCACAGCGAGGTGTAACTTACCACCACTAGGAACTTAAATGTCCTCCACCTGCATTTGACTGATTTGCTCTTCTAAAAATAATGATGGATGCAGAAGGTGGGTTTTTTTTGTAACGTCACTGTGAAACCTTTCAAAGAAAACTCTTCCCCAAATCTCTGGAGTTTGACATGTGCCTGAAAAGCCACACTCCTTCAAGGCCATAAGGTGTTTGGCCTTGGAGGAAGATTGTTCTAAATCTGTAATCTCTCTTCTAAATCTGTAATCTCTCACCCTGCCATTTCAACATCCCTCTGTCTGATGAGTGGGAAATTATCTTACTAAACAATAGAGGGGGGATGACTGAGGGGAAAGGCTTTCTCAGCTCAGAATTTCATAATAGCGGGAAGTCCCTCTGAAGTACCATACCCTCCAAATCACATATATTTCAGAATATATTCATGCAATCCTTTTGTCATATATGTACTAGGGTGCACTGGTGTGACTGGGATAGAGTTAACTTTCTTCATAGCAGCCTGCATGGTGGTCTTTTGGATTTCTGCCTAAACCAGTGTTGATAGCACTAATATTTTGGCTGTTCCTGGTGAGTGCACAGCACTGAAGCTTCCTCTTTTTCCCACTCTGCCCCTGTCCCCAGCAAGTAAGTTGGAGGTAGGCAAGGAGCTGGGAAGGGACACAGCCAGGACAGCTGACCTGAATTGGCCAAAGGGATATACCATACCATATAACATCATGTCAGCAATAAAAACTGGGGTAGAGGAAGAAATGGTGGTGGGTGGGGTTTTTTTTTTTTTGCTTCCGAGGTGTCTGTTGCTCAGAGATTGTCTGGGCATTGGCCTGCTTGTGTGAGATGGCGAGTGGCTGCTTTTTCATTGCTTGTTTTTCCCCTTTCTTTTACCTATTAAAATGCCTTTATCTCAACTCAGATTTTTTCCCCGTTTTGCTCTTCCTGTCCTCTTCCCCATTCCTTTGGGGATGGAGAGGAGTAAGCAAGATGGTGTGGGCACTTTGCTGGTGGCTGGGGTCAACCCATAACAGGGTTTCGCTGCAGTTTGCCAAATGTGGTGATATAAAGGAAAGTATTTTAAAACAGCAAATACATGACAACGTTTTTTTGTTTTGGTTTTCTTGTGTAGCATTCACAGGTTTTAATATCCTTTTTATAATATAGCATGAAATAGTGAGCTGAGTGCTTTTCATGCTGCAACCTACTTCAGGTTAGGCCTTGAAACATTAAATTTGCCTTTAGTGATTTTCAGTGATTAGAATTGTTATCTGTATACATTTGTGCAGTTTACTTAGTTTGCTTCTGCATAGCAATGCTCATTTTCTGTCTGTACAGCAGTGAGTGAAATACTGCAATGCATGTAGGTTTTAGTGAATGTTAGTAACTCCAGAGTTTGGAAACCTGCAGTCCTGGTTGCTGGGATGGAGAGAATGGAGCTGCACCGAAAATTAAATTGGGTCTAACACTGGTTTTTCTTCTGCCTATACAAATTTCTGCACTTATACCATATTCATTTATAAGCTATTAAAATATCAGTGAACTAGTATTGGGGGAATTATGATACATTTACGCCCAGGCCTGAGAAGAGAATTCAACCCTGAGTCTTCAGCTGAGTTGCTCAGACACCAGTGCATACCAGGAAGAAAAAAGAGCCGCCATGAAGTCTCAGTTTAGAAATGAAGCCACACTGTTGTGTCTCTCCATGTAGCACAAAGGCAGAAAAAGGGAGAATCTATTTATGAGCACATCCTGCAGCTGGATTCCAAATACAGGGGAAAAAATGAACCATGTCTTAAACACGTAACAAACTGCAGCTCTGTGAATGAAGACATGTAGTTGCAGGCTTTCCCCACTCCCAAATGAGAAGGCTTGCTGGCAGGATCGTAACTCTGAAGTCACTCTGCAAGCATTTGATGGCGTTCCAGTTCCTGTTTACCTCCTGTGGCTTAGTAGTAATGTTTACTTTGTACAACATGGAGGTTTAGGAAAAGGGTCAAATGGTACTTTCCACCAGCAGCAACAGTGGTTGTGTGTGCTGCTGTACCACAGCGACGCTGTTCCACTGGCCCACAAATAGATAGTTGCATGGGAAGCGGTGTGTCATGATTTCCCAGACACACTTAATGTCCCTTCATCAGCATTTTGTAGTTAGGTACCTGCCTTCATCTGGAACAGCGTGAGACACTTCTGCCTGTGAATAGATTTCACATGGGTGCCCCAGGTCTAATACCAAAGCTATTGGACATCATGTTCTGTCAAGGCATTCTTGTTTGCATCCAACCAGCATGCAAGACCAAAATATCAGGGGCTACTTTGTGTATTCTGCATGAAATACTGGTTCGTGAAAGCATATTGCTTTAAAGTCAGCTTTTCTCTAATGTCTTATTCTGTGTAGTGAACGTGTCTTGTTTTATGAAGATTGTTGGTAAGTGATACTGGTTGCAGGTTCTACATTAGATTGCACACAAATGTTTACAACCAGTTGGGACAGAAGTATCTGGTATTCACAAGGTGATGTATCTGCATTACTGGCAGGCAGAGATGAAGAAGCTGTCAAATTTTATCCAGGATAATGTGAGAGCAACAACTTTATCAATGGTAAAAATCAGTGCAACTGGGAGAAAGCAGAAATGGGGAGAGAAGTAGAGAACTTTATTTTCGGGACAGTTCAGTAGTCCTTGTTTACCCCAAGCATGTAGATAGGGAATTTGAGTTGCAGAATGATGAAATGATATATTATAAAAATTCCACGGCAGGATGTGGAAAACATACCATTTGCACATCCACATTATTCTGTGGCCTGAAGAAGAGCATTTCTCCATGAGACCAAATTCTCTTTTCACACATCCTCTGGAGCTGAATCAGTTTACATTGGCTGAAAATTTGACCCTGTGTTTTCAAATTATGCACCTGCCAGTTCCTCACAGGGCTTGGCAGCTTGGGAAGGGTATTTCCAAATTTTATTTTGTTTTCAGGAAGGGTATTTCCAAATTTTATTCTGTTTTCAGGAACTCGGTCACTAACAATATGTGCAAAATATTGGCTATCACTTACACTTCACTTCTGGACCACAATACATCTGATTTCACTAGCTCTAAGGACTGTCAAGAACATCCCCACCTTAACTTTTATGATAATAAAATGTTAGACTACCAAGCAATTGCATAATTTGACTAGCTATGGAAATCATACCACAAGGATGGTCACGGGAATGAGAAAGAACAATTACTTTTAACATCCAGTCTGACGGCCAAAAGCAACACCTTTCTCCTCCAAATTGTGGAAATTATACAATACTCTACAAGGCTGAGCAGTCCTGAAGGGCGTTTCAGGTTTCCAAATCCATAATTTGTTGAAGTAGCTCCGCAGCTAACAATACCCACAGTGTTTTGGGTAGTGTGATTAGTGTAGTAATAAGTTCTTGGTCATGAGTACATCTACAATAATTACATTTTATGACCAGGGAGACACTCCCAAACACTACGTCTTGTGCAAAGAATAAATTGACTAATAAGTATGTGAATGCCTTGAACAGTAGCATATGTCAAAGTTTAAAGACGTCTGAATGTAACTGTTCTAATTTTCAGTCAGCAGGATTTCGGACAGGATGAGGAAGCACTGAAACGTAACAGAAGTTTGGAAACTCTTTGACTAGAAGCTTCTAAAAACAGGTTCAACGAACACTTATCAACTGTGATCTAGCCATTTTTGATCCGGCCTTAGGGCAGCAGATGCACTAGACAATCTCAAGGCTCCTTCCAGCCACACATTTCTGTCATTTCCAATCAAAGCTAATTAATGGCTATGTGGAGTTGCAAAAGAACAACAGAGATTTGCTCAATGTATCTGTTCAGAGTTATTACAAGATCTGTTGGTGGGAATAGATTTTTCATTTCCTTTTCATACATGTTACTCTTGGAAACTTCATTTGCCATATGGACAGCAGATGTTATGATCAGCTGCTTCTATGCCAAAACCATCACCCATCCATGTATTTTCCATGGTTGGGTACCAGACCCCCAGAGGAAGGAGTCTGCACACCATGTAGATTGTCACCAGTGGCTGAATGAAGATTTTGCAGTAAGTCTCTCCCATTTCTTCAGGTACAAAATGCTTCCGAGCAGTCTTTTGTTCTTTACAGCTCAGCTCCAAGAACAATGTGAAAATGAACACTGATCTGTGTTGAATGCGTTGCATTCGCCAAAACTGGAAATTCCTCTACCAAATTTCATTTAAATTAGCACTGTATAAATTCTTGTGGCAATCCTCGATTCTCTGAAGGAGATTCTTTTTCCTATGATATTACCTGTGCCTCTATCAGTGATGAAACAATAAACCTTTATGATGAGATTTTATCGCTCTCCAACATCCTCAGTAACATTGAAAAAAGCTTGAGGATTCCAAGGAGAAATGCTTAAGTGATAAAAAACATGGAATTTCCTTTTCACAAGTGCATAAACATGCCTAACTCCTATTTCTGTCACTTGATGCACCCCAAAATCCACCGGAATTATGCTAGGTAAGTTTTACTTTGAATTTGTGCTCTGGGTTTTCTTAATTTTCTGGGCTGCAGAAAGACTGGTTTGGAGGATTATCAGGGCCTCAGCAATCAAACAATAGGAACTGCAATATCATGTGTTCACTGGTGCCTATATCGAAACGTCAAAATCCTGATTTTTCATCTCAGCAGAATTTTCCTTCATGCATACATTTCATTGTTAAAAAAAACATAACCAGTTGCTACCTTTGTAGGAACGAACTTTGAAATGCAAATCAACATCTTTCACACTTTCAAAACCCCCCAAAAATAGCTCCATTACATGAAAATATCTATTATCTTTTTCAGTGGTTAATCAATATAGAAAAATAGCCCCTTTTTTAAAATGCAAAGGAAGTTTTCTACTGTCTTCATCACCCCACCCCACAATGCTGGCTGACAAGAAGAGACGGACGTAAGTTTAATTACTTGAGATAGAGCTAGGAGAGGAATATTTATGGACATTCTGTATCTCACAGCTTTAAAAAATGCTGCATTTGTTATTTAGGTAAAAAGACCTGGCTTATAACATGATTTAAACTGCCACAAAGGAATGATATCCAGAGGTACCATAAATGAGATCAGTCACAAAGCCTGGATCCGCTGGCATTATCAAATAGGCTCATCATGCAGAAATATTTATCTGTCTAGCCACAACCCCTTACTCTGTGGAAGCCAGTTAAGAAGACACATGCAGACCTCCTTGCTTACAAATGTCATTTCCTGTTAGCCATGGCTCAGGAGCAGGTGAGAAGGGGTGTGAGCAGAGGAGGTACAACAGGCAGAACTGGCTGCATTGCTAGAGCTTTTTTTGGATGCCAATAAGTGAATCAAAGATGAAGAATTTTTGGATGCTGTTTTGTGTCAAGTCAAAATCTCCCTGGAGACTAAAGGGGTCCATTGCAGTCATGGAAAGACTTCTGGTGCAGAAAGAAGTTCAGGTGGAAAAATACCAGTGCTGAGCCCATCTTTTCCTGGGCAAGTTGAATGACCAGCATGAGGTAGCCAAAATCTCTGTAAAGTTGACATCCTGCATTATGTTGCCAATGAATTCAGTATTGGAGAGTCAGCAGGCAACAGTCCAATTTAGAAGGTGATACTTGCTTTTCACTAGGTTCTTGACTCATACTGCCTGAAAATCACAGGAATTAAAATCAGACTTTGCTCACGTGGTGCTTGCCAAATGAGCTGAGACCATCAGCAACATCTGAAGTCTCTCCCACTTTATCCACTTCAAGAGGTATTTTTCTATCAGGCTAAAGTTGCTGTGGATCACCACAGATGCTTTATCACTTTAATCACTCTGATATGATGTATAAGGTGTGTTATTTTTTGCGATGCTTATGTAGCAGGTGTCTGGCAAATAGGGTGGGCCTTCTTGATCCTTGGCCCAGCAAAAATCACAGGAGTCCTTTGTTGTTGCTGTTCAAACCCTACTTATCCAATGGTACCTTTACTCACAGGCAACCTCAGGCACATCAGGTACTCTGTAATTACCACCTGAGTAGTCTCATAGTGGTAGCAGAACGTGCATTTTGTCAGATGAAAGAGACAAGGAGAGCCTTTGCTGTCAAGCTTTAGATCAGCCTCTGTTTTCTCAACAAGAATCTGCTTCCCTGCTGCATCCCGCACACGCTGACAGCAAGCGAAGCATATGGCTGAAAACTGAGAAGAAAGCCAAGGGGGAACTGTAGTCATCAAGGCTTTTGCAGCAAAGAAGAATCACAAGGGACATCCTGATGGTGAGTGAGTCATTGCTTCTTACTGTGAAATTGTGTTGTGCTGATGGGCATCGCTGAGTGGATCCCTTGTTCCTTGTTTTGTCCTTCCTACGCTTATCCCGTCCATGTATCTTTGCACTTTGTGACTTATATACAGAAGTCTTCATTCCTGTGGCCTCGGCCCCAAGGCCATAAGAAACACTAATGGAAATGTCCCTGGTAAGTGAAGGAAAAGTCTGAGACTTTCAGACAAAATGACTGCAAACAGGTAAACATTGCAGAACAAACCTTGTCCCTAAGGATGTAGTACTATTTGCAGTTTTATCTAAATCTAGGGAACTTCAGGGGTAGGAAGCAGCTTAGTCTGTTATTCATTCTGTGCCTGAAAGCAACTTTACCAGGACAAGTATCTGACCACCAGCTACAAGGGCTGTCTTTGAAATCTGCATTATCTCCAGAGTAGCCTAACTATCTGAAACAAAACCTATCACTTCCTTTGTACTTGCAGTGCTTTTACATCTTCCTCTTCCTTTCCACACAACGCACGGCAGCAACTACTTCTCTATAACCTTTCCAAAAAATGCTCCTGTTATTTATCCGTTCCCATTAGGAGGCTTATCCTTGGAAAAGTCTCCTGAGTCTGAGACTACTGTGCCCATCTTCAATCCTCTTCATTTTCCTCTGGCCAGCAATGAACCTTTGCATTATTCCAAGAGCAAGAAGGGAGTCACAGGGCTGAGAGGGGTGCTGCGAGCCCTAGTCCAGCTCTCTGTTCAAAGGCAGGATGAGCTATAGCTTTGTCTTTCCCAGCAGGCGTTTGCCTACTGAGTCTCCTCAGAACCTACAATGCAGGAGATCCTTCAATCTGCTTGAACAAAAACTCTTGTGTTTCTCAGACATTTCCATCAGAGAGCGACACCCGTCTAAGCCACTCACTAACCTGCATTATACTAACCTAGAAAAGCAGAAAATATCAAAGGAAGACACTAGAAGAGCAGCAGGAAATGAAATGTTCCTTTCTGGGAACTAATGCCAGTCCAGCTACTTCATTAGTTATAATTTAATAACCGACAGGAAATTACCCATGTGAAACAAACCTCCACAAAATGGAGCAATGAAGACACAGTTAATCTTCAGGATAATTCAAAATGTAAGAGGAACAGAAGGACCTAAATAAGCAGAGAAATAACAACAACAAAGAAACCTGTTTGTTTAAGAAAGTTAAGACAAGAAATCAAAAGTATCAGAAAACTAAGCAGGGCCAAGAGTGTAGTGTCTCACTCTGCTAGCATATTAGATAATTTGAACTGTGCCTTGACAGATTCATACAGAGAAGAAAGAACTTTAAGGGGAACTGTGGCTCTAGTACACACCTCTGTGCCTAAAGGACATGATTCATTGTGCTCCAGGATTGTAATTTTCCATTCACTATATTAACTCAGATTAAAAACTGCCAGTATTCCTGAAAGGGAAATACATTGTTGATTCTTGCTGCTTGAAAACCATTCCCCTTCCTCTCTTCTACATGTCTGAAGGCTACTCTGACTTAGACCGGGTGCATCTTCCTGCTTCTACTTGCACACTTTCTGCTCTTGTATTCCACAATATTTTTCCTTCAACTGTGCTATGCCTAGTGCCAAGAATAAGAATGCAGAGAAGAGTCCACCACTGCAAGGAAGGGAACAGCATCTGCCCGGTTCTGCTCTGCAGTTTCTTTAGGCAACAACATGAGGAACAGGCTCAGGAGCTGGCTTTTGTAGTGATTGTGTGGAGAGCAGCCACTTCCTCAGCAGAAATCAGGAAAGGAAACCAGACAGTTCTTTGTGAAGTTTTCTCGCCCCAACATCAAGCAAGTAAAACCAGACTGCACAGCTTTATTCCCTTCAGGCAAAATCTGTGCAGGTCTAACCGTCTTCTCCTCAGGGAGAACAAGTTGAATGAACAACATGTTTTTAATTTCTGTTTCCTCCAAGAGAAAAATAGGAGAAAATTCAAACCGGAAAGGAAATAAAGTCATGAGTATCTTACGACTTCTGAGCTTCCTAAATACCAGAGAAGCCTAGTATCTGATTGGGTTGATATGTAAGTATATGTTAGTAGTGATAACTAAGTACTTCTTACAAAACAGTGTTATAAGTGTTCGTGCTTGCATACACTCATGCAAATACTTGTCCACCCACATACCGTATCAACCTAAACGTGAAGGAAGATTTTTTTTTCAGGAAAATAGCCCCAGAAACATATTACTGCCTATAATTAGGTTGCTCTGTCCCTGCTGCCTATGCCTTGCTGAAGCAACACTAGGCAGGGGCCAGACTGCCTCAGAGCCACTGATAAAAATGAGGAGTAATGAAAAGTCCTGGGCTAAACTTAGCTGACACATCAGTGTCCTGTGGACAGCCTGCCGGGACAAAACTCGTCCAGCTTTCCTGTAAACACATCTGCAGAATGCAAAGGTTTGAAAGAAGACTATGTGGGCAGGGACAACTTCTCTATGTTTTGCCCCTTGTGCCATAAATGCCTTCCCCAGTCACAGAAGAAATATCAGGAATCCCTAAGAGAGGAACAGGACCCTCATATTTCCACCTGGAAAACCTAAGGGAATGTAGATGACGCATGGGGAGCCCCTAAGTGCAGTGTCTCTGCAGGAAGCATAGGATCCCAGGTGTACCAGGGATAGTCTGCACGTGCTGTGTGGTTGATAGGAATGCACGCGATCTGTGCTTCACCACTGCAGCAACTGCAAAGTGCTCAGCGGCAGCATACCCAAGGTACACACTTGGCACAGTCGTGCTGTGCACGCGCTGTGACCAGTCTTCTAGGGTGGCATGCAAACGAAAGCAAGGTACTGTTTGTCCAAGCTGTTGGATATTCAAGAAACTCTGGAACAAATGGCTAAATTCCTCCTCTCCATCAAGGGCAGAATTTCCAGATGAAGAAGAGAACAAGTAGGGAAAATTCCCTGGAAAGGGTCTTTAAGAAAGAAGCCTTCAGAAGCACACAACTGGAGCAGGCAAAGGGAATTGCCCCACCTCCACTTTGGAACCACTGCCTCATGTCACAGTTGGCCAAATAGGTACTTTTATATTTTATATTTTTCTTTGCTACTGTGCCACCTGCAGAGACTTTAATAATTAATTTCTACTACAAAAATACATGTGTTTACATTCAGTAGAGTAATTTCTGACAGCAACACACCTCAAATTTTGTAGAACTATTTTTTAGAGATAAACCCCCGGAAAACTCCTCTTTTTTATAATTAGGTACAATTTTTTTGCACCTCAGGATGCACTTATAATTGTGACTTCTTTCTGAATTCATGTGGATTAGGAAAAAGTCAAGATTCCACCAAAGGCCCCCTAATTATACTACCTGCTTGCAACAGGCAGGGATGTGATTCATCATGAATGAAAATTATGCTGCCACTGGGAGTGGCAACGGCTTTATATCCCATCGCTCCAGAAGCCCTGTCTCAACAGTCAAGTTGACCAAGGAGAAGTCCTGAGGAGAAGGTAAGTATCTCCCTGACCTTTAATTCTAACCTTTACATTACAAATGACATAACTATGAAATGTCTAAGAATTGATATGTGCATTGATAAGTACATACCTGACTAGCACATATATACTGTACACAGCATATTTTGAGGAAGTGAGAATATTTTCAAGACGCTGTGCAATGGATGGGCTGGGTGATGAAGCTGTGCTTAACTTGTACAATGGCTTTACCAAGTGCGTTTCTAAAAGATTAAAACCAAACCTTTTCCCGCTTTCTCTGCATGACCCAGATTGATAGTTTATGAGAAAATAATCTTTCTACACCATTCCCTATTTTAAATATTTACATGGATAATTTAATTCTTCTTGTGTAATGGGGGGAAGGTGTCTTCCACATTTGTGGAGAAAGTTATTCAATCTCAGTACGAATCAAAGCAAAAATGACTTAGAATGGAAGCTCTAAAATGCTGAACTGACTTTCTAAGGGATCAGATGCCTCTGCATCACTTTACTGGATGAAGATACTGGGAAAAGACTTTCATAAGAAAGGAACTCTGTCCTAGGTGTAAGATGTGAAGAGTTTTGCAGAACATTCAAGATCATCTGCTAGTAATAATTGTGATTATAACTAAAGTATATCTGTAAAAAAAAAAGTTGAAGCTGCAGTTAAAATAAAAAATACGACTGGAATTTTCCACTAATACAAAATCTTTGTGGAAAAATCTTGCTAAGAGAGCCTATCTGTAGTGCAATTTTCTGTTGAAAATTCATTAAGCAACCAGCCTTAGAAGGACACAGTACGTGAGGCAGAGATGATTAACATGCATAAAGTTTTTTGAGAGACAGAGAGTGAGGTATGATCAAGGAGTGTAATTAATAAGTGCTATGCCTGGAGCACTCAAGGCGAGAAAGATCAGGACATAAAGTGAGCTGGGTGTGTGGTTAGGACAAGGTTAGTCCTAAGTATAGCTGTTGCTTGAGCTGGAGAAACAGCTGAACTCAGAACACTGTTTCTGAAAACGTGCTTCTCCTGCCATTCAGGGTGCTGGTTTTCAGATGAGTTGCTTCAATCTGAAGTTCACTGTGAAATCCCAGATGTGGTGAGTCAGAAATCTTCCGTGAAGTGCCGAGCAATTCAGCCATGCTACTGCAGAAAACCTTACTGTGCTCTACGAAGGCATCTAAGCTTAGTAGGTGTAAGGATGAGAAGAATAAAACTTTGTTTCCCTTGTTGCAGGCGATCGCAGCGCCACAATGTGCTCTCTCAGTGCAGCCAATGCCAAGTTCTGTCTTGACTTTTTCAGAGAACTGAGCAAAATAAAAAGAAATGAAAACATTTTCTTCTCCCCGCTAAGTCTCTCAGCTGCCTTTGGGATGGTTGTCCTTGGCGCCAGGGGCAACACACTCAAACAGATTGAGGAGGTGGGTTTCCTTTGCTCTGGAAAGGGGATGGTGGCAAGATAAGAGTCAAGAGGCTGATAGTAACGTCTAATAGAATTCCTAAGCATCCGAATGAGTGATGTACACAGAATGCCCTTTAAAAAACCCTCTCTTTTGCTATTCCTAATACCAAACTTTTCCAGGCTAAACACTATTACAGTAATTGATCAATGAATACATCAATGCTAAAGAAAGTGTTTTGGAGGTATTGCTCCACTGTCCAGGACTAAGAAGCAGTGGCTCCTTGTGATGTGGTCTTCTGCCTTCTCTGAATACCCAGGCTTCTTTCATAAGAAGAAAGATTTCAAAGTTTTCATGAGTTCACCCTCTACAAAAACTTCTTCACTTGCAAGGATCTCATGATAAAGATGATAAAGGACAAACTGGACTTTCCCCATTGGCTGTGTCTGGCTGTGTTTTGGGATAGGCTTGTAACAGCCTATTTTAGCTTTGAGGTACCGTCACTCAGCTGCATTCACCTAACGTTTATGTTGCAGGTATTTCATTTCAGTGAAGTTTTGAGCAGTGCAAGCCAGGGAAACCAATACCCTTCTGAGAAGGTAAGGCACAGTCGCAGCTCTGAGATGAAGCAACAGGGGCCGGTTTGTCAGCCCTTTTCCTTGCAAACCCTCACTTACTCAGAAAGCACAGCAGGGCTGAGCAGCCTCTCCGCATAGATTTGCAGACCTGCTTATTACTGCTCTTTTGATAGCTATTTAAGGGGCCTTTTGAGATCACACATTTCAACAGCTAGGCCTTCTCATTACAGGGTTCTAACCAAAACAGCAGTGATAAACTAAACGTGAATAACTAAACTGAAAAACCGTAACTATATAAACTGTTTAGAAGCTATAAACTAAAATAAAATGTGGTAATTCCTTAAGTTGCCACCCGCAGAGGTTTGTCTACAGGGCATACCAAAGGCACCTTGGAGCTTGCTCCTACCAGGCTCCAAGCCAGCAGACTTTTGCTCAGTGTGCACCGAGCCATCACTGTAGGATACAATGTGATTCGGAGGTGGACTAGCAGTGGCCTGAAGGGGAATCATGTTGCCATTCTGCGCACCTGGTTCAGGGGGAGTTGGAGGTGGCGTCCTCATGCATTTATTCCAACTGTGTGGAGCCAGGCTTCTCATAGAGACAGAGGCTGCAAGTCACTCTCAGGTCCAGCTTTGCATAGGAAAGCTCAAGCCTTCTGTGAAACTTCTGTTTTCCTGTTTGAAGTGCGAAGAAGCTGGAGGAGTCCATTCCCAGTTCCAGGCTCTGTTGGCTGCAGTCAGTGAACCCAGACCAGGCTGCTCTCTCACCATTGCCAACAGGCTCTTTGGAGAAATTACGTATCCGTTCTTCCAGGTGAGTGGCCGTGGTGTCCATTTTAGAAACTCCTGGGAGTTGTGAGCTCAGCAGAATTTCTTCCATCATAAAATATGAAGGGAAATGAAACACAACAGTGCTGTCAAATGACTGCACTCCACCGCCCTTGCAGTCAGGGAGCCTTTACATCTCAGTTGCCCCGCGGTAGACATTGGGAACAGCAAAGCACTGGGAAACTGTGACTTAAAAGCTTTTATATGAAGAAACAGATCTACAGTAACATCTTTCCCTGGGCATACCAGAAAATATGATAGCATTAGTCACTGTCAATATATCCTTGCCACGCACACCCAATGTCTAATACAGCTGGTGCTTGCTGTGTCATTTCTATCCAAGGAATGAAGCTCTGTGGCCAGCAGAAGACTTTTTTTCTCCCCCAGTGTCTTCTTTGTTTCTAATAAAATGATTGTACTCACTCTTCCACCTTCCCGTCAGAGTCTATGCGAGTACGGGACTCTCTGATCCCTGCTGCCTTTTCAAACAAAGACAAGTAGCAACTCTGAGGTTTTTGTCCATTAGTCTAATTTAAGTGGAATTGGCCATCTCAGAACGTTCCTGTGGAACATTGACAGCCCAGGCAATTTGTATGCAAGTGCGTACAAACAATTTCCTCAGCAAACCAGACCTAAGGTGTTTTTAAGAGTATTGCTAGGAACAGCGCTCTTTTATCTCTGTAACCACCTTTCTCTTGTCAAGTCAAGATTTTACCTTGCTTCCAAAACCACACTGTAAGTAAAGAGAGATTTTCAGAGCCAGAAAAAGGTGACAAGTAGCCTGGAAAAGTTTTGTACTTAATACAAGTTATAAGTTTTACAGTGTATATATCTACACAGAATAAATACATATGCACAAACACACATTATCACATTGTGATAATATCAACGTGGTTACTTGTTCAAAATAAGGCAACCTTCATTTGGTGGTTGGGGGAAAATGGGCAGCATAACAATGATATATAAACTTAAAGAAAAGCACTAAGTTTTGGTCGTTTTTTTTTTTTTCTTACTATGATGAGACATTTCTGCTGTTCAGTACAGCTTGAAAATACAGAAAAATATAATTGCAAATATGTGTTGTTATAAACAAGCTCTCTAAAAATTGCATGCTTGAGTTCATTCAATGAATTTTTTAATACCTGCGTGTTTTACTCATTCCATACTTCATGGAATTACCTTGAAGCAATGAAATTATCATTGTTATAAAAATCATCATGTTGTGATAAAATTCTGTCATTTGTACTTCCCAGCAATACTTGGATTCCACAAAGAAATTCTATCGAGCAGAACTGGAAGCAGTCAATTTTAAATACACTGAGGAAGAAGCCAGAGAGAAGATTAACTTCTGGGTGGAAAATGAGACAAAAGGTAAAGAAGAATATGTGCAGGTTGTCTGGTTTGCAATCCAACCAGTTAAGAATATCGTGTCTGGATGTTAGGAATACCATGTCTAGGAATTTCAGTTTCAACCTTTTTAATATATTTTTTAAAATATTTGTATATTTTTATATATTAAACACTTACTGCATTGTTTTGCTCAATAGGACCTAAATGTAGGAAGAAGTAGGAAAATGCTTTGAGTTCCTGTCTTCAAAAGCTGTGCATAAACTTTTTGTAATTTGTCTGACAGCATTATACTACTTTTCATATTTGCAGGAGTAATTATTAATAGTCAAATGCAGCTGGTTGCCTGAACAAGGTATTAATACTTCTTAATTCATTATTTTTAAAGGTAAAATCAAAGACGTATTTGCTACTGGGTTTATTGATCCCTCCACTGTACTTGTCCTGGTGAATGCTATATATTTTAAAGGAAAGTGGGCGGTAGAATTTAAGAAAGAAGACACCAAGGAAACATTTTTCCGACTGAACAAGGTACAGTATGGGCAGGAACTGAAACAGCTGGGGGATAGAAATCAAATGTCAGTCTCCTATGACAAGAGATGGGAGCTTTCTTCCTCTCTATTATCCCAAGACAAAACAGTGGTCTTCAGCTAGAACAATGGAAAGCTGCATCTTCTCTCCAGTTTGATAACCAAATATGTAACTGTTTCCCATCAGAAGTGGCTCTCGTGCAGCTGAGATCCTGGTTGGTTCAAAGCCACTGAGCACATTCACTAACTTTGTTGGGTATTTTGCAGCTAAGGATGCTGTTTCAAAACCAGTCTGCTTTTGGGACTGAATTTGAGGATTCTGTTCCTCTGCTACTATTACTAGTAGAACAGTGTTTGTTCTCAGGAAAAAATGAGATAAAGACAAATTATCTCAGGAGAATGTAGACATTATTCATGAAGAATTTAGATTCATAGATGCATCAGTCTCCTCATCTGACGTGCCAGAAAAAAGAATGACATAACAAGGGAGTTGTAAGCAAAGTAATCTGGCACCTGTAGAAATGGAAAAGTAGTTTTTTTGCTTCTAAAATGGATAACTTAATCACAACTACAGTTAAGAGGGAGGAATACATCAATGCTACAAGTACATTAAACCCATGACCAGTGTAAATAATGTTTTCTGGACTGAACTCTAATCTCAATACTGAAACCAATTACAACCAGAGCGATCATTTCTATATTTCTGTATTTTCTGCTTAATATGTTTCATGCGCTCCAGAATGAGAAAAGGACAGTGCAGATGATGTTTCAAGAAGGTTATTTTAACATGGCCTTCATAGAGGAACTGAAAATGAATGTGATAGAGCTCCCATACTTTAATAATGAACTGAGCATGTTCATTCTTCTTCCGGAAGTTGTCTGTGAGGACTTTACTGGCCTAGAACAGGTAATACTTCTTTTTCTCTATAGTAGCATACGTAGGAGGCTGCAAAGACAGCAATACTTTAACGTTGCTCCAGTGTGGTCAGAAGACAAGCAGGAAAAACTGAACCTTATATTCTCTTCCTTCTGTTCATTATGATGTTAATCATTATTATCAATACCACCTTACAGCTTGAATGCACCCTCACGTATGAGAAACTAGCAGGATGGACCAGCTCGGATAGGATGCAACAGCTGAGAGTGAAGGTGTACCTGCCCCAGTTCAAGATGGAGGAAAGTTACGTTCTGAACACAGCTCTCCAGGAGATGGGAGTGATGAATGTTTTTGACTGGGGAAAAGCTGATTTGTCAGGAATCTCTAGGAAAGATGGTTTAGTTGTGTCCAAAGCCATCCAGAAGTCATTTGTGGAAGTCAACGAAGAGGGCACTGAAGCCGTTAGTGCCACGGGTCTTGTTGCAGTGCCTCTGTGTCATCCAGTTTCTTACGAGTTCAAAGCTGACCATCCATTCCTCTTCTTCATCAGACACAACCCAACCAACACCATTCTCTTCTTTGGAAGATATTCCTCCCCTTAAGTGGAGGTTATTTTGGAAATTAGATCTTTCTCCCCACTAACATCTGCATTGGCAAGCACTGAGGACAAAAGATGCGCACATTTTCACTAGGTTTTATCCTAATGTGTTAATTTGCTGTAAAAAAAGACTATCTGATCAGAGACAAATTAGAGATAAAAACCTAAAAAACATTAACCATTTCCCTTCTAACATCAACTTCAGGCATGTTTTACTTTTAGGAGGCCTCACTAAAATGACATCTATCTTAAAATACACTACGTGATATTTGCCAAAGAGGCCTCTAGAGACATCTGCATAGAAGATCTTATTTTGATCCTTTCCTAATGTAGTATGTCTCCAATAAACCCATGATTTTAGTGCCCTAAAGACACGTGATAGATCCTGCCACATAAAGGATACAGGAGGACAGGGATCTATCTGCATTAAAAGGATAAACTCAGGTACCCGGTTGCTTTTAGCTTTACCTACCCAAACTCTGCATAGGTCTCAAGGAGAATGCCACTTTGTAGTGTGGCATCGTGAGTAGTAAAGCTGTGGGACCCCACCTTTAAACGATCACGGGTAATGGTTCAAGCTGGAAAGAGGGTCTCAGGATTTGTTCTCAGAGAGAAGAGAAAGCAGGAGATTTTTCTGGTGTAATCTTGCTTGTTCTTAAGCAGGACAGACCCATTTGTTATTTTTTCCTGTGAGAAACCCTGTATGTGCTAGAAAGTTCCCCAACTTTTTCATAAGTTTCCATGTAATAAAAACAGGGTTTCAGAATAATGGAAGGCCTTTTCTGACAAGGCCTGCTCTGCAATGGCTGTGAGTTATACACTTAATTCCCACAAAAAACTTTAAGCTGTGATCAGCCATTCTTGCTTGTCAAAAAAACCCATCTCTCTTTCTTTGTGCCTCTGATAGCATGAGTTTCTTGTTGCATCTGTTTTATTCCTCATCAGTAAACTATTGTATTCAGATGGTACTCAGATGAGTAGCCTGTATTTGTTCCATTTATCATAAAATCACTGCAAACTAAATACTAAATGTAGTAGTCTGCAGAATTAAGTGGACAGAGGAATAGTCTAATATAGCAGGTAAAAATAATGGTAATCCTTTCAAAAGTGTCTAACTGACACTGAAGTCTACCTTTCATTTTAAAATACTCATTGTGCTAAGCTTAGGCACTGGACAACTTGGCATTAGGATAGTTAAACACTGAGCTTCACCTCCTGCTTCTTTCTTGCATTTGATTTTATCAGGGAACTAAGAGCACAGTTTTAGGATGTGGCTGAGCCAGTCTCATGCCATTGAGGAGGAGGATGCTGCTCCCCTTATCTCCTTCGTCGCATGTGTTCCTGCTCTCTCCCTTACGCCACCACTATTACTTGCTGGACCTGGTGATGAGCAGTTCTCCGGGACCTAAATCAAGAGGAAAAAATTTCGTAAAGTTAATTTGCTTGCTGATGACCTAGTTCCCTAAACCACCTCCTGGATGTTGCGGAGTAAGCGGTGGGAAGACATAGCAGAGGGATTGCAGAGAGGAGAGCAGCCTGCGCAGTTTGACTGCAGGCAATGTCCAAAATCCACAGACACATGAAAAGTACTTGCTTTTAAAGGAAAAATATTCCACCTCTTTGATGACTCACTCTGCTTTTCCTGTTGCTCACTGATGGGAAGAAGGTAAACGCTGGGAGCATACCAGTGCCATTTCAGAACTGCAAATTCAAAGGGCTCTTCCAAAATGCTGAGATATGCGGGAAAAATTACAGTAAATTACAGTACTCAACAAAAATACGACTGCTAAATAAAGCATAGTCTATGGAGCTGTCTCACATGGCTGCATTTTCTGTTTGAAATACAGCCTGAAATAGTAAAATTACCAGTAGAGTCACAGTTTTCATGTCAATTAGTGGGTAGGAGAAGGGAACACCAAACACAGGCTGTGAGCCCTTCTGATGAATAAGGTATGCAAAAAATAGCCGTGCATGTTTTTCAATGACTGCCATCAGTATTTTGTGTATATCTGGTTTGTCTCAAATATAAGTTACTTACATTTTAAAAAAAAAAAGTGAAGTGAACAGTGTTAGAATGTATTAGCTTGCACAATCAGACCCATATATTTTCAGATAAAATCTAAAAGAAAACCAACTAATGGCATACGTGATAAGGCAAGTGCTGTAAAATATTATCCTGAAGAACACAAGTCTCACAACGGGAAAAGGAATTCTCTGTGTGAGCAAAGGAGAAGCTGTGGCTGAAACAAGGATTGTTACTTAGCTTACTACAGCACAAGTAGTCACTTGTGATCTTTGGTTTGTTGGTTGTTTTCTTTTTTTCTTTTTTTTTTTTTTTTTAAACTTGCTCCAGAGATATCTAGATCATTTTGAAACCAGGAACAAAATACAGTATAAATAAAAAAGGCCCTATTTTCTCTTCACACAATATTTTTTCTAATTGCCGTCTTAATTTATAAGCCAACTAAAAAATGTGGTGAAAACAATCAGGAGCTGGAAAGTAGCCTCCCGCTGCTAGCGTAGTGGTAGCAGCTCCTAGTGCAGAGGGCCGTGCTCCCGCAAAACCAGAGATATTTACTTAAAAATACAAGGTACACCCTCTACCCTGGCAGCGAGTGCTTGTCCTGTGGGGAACTGTAGCTTGTAAATGTGCAATGCCAAACAAGGGAGCCTGCAGAGCAGAGGAAGCTGGAGACTCCAAGTGGTGCCTGGAGCAGACACGATCCTGAAGGGCATCTCACTGCATCTTCCCCAGGGACAGGCTTGCTGCTGAGTGTTGCTGCACAACCTGTTGAACCATGCCAGCATACCTCACAGCGTACGCACCCATACACTGCCAGAAAGCAAAGAAAAAGAAGTCAAATACTATTTGCATCAATGGAAAGATGACGCCCATTTGACCCACACTAGACAGATCTGTGTCTTTCCATGGTCTGATTACTGACTAACTCTCGAATTATATATTCAACTTTCCACTGGACTCTAATCTCTCTGATATTGCAGTTCTCAGTTTTTTCTGACATTTTGCTTTCCTCTAAACTGTTTCTTAGTGCCTGTGTGTAACATGATTGTTATTGTATCTTCAAAAGATTTGCAATGGATGGACAAGAAGGGCAGAGGAAGATTTTTGGGTTGTCACTGAAAAAGCCAAGGAGAGCAGTTTTGAGTAATACTTTTTTTCCCGTATGAAGACTAGTGCTTATTTCCTTCAAATATAACTGGTAGAAGGTTTTATACCAGGAAGTCCTGGTTTCTTATGATCCCAGTAAGAAAGGCACTCAGACTCTGTATGTGTTGTTTTGAAGGCCATTTACGGGAGCTAATTCTGTAAAGAAAAAGAAGAAAGCGTTGTTAAACTTAGGTCCCTTCAGAGGTGGCACGGATGAGCTACTCGGCAGCTGTGTGCCCCAGGCAAAGAGCAGCACCGCTTGCCAGAGAGCACCCGGAGCGTGACATGGCTGCAGGGAGTGAGATCCAGCTACCCAAGGAGTGGCAACCGCGCAAGCCTCTTCCTTTCTTTTTGGCAAGCGTGTGCAGCAGAAAAAAAAGTCACCGGTTTAATACTGCTTTTTTATAACCATTTGACTTATTGCTAAAGCCAACCAGCAGTCAAGGGGCATAGAGGACTGGTGGATGTGCTTGGCCTGGGTTCACCTTGGGTTGCTGTGCAAACAAAATACGCATTGAAATACCAGCCACTATGGGCTCTGAAGGGGAAAGGCCATGTTAGGCATTAACTTTACCCCAGGCCTGACACACTGACTCTCTGAGAGGTTTAATACAAGGTGCTGGTTGTCTTAAAAGTGCTAGCACTAATACTAATGATGGTTTGCCTCAGACTGTGTGCGCATCACACAGAGCTGATCGTCTCCAGCACAGAAAATACAGCGACTGAATAAAAAGCATCTGAAATCCCGTAAGTGGGACTTCTTTGGCCACATTTCAGTTCATTTAACGTCATTGAGAGATGCCAGTATAGCCTCTGCTAAGCGTGACGCAGATGGACAGGCCACCCAAACCATAAGCAAACATTACTCCCAAACACTCACAATGGTTGCTGAGCAACCATAAGAAATTAAATGTAAAAATCTGAACAGAGAAATGCTGTGCAGAGATGCTTTTTTTCCTGCTGCTTAATATTTCTTTGATTACGTCAACATTGGTGAAGAGGGGCAAACACCATGAACTGGTTTAGACACAAAGGGCAGCAGAGTCCTTGGTGACCTCTTTCTATATGGAGCAGATTTTAACCCCTTTGTCTTACTTTATGACTCTCTTAGCTTTTGAATTTCAGGAGAAGCACCTGATTTCTTCAGGTCCAATGCCCTATTTTACAAAAGAGCACTTGTCTGCTGCATGTGGATAGCTCATTCTGATCAAATTTTTCACCTACTCACAGGCTGCTTCTGCAACCACTTTTGCACTAAGATTCAGTGTAGAAAAAAATACAAGTTAAACCCAAGGGTGTGCAGTGACAGACTACTCCATGGAGGAGTTCTACTACCCCATCCACGACTACTGGCAGAACCAAATTTCCTCTATTCCATGAACTCATTTACTTTGGATGTTTTAAAATATCTTGCCTGCCTTGACAAAGTAGTTTTCCACATTAGGGAAGCTAGCATAGTTCAGAAACTGAGCAGTTATCAGGCGTTGAAACAGCTTACCTGTGTGGATAACTGTCCTGGTTTCAGGTAAAACAGAACCAATTTTCTTTTCAGTAATTTTACTTTTCAGTTAAGGCTCTTCTAACTCTGAAATTAACAGCATATTTTTCAGACAGTGTCTGCTGTGACTGTTGTGGTGATCATGCTGCTGAAGAGTTATGAAATGTAGAGTGTACCAAGAAGGCAAATATATTGGCTGGGAGAACATAGCAGAAACACCTACATGGCCACTCCTAGAGGAGTTGGTGTAACAAAATGTTTGTTGGAAAAATCTTGGACATTAGGCAAAGAGCTGGCCATCTGTGCAGGGCCGGTTGTGCCCTTCAGGTGCATGCTCCACAGATGTCCACACAGGACAAAAAAATTGAACCAGAGCATACAAAGGAGTGTGGGTGCCCAGGGAAGCTCTTCATGGAAGCCCCAAAGGCATGTTTGGGCAACTGCTGATCAGTAGCCTGAACTCTAATGTGAATATGTGAAAATGGGAGAATAAGAGAAGACACACTCCAGCTCTCTCCACACAAAACCTGTGCCCTTGGACAGGAAAGGTTTGATAGGATAAAATAAAAGCTACAGCAGCCCAGCTCACAGAATAAGGAACACTGAACAAGGTGAGGGGACAGCCGCTTACTATCTATGACATCCTCAGATGAAAAGGTCATTCTGAGTTGGGAAGCTGAAAGCCATCCCAGTTATCAGGCTCTGCACGTACATGCCTGCATTTCAGCAAAATGAAACACACTGTTGAGGGTGCAATAGCTCCCTTTCCCCTTCACAGAGGGTGCACCTACTGCTGTATGCTCTGTAACTTAATATATACAAATTTGGAATTTCTATTATCCAACCCTATGGCCTTTACAGATGCCAGATTTGTTTCTTTACTGCTCATCAAGCCTGTTATTCAATAAAGAGTAATAGCTTTTTACAATTGAATTATATTTGATATTGTGCATTATGATTGTCTAGCAGACCATGAACGTTCCTGCAGACAGATTTTGCAGTTTATTCACCTGCCATAGTAAAAAAGTAGGTATGGAAGATCTATGAGAATGGCCTGTGCATGTACCATGGGCCTTGTTGCCATGACCTGTGGAGAAAGAAAATTAAAAGCTGACCCTCAATCCTTTAAATCCTACTGGCTGGATAAAATCCATTTCTGTTTATTTGAATACGCTGGGGTCTGACTTACAATGCAGCCGATACATAATTGCTGACTGTTCCCCAAATCTCTGCCATGCACACCCTCTGGCCTCTAATTCATCTCAACACTGCTGCTCTGAATGTTTCCATCAAAATGAAGTTTTAGCAAAACACACTTTCTTCTCAGAGCCCTCGTCCCCTCATCCACGTGGATGCTGTAGACCCTATAGTTTGACCTCAGATAAACTTTGGTCTCACCTAGGTACGGAAATAAAAAGTACAGGCTATAAACCATACCGATTACTGGACTCCAGGAACACACTTTTGCCTTTTGGCAGGCAAAACCACCTTTCAGTACTATTTTGGTCTTGAAAAATAAACAGAAAGTTTTGTGTCTGTTCTTACATGGGAAAAATCCATTTCAACCCCCCCGAAAAGAATGACCATGCCGCAGCTGGCTCTGTCTGGAATTGCATTATTTTGGCCACATCAGATGGTCACTGTCCACGAGGAACTTCCCTCTGTTCCTCTGCGTAGACAATGTAGTGACTTGTTGCGTACATGTCAGACCTTTGGCAGTTAGTCCAGTATCCACTTTTGCCTTCATGCTTGGGGGGAGTACTGTTTTACAGTACTTTCTGTGCTTACAGTGCCTCATAGGTGAGAAGAAGAGAAACAGCGAGGTTTTCAGGGACTGATGCACTTTTTTGCACTCCCTGGTGATACAAGACTCTTTCCTCAGCTATATCCGTGGATGCTCACTAACGATAAGACTGTGGTGGGAACTGTTTGCTCACTCCCAGATCACTGCACTACGGACTGGGTCTTATTTTCCTGTAATATTTTGGGATCTTTAGCTTCACTTGACTGTGAGAATCACCTGATCTGATTAGCTAGGTTACAGCTAGGTTTATTAAAAATATATTATGTTTCACTGGATATATTTATAACACTGTTTTTTCTCAGCTTTTTTGCATTTGTTTTTCATTTGGCTGCAGTTACCTCTATGGCCCAATCTCATTCATGTGTAAAGAACTTTTGAACATGTGTAAAGTTCAAAAGAACTGAATAGTTTTAGACTTGAACTCCAATTGCTTTGGTACAGCCTTATAAGTTACAGCAAAAGCTTAAATAATTCAATTTTTTTATTAGGTTTTACTTCAATAAATAAAGGTTGACTTGCTGCAGTACTAGTCTAACATTGGCCTACTCAACGTTTCGAAGTGCAATGAATCAAAAGGTCGTGACAAAAGGTAGTGACTCAAAAGATGACTCCTTGAAGGCTAACAGTGGGAGTGTCTCAAATGGTACAATATATATCACCAAGAGCTCAGAGAATCTGTTTAGGTTCAGCTGGCAAGCTGGATTATTGCGTGCCTCTGAAGTTTGCGGGGTAAGTATTTCTCCAAGTAAAATATAATTTCTAATTGTTATTCTTTAATATGGAAAAAAGTTATATTATGTTTCAGAACTTTAAGGTAAGTATAAGACAGATACATAAAAAGACAGCATATACAGTAATTTTACATTGCCTTATCAATATATCTTATACTGTTTGACTGTCAAATACTTTTAGGCGTGCAAAATCTCAGTGTTTGTACACCATAGGTTTGAGTAGAAATACCGCCTTTTCATTGAAAATCTGATGCTGCATTAAAACTCTTCTTTTATGATTTTAATGATTATTTTGGGAACAAAGGCATGTCTCTCTGCTTGATCTTACTCTCTGGAGAACACAGGTGAGGTACCGTATGATGATTCAGAGAGCCTGTGATTCCACAGTCATTAGTCCCAGATGCCTCTCAGGTCACATAATCAGCCACATCTGCTCCAAACTATGGGTATGCTGCCATTCCTCCAACTTTAACTGTTTTAGAGATACAAGAACAGTATGCAACTTTCTTGGTCTCAGATTCAAAAGAGAGAATGTCCGCAGGTTTCAAAGACTATCCTTAACATGTCACATTCATTTGCATGTACGGGACTGGCACCTGACTGAATGAATGCAGCTCTACGCTGTTTCAAGCTGTGCTGACAAAACCCTTATTTATGGTATCTGTGCTTGTGCTTTTTCTCAACAAAAAAGCATGAGCAGAGATTAAATGTCTGAAATGGGACTAGAGGAAAGACCCCCCTTAAATCTATAGTTCAGCATCTAAGCAACTGGCTGGGTTTACAGAGCAGATTACTTCTGTTACTCCTATAAACTACAGGAAAGCAACCTCCAATTTTGTGGCTGGTTTTACTAAGCAACAGTAAGAAGTACACAAAGAGCATAGTAAGTTGACTACATTTGATTTAAAGACCCGAGTCATGGTCCAGAGCGGTCACAGAAGAAATTAAATATGAAGTTTGCATTGTCTCAAGCACCATTCAGAGCCCTATGGATGGCCATAGGGAAACTCATCCATTCAGTGTTATTTTTATCATATCAAAGCAGGGATGAAACTATCTATTTCCTAAAAGGCAAGTACAAGATACTGCCTTGATGATGAGCTAGTATCTTGCTGAAAGAAAACAAACAGGCATTCAGAGATCAATGGGTCAGGAGTTACAATATTTCTAACGACCACAGAATTTGTAAGCTTTACATCATTCCTTGGTTCAGCATCACAAAACCAGCAATGAACTAGCAGTTTCTGGGCTATTGACAGTACTTTTTAAAACAAGTGCTACCTATCACCTCTATACAGTCATATTTTTGTTTGCTTTAGACAACATTGATTTCACAATGGGCTCCATCACTGCAGCAAATGCAGAATTTTCTTTTGATGTATTCAAAGAGCTGAAAGTCCACCATGCCAACGAGAACATCTTGTATTCCCCCCTGAGCATCATTGCAGCCTTGGCCATGGTCTATCTGGGAGCGAGAGGTAACACTGAGTATCAGATGGAGAAGGTAAGTTATATAAATGGACACAAACTCCTTTTGGCCCTGTTCAACACAGCAACAAATTGTCCATTTACATCTTTGGGACTTTCTCCAGTTAAGGGGAGAAAGTCACATAGTCACGCTTGGCACTGGCTTCAAACTTGCCTAGAAAAAGAATGGCATTCTCGTGGTTTGGATCTGGAGCTGAGTTTTCACTTACCGTTGCTTTTCCCCATGAAGGGTAAGAACGGTCTTTGGTTTCCATTGAGAAAGAGCAGTTCTGAAGAATGGTTAAAGCAGGTCTCTGGCTTCCGATTATGTTATCTCCCAGACTTGATTCCTTCCAGGTGGAAAGAACAACTTGTAATATACAAAAGATAAAACATTGAGAAAGCAAGACTCAGAGTTATAAATACAGTACAGTAAGGTTGTAGCTGGTTTATAGACTCAATACCATTAGTTGGAAAAGAAGGGATGTAAGCCGAGTATCACAGTCACAAATATTCAGTGTGGCACTTGCAGTAAAAAAACTGATTTAAAGCTCACATGAAACTTCTCAGTTCTTCTGTGTGTTAATCAGACCTGGTTAGGCCAAACCTATAGTTTCAACACAAACGTCAGTGACTCTCAGTGGGCTTCACATACTTAATTTCTTCTATTGCTACTTTCGATTGCAGGTTCTTCACTTTGACAAAATTGCAGGACTTGGAGGAACTATTCAGACCAAGGTACAGAAATCTAAGGTACATTTATTTCTCTTGCATTTTTCTGCTGAGAATAGACTGTTCTGGCTGTGTTTCAAGTAGGTTCAACGCCTTCCCATACCTCTGCTAATGCTTTTAATTTAAGAGATGTAAATTAAAAAAAAACAAAAGCAAAACAACAAAAAACAGAAAAAGAAGACGGGCTACGCGTGTTGCACCACAAGAAGTGACAGGACAGGATGCTTTGGGCACCGGACTACCTTGTTGTGTAGATGAGCATCTGCACACTTGACGGTGCTGCTGGGGGACAGCACTTGAAAGGCGCTCAGCACCTGGAGCCAGGGCACAGCTGTCAGACTTGCCGCTGAGACTCCAAAGTGGGGCAGGAAGGTGCTTCAGCAGAAAAGAGGCCAGAAGCCTTGAAAACTGGAAAGTAACCACACTCTTCCAAAAGCTTTAGGGACTTTTCCGGACTCCACTTCCCACTGCTACTCCAAGAGCACCATGAGGGGTCCCAGTACCTTGTTAGCACCCATGTGCTTTACTCTGTGTTAACCTGTAAAGATAACACAAGCAGCCATGCTCCCTGGCCTGTCCCCATCCACTTGGGACCCACAAACGCAAGGTGGGACTTGCGAAGAACAAGATAACTTTCTTTGTTTTTTTTAATAAAGCAAAACAAAGGTAATATCGGCTAAAGCATTTCGTGGCTGGTTAAGCACCTAGAAAGGAGCAGTTAAACACAATTGTCCTTCTCATAAAATGAAGTTCCAGGCACTGTTTATCGCTGTATATTTGTCTTACGTGGTCTTAGCCTGTGTCACCTGGAACACTATTCTCGGGGGGTTAGACAGTTGATCCATTTTTCCACCATATTATGAGATACTTCCTGACTCCCTTGTCATCTAGCACTCTTCTCCCATCTGCAGCTTCAGCAGAAAGCTGCCCTGAAAATGCAAGCAGAATCTGGGAACTAGAGGCCCTATATCTATCACAACTCACCAATTGCAGTCCTTGACACCTGAATTTTGATTTTTGTCTCCTCACCTGAGCCATACGGTTTCAGATTAATCAATCACTGAGGTTTTCTGCTTTTTATCACCTAGAATGAGTGTCATCACATGCCATAAACTAATTGTACATCATTAGTTGCTTATATTGAACATACCTTTCATGGAGCGTTTAGACTGTAGCACATGTTCACTTGCGAATATCCAAACACTGTTTTTCCATGTTATTTGTACCTTATAAATAATTCTCTTTCTACTAAAATAAGCTAACAGCTGTACCTTTTTATATTCTTATCAACAACTCAGTGTGGCAAGTCTATGAATATCCACATACTGTTTAAAGAACTTCTCTCTGATATCACTGCACCAAAAGCCAATTATTCACTCTACATTGCCAACAGACTCTATGCTGAAAAGACACGTCCAGTCCTACCGGTGAGTTGTACATTAGAGTCACTTCTTGCTAAACCCTGTATAAAACTGTAATTCATGAGGATTGGCCGGAGTAGGTGATCTCTTAATTCAGTGATCCCCACTGGTGTGGACTTACATGGCTTTTCCCTTTGCCACAGCCCTGCCAACAGCCTGAACAGAAAGTAATTCCAGGTAAAAAGATGGCCCTATTAAAAATGGATGGAGTAATAAACAAAGCTATTTGGTAATGTAATTCTGCCCCCTCCCACGCTCCGGGATTTGCTCCCCAAAAGCCTTTTAATTTTAATAGGTTGTTTGGGTTTTTTTCAGGCAATATTTTGACTTCAGCAGATTTCTTCACTTGAAAACCCCACCTCCAAAACAACTTTTGAAAGTGTCAAAATCTTTCTTTTGACATTTTCAAAACAAAACATACAAATATTCTAAATCAAAGAAACCTCTTATCTTTAAAAATAAGGAAAAATGCTTAAAAAAAGAAACGGAGTGGACATTATCATAATAAAATATGCTAAAATGAACCAGAAACAATGTTTTTGGATGAAACTTTCTTCATGAAAATATTTAAAGATTTCTAATATATACTTTTAACTAGTCAAGTAATAAAAATGTCAGATCTGAAAACATCATGGATCAGAATATTTTTCCT
Source organism: Chroicocephalus ridibundus (assembly GCF_963924245.1). Classification (NCBI taxonomy): domain Eukaryota; kingdom Metazoa; phylum Chordata; class Aves; order Charadriiformes; family Laridae; genus Chroicocephalus; species Chroicocephalus ridibundus. Next base: position 79,477,998 of record NC_086285.1, on the reverse strand, counting down.
GTCCCAGTTTTAGCAGGTTCTTCCAGGAAGTAAGCAGCTTAACCATGGCATCACTATAAAAGTCCTTTTAGACAAATTTTCATCTTCATGCTCTTTTTAAAGAATTACTAGTTTGGTGACTACAATTGCTGTCTTTATAGATCTACTTAAAATGTGTGAAGAAACTGTACAGAGCAGGTCTGGAAACGGTCAACTTCAAAACAGCACCAAATCAAGCCAGACAACTCATTAATTCCTGGGTGGAAAGTCAGACAAACGGTAAGGTCATACAAGATTTTGAAATATACTTCCCTCTTGCAATTGTATTTGAACAACTTCTGGAAAGACTAAACATCAGAGGAGAAATTTCTTCCTCCTGTCCCCATTAGTGGGTATTTGCTGTGGAAAGGGATGACTCCACTGTACCTGTGTGGCGGTGCCAGTGTGTTTTAAACATATCTGGCAAAGGCAGAGGTGCCAGGATATGCACACTTTATAGGCAAATTTTTTGTGTCTGAGGAGCTTAATTCATGCAAGGTTAGTCCCACCATCTCTGGAGTATTGCATAATTTTATAAGCTCGTGCTGGATGGGTAAGAAGTGCTCTTCCAGTGGAGAAAGTGAGGCATGCACTAGGCTGCTGGTGGGAAAGGATTGATTCAGGATCTTGTGTACTTTTATTGTGCTGAGATGAAGGAAAACCAAGAGTGAAGTGTGAGAAATAAGCACAGTGAGAAGCAGAAAATCTATATCATTGCTTCCCTCTCCTGTTCCATCTTTTCTATATAGATCTTTTGCCAAGCACTGGTTAGAAATATTCCCGGGGATGTATACCACTCCTGAACCTACCTGTCTTCTTGCAGAAATAGCTGGCCAGGTGCCAGTTGCTCTCTATTAAATCATCCTCATGAACCTGAATTCCACATGCAGACCTTTGAAGAAGAGGAAGTCAAGTCAAGAAGCAGCATGTCAATTGACCTCTAAAATGCAAGACTACTGCTATAAAACTTACCACTCTCTGCCCTCCTTCTTCCTTAAAGGACAGATCCAAAATTTCCTTGAGCCAGGCTCGGTTGATCTCCATACTGCGCTGGTCCTTGTGAATGCCATTTACTTCAAGGGGATATGGAAGACAGCATTTAGAGAAGACGACACTCGGGAACTTCCCTTCAGTGTGACAAAGGTAGCGGGGCACAGACACAGCTTCTGGCCAGGAAGCCAGGCTGTTGGCTTGCACAGCTTGCAGGCTGGGTGATACACATACAACATGCTGTGGTCATTGGCCAGGTGATTTAGCTGGGCCCCTCGCTGTCAGGTTTGCAAGAGCTGTGTCTGATCAGAGCACACCAGCAGATAGGAGAGGAAAATGGAGATACAGCTCTTCAAAGGCAACACGCTCGAAGATTGAGTCTTGTCCTGTAGAGGCTTGTACATTTGTCTGCTTAAAGAAAAAATTGCTCCCTGGTCACGTTGTCTCATGTTTCTGTTTTTGCAGCAAGAAAGCAGACCTGTGCAAATGATGTGTCAAAACAGCACCTTCAAAGTGGCAGCAGTGGCTGCAGAGAAAATGAAGATCCTGGAGCTTCCGTACGCCAGCGGGCAGCTGAGCATGTTGGTGCTGTTGCCTGATGACATCTCTGGCCTGGAGCAGGTATGGACCTGGCAAGGGAAGCAGAAGAGTTATCACTTCCGTGGGACTTGGGTCTTGTCAGACCTCTTGCTGTCCATTTACATCACAGCTGCCCGCACCACTGCTGTGCTGGGCAGGCAGGGGAGCACAAGAGCCCTCCAGGCGCTCCAAGGTGCTCAGGCAGAGAGTGGCTTCTTAGGAGAGCCCTGGGCTCAGTCTAATAAAACTTCTTTGCAGCAATTACTAAAGACTTTCTTTTTTTTTTTCACAAAATCATCACTAAACATCATAAATGGGCTGCTTTCAAAAATTGCTCTTATTATGTATTCATTGAATGAAAAACAAAGTTAGATAAAGCATGTTCTTAATGGAATATTCTTCATTCTGAAATGGTGAAACCAATCAGGCTAAACTAACTGATCCATAACACTTCAGAGAGTCTTAAATCTATAGATGGAAAGGAAATGCATGAAGACATTTGGAAATTGCACATCAAACAAAGAAAACAGAAGAGAATTGGGTCTAATGGAATGAACAGCAATAGCAGAAAGAATCCATGAACATACAAGGACAGAAAATTAGAAGAGCATAGAAAGTAAAAGAAAACATCAAAACTGCTTTAAGTAAGTCAGGCTGAGTCAGTTTTTGCCAGATGTATGAAAACTGGTAAAAAACATGGTTTTGTCCTTTAAAGTAAAAAAAAAAAAAAAGAGAAGTGGGACCAGTACGCAGTGAGGCAAGAATACAAATATAATCTAATGGCTGTGCAAAATTAAATGAAACTTTTGTCTTGGTCTGGGAAGAAAATGAAGCTAAACAACTGAGTGAATACAGGATGCTAACAGCAAAGAGGAAATAAAAATGGAAAGATGCAAGGGAGAAACAAAACTCAAAGCATTAATTTGCTGAATTGAATTATCTTCATGCAGGATTTCTGAAAGAAGTAGGAAAAAATCACATCGATCATTATTAAAGAGTTATTAAAGTTGTAGAAGAGTTTGCATTTGTTAGGTACAATCAATTGTAGGTAAACTTTCATGGCCTTTTTTCTTTGCAATCTCTTTCACAAGCTGACTGATTTGCTAGGCTATGGAACTTGTGTCATGAGACACAAGATGAGTTGGACAGAAGGGGATGTTTCAGGTGCACAAAGAACTGAACAAAAGGATAGTGACACGAGCAGTACTGGAGAGGCAAATAATAAACTACAAGATGGGTGTTGATAGCATGCACTTCAGGAACCATTCTGGTTTGTTTTTTTTTATAATAGCCTTGATTAAAATGAATGGTATGAAGAAGCTGTATTTACACACCAGGCATTTCATTCCCTGCCTCTCTTTGCAGCTTGAGAAGAAAATCAGCTTTGAAAAACTTACAGAGTGGACCAGTCCGAACATAATGGAAAAGAAAAGAGTGAAAGTGTACCTCCCACGCATGAAGATTCAGGAAAAATATAACCTCACATCTGTCTTAATGGCCTTGGGTATGACTGACCTCTTCAGCCCTTTGGCCAATCTGTCTGGCGTCTCCTCAGCAAAGATGCTAAAGATATCTGAGGCCATCCATGAGGCATATATGGAAGTCACTGAAGAAGGCACCGAGGTGGGAGGCTCAGCAGGGGTGATGGGAGACATCAAACATTCCTCTGAGTTTGAAGAGTTTAGGGCTGACCACCCTTTCCTTTTCTTGGTCAAACATAACCCAACCAACAGCATCCTCTTCTTTGGTAAATATTGTTCCCCCTAAGGAGAAAAAGAGTTGGAAATAACGCTTGCCTTCCCCTCAGAAACAGACGCCCTTTACTGTAACATTGTAGCGTAATCTCATCTCTTCAATATTTTCTCCAAGTGGAAAGCCTAATCTAAGAAATGCCCATTTGGGAAGCTTCCATAGCAAAGACATACCTGCAGGTGAGGAAACAGCAGCAAGCATGTTTACTCCTTTCCCTTCTCATACTGGTTTCAGGATTGCTTGAGCTTAGCAAAGACTAAGCCAACAGAAAACAGAGGCACCCACCAGTCAGGAAGGGGCCAAGAGATTTTTCACTCGAGGAACAAGTTACGGGTACGAGTCCAAGTCTTTGGGAGTTCATTAAATAGAAAGCCATGGGCTGTGCTCAGCCCATTCCCCAGTAACATTCTGCTGACAAAACCATGTTGTTGTTCCTGAAACACAAGCTTTGAGAACTCCAGTCTGGAGGAGATGCTTGTGGATAAGATTCTGCTATGCAGGTCACTGATTGGTGCCTCTGTAAATTTTTTTTTTTTTTACTTAGCTGTTGGGAAATGGTGTACGTGTCCACTATCACCAGGGTTGTTCTCTCACCATGGGTTCCTCACCTGATTCTGAATTTCTTGCAGAGGTTTTCCAAAGTCATAGAGAGTCTCCCACTTCAGAGAGAGCAAAGAGATCAAACTTTGTGTAGGTGCAGTTATGCCTTCTCATAGAGTGTAGATTCAAAGCCTGAAACATGGGTATCTGGATGACCCAGATGATCCAGAACTCAGTGAGAAGTGCCAGGCAAAAGAGCTGTCTGAATTCTTGTTTAAGACATTGGAATACACTTCAAGTTTGAGAGTTTTTTTGGGTTTTTTTGAGAAAAATCCTGCAAGTAGTACTAACGAGCCTGATTGCTCCATGGGATTTTCATGAAAAAACACAGCTTTCAAAATAAACCTTGTCTCTGTTGAGCTTGCTTAGCAAGCAAACTTCAATTAGTCCCTGGAAAGCCCTGAGGTGAAGTACAGAACTCAAGTACATTATTCTTCCATGAATGCAGCTGGGCTTCTTTGTTCCTTTGATATTTCAAGGCTATATCTCTTGTTTTTAAGAAATATATGTGAATCCTAATATTCTCTGTCTTTTTCTTCCTATGTGTCCATTGTCACCTGCAAATAAGGATATATATGCTCACTACTATGTCCTGTTTTCATTCTGATCATACATTATTGATTTTGATGCATACAACTGATTTTTTTTTGTTAACATAATAAAAGAAAATCACAAATGCTTGTCATGAGAATTATATTAATTGTTTGGACTGCAAACCCTTAAAAATATCATTACATTGGTAACTGTTGTGATTAAAATGGGAATTAGTACAAAATCCTATTTTTAGAATGAATAATGCACATAGATATGAAGTTTCCTAGGCTTTTATAAAATTCATAAATGCACACATCTAGAGATTGATTCCTCTTTGTATTACAGATTACAATGAAATAGCTCAATGGAATACTAATTTATTCTTATGTATTTTTCAATACAATTCCAATGGGTATGCACTGACAATCATTCTGGTTATTAATTCAAGGAAGAACTATTCCAGCAGCTCTGCTATTTTAGATGATGAAATAATCTGAAAATCATATAACTCAAAAACTATAAGAAAGAATAACTAGACTGACAGCTATTAGGCAAAGCATTTCCCCACTGAGAGTCTTGAGAGGAGGAACTCTGCCATTAATATTGGCTATTTCCACATCAGTACATAGCGTGGTACAATAAAAGCAGATCTGTAGAGGAAAGCAGCTGGTGCTACAGGTCTGACATCCACATTATTTGAATATCATCAGGGTATTTGTGATATAGCCTCAGCTGTTTTTCAGTCATAAAAACAGCTATTTTACCGAGTATACTTTAATTTTTGTTCTTTAGAAATGAACGCAGTGATATGAACAGTTCCAAGAGATGTAAAATTTCAACATCTCGAGGTTTTATCATATGCAGTTTATTCACCTTTTGCATCTTGTGTAGCCAGAAGCAGTTGATCCAGTCTGTTAGATTTAAAAGCCAGTACACTTAAACAATAAGAAGACCTGAAAAGGCTTACATTTGCAAACTAGCCTTCCTATGATTACTAAACTGGAAAGTGCTTAAAGTACAAAGATACGCCTCAGTGACCAATGTTGTTTCCTGAACCACAACAAAGGTCAAAAAGAAGGAATGGGAAAATAGCAAAGAAGCCATGAGGCTGACAACCAAGCACAAAGCTTCCCCTTTCTCAAAAGGGAAAACAGGAGGCAGGAAAAAGTGCAAATTCAGCAATACTGAACCAAACCAGCAACAAATTACCAATGTCTAGGACCTGGCCACCACCGACCAGGTAGGAGGCACTATATTTAAAGGGCAGGGGAAAAGTATTCCCCACGAAGCGGGTGGCAGACCTGGCCGGTGGGATGATAAATACCTGCTGAGAAATCCAAATCACTGGGGAGATTTGTGAGAAGCAGCCCTTCCTGTGTCCCAGAGCGATGGGGTCTGTGGTTAAGCCTCTCTGTCCCCTCGCCCACCGAGCAAACACGCAGTGGAAAGGTGCAGGTGCTCCGGGAGCACGGCCGGGCTCTGTGCTTTGCCTGAGCACCTCTGCGCTTTCACCTGGCCAGGCGTGCTTCTGGTTCTCATGCCAATAGGCAGCTGAGTGTATTTGCTTTTTAAAAAAAAGGCCAAAATTTTAACAATATTAAAAATGCCCCAAAAGTTTTTATTTGAAAAAAGACAAAAATAAATAAACCTTGAAAACCTCCTTGTTGCTACTGGTGTTTTTGTTAATGATTAAATGGAATTTATGCTATTTCAAGTTGTGCCTGTTGCCTCTTGCCTGTTTGCTGGAAAAGAAAGTCTGGCTTCATCTTCTGTTCACCCTCCCATCAAGTAAGTTATGCACATGGATAAGATCCCCCCCTGTACGTTCTCCTCTCCAGGGTAACAAGTCTCATCTCTTTGAGTCTCTCCTCTCATGACAGAGGCTTTAATCACTTCATCATCTTTATGGCTTTTCTCTCATCCTGCTCCAGTTCATCCAAATATCTTTTTTACCAGAAAGCCCAGAGCTGGACACAGTGCTCCAGCTGTGGTCCCACCAACGCTGAGCAGAGGGGAAGGACAACCTCCCTTTACCTGCTGACAATGCTTTTTCTAATGCAGCCCATGATGCTGTCGACTTTCTTCGCCATAAGGACACATTGCTGACTCACAGTCAACTTGGTGTCCACCGGGACCCCCAGTTCTTTTCTGCAGAGCCAACACAATGGCATGGGCCTTTTTGCAGTGACATTTCTCCTTCTTTCCTTTTCTGCAGCAGTTTTTCCCTGCAGGGGAGGCAGGAAACATTCCAGGAATATTATTAAGAATCTCAGTAAGCTACTAGTCAGAGGGGAGGAAGGCTTCATGGAAGGATGTCTGTGTTGAAACAAACCAAGAAATTAGTTTGTCCTACTTTGTGCAAAAGAAAAATGCTATTTTTCCTGGGAGGATGTGCCAAGATAACGGGCATGCTGGGCAGCTTTCCAGTGAGTGATGGGAGGTAAAGTGACAGGCATGGTGACAAGAGCAGTGCTAGTCACGGGCTGCCACGAACAGTCTTTTCCATGGGGAGGGACGCTGCTAACTAAGCTCCCATATGGCACAGCCAGTAAACTAGTTGTGCCAACACCAGTGGCCACCTGTCCTGCACCATGTGCATGCTGGGTCTGTGGGCCTGGATACCATGCTGCCTCCTTAGGACTCAGTGAAGGAAGACTATTGACAGCCTCGCCCTGGCTGTTGACTGATCCCAGTGACTAGAGGGATGAGTAAGGGACTTCACACATGCTGCGGTGACTGATAAAGGCACTGCTGCGTGTACTGGTCCAGAACCTGTGTAGCAGCAGCCCCTGGACGCTGTGTGCACTGCTAAGCAAATGCAGAGAGTAAGTGTGAGAAACCTGTGACCAAGTCGTCATAGGATCCTTCTGAGATGCCTTCACTGGAGAAATACACTCTGCCAACACTAAGGTGCGTACATCCCTGTCACAGTCTGTGAATGATCAAGGCAGCACGACGGGCAACAATGTGCATCTCTTCAGAATGGCATAGCACTGCTGCAGAAAGGTGCCAGGTGGCCTGTGAGCTCCTGTGTGAAGGAGGTTAACCAGACACCTCATTTTCTTCAGACTGGGGAAAGAATACAGTCCTACAGGACAACTGAGAGAGAAACCATCATTGAGAGCCACAGCACCAAGGTCTGCAATGGCAACTAACTAAACAATTGCTGGCAGTTACTCTGAGCAAGACAAGCACGAAACAATCAACGTGCTCCTTCCTACTGGGAAAATAGAAGCAGCATGGATGAGAACAAAATCTTGAGTTCTGCGTGGTTTTTTGTGATTGGATGAGAGGCTTTGGTCTGTGAGCTGACCTGGACTTTGTATCCTTTTGGAAAGGCTCAAATGTCCAAGAGTCTGTTGGTTTAGGGACAGCTCCACAATGAAATGCCTGGCAGAGGAAAGGGCAGCAGAGCCTTAGCTGACCTCTTTCTTGGGACAAGCATTGTCAAACAAGGACATGTGGTGAAACACATCCTTTTGTGTTTGTGCTGCATTACACAGCTACATTACAATAGGTAATCCATTCTCTTTTATCCCAGGAAGTGTTTCAACTACAGGAAGGTTTGCTTAATCCCACCAGACTGCATGACAGATCTAAAGTTGCCGAGTAGACTATGCGATGCGTCTTCTATTCTTATGATTCTGCACAGGTGTCTGATAGTGATTTTTACTTGTGGAATAATTTTGTTGCGTCTGCAACTTGCTTTACGTTAATCGTTCCTTGCACCAATAATAAAATCAAAACGCTAACAAAAACACTAACATGCGTTGTGTATTAACATGCTTCTGGAGGATTGTACTGCCCCTTCTCTACTGCAAAACAAAAAAATTCCTTTCATTAATGAATATATTCAACTCAGAAGTATTTTGAAAACCATGCCATTGCTAACAACATTAATGCTGCAAATTGGCTGTTATGAAACAACTGTACTGACTCACTGAGCATCTTTGTAGCTACTAAGTTATAGGCTGTCTAAGACGATCCAAACACAATTCAGGTAGATGGTGCACAAATGCCAAGGTGGCTTACATACAGTGAGCTGGAGCGTGCCACTGGACCATTGTCAAGGAAAAAGATTCAAGGCATAGTCAAAAATTGGAAGTGACAGGGTGAAACATATTGGCTAATCCTTTGACTTCTGAGCTGTAAAGTATACAACAATGGACCATGGCCGTGAGTGTTAAAGCTTGTTTGAACAGCAACAAAGCAGTCTTAAGCAGAAAAGGCAGAAGGGGCAGCAGCCACAGGAGCAGCTCACAGTTTTGGGAGCGCTCCCAGTTGTGTGATTAAAGGTATTCACCATGTACAGACACATTCACCCATTTGACCTGTCTTTCCACCAGCGTGGTGATACCGTTTTCAGCTAAACGGGGCTCACAGCAGTGGTGACCAATTTACTCACCGCTCCTGTGAGAGAACAGCTCATTCTCTTTATAATAGATATGCAGCAATGGGCCACAAATGTGAGGCAAAGCCTAATGACCTTTCCTCAAAAGCACTGTCGCTGCACAGCAACGGCCGTAGCAGACCGGCCTGGGCTACAAACTGCCATGTGAAGTTCTGGTGGTAGTCCAGACTGAGCTCTTTGCTGTTATTACTGCCCTAGCATCTTCAGCTGAATGGGACTAATAAGGACTGTATTAGAGACAAAGGTATGGATGATTCAGAGGCTTTCCACTTGCATAGACAGGTAAAAGGGTTAAGGAGTCCATCTCTTCTCTCCAGAAGCATAATTTGTTCTAGACAATTTCAGAGGCATTTTGTGTATTGACTTTGGATTTCTGTTTTAAAATCACACAGCATTTAGAGAGGTCAAAGCAGTTTCTTTTATTGTCTGTTCATTCTTTTATTTCAAAGAAATTATGTGACTGCTTTATGCTTGCTATTGTATATTATGACTGTCCTGCAGACCATGAATGTTTCTTCAGCTGGTTTGTTCACCTGATGTGCCATGAAGTTACTTGTGGAAGATCTGTTAGAATGGTCTCTGTGTGTACAAAGGCCCATTTTGAACCTAGCATCTGGTGCTGTGACCTGTGGAGGAGAAAAAGAACAGCTCACCTTAAACCACCCTTCAAAATTTCAGCAGCAAGTTCAAATCCTTTTCTGGTAGCATCTGACTGGGGTCTAAATATCCTGATGTCTGAATTTAAAAAGCATCAGAAGCCTTGTCTTTCTTCTCTGCTCAACTTCTCTTTCCCCGACACACCTTTCTTCATGTCTGTAATTCTTCTCTATACAGATGCTCTGAATATTGCTTTTGAAATTACTTTGTATTCCCACAATATGCTCACTGATGTTTTTGTTCAGCTGATGTGCTGTGCAGACTGTGACTATGTATGAGTTCCCTGAGCTAGATGGCTCTAGGATAAAAAAATGTGCTCTGTGAAACACTATGTCTGTGGTCTTCTACAACGCAGGCTGTAAGTGGCACCAGAGAATTGCATACAAGTTTTTCCAGAACAATATATTTCAATATTATTACATTCGGCAACTAACATTTGAAGCATGTGCTCTTTCTCAAGTTCCTTGGTAGCAGAAGTTTCTCCATTCCACAGCAAGAGCAATGGATTCTGATGGGAAGAAAGACTAGTGATAACGGTAGTTCAGCCAACAACAGGAGAGAGAAAAGTTGCAATAGGTATAGTGTGGGTATATCACAGCAAGCAGCCCTGTGTATGCTGACCTTACCAAATTTTTTGAGTTGACAGAATGGTGACTCGGAGAGGGATCAGGCCTGTCAGTACTCATTACAGAGGAATAAACGGGAAATTAACTCAAAATTCTCTAGAGACATTCTGCAAGACTGAATTTCTCACTTTTGGTTTTATTTTCACTAGCCATGCCGCACTATTTGCTGCGGTAACCGAATCATGCTTACTATTCAAGTTCCAATGAACAGCTTTCATCATTATTTTTGCTTCAGCCATTTCAATATGCTCCATCCTTTACTGCAAGGTTTCACATGCTATGAAGAAGGAATCTTCCATTCTGGAGACTTTAGGGTAAAATCCTTTCATTCAGGCTTTTTTTTTTTTATTTTTATTTTGAAAGAATGGACTCATTCCAAGTAAAAGCGCATGTCTGACATTGAGCTCCATCCATCACTTTATTTGTTAAACACAGAACAGGCAGTGGGGGGCGTGTCACAAAATTACACAAGATATATTTCAAGGAGTTCAGCAAGTCTGCCCCAAGTACAGCTGAGAAGCTGTACTATTACCTTCACAGGTGAACCTGATAAGGTAAGCTTCTCTTTCAATTATGATTTACTTTCTAATGTGCAATTTTGAAAAAATTCCCTCCTACAAAACTTACAAAAAGATTGATGAAACCTCATGTTTATGCCCTTCAATATCAATTGAAGAAACAAATGATTATAGGACGCCTTCTGAAGAAATCTCATCTCACTTTCACAAGTGTTTTGCATTATTTTACTGTTCCACGTTCTGCCATTCATAAAGTCGAAGTATTTGTTTGTATGAGCTAAAGCTTTGTTTACTAATTATTCCACAATCAAAAGCTGGTGATATGTTATGACAGCCTTTCTTCCTTCTTCCTCTATCCCTTCAATTTTTCATTTAGAATTAAGAGACAAAATTGAATTTGTTTAAATTCAAGAGGATGCAACTGAAGCTCAGTTGCAGGGTTTATAGGAGATATTCTCCGAATGAAATTAAGGAATGCAGCATGTTCAGGTGACCACAGCATACTTAATCTCTGTGTTATCCTTAATAGTTACATTTTCTAATTATTTCTATTAAAATTATTTCTATTTCTATCTAAATTATTTCTAATAATCAATACATCTACCTTATACCACCTATATAAATGGTTCAATCTAGAGAGAGACTGAGCATCTATTCTAGCAAGGAAAGAGCTAGATGCACTGATCAAATTATTCCACATTAAGAGATGACTGTCACATAAATGTCTTGATTCCATAGGGACTGTGATACATATGGCAGCATCCTGCATTTTGTTCCCTAGCAGCCACAGAGGGAAATAAATTTGAGTTTTCACTACTTGAAGATTCCCAAGAGCTCTGTGGATGCAAAAGGGGAAATTCCACCCTAGCAAGGTTCTCTCTGCTTGTGTCACCATGTGGGAAGTTGTATAGAAACACTATACTGCTGCATTAGACTTTACAGTACTGTATTTTCTACCTGTGTTGTCTTGTTTACTAAAAAATTCTTCTCTTCATTGTTAGATGAAATGTTAGGTGCTGAAACTACAGGAAAAATTTTACAAGAATATCAGAAACAGAACAGAAAAAATATTTAAATATTGAAGATGTGAAGATCTCTGAAAATTAAACACAAGGCTAAATGAGCACTGTCTTATTAAAAGGTGGATTATATTGAAAAGATGATAATAAAAATTAAAGAACACTTTTTAAAACCAGAATGAGATGTAATTGAGTCAACAATGAATGGAACAGGTACTAGTTATAGATGTTTGTCATAAACTGGATGGATTTGGTAAATCATTTGCAGTCGCCATTGTTGTGCCTTCATTATCCTATTTTAAAAAAATGAAGGTACCATTGCTAACATTTGGGTGGTGTAAGAACCTAGCTTCCATTTACATTAGGCTGAAATTAGACTAAATCCAGCAAAACTTATGCTGTTGCTTCAGACTTGCACATTGTGTACTGGAATTAACTGCAGTTTGGATCACAGAGGGCTGATCTGTCAACTGATCCTAAAAGTGATGTTAAAAACTATAGTGAATAACCGGTTTTGGAGTCTCTAAATAATGAAGATTTTGAGAACAAATCTATGTATGTGTGCTTTTTTCCTTAAAAGATGAGAAAAGACTATTGGTGAGCTTCTCTCAAGGTAGCTAATGTTCTTTGCAACATTTTCAACATATGGTTTACATGAAGGAGAACTCAAGTTTCAAATAAAAGAATCACCAGCCTATGCATAACCGGTAGCCCTCCAGCCTTCTGATTGCTCATGGATCCAAAAGCAGGTCTGCCTTTCAAATCCACAACACTGGATTCTGTTTGCTGAAAAAAACCCTGCACACCAACTTCATGGGTTCAAGTGCACTGACTTTCTTGCATTACAATTAATATTTCATCATAATAAGTCAGACTCTTTCTGTTTGCTTTAGAGAACACTGATTTCACAATGGGCTCCATCACTGCAGCAAATGCAGAATTTTCTTTTGATGTATTCAAAGAGCTGAAAGTCCACCATGCCAACGAGAACATCTTCTATTCCCCCCTGAGCATCATTTCAGCCTTGGCCATGGTCTATCTGGGAGCAAGAGGGAACACTCAATCTCAGATGGAGAAGGTAAGTTAAGTGTGTGTAAAATGACCTCTACTTGTGCTTGTTCTTCCTTCTAAGTAACCTCACTGAAATATACTATCCAGTGACAAGTTTCTCACCTGTTTTAATGCACCAGAAATGAGACAAAGTCACAAAATGAAGAATTGGATTGAGAGTTTTTTAGAGAAAATACCAAAGATGTATATTGTCACTGTAAGGAGCAGTTAGTTTTAACTTAGGAAAGAAAAACTTCTCAAGTACAATAACAAAATGGATTACCAGTCAGCAAATTTTATCATATGCTTTGCTCCTAAATTCTGACATCTTCCAGATAGTGTGATCAGATTTTTTTTTTAATATATACAAAAGATAAATTCCAGGAAGAGAGGAAGACAGAATATTACTAGCAGTACATAATATGTGACTCAGTTAATTTCTAGATATTCACTAGAAAAGATATCCTCTAAACAAAGAGTGGTATTTACATTTTCTCAGAAGGACACAGAGGGCATAAACCAGTTGCAAGCTCACCTGTAAGTTTTTAGTTCACCTATGTTCTCAGTTAGCACTTTTTTTTTAATGAGCCAACAGCTTCACTTCAAGCATCGTGTGTAAATCTCCAATTCACATCATTTTTGGTCATGCTTGTCATTTCTGGCATTTTTTCTTGCAGGTTCTTCGCTTTGATAACGTTACAGGAGTTGGACCCACTACTGACTCCCAGGTAGAGAAATTACTTGATCTCCCTTTCTGTCTTATTTTCTCCTCAGAACAAAACTAGAGTTGTTCTGCCTCTCCTCCTGGCAGTTTCAGACCCTGTCAAAAACTATGGTAACACTCTCAAACCAAGGAGATTTGTGAAGGGAGGGAAGGAAGGTGTAACCCACCTACTTCTTAAAAACCAGGGAAAGAAGGCAAGTTGCACACCTTGCACCAGAACAAGTGACAGTGTGGGGGCAGGATGCTTTGGGCACCAGGGTGCCTTCCTGGGCAAGTGCTGCTGGGGACAGCACGTGAAAAGTGGCTCAGCACCTGGAGCCAGGGTACAGCAGTCAGATTTGCAGTTGAGAGACTCCAAAGCAGGGCAAGAAGACGCTGGGCAGAGAAGAGCCCAGGAGTCTCAGTGACAGGAACACAACTGCACTGTTTTCAGGGGACTTATCTTGATAAGGATGAAGTTGTTGGTTCGATGCACCATCACCACAGCACCTGCTGTCCCAGAGGTGACAGCCCTATGTCTGTGGGGGAGGAATCCACAGCAGCGCGACTTTTACTGATAAGGACAATCCCTTAGGGTCTTATTTCCTAGGTAAGAAGAAGCTAACGCAATGTATCTTCTTATTTCCATGTTATCGCTTCAGTGTGGCACTTCTGAATACCTCCACAATTCATTCAAGGACCTTCTCTCAGACATCACCATGCCAAATGCAACTTACTCACTCAAGATGGCTGACAGACTCTATATTGAAAAAACATACCCCATTCTTCCGGTGAGTTATACTGTGACCTGACTTCAGCGAGAGTCCTCATAAAGGCGCCTGTGACTCTACCCTAGAGAACCACCACCACCAATAGCCCACTGTGTGTTGATGAAGAGGTGGTTGTGAGGCATGAGGAGCACTGGTTCAGAATGAGTTTGAACCTTCCTGTGGCTGTTAGGTGAAGGCCAGGCAAAAATATAATGGCATAAAATATGCCCACGTTGCAAGACACGGGGAGTAATCAAGACTACTATTCATTTGCTAGAAAATGGCTTTTAATGAAAAGTGTAACTGTTAAGGGAAATGAAATACATTTTATGACGTGAAAGCATGGAGACTGAAATTGTCAAATTTGGATTTTTTCAACGCCAAATATCAAATCTTCCCAGTGAAGGAAGCTTTGATTTTGAAATCTAAGAATGTGAAAACACAGTATTCAAAATAAAAAGTGGAGACAAAGAGAAGGAAGCAAACATTGTCTGTCCTTAAAAATATTTGTTAAACTGAAAGTGTTTCGGTAAAACATAGAAAATAATTTGAAATTTTAACTTAGAATCCTATCTGAAAAAATTGCCAGACCTAAATATGTGAAGCTGTCTTTCTTGTCCAGCTTTAAGATTCAGTTACAGGAAGACAGCTGTGACTGGCGTGTTCAAAAACAAGGATAAAAGTTCACTGTTCTTTTAACCATTCTGCTTTGTTTCACAGTCTTGCATTTCACATTCATACATTTTGAAGTCCTCATCAGTCTGACAGCAATTCTTCTGCCTACAGGAATACTTAAAGTGTGCAAAGAAATTCTACAAAGCAGAGCTGGAAGAAGTTAACTTCAAAACAGCTACAGAGGAAGCAAGACAGCTCATTAATTCCTGGGTGGAGAAAGAAACAAATGGTAAAGACTGAAAAATGGGTAGCAGATATTTTCCTCTACCTACCATAATCTATACCCTTGTCTTCCACTTCTCAGAGTGGAGAAAGTGGGTCAAGCAAGAGCGCGTTGCTTATTGCTATGAAAACAAAACTCCACAAAGCAGCACCCCACACCCCCAATGCTCTTCACAGCAGGCATTTGTGCACACCAGAGGAGGTCTATCTTACCACTCTCTGCCCTGCTTCTTTCTTAAAGGACAGATCCAAGATTTCCTTGTGTCAGGCTCTGTTGATCTTGATACTGAGCTGGTCCTTGTGAATGCCATTTACT
This sequence comes from Chroicocephalus ridibundus, assembly GCF_963924245.1. Taxonomy (NCBI): domain Eukaryota; kingdom Metazoa; phylum Chordata; class Aves; order Charadriiformes; family Laridae; genus Chroicocephalus; species Chroicocephalus ridibundus. The sequence continues at coordinate 79,462,558 of NC_086285.1, read as the reverse complement.
TCAAAGGGATATGGAAGATGGCGTTTAAAGAAGAACACACTCAGGAAGTGCCCTTCAATGTGACAGAGGTAGGAGCACATGGAGGTAGGAGGTCACAGACGCAGGTTTTGGCCAGGGTGTCTGTTGGCTCATGCAGCCAGCAGTCTGAATGTTACACACTAAGGAGTGTTTGCAAGAGCTGTGTCTGACCAGGCTTCCAGGACACACCAGCAAGCAAGAGAGAAAGACAGGGACACAGCTCATCTTCAAAGACAACATACTTGAAGATCAATCCCCGTCCCTTTCAAAGGGCTTGTACTTTTGCCTGCTTAAAGAAAAAATTGCTCCCTGGTCACGTTGTCTCATGTTTCTGTTTTTGCAGCAAGAAAGCAGACCTGTGCAAATGATGTGTCAAAACAGCACCTTCAAAGTGGCAGCAGTGGCTGCAGAGAAAATGAAGATCCTGGAGCTTCCGTACGCCAGCGGGCAGCTGAGCATGTTGGTGCTGTTGCCTGATGACATCTCTGGCCTGGAGCAGGTATGGACCTGGCAAGGGAAGCAGAAGAGTTATCACTTCCGTGGGACCTGGGTCTTGTCAGACCTCTTGCTGTCCATTTACATCACAGCTGCCCGCACCACTGCTGTGCTGGGCAGGCAGGGGAGCACAAGAGCCCTCCAGGCGCTCCAAGGTGCTCGGGCAGAGAGTGGCTTCTTAGGAGAGCCCTGGGCTCAGTCCGAGGCACAGGAGTGTAGTGCTGTATGTTGTAGCCCTGCAGAAGAGGAGGTTGCTATATGCACCGATCTCCATCAGGTGCCAGAAACAGTTATGCTAGCAGGGTATTTTTTCATTTCGAGTGATTTCAATATTCCTGGACAGTACTCAAGTTTTCTAAACAAGATAAGTTTATCCAAGGGGAAATAAAAAAGGAAATGATGGGGAAAGCATTCCAAGCGCTGACCAAAATGAAATTGGGAAAAGTAGCATTAGAAAGGAACTAAGATGAGGGAAGGAATGAATAAAATACATTCCAGGAGGAACAATTTTGGGGCCAATTTGATTTGATGTTTCCAAGAACTGTATTTTCAAAAAAAAAGCCTTGATCTGATGAAGAAATTTTCAGATGACAAAGTTTTGGAGAACTTTATCAAGACAGATGAGCTACAGGCTGTAGTCAGGAGGAAGCATACAGGATAAACAAATACATTTAAGGTTAAGTATCAGTTCTATTGTGTACACAAAGTAAATTGAAAGAAATATTAATAAGTGGAACAAACACAACTAGTAAGGCCATTGCACTCTTGTCTTGGGCATTTCATTCCCTGCCTCTCTTTGCAGCTTGAGAAGAAAATCAGCTTTGAAAAACTCATGGAGTGGACCAGTCCGAACATGATGGAAAAGAAAAGAGTGAAAGTGTACCTCCCACGCATGAAGATTCAGGAAAAATATAACCTCACATCTGTCTTAATGGCCTTGGGTATGACTGACCTCTTCAGCCCTTCGGCCAATCTGTCTGGCATCTCCTCAGCAGAGACCCTGAAGATATCTGAGGCCATCCATGAGGCATACATGGAAGTCACCGAAGAGGGCACCGAGGTGGCAGGCTCAGCAGAGGTGATGGGAGACATCAAACAGTCCTCTGAGTTTGAAGAGTTTAGGGCTGACCACCCTTTCCTTTTCTTGGTCAAACACAACCCAACCAACAGCATCCTCTTCTTTGGTAAATATTGTTCCCCCTAAGGAGAAAAAGAGTTGGAAATAACGCTTGCCTTCCCCTCGGGAACAGAACCCCTCTTACTGTAGTATTGTAGTATAATCTCAGCTCTTCGATATTTTCTCCAAGAGGAAAGCCTTCAATATCTAGGGAGGTATTCTTGAAGAAGCATGTAACTTTTCAGATCTTCAGGTGCAGGTACTTCTGCTCACACAACCTGTGTGCAAGATTTATATTCAGGATTGAACTTCAAGAGGTAGTTTAGGAATATTTCCCATTGCCATTGAATACCTTGAGAGACAGGGCCAGTGTTTTGATTTTTGTGAGAAATTCTGCCACTGCTATTGAGAATCTGGTTTCTCTATAGGAGTTCTGTGAAATAAACACAGCTATCAAAATAATCTGAATAATCCTTTCTGTTGAACTCACTGGGCCACAATCCTTGAATTGACGCCTGGACAACTGGCAGATAAAATTCTAAACTTCAGCTAAGCATTCTTCTTCCAGGAAGGCATTTGGCCTTCTCTGTGCTACACGTACTATAAGGCTGTGGAGCATACAGACAGTCTACCATTTCTTCATAAATCGTCATCTGCAAATACAACATCTTCCTGACTGATATAATTTCCCATCTTCATTTCAGTGACATATCATTGATTTTGTGAATGTTAATTGGTGGTGTTAATATATTCTAATAAAAGCATTGCAAACTAAACATGTCATTACCTATTTTGGGTTACTGCACCACACAACCTGAAACACAATACAGTGGGTAGTGATTACTGACAGAAGTGGTTTAGACTAGGATTTTGACCCTCTTTTCAAAACCAGAATGTACCCATGCATGAAGTCATTAAACAGCTTAGGAATGTTTTTTTAAATTTTGAGCTTAAGCAAGGTAAACCCTACAGCTCCTGTTATTACCTTGAGCTTATCTCCATATAGCACATCAAATAACTAAAGTCTTTGAATTTGTCATTGTATTTCCAGAGAGCTTTGAAAGATTTCCTCTCAGTATCGTCAGTGGATATATCAAGGTGATACCTAAGAGAGATAGCTTCAAAAATGTGAGAAGAGTGTTTGTCTTAAAAGGTGGACTGCTTCAGCTCTCTCGTACTGAGAAGAATCATACAAGGAAATCTTTCTTATTGCCTCTTGATGTGATAATCCTCTAGGGATGTTATTTCCTATTTCACAGTCCTTAGAAGGAAGGTTCTTCAGGTTATAGTTTATCCAATTAAAAAGATTATTAATGGTAATTGCTGAGCTAAGCAATCTCCCTTCTGCTGGGATACACGTGCAGAACTGTAAATTGCAGTATCAGTACTTAAAAAGTGTTTTCAAAAGGAGACACACAGTGGTATTTGGAGCTGCCTCAACCATCTGCAAAGTCAGCATTACATATAACTTGAAATGATGATGCTGGCAGCAGGGAAACACATTTACGTAGCTGCTATGAAGTATGTGGGAGAACTGCAAATACTGGTCTTCCCAAGAAAATGATAAAGGATTAGCTACAGTTAACACAAGTATTCAAGCAAAAAAGTATTTCAGGAGATATGACATTTCAAGGTTTACTGTATATATTATGCTCTGCTTCCCTTATAGCCAAAAGCAATCAACAGAGTTTTACTACAACTGAAAAAAAAGAAAAAGACAGGATTTGTAAAATATTGTCCCAAAAAGCTAAGAAGCAGAGCGTATAAGGTTATTAAACAATTATAAAACTGTTATTAAACTGAAATAAGCATGTCTGTCACTCTGCACTTTCTAGGTACGATGAAAATAAAACTATCAACATTTATTATGGAAGTATTCATTACATAACATGAAGAAAAAAAAATCTGTTCTCTTGTATAATTGTTCTGTTGCTTGATGATTATTTTAAAGCAAAGAAATGGATAAAATCAAGGCTGAAATGGTAAGTGGCTTCATAAAACTACACACGAGAGAGCTTTTCAAGGCACAGAGTCCACCTAATATCCTCACTGTTTTAAATTGCTCCATTAGGTGTCAGTAGGGATATGAAGTGACATTTGTAAGTCTTCTGAAATACAGACATCTGTTGAAAACTAGGATGTGGGAGCTTAATGTCGGTTCTAATTTTGTTCTTATTTTAATTTTTATGCAAGCAGATGATTCTGATTGATATACTGAAAACGTAAGACCAGCAGCACTGTGCTTGAAACCCAGTATTTTTTTAAGAAAAAGACAGAAATGTTATTTGGTCAAAGTCCAGAGGCATTTTAAGATGCCTGTGCCCAGAACAAAAAAACAATATCACAGTCAAATACTGTAGAAAGGACAGAGCTATTTGTTTTATGAAGGAGAAAACGTCCGCTGTAGAGGCTAAAATGAGAGGTAAAAGTGCAGATTCAACAAAGTTGAATAAAATCTGTACCTCCTGTATCGATAGCTGGGCCCAGAACCGTGCTTATGTATTGCCGGTCTGGGCCAGCAGGACCTGCTGTCAGGGAGCAGTCAATGTGGCTGCTGCGGCCCCCATGGAAAGCAATTCTGCAAAAAGCAGCAGGGAGGGTGTTACAAAGGCATGAGGGGGGAGAAGCTGTGAAGGGCGCAGACGCTGCCTGCTGCTTCTGAGCTCTGAAGCCCAGCAAGAGTTTAAAAACATGAATCCCAGTTCCCACGAAGTCCAGGTATTGTCAAATAGTCCTTTCTGTTCCATGGTAGCATGACTGAAGTTGCTATGTCAAGAAATTGCCATCTGTCCATCCACTACACTCCATTTTCACTCTATGTGCTATGTTGTTTTGGATACACAGTACCGCTAGTGGTCTGTGGAACAGAAACAGTCGCATGCGATCACATTCTTTTTAATGCTGCATAGGACAGCATTAGAAGGGCTCTGTGGACTAAAGCGTGCCTTTACTTCTCATGTCATTTGCGGAGTGGTTGGAGCTGACGCATATCTTCTCTGCCCTTTGGGGAATATAATTATCTGAGACCATTCCACACTTCTCTGCACATTTGACTTGCAAGAAAGGCCTACCTTCTCCTAAGAAAATGAAATCTATGGCTGAAGGCACAAGACTTTGCAGGCAGTATGCTCTAAGCTTAGTCACCAGAGGAAGAGCACTCAGAGACTGTCTTGGACTCCAGAGGCAAAGCTGTCCTGGGCTCCCAAATGATATATGAGAAAGCACAGCATGATGAGTCAAACAGAAAGCTACATACTGACTGGGCAGGATTTGACAGGGAGCAGCGGTTCAGTTTTCTGTTTCTTCAGGCTAGTGAGCTAAGATTCTTCAATCTGCAAAAGAGGCAGCAGAGGGGATTGTCAAGGAGCAGCAGGGGTGAGGCTGCTCGGCAAGGGAAGGGGACCCAGGGCAGCAGGTGACAGCAAGGCCAGCAAGGCAGGGGCCTCCCCAATAAGACATTCTGTGCTACAGTTCCCAATGCTACCGCCACAGTCCAGTGATTCCCAAACAAGTCTGTAGCAATGAGGTAGGTCAAATATCAAGCCCAGACGTTAGGTTCACACGTCAGGATCTGTAGTGGTCCTAACATGAAAAGTGTTGTACATTGAGGAGTTAGTGACCCACATAAAAGTTGACCTGATCAGGCACAGGCGTGTGCTGTGCTGTGTTACGCTGCAGATATCGTCTGGCTTCCAGGCCTATGCTGTGCTGAGTGTGTCATCTGGCTGCAGGATAAACTTAGTGGGCTAGTCATAATGGAGGTGCTTGTAGATGGTCCTGAACAAGCACCTGGGATGGTGCTGCGGGCACATCCCTTGTCTTTTATCTTGAAGCAACATGTTTCTATATAAATATACTTCTATTTGACAGTAGAAATGATATACAGGGTTATTTACTTCTAAAAACACACCTATAAAAGCCGTAAAGATCACACCACCAGTGAATGTCTGCATGCACGGGATATGCACAGTGTGCTGTGTCCTGAATAAAGATTCATCCAATGCTGCACAGCTTGGGGTTCCCACTATCTGAAGGGACACAATATTATCTCTGCTATTACCTTTTTCCCTCTCATGTTATCTCCAAGAAATCGCATTCTAATCAGTTTCTTTCTAGTGTCCAAAATGAACACTCGCAGTGGTGCATTACAAAGTCCAGCTCAGTGAGGTTCATGGCCAGGCACAGCCATGCAAGGTAGGAAGGACCACAATCAAGACACTCGGTTTAAATGCTTCTCTCAAGTGAGGGGGTTGTAGACCCCCCCACCCCATGGAGGCATCTCACACCTCTATCACAAACAATGCTCTGATACAAGGCTGGACAATTGCTTCAGATGTGCCTGAGCCCAGGTAGCCAGACTCCTAGGAGAGGAGAGGAATAATGTTCTCAAAAGCAGGTTTCTGAAGCTCTGGATGACATGGAGACAATGACAGAGATTGACTATTCAGTATCTCTTCTAACACAAAGTTAGTAGAAAGCAGTTAAAAAAAACCACATAGAGGTAGCTGTCAACAAACAAGTATCTGAATGATCATAGAATCATAGAATCATAGGGTTGGAAGGGACCTCTGGAGATCATCTAGTCCAACCCCCCTGCCACAGCAGGGTCACCCAGAGCAGGTTGCACAGGAACGCGTCCAGGTAGGTTTTGAATGTCTCCAGAGACTGAGACTCCACCACCTCTCTGGGCAGCCTGTGCCAGTGCTCTGCCACCCTCAAAGGAAAGAAGTTCCTCCTCATGTTTAAGTCGAACTTCCTATGCTCAAGTTTGTGCCCGTTACCTCTTGTCCTGTCCCCGGGCACCACTGAAAAGAGCCTGGCCCCATCCTCCTGACATCCACCCTTTAAGTATTTATAAGTGTTGATAAGGTCCCCCCTCAGTTGTCTTTTTTCCAGACTGAAGAGACCCAAATCCCTCAGCCTTTCTTCATAAGAGAGGTGTTCCAGTCCCCTAATCATCTTGGTAGCTCTCTGCTGCACCCTCTCCAGCAGTTCCCTGTCCTTCTTGAGCTGGGGAGCCCAGAACTGGACACAGTACTCCAGGTGTGGCCTCACCAAGGCAGAGTAGAGGGGGAGGATGACCTCCCTCGACCTGCTGGCCACATTCTTCTTGATGCACCCCAGGATGCCATTGTCCTTCTTGGCCACAAGGGCACATTGCTGGCTCATGGTCATCCTGTTGTCCACCAGGACTCCCAGGTCTCTTTCCACAGAGCTGCTCTCCAGCAGGTCAGCCCCCAACCTGTACTGGTGCATGGGGCTATTCCTCCCCAGGTGCAGCACCCTACACTTGCCCTTATTGAATTCCATAAGGTTCCTGTTTGCCCAGATCTCCAGCCTGTCCAGGTCTCTCCGTACGGCAGCACAGCCTCCCGGTGTGTCAGCCACCCCCCCCCCAGCTTTGTGTCATCATCAAACTTGCTGAGGGTGCACTCTATCCCCTCATCCAGGTCATTGATGAATATATTGAAGAGGACTGGACCCAGTACTGACCCCTGGGGAACACCACTCGTCACTGACCTCCAACTAGACTCTGTGCCCCTAATCACTACCCTCTGAGCTCTGTCTTTCATCCAGTTATCTATCCACTTTACTGTCCATTCATCAAGCCCACTTTTCCTAAGCTTCCCTATGAGGATGCTGTGGGAGACCGTGTCAAATGCCTTGCTTAAGTCAAGGTAGACCACATCCACTGCCCTCGCCTCATCTATCCATCCAGTCATGCCATCATAGAAAGCTATCAGATTAGTCAGACATGATTTCCCCTTGGCGAATCCATGTTGAGTACTTCCGATAGCTTTCTTTTCCTCCACATGCCTTGAGATGATGCCCAGAACGAGCTGTTCCATCATCTTTCCAGGGATGGAGGTGAGGCTGACTGGCCTGTAGTTCCCCGGCTCCTCCTTCTTGCCTTTTTTGAAGACTGGAGTGACGTTGGCTTTCCTCCAGTCCTCAGGCACCTTGCCTGTTCTCCAGGACCTTTCAAAGATGATGGAGAGTGGCCCAGCAATGACTTCCGCCAGCTCCCTCAGCACTCTCGGGTGCATCCCATCAGGGCCCATGGACTTGTGAATATCTAATTCAACTAATGGATCCCTCACTCGATCCTTCTCAACCCAAGGGAAGTCTTCTTCTTTCACCGTTACTTCCCCCAATGCCTGGGACTCCTGAGGGTTGGGCCGAGCAGTAAAGACCGAAGCAAAGAAGGCATTCAGTAACTCCACCTTCTCCGCATCCTCTGTCACCATGGCTCCTGTCTCATTCAACAGTGGGCCCACAACTTCTCTGGTCTTCCTTTTGCTTCCAATATACTTGTAGAAGCCCTTCCTGTTGAGCTTGACATCCCTAGCCAGGTTTAATTCCAAGGCGGCCTTGGCTTTCCTTGTTTCATCCCTGCACGCTCTGGCAGCATTCTTGTAATTCTCCCAAGGGGTCAGTCCCTTCTTCCACTTACTGTACACTTCCTTCTTCCACTTGAGCTTTTTCAAAAGCTCCCTGCTCAACCATGCAGGTCTCCTGCATCCCTTGGCCAATTTCTTTCTCTTAGGGATGCACCGATCCTGAGCTTGGAGGAAGTGGTCTTTGAATATCAACCAGCTTCCTTGAGCTCCTTTGCCTTCCAGACCCCTAGCCCACGATGGGCCTCATGGTCAAAGGATGCTGGAGATGATAAAATTTCACATGATTTTAAAAGAACACTGGACAAAACCATGGAAGAGAAATCCACTGAGAGATAATAAATATATAGAAAATACTACCAGCTATTGAACTCCCAAGACTGAAAACAGACAATGTTAGGACACTGACAGCATGACCAGTCTCAGCAGGAGCTTTCCCTTGCACCCTCTGCACATGGGCCCAGGAGCCTGTATTGGGCACTGGTGCCATTTTGGTACTAGGGGTGGTCTTTGTGAGAGAAGGACATGAACTGCCCTCAGCCAGTCACAGCCAATTGCAGCTGACCCTGTAATGGATGAAAAGAACTCATTGTCAAGGCTCTGAGGAGACCTTATGGTGGCCTACCAGTATCTTAAGGGGGCCTACGAGAAAGCTGCTGAGGGACTTTTTAGGATGTCGGATAATGGTAGGACTAGAGGGAATGGATTAAAACTAGAGATGGGTCGATTCAGATTGGACGTTAGGAAGAAGTTCTTCACCATGAGGGTGGTGAGACACTGGAACAGGTTGCCCAGAGAGGTGGTGGAAGACCCATCCCTGGAAACTTTTAAGGCCAGGCTGGATGGGGCTTTGAGCAACCTGATCTAGTGGGAGGTGTCCCTGCCCAGGGCAGCGGGGTTGGAACTAGATGATCTTTAAGGTCCCTTCCAACCCTAACAATTCTATGATTCTGTGATTCTATGCCAAATCTTCAGACAGTCGGAGGAGCATATAGCACCTCTGCTCAAGCATAATTAAGAAAGGGTGGCAGGAGGTAAGTAAGTGAGGTGTTTGGAGAAACAAAACAGAGGAAACACATAGAAGGAGATGTTATTGAGAGCACAGCTGAAGGCACACTCTTGGGAGGAGGTGCACCATGCCAGAGGAGGCACCTCTGAGGGACTGCAGCCACAGGCAACCCATACCAGGGCAGTGACACCCCAGAGGGACTGCAGCCACAGGTGACTGACACTGGAGCAAGGACATCCCTGCGGAACTGCAGCCCATGGAGCAGACTAGATCACAGGAAAAATAGTGAGCAGCAACAACTGGCAGATAGAAACAGTTATACACCAACCCCAACCTCTTGCATTGCCTGCTGCTTCCCCAAAGGGACTGGGAAGTACTGAGTATAACAAGAAAGCTGAAACTAGGAAGTGAAGAAGGAGAGTTTTTTGACTGAAATTTAATGTGGGGAAGGGGTTGAAAGGTCTAAGTGTCTGTTTCATAGTTTGTTACATTGGTTTTTGTCAATACCTGAATCAACAACAAAAAATTTATGTTAATCAGCAAGAAATTATGTGAAACTCCCAAGTAAAGACTGTTGCCCACAACAGAAGCCCATTTCAGCTGAGCCTTGGCTCTTTAGTCCCTGTCTGAAGTACACTGTAGGTGCCTACCTCCAGGTCTGCCTCCTGATGGACCTCAGACCCAGGCCTTGTAGCCTCGTCTCTGGGCCCACCTCTTTTGCTCATAAGCGGGTGACAGGGTTCTGAGTGCACTAATAAGCCTTTAATGGTCCTGACCAGCCACACCTGGACCCTCTGCCCACACCTATGGGCCCAGGAGCTCTAAGTTATGTCCTGGACCTTCAGTCCTTCTCTGTGCTACATCAGAGGTGTGCCAGTCTCCAGTTCAAACACAGCTGTGCCCATGCCTGGCCAAGGACTCTTAGAGTGACCTTGGCCCTGTCTTGTGATCACTGGACCTGAGCCTAGCTTTGACGTGTGAATTGACTTTGTGGTTTGTCTTTGGACCCGCCTCATAGCCATGACATTGCCTTATGATCTGGACTCTTGGTTAGAGCTGTCTGTGATCTCTGGGCCTGTTCTGCTCAGGTCCTGTGGGACTGAACCTTAGGTTCTCCTGCCCTGCTAGCTGTGGGAGCTCCCTCACCACCTGGTTTGTCTTTTCTGGGGAGAAGCTGGCCCTTACTGCTCCCTGACAGTGACCTCAGGCCTCCTTGAGCCTTTGGCCAAGCACCGAGGAGCCCGGTCTCTGGTCACGCAGGGCCTTGTCCTTACAAAACTTCCTGATCTCCCCACAGCACCCACAGACCCAGGCTCCCGAGTGAAACCCCTTCCACCCAGCCAGGCCCTCCTTCTCCCCTGGCTTGTGGCCTAGCAGTCTTTATGGCCCGTTGGGGTGGCCTGACCCCCTCACACAGCCCCAGGCCTCTCATGCCATGTCCCTTTACAGTCTGCTGTCCCTGCCCTCTATGTCCCCTGAAACAGCCACTGAGCCACTCTGGAGCCCAGGCCTCTGTAAGGAGTGAGGATGCACCTTGCTCAGAGGGGAGGCTGCGGTGTCTGAGCCCTGAGGGTGCTGACAGCCCTCGCGGTTCCTGACCTCTCATGGGGCTTCCCCCATGTGGCCCACGGCCCAGGGCCCCATGTCAGCCCCCTGGAGCCATGAGCCCAGTGATGCCAGGGAAGGGCCAGTCTCCAGCTCCCCACAGCTCTGCCCTGCCTGGCCACGGGGCCTCTTGATCCTAGCTTGCAGACCGATTTCCTGGCTTGACCTTGGACCTGCCCTGTCACTATATTATTGCCTTATGATCTGAACACTTGGTTGGATCTGGCCACCATTTCAGGGTCTGTTCTGCTCTCCTTGCTCAGGTACCATGAGACTGGGCCCGGGTCAGTGAGGCCCCTGTCCCTCCGGCTCTCGTCCCTGTGGCTCCCATCCCACCCCATCCCACTGCCATCCCACCCCAACTTCTCACTGCTCCCTGACCCTGATCTGGTCTCCCCAGATGGACCCTGGCCCTTGTTCTTCTCTTGCTGTGTCCAGGGCTCTTGGTGGACCCTGTTACTGGCATTCGGCTCTGCCTTCCTGGGGTCAGACCTTGTGGTGTGGTGCCAGTTGGTGAGGGCATTGCCCACCCTGGGGTGACACGGCTCCAGCTGCTCCTGGCAGTTCAGCTAATTTTCCACCCACGTTATTGCCTGCTTACTCAGTCTATGTCTCTCTAATCTGGCTACAAAGATTCTCTCAGAGATTATGCTGAAGGCCTTACTAGAGTCAAAGCGTACAACGTCCTCCATTCTCCCCTTGTTTATAGAACAAGCCATCTGTGGTGGTGTGCTCTCCTCTTCCCCCCCGGCTCCTGCTGAAGCCATAACCATCTGTGGGAGTTGTGATGAGTTGCACCTGGACTTCTACTCCTCAAGGTTGAGAGATTCCTTGCTGCAACAGATTCTCGGTAAGTGACTATTAGCATGCTAAACTTCGGAATTTTAGCTAAGTAATATAAAGGATTGATTGTGCATATATAATCCTTTAGACATAAACCATTGACCAAATCTGGGACTAGGATTTGATCCAGACGCACCTAGACTCCTCTCTGAGAAGAAGTTTAGAAAGCAAGGGGGTCCCTTCTGAACCTCGTGACTCAATGGGAGGGTCTCCCTGACAGTCTGTCTGACCCTGTCCTCTATGCAGTAAATAATCAAGTGTACCTTTCCACTGAATCTTGTAAAACACTGCTGCATTGCTAAATCACTGGTTTATATTAATAAATATTTCACTACTTCCCTCTTACGAGTGAAGTTAATCACTCCACCCACAACACCATCACATCCTAGAAGAAAATGAGGTTGGTCAGGAGAGATTTGCCCTTGGGAAATCCATGCTGGCTTTGCCCATCACCTTTTATTCCTTCATGTGTCTTGAAACACTCCCAGGAGGCTTTGCTTCACAGTCTTCTGTAGCAATTTGAACTCGAATACAATTGTACATCAAGGAGTTAGTGATCCACATAACACTTGACATAAGAAAGCACAGGCCTGTGCTGTGCCAAGTGTATAGGTTGGCTTCCCATCCTGTGCTGTGCTGCACGTATCCCTGGGCTGCAGGGTAAACTTCGCATACAAATCAGAAGGAAAGAACCTGTAGGTAGCTTCCACTTGGCATGGGTGATTGCATCACCTGTGTCCTCGTATATATTGTAAAAGGAAGCAGCATGTTTTCATGTGAACATCCTTTTGTTTCACAGTAGAAATTAATAGAATTCTTTTCTTCTTTGGAAAACCCTGCAAGAGCTCTAAAGACCAAAGTGTCAGTGACCATCTATCTGCATGGGACCTGCACTTCATGCCATGCCTTGACTGGTGGTCTGTCCAGTGCTGCACAACTTGGGGCCCCCTGCGTTTGAGGGAATGTAAGGTTATCTATACTATCCTCTTTTTCCTTTTAATGCTAGCTGCAATAAATGTTATTTTAAGCAGTATCTTACAGAGTTTGAGTGCCTTTCTTAACACAGATCGTAATGAAGACTAGCCCTAGTGCGTTGCAGCAGTGCACTACACCTTTTCAGTGACTGCAGAGCCCTGTAGTCTCCTGAATTCTCCTCCATTCCCTTTCTGAAAATTAGTCAGTTTTCCAAATCGTCAGGAACCTTCTCCAATCACCCTGACTTTTCCTTAGTCTTCTTTTTGCTGTTCTACCTAAAGAAGCTTTTCTTACTGCCCTTCACATCCCTTGTCAGTTTCCCCTCCAGCAGTATTTTCGTTTCTCAAATTCCATCACTGCATGCATGGGAAAAGCTTCTGTACTCCTGCCAGGTGGATTGTCCTTGCTTCCACCTCTTGTGCACTTTCTTTTTGTATTTGAGCTCAGTCAGAATGAAGGCACCTTCATCATCAGAGACAGCATGTATATTGTTTCATTAGCAGGGTATGTGGCACATATGGGAGCAAGTGATAACCTTTGCAAGTAGGTGAGGCTAAAACTCATTCAATCACGGTGAGGAAGAACTTAAGATTCTGGGTCAGATACTCCCATCCAACCTGTTGCCGGCCTGTGGGATGTGACCATTGAAAGTTATGCCATGAAAACCACATCAACCTATGTCAGATCAAATATTTGTGGGGGAGCATTAAGAAAACATCATTTTTACAATGAAGACTGAGACCATGTCAAGTTAAAATGAATGTGAGACCTTATATCAAGGAGTGTAATGATAGGACAAGGGGTAACTGTTTCAAACTGAAGAAGGGTAGATTTAGATTGGATATTAGGAAGAAATTATTTACTGTGAGGGTGGTGAGACACTGGAACAGCTTGCCCAGGGATGTTGTGGATGCCCCATCCATGGAGGTGTTCAAGGCCAGGCTGGATGAGGCTTTGAGCAGCCTGGTCTAGTGGGAGGTGTCCCTGCCCATGGCAGGGAGCTTGGAACTAGATGATCTTTAAGGTGCCTTCCAACCCAAACCATTCTATGATTCTATGATTCTATGATATGGGATATCCCAATGACAGTCAAGCCATGACAAACACCTGTGACACAATCTGTGTGAATGCAAGGCAGCATTGCAGGCAACAGTGTCAGTCTCTTCAGAATAGCACAGTGCTGCTGTAGAAAGATGCCAGGTGGGCTCTGATCTCCTGTCTGGAGGAGCTTGACCAGACACCTCATTTTCTTTGGCCCAGTCCATGGAACAACTGAGGGAGAAACCATTATCGAGAGCTACAGCACCAAGATCTGCAATGACAATCAGTTAAGACAGCCAGCTGCAGGCACTCTGGATAAAATGACTTCTTTCTCTGAGAATGGCTGCTTCTGCCCCTCATGGAAAGGCAGCTTCCAGATTCACAATGTGGAATGAAGACAAACACAAAACAATTAACATGCTCCTTCCTACTGGCAAAAGAGCAGGAACAAGGAGAACAAAATCTCAAGCTCTGCGTAGGTTTTTGTGATTGGATGGTCTATGAGCTGACCTGGACTTCATATCCTTTTGGATAAAAAGTGCCTTTTATGTTCTCAGGTGTCCAAGTCTCAGGTACTCAAGAATCTGTTGGTTTAGGGACAGCTCCACAATGAAATACCTGGCAGAAGAAAGGGCAGCAGAGCCTTAGCCGACCTCTTTCTTTGGACAAGCATTGTCAAACAAGGACATGTGACAGAATTGTTTGTACTGCTTTGCACAGTTGTGCCAATTGTACCAGGTAGCTTTCCAACTGCAGGAAGGTTTGCTTACTCTCTCTAGACCCCATGTCAAGCAGACTATACAAGACCTTTTGTGTGTTGACGCTATCCCGAGGGCCTGTTCTCATCCAGATCTTCATTTGCTCATGGGTAGATTCTGCTGTTTGGAACTGGCCTTGCAATAACCATCAGTTTGAGCACAGAAAACCAAAGCGGGGTTCTAGGAAAGACAGCAGCATGTCTTTCTCATACACTGTCAAAACTGACCTTATCCTCCACGTCTTTGCTTATTGTGGGCGTGTTCTGAACCTGAAACTACAATTCTTGGAGAGAAAACATGGCGCTTGTATAACTCATGAAACAAAGCTCTGCATCAAACACATAGAAAACTGTTATGCAGGTCTGGAAACGGGACACTAAACCAAAGTCAAATTCACCAGGTATAAAAAAACACCTCTGGGATCATTTTAATTCATGGGTGGATAATCCAGCACTTGCTTTTGTTAAATTTTATACAGTTGGTGATTGCTCAGCTCTCTAGTCTATCCAGATCTCTCTGTAAGGCCCCTCTACCCTTGAGGGAATCCACAGCTCCTCCTATTATAGTATAGTATCATCAGCATATGCCCACTTTGGCATGTTCTCTTCAGCCCCTTCACCTTCAGCTTCGAAGGACTCCTGATAACCATTATTTTGTGGACATGAACCTTAAAAGCAAAGCAAGGTGTGATACACCCTCTGTAATGCTCAGGGTCTGGGCACACCTCCCAGGATTTTATTATATGCCAGATATTCTCCTGGCCACCTAGCACTAGAAAGCACTTCTGCCTTTCCTTATGTCTGTGGTACCACCTTACCTCCTGAGCTACACAAATGAAATGGGGATCCACTCTGCCTGTGGATACAAAAGAGGGAATGTGGGTACTTGTTTAAGCGTTCAGTGCCTTGGCTCACTGCTACACCTAACTGTTGGGGAAGAAACACCCTGCTGTTATTCACCACTCGTAAGACAGGTTATGGTGAAGTGTTAATAAAAACATTTATTCATAACATCCAAAGAAGGCAACACACTGAACTATATTAATAAAAAAATGTAAGTAATTAAATAAATTATATAATTATATTATATTATATAATTATATATGCCAAGGTTAATTTGGAAACCCTTACTGACCTGACCTGGTGTCTGCTCAGACAAAATCCCTGACAGTTTTGGCCACAGTGGATAACATGTCCCCTTCCTGTAGTGGAGAGTCTCATAAGACAAAAATTATTCAGGATCCTCTGTCTGACATCTCAGCCAAGGATAGGGCTTCTCCCAGAGAGTTTCCATTAAAATACCACCATATTCTCCTAGTTTCACGAGGCTTACTCACCCTTTGAACTCAGGGGAGGGTGAGCGAGGAGTTGAGGTAGTAGCTGAGGTGCCCAGTCCCCTGGCTGTATCCATGTGACATGCTCTCAGACCAGGCCTCTAGAGAGACTTCTTACTAGAACTGCATCCTTACTGCCTCCCTCTCAAGGAGATCTTCAGCCATTCTTCTCAGCTATGATAGCACCGTCTTAATGCTTTAAAGTATCTGGAAGCGTCCCTTTGAGGCTGGCTGTCTTCTCCAGCACCTGGCCGGCTGCTAAACTGTTCCTTGCCTCAGTGAGAGGGAAAACCGTCCTTTTCTTTGCTATTTCACCAGGATGTTTCAGTATGGGAGGACCACCTAGTCCACACTGATCTGTACATTAACAAATGGATACGAAGAGCTAACTAGAATACATGTACAAAACTCGTTACTGATGTTTGATTGACCAGATGATGGAGATTTTTGATTAACAGCACACTTGGAAGGCGCATTCTCTATTCCCTTTCTCCATCAACATACTATTACATATTTTATAGGTAGGGACAACATTTTCTGAGAAGCACTTCTACCATCAGAAAAAGCAGACAAGCTTTTTAGGCTTTGTTAAAGGCTGAAACAGAAGCAGTAGGCCTGGCTTAAAAAAAAAAAGTGAAAAGAATTATTCTGTGCTTAATCACAGATACGTATCTGTCAGACTATCTGTGGGGAAAACAAAAAAAACCCAAACAAAACCGAACAAAACCACTTGGCTGATATCTGTGGAGAGGTCTAAAAAAAAATAACACTTCCACTACAATCTTGTCTTGCTTAAGTCCTCAGATTGCCTTGGTGACAACAACTCGGCAAGGAGAATGTAGATTTCTGTGGCACGATTATTTTCACAGGAGGAAGCAGGCTGAGGCAAAGAAAACTTCACTGTCTAAACTTTTGAGAGCAGTACAGCCAGCCTACCTCTTCTCCTTAACAGAGATCACAGTCATCTCCATGTATGTTCTAAGGAATTATGTCATACTGCCTTTTGGATTCCCTCCCCCCCGCCTTTTTTAAAATCACATAGTGCTTTATAGAGGTCAGAATGGTTTCCTTACTGTTTGTCCATTCCATTATTTCAATACAGAACAATAGCTTTTATAGCTGAAATGCTTTTATAACAGAAATATATTTGCTATTGTATATTATGATTGTCCTACAGACCATGAACGCTCCTTTAGCTGGATTTCACAGTTCCTCTGTCATCTGCCAGGCCAAGTTGCCCATGGAAGATCTGAGAGATACATTGCAAGTGCATACAACAAACACATTTGGAATTTACTACTTTTTACTTTGTCTGGGGCTATGTTTTACTATTACTCCTCGAGAATAAAATAATTGGTTATAAAACCTTCACACTCATCAAAAGATCTTTTTTAAATATCCCAACTTTTCAAACAAAATGTGCTTACTTTTGACTTTCATCTCAATTGGTTTTCTCACACGCACCCTTCTGTATTTCTCCAGTTCTGTTAGCAGAATAATAGGCCAAGTCCTGTTGTCACTTATCTGCTGTGTAGCAACGCTCAGCTGCATTTCGTACATTCAAAAAAGGACCAAATGAAAGACAGTTCTGGTCTGTTACTACAACCATAATAAAAATTGACTAATTATTGTCAGATTGACTAATAACTTCTAATTATGCTTTCCATTGCCAAGGTTATTCACATTTTTTGTTTTTATTAACATCCCAGTATCTCGTTGCAAATGAGGCATAAAGGAACGCGAGCATTATTTCCCAGTCTTTTCTCTAGTCCAGCAGTCCTGATGTACTGGGGAAAACGCTTTGTTATACAGAATAAAAAAACTAATATTTGCTTGCCCTTCAATCAAAAATGGATCCATTGAAACGAAAATCTGACCTAATCCCATTAATTTATTCTTATGGTGTCAAAGGTCAAACTTCTGAAGAGCAGCAGCAGGTGGGTCACAATCCAGACTGTATAAATTCCCAAGGGCTCAGCCAGTCTATCTACACACAGCTGGAAAGCTGTATTGCCTTTGGTGCTGAAGCTCTAAAGGTAAGCATTTCTCTAGGAAAATTAACCTTCGCACTGTATTATTTCTTGCTTATGTCTAAACTTAAAAAGAGAGCAATTATTGTGTTGTGTTTGGTATCTTTAAGGACAGAATATTTACAAATCTTCTCACCTGTGTGTATGTGTTCTACACTATGTTATTATGTGTAAAACCTGAGTATTTGTTTTCAGGACACTTTTTTAAAGTTTATTCTTTGCACTTAAAATATTATTTTGCACTTAAAATATGATTTTATTTCAGAGCAGCCTATCCTCTCATTCAGTATCTTTTAAGTTTGATTTTGGCAGCCAAAGAGTAAGTTTGCTTGATTGACCTCTGGTTCAACAGAGTGCACTGAGAGCACAACTGTGGCATTCAGTGAATTTGCTAGGTTTATTTTAGTTTCTTTAGCTTTTTATGAAATTTCTCTAACAGTTGCATCCCTGGAAAATACATCTGGTCAACACTATACAAGATAAAAATGTGTGAGGGTGTACAGACTTATATTTTTACCATAATCTATAAATGGGAACTTGTATACAGAAAGGAAATTGAGAGAAATGTGTATGTGAGTGTATGGGTATACTCACAAGCATGGTCACCCAAAACCTTGGTGGAGTTTAGTACTCCAAAGACAAACACGTCATCCTAGCATTAAGCACTTACATAAGGGGCTGGATTTTGGAAGACAACAAACTTTCATAATTTTTATAAATCACAGGAAGGAAACTAGATTCATGCTGACCTCAACAGTCGTGCTTTATATAAGCACAGTGGCTACACAGGACTTATACTGTCCAGCACTTTATAGCAGCCTCAGACAGAAACAAATACAAAGCTTTTACTGGTCTATGTCACAAACAAATATCCAGTGCTGTAGAATAGAAATGCAGACATTTAACAGTGCTGTATTATAGCAGACATTACCATTTTATCATGTCTGCATTTCTATTCTATCTGAATGTTACTAACAAAATTTAATTTCTCAGACAGGTTATAGTGTAGCATATATATATATATTTAGGCAAAGGGTGGAATATGAATTTTGTGCATCAGTCGCTCTCCTAGGCTAGGTGACCTTAGACAAATTATATTGCCTATCCATGCTTCCATTACTAAAACAAGGGTAAAGACACAAGCCCTCAAAGATCTACTGACAGTAAGTACTGTGCAACAAACAGATATTTTACTGCACTATTTATTTTTAGAAAATAAAAATAGTCAGCCCCCCCCTGCTTTTACTTATATCTGTCCAAGCCTAGAGCAAGTCTACTGAATTTTGCACTTTAAATTTCCAGCTTTGCAAGTATATCAAAGACAGATCATATTTTCTTGTTTTCATCAAAGGTACTACAAAGTACGAAGGAATGCTAGTCTTCACTGAATGAAAATAAGTACAGGCAATTGTTGTTTTACTGCTTGGAAAATGTAAACAGAAATCACATACAGATTTAAGACCTCTGAGGAACTTTACTGCCAAAAACGCAACTGAATATAAATTCAGAAATAAACAGATTTATGAATATAGAGTTTCTAACATGCATGAGAGGTGAGCATAGCAATAGGCATATTACCACAGAATCACTTCAAAACTACTTCTTTATACTTCATTGCCTAAAAACTACTATTAAAGTGCGTTGTGCTGTGCGGTATTCCATCATTGCATTGTCATTGTACTTCTGCTGTTTGGTCTAGACGATACAGGTTCCACAATGGGCTCCATCGGTGCAGCAAGTGCGGAATTTTGTTTTGATGTATTCAAGGAGCTGAAAGTCCAGCATGTCAACGAGAACATCTTTTACTCCCCCCTGACCATCATTTCAGCTCTCTCCATGGTCTACCTTGGCGCAAGAGAAAACACCAGGGCTCAGATCGATAAGGTGAGGCTACAGTTCAGGATTTAAACCTTCCTGCTGCTCAACAGAGCCACAGCACTTCATTATATGATAATGTCCCTTGTGTAGCTCAGAAGCTAAAAAATCTGGATCCAGAATTATCAAAAGCTGCATTTGCCTCAAACTCCTGTAATGTTAAACAAATGCATCAGCCTTGAAACTGGAAGAAATTTTAATTTTATCATTGTTAGCAGTAGGATTCTCACAGAGAACACCACATTCCAGTGGTCATTTGTTTAGAGTAAGGAAAGTAGATAAAATCTCCAGGGAAAGAGCCAAAACATGTCTCTAGACTGCAAAATGTTTCACATGAGTTTCCTATATCTCTCACTTCCTTCAAAGAGGGTGTCTGCCTTGTTACCTGGAAGAAAGTATTATTAATAGCACACACTGGAGCTGATTTCTAGATGTTCAGTAGAAAAAGAGATCATCTAAGCAGGCAACAGTAGGCACAGCTATTCACAGATGGTGCAGACGGATTGCACCTTTTGAGTCATCCAGTTTCTCACTTACCCAATAGGTTTACTTAAAACATCATGTGTTAATCTCAGTTGCATAATCTTTTTTTTTTGTCATACCTGTTATTTCAACTGCTGTTATTTTCAATTACAGGTTTTTCACTTTGATAAAATCTCGGGATTTGGAGAGACTACTGAAACTCAGGTACAGAAATAATTGCATGTCCTTCTCTATGTCACTTTCTCCTAGGAGCAAAATCTCCTAGGAGCTTAACAAGCAGTTAAAGCAGTCTCTTAGCAGTTCCAGCCCCTCTCCGATGAGCAGCTAGTGCTCTGCATCCAGCACTTGGGGGCTTGGGGGAACACTTCGTTCGTACGAATAGGGAAGGGAGGTGATGAATGATTCAGAACAAGCATAAGACGAAACCCAGCACCATAATATTGGGCAAATAAGGAAAACTATAGATATTTCTATGCTTAGGCAAGGTAGCTGGATGTTCCTGGTTAAATGGGACTGGTTGGGAATGGAGGAAAGCCTACCCGATCTGCTGAAGCTAGATTACTGTAGCGGGTAATTAAGAGTCCCCCTGAGAGAGGCATGAGGAAATTACAGTAGAAAAACAGCACAAAATTGTATATATTAGAAAGTTACTACATCAGTGTAGTTATAGCAATAAGACATACAGGATGAACAACAGTTTTGTATGCAGAATTGTCTGAACTACTCTACTCTTCTCATATAGTATGAAAAAACTACTAAGTACTAAAATTAGAATAACATCATCTATCTTTTTATTTGTATTCATGCCAACCATTCAGTGCGGCACATCTGTAAGCGTCCACACTTCACTTAAAGACATGTTCACTCAAATCACCAAACCAAGTGACAATTACTCAGTCGGCTTTGCCAGTAGACTTTACGCTGAAGAGACATACCCAATCCTACCGGTGAGTTGCTCTAAGATCTGTTCTGAATGTTATTTCCATGTCAAAATTGTACTATTCTGTAATGCAAAAGCACTGTCAGAAGTCTACATTCTGCTAAAGAAATATTCTTCCGTATTGAAGACAGGATCCATGACTTCTCTCTGTCACAGCCCTAAATCTCTACAGCCTTGAGAAAAAATGTGCCAAGCTAAAAAGGTGTTTGTGCGAAGTACAATCATGATCCAATCATGTCAAGGTATAATTAAAAAAGGTAACTTTTGCTGGAAAGAGTGAACTCCAAGTGTTTTCTCAACTTGTAAAACAAACCTGAAAAATAACTTCAGGTTCTCAAAAATATCCCAAGTTTTCCCATTGAAAGTAACATTTAATTTGAAATTAAAGGAAAATACCATTGCAAAATAAAAAGTTTAAAAGTGGGCAAAACAAAAAGCCCATGATACTTCAACTGAAATGAAGTGGAACAGGCTGCCCAGGGAAGTGGTGGAATCGCCATCCCTCGAGGTATTTAAAAGGTGGGTAGACGTAGTGCTTAGCAACATGGTTTAGTCATGGTTTTTGTCAGTGTTAGGTTGATGGTTGGACTCAATGATTTGAAAAGTCCCTTCCAACCTAGACAATTCTATGATTCTATGATTCTATGAATGCCATTTTGGATCAAACTTAGTTCTGGAAAATATTTTAAAAAATGTGAGCATATGCTCTTCTTTTAAGAAATGAATGTCAAATCTTAAGATGCTTATGAACTAGAATCATGGCTTACCAATTAGCTTTAATAAGCAGATTATTCATATCTGTTAACTTCAGTCTTGCATTTCACATTTGCAAAATGCTTTGACATTCTGATCTGAAAAATGCGTACTCTTCCTTTGCAGGAATACTTACAATGTGTGAAAGAACTCTATAAAGGAGGCATGGAAACCATCAGCTTCCAAACAGCTGCAGATCAAGCCAGAGAGCTCATCAATTCCTGGGTTGAAAGTCATACAAATGGTAAGAGCAAGCCAAATATCGGCTACCTTCTTTATATAGACATTGCCTTTCAACTTGGGTTTGAAGCAAGAAGTATTTATGCTTACTGTTTGGGTTGGAGACCATCCTGGGATAAAAGGTTCCAGTGGCTCTTCCCATTGTCACAAAATATACAGGTTTACTCATTTTGTAACAAGGAAATCTCTGGGTCTTACATCTCTCATTAGAATTCTTTACAAAGAGGAAACAACAGCTATTCCCAACACTAGTGAGCAAATCCACCTTGGAAGTACAAGATTACAGCTGCAAAAACAAAACAATGTCCCTGTCCTGTATCTTCCCCCCACAGATTCTATACCCTTGATTTAACGTTGGGATTTCCAAGTAAGAAGTGTTATACACAGATGTGTTACATACACGTGTTTTCTTTCCCTATGCATTCTTAAAGGAATGATCAAAAATATCCTTCAACCGGGCTCTGTGGATCCCCAGACTCAGATGGTCCTTGTCAATGCCATTTACTTCAAAGGAATGTGGGAGAAAGCATTTAAGGATGAAGACACCCAGACAATGCCTTTCAGAATGACTGAGGTACATGGGCATACATGTCATCTTCTAGAATTTATGGAGAGTAGACAAGTTGTTATACAAGAGCAATCAGTAGTTTTAACCATAAGTAGACATTTCTACACTCTAAGAATAATCTTTGTGAAAACTGTATTATCTTATTTTGTTTTGCAGCAAGAAAAAAAACCTGTGCAGATGATGTATCAGATTGGTTCATTTAAAATGGCAGTGGTGGCTTCTGAGAAAATGAAGATCCTGGAGCTTCCATATGCCAGCGGGGAGCTGTGCATGTTGGTCATATTGCCTGATGATGTCTCTAGCCTGGAGCAGGTATGGCCCTGGCAGTTGGGTTTCAGAAAACCATAAACACAGTGATATTTAGGTGCTGCAAAGCCCTTCACAATAAAGTTATCCTAAAACACTTCACCAGCACAGATCTGAACAGTGGCAACATGGGATTGTTGCACAGAGGCGTGCAGCTGTCTCAGTGGTCCTGCAATAGTTTGTGCTGAGCATGGGTTGCTTAAGGAACTGCTTTGGTGGGTTAGATAGTGGTAACCGCAGAACAGATTCTTCTCAGCTAAGCAGCTGTTACTCCAGCACCTTGAGCACCAAAGGTTTTATATCTCCATTCCTGCACTCTAAGGAGCTTTCTGGGAAGTTCATGATAGCTTTACTAGTTGTAATTATTGTTTGGTTTGGCAGTGCTCAACATGCTTCCTTCATACCTTCAAAAATTAAATTATCTAAACTTAGGGTACAGCAAAGGGCTACAAAGATGATTAGGGGATTGGAACAACTCTCTTATGAAGAAAGGCTGAAGGATTTGGGTCTCTTCAGTCTGGAAAAAGACGACTGAGGGGGGACCTTATCAACACTTATAAATATTTAAAGGGTGGATGTCAGGAGGATGGGGCCAGGCTCTTTTCAGTGGTGCCCGGGGACAGGACAAGAGGTAACGGGCACAAACTTGAGCATAGGAAGTTCGACTTAAACCTGAGGAGGAACTTCTTTCCTTTGAGGGTGGCAGAACACTGGCACAGGCTGCCCAGAGAGGTGGTGGAGTCTCCGTCTCTGGAGACATTCAAAACCTACCTGGACGCGTTCCTGTGCAACCTGCTGTGGGAGACCCTGCTGTGGCAGGGGTGTTGGACTAGATGATCTCCAGAGGTCCCTTACAGCCCCTCCCGTTCTGTGATTCTGTGATTCTGTGATCTAAAAACTGAATATGAGGGGTACTGGAATGGTTAAAGCAATTTTAGAAAATAAAATGTACTCGACATACTACTGTTGATATGAACAGAATACAGACATGTGATGTTGTCGTTAGCAGGACAGTAGTTAGTCTGAATAGGAAAAGCTATGTAATAAATGAGAGTTCATTGAATGATTGTACACTAACTCAAAGAATTTAAATTATAAAAATGAAGAGGCATTTGAACACAGCTAAATTTCCTCAGTAATAACTGATAGTAGAGGTATTAGTAATTGGTTAGCACGAACACCTTGTTACTTGGAGGTCTGAAATATAGATAGAGCTTACAACTCAAAAGCACAGAACAATTTTTGGAATATATTTCTGAAGTAAAGATGATAAATAGGGAAAAGCTTTAGGTGAAATTTGCTGATTAGCCATCTCATTAAGAAAATTAATTGGCAGCGAGCCTATTAAAGAAATAGAAAGCAGGACAGAGCAGAGAAGAAAGAGTCACAGTTTGATTTCCTCTCCTAGATAGATTAATGTGTATATACCTGGAAA
This sequence comes from Chroicocephalus ridibundus, assembly GCF_963924245.1. Lineage (NCBI taxonomy): Eukaryota > Metazoa > Chordata > Aves > Charadriiformes > Laridae > Chroicocephalus > Chroicocephalus ridibundus. The sequence continues at coordinate 79,438,336 of NC_086285.1, read as the reverse complement.
AAAATGCCATGCCAAGAGCAGTCAGTTTAAAAGAGAAAAAAACCACCACTGGTACTGCACTGCCACAAAGAAAGTTGTGCTCTCATCCCAGAGTTCTCAATTTGCTTGTGTCCTTGCAGCTTGAGAATTCACTCACCTCAGAAAAACTCATGGAGTGGACCAGTTCTAGTACGATGGAAGAGAGGAAAATGAAAGTGTATCTTCCCCGCATGAAGATCGAAGAAAAATATAACCTCACATCTGTCTTAATGGCCTTGGGTATGACCGACCTCTTCAGCTCATCAGCCAATCTCTCTGGCATCTCTTCAGCAGAGACCCTGAAGATTTCTGAAGCAGTGCATGAAGCATTTATAGAAATCTATGAAGCAGGCAGTGAGGTGGTAGGCTCAACAGGAGCTGGGACTGAGGTCCCAAGTGTCTTTGAAGAGTTTAGGGTTGACCACCCTTTCCTTTTCTTGATCAAGCACAACCCAACCAACAGCATCCTCTTCTTTGGCAGATGTGTTTCCCCTTAAAGAGGAGAAAGCTGAACGAATTTCTGTCCCTCACTGCAAGGCCCAAAGCACTGCAGTATCAAGGGTAAAAAGAAACGCATATTTTCTAAAACTGGAAGGCTTTATTTAAAAAAAAAAAAGTTAAGTCAGAGAAATTATGCCATGAAAACAGAGGCCCTTTGCCTTTACTTTCTGGAGAGTAATATTATTTACTCATGGATGAAGAGTTAAGGGAATGAAAATTGGACCCAAAGAAAGCATGATCATGAACAGAGACATTCCTGGTGAAACAGGAAAATGCAGCCTTCTAATTAAGCCAGGTTTCTCTATGGCCAAGCTTCACGGTGACTCCTCTGGAATTAGTCACTTGAAAGCTCCTGGATTAAACTGTCACCAACCATTCCCCCTCTGACAAGGCAACGGCTTTTCTTTGTGCTCCTGATACTGCAAGGCTCTTCCTCACTTCCTAAAGATGCATTACAGAAATCTTATAATTCATGTTTCTCCTTAAATCTTTTTGGCTCAATTGTCATGACCAAATATGGCATGTCACTATTGAAATTGTCTTCCATGTATCCATATGTAATAGGTCTTGCGGATGTACTCTTTTCCTCTTTTAATAATAATAAAAATATGTTTAAGCAAATGCATTTCATTTTGAGTATTTCAGGTGCACCTGGGACAGGGTAATCTTGGTTATACATACAAACTGGGGACGAGAGGCTGGAGAGCAGCCTTGCGGAAAGAGATCTGGGGGTTCGGGTTGATGGCAAGTTGGATATGAGTCAATGGTGTGCTCTGGCAGCCAGAAGAGCCAACTGGAGAGCATCAAGCACAGTATAGCTAGCTGGTTGAGGGAGGGGATTGTCCCAGTCTAGACTGCACTGGTACAGCCCCACCGCGAGTACTGTGTGCAGTTTTGCACACCTCATTGTAAGAAGGACATCAAACTATGAGAGTGCGTCCAGAGGAGGGCAACCAAGATGGTTAAAGCTCTCGAGGGCAAGACTTAGAAGCCGTGGCTGAGGTCACTTGGTTTGTTCAGCCTGGAGGACAGAAGGCTGAAGGGTGACCTCATTGCAGTCTACAACTTCCTCAAGGGGGCCAGCACAGGGGGAGGTGCTGATCTCCTCTCTCTGGTGACCAGCAATAGGACACAAGGAAATGGAATGAAGCTGCATCAGGGGAATTTCAGATTGGACATTAGGAAAAGGTTCTCCACTGAGAGGGTGGTCCTCACTGGAACAGGCTCCCTGGGGAAGTGGTGATGGCACCAATCCTGTCAGAGTTCAAGGAGCGTCTGGATGATGCTCTTAGTCATATGGTTTAGTTTTAGGTAGTCCTGTGAGGAGCAGGGAGTTGGACTCGATGATCCTTATGGGTCCCTTCCAACCTGAGATATTCTATGATTCCTTTATCAGAGTTGATTCATTGATTACAGAGAGATGAGGAATGAGAGTCTGTCCTAACCCTGGGCTAAATTACAATATTGAGACCAATTTTCTTCCAGGAAGGGACCGGCATGACTCATAATCCCTCATGCACGCAACTCAAACTAGTGAGATATAAAAGTTTCAGCACAAACCATGATTCACCCAGTCTCTCTGAAACAGGAGTTGATAAGCTGTTTGGAAGGCAGCTGGATACATGCAGAATCTACACTCCGCTGAAGCACAACACTGCTGCAGAGAACACATAGAAATGTGAAACGGGAAGGAATTTTCTAGTTATCTTTGTGGTGTGTTTATAAAGCTTTATAGGCTCTTATTTTGTAACTAAAGAGCATCATCATGCTAAGAGAAGCAATGTCTATGGCAAGTTATAGTTTCTCTCTGGAATGAATTATTCTTCCCTTTGTCACTGAAGCAAGAAAGGTAACAGACCCTGTGAGGAACTGCCACAGAGAAGTACCAGAAGAGTGAAAGAGGTGGGACAAAGGTTTTTGGGGGTGAAGTTACTGCAAGAAAGCTAAGCTCTTTCCTGAATCCTGTATGCACAGCATGGCACCAGTGCTGGATGGTCTGCAGTGGGGTGTTTTTTCACTTCCACCACACAGTTATTTTGCTTGTTCTACTTTTTTCTTCTCCCCTGCCTCCAACCCACAAGATAACACATACTTTGGCAAGACCTAGGGGACATAACTTGCTGGTGGCAAACATGATCTTGCAAAAGGAGGAAGATAACATGTCACCACCTTTACTGGCATATAAATAGTTCAAATATTTTCCTTCACTTTCCCGTATCTTAGTTGATTGCTGGTCAGGAGATAACGAATGGGGAAATTTATTGCAAGAGAGCTAACAATGCGTTTACTGTTGTCCTGGAGTTTCTGTTGATCTGTTCATGGAAATAGGGCACCTAAAATCCTCCAGGCACAATTTTCAGCATATTTGTTCTAAAACTGCACTATTTCTAGGCTGTTGTAGTTCTTATCAATTAAAACATACTTCTTCACAAACAGAAGACTCAAAGAAGTACATCTGCTTCTGTATGTAGACAGATCAATTCATTGCTACCTCCTGATTTCTGCTGACTTCTCCTGCCACCACAGCAACGAGCAGCCTTATTCTTGTTTTCAGTAGTCACTTCTTTAACCAGCTGTGCAGTCCATCCATCTCGAATACACAAATGGAAAAAAAAACCACACGCATTCTCAGTCCTATGTTTTCAGAGACTGAAACCATTTTGGGACTTAGCAAATCATACACCCGAGTAAGGAATGGATGCTGGAGTCCCCAAGTCTCAGACAGAGAAATATTTCTCTAATAGCTAAAAACTTCATGAGCCTTCCACACCTGAGGCACTGTAGCTTCTGTAATAACAGGTACCTAAAGAACAGGCCTCCAAAGGACAGGCCTGGATGTAGCCCCAAGTTGGGTTACAGATATCAGACCTCCATCACCCATTATGGAACAAGTCCTCTCCTTTGTGCCAACAGAGGAGGCTACGGCTTCTTCTCTCCATCCCCAAAGAAGCAAAATTGTCAGCACCATGTCCCACGGACTTTGGCTCTCTGCTGTGTACAGGTGGATTACCCTCTCTTTTGCCCCCAATATTTCTCTCAGCACAAGTATAGAAGAAGGCTCAGACTCACAGCTTTAGACCTGTCATAAGAGGCTTTTACTGCTCTACCACTACACCCCATATATATTTGTAATTTCAGACGTACAAAGAGACACAATTAAGTCAAAGGATTAGTGAGTTGTGCAGATACAAGACCACACTTGTTTCCTTGCCTGCAGTCTTGAATGGGAAAGTAATTCATGTAATTAATTTCCACAAAGATGACAGAATTTGACCCTGTGGCCCTAGTGTTTATTCTAGTGCTAATTCTTCAAATACATAAGAATGTAAGTCAGCTCAGTTGAACAAAGGCAGTTATTTGCAAAAGTTGGTCTCCTGAAGTTCACAGAGTTAGAGAGTAACTTGGGTTGGAATGGGCAGCTGGCAGTCATCTAGTCCTAACTTCAAAGATATACCAGGTTGCTCAGGACCCTTCCCAGTCAAGTGTTGCACACCTTTAAGGTTGGAGAATCCACAACGTTCTGACTAATTTCATTTTAAACAAATCCAAATCTCACTAATGTAGAAGTAGTGTAAGCCACTCAGACAGCTTAGCTTTCTCTCACCAAAGCCTCTCTCACTTAGCTTTCTCTCTTGGCCACATGAGAATGAGCCTCACCAGTTCCTTCATTTTGATTCTTCCATGGTCAACCCACAAAGCTCTCACTGTCTTTCCTCACTTTTAACCCTCTTGGAATGTAAGTCTACAGAATATCTCTGTAAATCCCAATCACCCTGTGAACAGCAAATTCCTGGGATGGTTAACAATGCTTAGGAGCATCATTAGGTGACATAATACACAGCTTCATGCTACACATTTTTAGTCCTAGTAGCATAATTGATACTTTTTCTCCATTTTATTATATGTGGATATCAATGGGCTGTCATTTGTACCTGGCCTCCCTTTCCTTACTGTTATACTCTTAAACATCACAAAATAAAGACTTTAATACCATACGGTCTAACTGTCTTGTGACATGAGCAGACACTCACAATTGCATGCTAATCCCAGGAAAAAAAGATTCCAAACTGATTTTGAGCTTTCATATCTTCGACTCATACAGAACTTTCACACTTCTTCTAAATGTTAGCAATATCAACGCACAGTCTAAAATCAATGCAAGGCAAATAATGAACTTCTATTGGTGGTGCCTTACAGAGAACAGGAACAGGATCCTGGAGGTGAGAAAATCCTTACAGTGGAAGGCTGACTTAGCCACACAGGTAAAATTCCAGTGTTGTGGCTCTGATAAGGGGTCAATATGGAGAGGGAGAATAGTGAGGTGTCAGACGAGTTCCCGTAAGGAAGGCAGAGATATGGGAATTAAAGGTGAACCAAGAGGGTGGAGGACAAATCATTAAACTTCATAGGGCTGTGTGTAAGAGCAGTTCCTCCTTCCTCTTCCCCTTTTCTCTTTCCTCTTTCATTCTGCCTTATTTGCCTTGGGCATGGTTCATTGCTATCCAGTAACTCCTTTTCCCCAAGGTGCTGACTATCTCCACCCTCACCATGTCCTCCTTTATCCTCCTTGCCCTTCAGCAATCTCTATCAACTTCTGGGGCAGTGAAGGAAGAGGGCAGGGCTGGGGTCAAGCCTTGTTTCTAAGAGGAGAAATGCCAGGGAGAGGAAGGTTTGGGACTAAGAAAGAATGTGGGAGGACAGAGTTGTCACCCCTACTGCCTAGAGGGATCATCTGCCATGCAATAAGGCTGCATCAACTACAGAATCCAAGCTGCATCTCAGCTGCACCTGCAGGAGGTGGGGTCAGGGCCCGTTCCTCCAGCCACAGAGAGCAAGTGCTCTGCCTCTCCTTACACGTAGTCTGCTAACTTTACTTAGTCCGATGTTGCTTCTGTACCGCTGAATTCAAATTAGTCTTGCTTTACGGCTTGGTAATTCCAGACAAGGAATTAGCAACCACAGAAGCAAGGGATATTAAGAAAGCCTCAGAAGATAAAGCCAAAGCTCTAGAAAGTGAAGGGAGATAGACCAAGAAGAAAGAAAAGTCTGAAGCAGCTGAAAGGGACAATTGCACTAGTTTTAAATTACTGAAGAGAGTTACGCTTTTGGCTTTCGAAGAGCTAAAAGAGCCTCAAATAACAGTCCAAAAGATAATGGAGCTATGAAGATCTGCACACAGCTGAATCACAACTGGAAAGAGCAGCTCCAAAGAACTTGGAAATGTTTTGGTAAGGAAGAGCAGATGGTCACCAGTATATTTTAAAAGAAGGTCCTCAGTGCAGTACCCTGGAAGTTCACACTTTTGCACCTCTCACAAAAGCTTGAGGAACAAAATCAAAAAGCAAAAGCAAAACTTTCCATCTCATTGTGTCTGAGAGCAGAAAGGAACAGGAGATCATCTTTTCTTTCTTGTCGTATATCACGTCATTGATTTCTACATGGTTGCTGTTATGAAAAGCTTGCTAACTTAAACCACGTAACAAAAGACCAAGCTCCTTTGTGCACCAGGCAAAGAACATGACAGATGGAAAGACAGAAGAATCTTGCAATGGAAAAAGCGTTGTTAAGACACGTTCAAATGATACTAATGACACTCCAGCTCACGCAAAGTCCTTGTCAGTCTGAGGGGGAAATTCCATTCCAAGCCCATTTTGGGGGGTTTGATAGCCTTTCCCTATGTACTTAACCAGGTAGTTCAGATCATTCCCAAAGGTAGCCTAAGAAGTGTGAAACTATGAAGGGCCAGCAGGTGCCAAGCAGATCAGTTAATAGCTAAGATTTCCAGTACACTTCCACAAGTGAGGATCGGCGAAATTCTCTTGATGAAACTTCTGAAAATATCAACTGCCTTATGAAACCCCTAGTAATTCCATCAGGCAAGAATATTTGCAGTCGAGCTGTATGAACAAATAGCAAATGTTTAAATGGGTTTCTTAAAAGAGATCCCTGCCTCTATACCCTGATCTTACACATCAGCACAAGGCTCCTGTTTAGGATGCAGTCTCAATTTAGAAATGTGTTTTGAAGATACATCGACTTGATATTCACATTCTTCATCTTGCAACATGGCACACCTCGCACCATAGCACTGCAGCCTGGGAAACTCCCATTAACACTAAGCAGGGATCAGCTTTCTGATTCAGTAGCTGTGCAGTTGACGTACAGTTACACCCCTTGAGAGATTTCTTCGGAAAAATTACAAGTTTCACCTAAAGTGCATACAAGCCACACATAGGTCATTCATTACTCATAATGCAGTACTGTGTATCATGCTTGGGAAATTCAGGCCACTCTTCATATTTTTGATGTTAACTGCTACCTGGGATATTTTAAAAATGCTCACCGCCTGAGTCATACAAAGGAAAACTGCACCCTTCCACGTGTGAACACCGCATGCATATTCATTAACAGATAAACTATCTCTTCTCAGATACAGAGATCAGTCCTTTCTCAGAAGAGTTGCGCTTCTTAACAGAGTTGAATTTCTCAGGATAAACACTACCTTTATTAACTACGGTGTCTAAGCCAAAGCATGTAGAAGTAATAGTAAAGCATGATGAATTGTGCCAGAACTGTCAAATTTCACCACACCTTTGCTTTCTGCAGGCGTGGAGCAAAATGCCTCAATAATATTTATACAGGAACCTCACCACACCTTCTGGCAACTCATAAGGTTTTAAATTCTGTTAGAGTATGTCAGCAAGGATTGCTTGGCAAGGGAAGGCTCGCAAATTTACTCATAAGAGGTGCACAACAGATAGCTATCTACTCTGTTTCAAAATAAAGACACGTGTATTCTCAACCAAAGCTTTAAAGGGAACAAAGATACCCAAAGAATTAATCTCTTTTAAACTTAAAAACTATTTTGTATCATCATTTCAGGATGATACAAACTTACCCTAAATAAAAATCCGTTTTAGCACAACCCAGAATCTGTTATAACTAGTCTTGGTGATGCATATAAATTACTACTTTTTTTTAGTTGACAAAGTTAGGAAAAGCTCGTGCTGTGCTCTCAGTTATACTATGAGTGAGGCATCACCCAGAAGAGAGTGTTCCTTAGCACAACAGAGTTCATGTATCTAGTCACTCCGCACCCTTACTATTTTCTCAGTTTCTGTGCCCCTGTCCTACTTACAGTTTTTAACTTTAAATCACACAGAGATTTAAAAAAAAAATTATATCAGACCTCCAAAGGGATTAAAATATTCTCAGATTTCAAAACCCTTCTCCTCCCCATGCTTCTTGTATCTCCTGAAATCCTTTTAAAGGTTTGGGGACATTTATAATCTTTTCATGTTTAAAATCTACTGGCCTGCTCTGCCTGAGCCAAAAACTTGAATAGAGTGCTCTGCTGGCTGAACCAGAAATTATTCCCTCCCAAGTAAATAAACAGTGCACTTATACTGGTAAAAATATAGTTGAAGGTATCAGAGAAACTGAACAGCTTTCCTTCAAACATCACTTTTTATTTTCATCTACCTGAAATATAGAATGTTAGTTTCGAATTAAATCAGATTTCCAAGAGCTGTACAGAGTTGACAGCTAAAATAAGCTACCACCGAACATAAAAACCAGCCATGCAAAGTTGTATCCTAAAATACTGCGTGAAATCAGAAGCTACCGTTTTTCTGTGACCAGAAGTCTTTCTCTCAAGACCCTCAAGAGCCTATATAGAGTGCTTTATAGTGTTCTCTTTAGACATCAAGAATTTCACCTACTTCTGAACCTAGCTGCTAATGAAAAGAGCGACACGCTGTGCAGGAAAGTCACAATGACTTGTGCTAAGTTACACTGAAACTGGCGGAAAACAAAATGCATTTATATAGCTGAGATCTGGCCAGGGCACTGGGCACTGATGTCCTGCCAATATTTGTCCTGACCAAATGGAAACACGACTGACTGCAGTGAAAGAGCCCACAGGTTCACTTCCCACAGGTAGGATACTATTAATACAAATATAAACCTTCTAGTGTGCTGCGGTGTTGACTTAGTGTAGGGTGGGAGTAGAGAGTACCACTGCTACTGAGTCAGCAGCAGCACCACCCATTGAGCCGTGTCCTCTGGTGGTGCCAATTTAAAAGGATATTGGAAAACGTTATTAATCCATCACGTTGATTTAGCATATGTTGTCCTCTGAGACAAGTATAATTTTAGTTACTCAGTACGCTTTTTTTTTTTTTTGGCTAATGACCAGCCATGCCACTCAAGAGGTGTTTTAAAAAGGCAGCTTTAAAACCTTGTACAAAGGCACGAGCCTCTCGTTCAGTGTAACCCAGCATTTCTGCATAAACAGCCACTTCTCGTAAAGCAGCAAGCAGTATTACAAGTTACCAAATGAAATTCACCTCTGTTTTAATACCAGAAAATCCACAGTAGTTGCTCTAAGGGATGAAGTATCAATCACTCATTCAACAACATGGTTAAATTTGCAAAGATTACTCAAATCATTTAGGCTTTGGAAATCACTTAAGGCCAATGTAAACAGATTACAACTTTCCCAGGCACAATGGAAGCAATTAATTTTGCAGTGAACACTTCTCCTACACCACACCGCTCTCCGGAAAACATAACAGATGCACCTAATTACAGCTCGCACTGAAACACGCTGGTTTTATGTAGCTACAATTTCAAAAGACCTTTAGGGGCAGGAAAGCACCATGCGATTAAAAGTCCTGCGGTTCCTCACAGGTAGAAAAGCAACTTTAACAAAGTTTTTGGTTCGAACATTATATTGATGGTTGACCATTGCCAAGGGACCCTTTACAGCTGTGCCCTCCCATGCCTTACACCAAGTTTTGTGGGTACTCCCAAGACTCATTCCTCATTACAGGAAACATCTGTGCCAGCCACTGACCTACAAGTCAAGTCCATGTTAAACGTATGCTCATAGACAGCAGGTCAGAAGAAAGCTCTCAGTGGGCAGTTTATGCCAAGGAGATAGACCTCATGAGTGAGTCTTGCTCAGCGTCGAGGAGGCAGCCTTGGAGAGACAAGCAGCTCCTTCCCAGGTTTTGAAGGTGGTATTATCAACAGTGCAGGGAGGTAGAGAATGAAATAAAGGGCAAGGGTAGGATTACACGGGTTGTTTCAGTTAGGGGTCAGAGTGGGGACAGACAGCTACAAAAAGGACAAGAGAGGAAGGGGCAGCATGACTGCAAGGAAAATCAGGGAAGGAGGCATTTTAGTAGCCAAGACAAGAAGAAAAAGAGGATTTGACAGATTATCCATTTCTGGAATGGAAAAATAAGGAATAGATCTCTGAGGTGCTACACTGGTCGAACAGCAGCTTTCAGATTAGGGTGGGGAAACAACAGTGGAAGAAAAATAAAGCCTAATCTAAGACCTACAGCAGGTTCTAGTGATGTTGCCACTGTTAATAAAAGCAACAGTTTGGTGCCTGTTTCTCAACCTTTGCTATCTCACAGTGACAACATTTCCCTGGTTGTACAGTCTTAGAATCCTCCAAGATTAACCAAATCCATTTTTCTAAAACAGAAACCCACCAGGAGTGACAAATACTTTCTCAATAGGAAACGGACAATAGAAAAACTCACACATAAGAAGTTACTGTCTTTTCTCTGCCTGTCTGTTTGTCAGAAATAATTTCTATTAGACAAATCATAAAAGGAGTAGGTCAGCAACTGCCTTTTTTTAAACCCTTCAAACCACAAAAGTTGTTTAAAGTAGCACAGGTTCAAGTTGTTACTAGCCTGTTGCCACAAAAGTGTTTATAGCAATACTTCTGCTGTCAGTTTTGTAAGGTTCTTGTATGGTATTACTCTCACCATCACTTCACATCCTACTCTAAGATGATTCAGTTCTTCCACAGGGATGTGGCCTTCAGGGCATAACGAATTGCACATTCATGAGTCATAAGAACCTTTGCAGAACTGGCCAGACACACTATAAATTCACCCTACCCTTCATGTGAACTGCAGAAACCTTGGAGACACCCAGAGCAGCAGTGTTCCTCCCTGCACAAACGAAGGTACTGTAATGATTTCTAGAGATTATTTATTTCATATACTCTTGGATGATGTTGCTTTGTTGACAAATGCATAGAAAAAAAGGAAGTAGGGATCTGAACTGGAAAGAACAAATGCTTGGGAAAGTAATTTACTAAAATGGCACAGGCACGGTATAGAAGGTGGAAGTCCTAAAAAAATATACAGGTAGAGAAATTTATTGTACAGAGTTCTATAATTTCTGGAGCGCACTGGCTAGCATATATATCATAGCAGAGTAAGAACCACTGTGTTTGTTTAAGTCAGCTAATTTGTTCTTGTGCTCTGTAGTTCTTAGAAACATCAGATCAGCTCCTGGTTTGCAAGCTACTCAGGAGACAAACTGTCTTTATTCCAAGGCCATCCTATACCAACCAGAATAGCTCCCAGTGCCTAGAGCTCTCAGCTAAACCTGCAATGTAAATGACAAATAGCAGCATTTGTGGCCTACTGAATATGGAAACCTTGTCCTGTAGAAGAACTGGGAAGCTAGGATGCGGGCTAGCACTGTACGACAGAGTTTCAGGACATTGTTGGAAGTCAAAAAGGGAATTCAGGATGCTCAGCATGCAACAGGTGGGGCGGTGCTTGCCCAAGCATTGGAAGGAGTATTTCGTCCTGTACTAAAGGAATAGTTTGACTGTTAGTATTACCAGAGTATTTTTTTCACTACAGTTATGAGTATCAAAAGGGTCTTGCACAAATTGAAGCATAAATGTTGTCATAAGAGACAGTCTCTCAGTATCCCCTAGCGCAGGCACTGGTGAGTGACATTATTAACTGTCACTCCAAGATGCTATAAAGGACAGCTCAATAAACGTCCTGGTGAACAAATACGAAACAAGGTTGGCGGCTGCTTTTTCCCTAACCTAAATGATAGGTAGTGTCATCAGTGAAACAGGACATGCTAAATCTTATATGACTTTGTAATAATTAATCCTACTCATTCTTCATATAGATAAATACTTTTAGAAAGCCTTTAAACCACAAAAGAAACTTCAAAATCTGAAGAGAAACTTGCAGACACATAGTCATAATTAGTGTTTTGCTAATAGCATCTTTTCTCCCTTTCTGTGCAGGTTCAGAACAATGGAAGCTTTGAATAAAGCAAACACAAGCTTTGCTCTTGATTTTTTTAAACATGAGTGTCAGGAAGACGGTGACAAGAATATTTTATTCTCCCCTTTGAGTATTTCATCTGCCCTGGCTACTGTTTATTTGGGAGCGAAAGGTAACACTGCAGATCAGATGGCAAAGGTGAGTCTGGGCTTCAAAAGGTAGCTGTCTGAAAGGGTTGATCTCTTGGAATAAGATCCTCTGTGCAAGAAATTTACGGTGATGGAACAGAGGAAAGCCATAAGCAGAAAAATTACTCTAATCAAAACTCCACACATATATATGCCAGCTCCTGTTTTACCCCTGATGGGCACTGCAATGAATAGACCAGTTCTCTGCTTGTGTAGGTCAAAGAAATAGTCTACTCTAACCTCTGGAAACAGGCCCCCAACAAAGGAGAGAAGTGCCACTGGTGACATTGTCTCCTTTTAAATCCCACCAGCAGAAATAAGGGATCTGTATCCCAAAGCTCAGTAACTTGAGCGCTCACCAGGGAGTGGGAGACCTGGATTCTCCTTCTACTCTGCCACAGAAATTCCCATTTCGCATCTCATCTCTTTGGAAATGACCCCCCACAAAAAGACTCTCCCTGATAGTTATTGTGAGTTTTGAACTTTGCTAAACATAAATCCACATCCGCAAGATCAGAGAGGAGATACGGTGAGACTACAGCGCTTTCTTTGGGGTATGCATTTCGCAGGCGAAATCACTTACTGAAATCCTTAAGTCGTCTTTGTGCAAAGCTCATAGCTTCAGCAGGCGGCAATGAGAACAGCCCCAGTGCACAGTTACCTAGATCCTATCGTAGGAGGTGAGGCTAAGGCAGAAGAAATTGTCCCACCTGCTAAGACAGCGATCTAACTCCTGATTTACGGGACGAAAGAGAGCCAGCAGGGTAACAAAGAAAGGAGTGACCTCCTTCTAGGAAGAAGCAAAAGTAACAAGAAAAAGGCATACCTCTTCTGAAAAATCTTCCCAGATTGGGCGCACCCTTTTGTAGCCTGGGTAAGGTGCACATGCCGAGAGCAAGGGATTTAAGGCATGAAACTGCCCCCACCATTTTCATGCCTTCTGACACACAGCAGCGCTCCATTTAAACTTCTCCTTTGATACTCTCCATCTGGAGATAACTGGCTCTTCCCAGGTATTAACTGGTCATCCCAGGGCATAACTCAAAGCAGGCAGATTCCTCTAGAAAGGCTAGTTACATGAGAGTTTTGCCCTGAAATCCTCAGCTTAGTGTGCTCATGCCATTTTGTAGACTGGCAGGACTGAACACAAGGATAAAATCTGAATTTGACTCTCTTCATAACCAGTCCCATGACATCACCGAAAGATTTTACTGAACCAGCAAATTTTCTATTGTTGCATTTATTATTGCTTTTTCCACTATAGGTACTTCACTTTAACAAAGTGGAAGGAGCCAGAAACGTCACCACAACCATAAAAATGCAAGTATATTCCAGAACGGAAGACCGTGTATCAAATCGACATGCCTGTTTCCAGAAGGTATCTCACCAAGTCTAGTGATCAAGTTATGGGCATGGTCATGTCTTCTCTTGCTTGTATCTTCCTTCCACATTTGCATTTGCCTATGTTTGCTTGCCTCAGATGTAGCGTACACAATTAATTGGTACGGCATCCTGTGATACCTTCATCTGATGCAATACTTATAACGTGCTTCCCCTTTTTAGGCAGAATTGCAAAAACCAACCTCAAATTTGCAAAATTTAAAATTCAATGTTACCATTCTCTGTCAATGTATGTCTTGATCTTTTTCCATTAGCTTTGAGGAGAGATTTCTTCCTCAAATTACTACTGTTCAATAGCTAGCTATTTAGCCAAAGCATGTTCTGTGAACAGGCATGGTCTCTGCCTCAGAGAGCTAATCACAAGAACAGAGCTGTCTTCTCACGCATTTGATTGCAGCATCAAGACAACAAAAATCAGAGTATTAACTTTTCCAGGCTACCTATGCTTGGTAGGTAGCCTTCTTCAGAAATTAGTCTCCATTTCTGTTGACTAGTTAACAAAATAAATTGACATGTTGGAATTTCCCAAGGTAGACCAGTTGCTTGCAATAAATCTTAGAGAAGTGGAAATCATTATTTTCCTGAGATATTTCTTTGACGTACTGGCAGGCAGGCATCTTCTACCAAAGTATGTGTAATTTAAGATAGCGGAAAAATACAAAAAAGTAAACGTAATCCCTCTGAGTCAGTGAGGTCAGGTTTTCCTAATTGACAACTCAACCATGGTGGCATCAAGCTCTTCTCCCTGCTCTTTCCCGTCATCCTTATTCTTTGTGGGAGTGAGCCATTTCCCTGCAGGCTGCCCACAAAGCCCCAGCAGCCACGAGTTCTGATGAATGGGAACTCGGATCTGCATTCCACAGCCAAATCCTATGGCAGGAGGATTTAATTTAGGGGCTACGTCAACAACTCCATGGCACTGCATGAAGAGGAGAGGGATTGTTCCTCATGAGTAATGCTTGTCTGAATTGTAAGAATTATAGAGCGCTGTGGGTAGGGCAAAGGGCCCGTTCTAGCAGTTAAGAAATTCAAGCGTCTGTTCATGCCCCTGATTCTGAAGTAATGACAGCACAGATGAATACAGCACAGATTTTTAGTTTACTAATTCACAGCTTGACTTCCTTGAGTTCATTTGAGAGTTTGAGCCCACATTCATTTAATCCTGTTACTTCAAGACAAAGAATTTACTGCAATTACTGCAGTATTAAAAAAATTACAAAATATTAACATTAAGAGCAAGATTAAGAAAATTAGGGGCAAACTTTCCATGTAACACACTAAACTTTCATAAATGGAAGGAGTCACACAGCCAAATCTTCATGCATTGTTTAAGAATTACGTTCTGTCTCTCACTCTCTGGGTATACTTAATTTTACAATCTCCGCTCAGAAATCCTTAAATGTTTTACATAGTTCAGACTCTTACCACTTGCTTTCTGAGCCATTTACAGTGTCTATACCATGTTTGCAACTTTTAATACTTTCAAATGATTCTTTTAATAGCTGTCTGGTTTAGAACACCTCTTGTGTTGCAATACAGGTAACAGATTACCTCTATAGAAATACTTTACATGGAGCTGCATGGAAGAAATTAGAGATTTTGAACTATTTTACACAACAGCTGAGTAACTTTTTTCTTTCTTTTCTCCAAGACAGAAATTGGCAAATCGGATGATGTCCATACTGGCTTTAAAGCACTCAACTTTGCAATCAACCAACCCACTAAAAACTACCTGCTTAAAAGTGTAAACCAGTTATATGGAGAAAAAACACTGCCTTTCAGTAAGGTAGGTAGGCCATTTATTCAGATTATGTAGTGCCACTTAACCTTTATGATCTATCTATGATAACATATCATAAACTATATGCTTTTAAATATTTTCATTACATATGCAAATCGTGTTGTTAGTCTTAACATAAATATTTTCTACGAGACTCTTCCTGATACTTTGGACACTAAGCTTTTAGTTTTATGTGATGCGTATCTAATTTCAGTGTCATTAGCAAATGTGGTTAGGTGTAAACATTTAAATTGAGTATTTCCACTAAAAAAATACTTTGCTTCTTTGACAAAATGCAGTGCTTGTATTCTGTGTCATTTTTATCATGTTTTCACTCTGGCTGTAGTTATTTATTAGCATTCACACTGCCAGGCAACAAACATAAGATAGCTGTCTCTCTTGCACTACAGGAATACTTACAGTCAGCCAAGAAATACTACAATGCAGAGCCACAATCAGTTGACTTTATGGGAGCAGCAGACGAAATCAGAAGAGAGATCAATTCCAGGGTTGAACACCAGACTGAAGGTAAGCTCCTGCCTTTCCTCTCCCAATTCAAAAAGAAGCCATTTCAGCATTGAAAAAGTCTCTGTAGCCAAGGGGCCCAGGGCAGGTTGACGATTTGCCTCAGAAAGGTAAATCAGATCAGTTTTCCTAAAGCAGTCATCCACTGACAAGCCCTTACTAAAATTAGTCTCTTCCATTGGAACATGTAAGCAATGCGGCTTATTCTTCCTTGCAAATCAAGGTTACCCCAGTAATTTATTTGCAATTAACCTCAAGCTGGAATCATGCTCTATCAGCACTTAATATTTCCCTGACTTACATAGACAGAATTTGTGCCAACAGTTACTCTGAAACAGTAAAACTGCACAAATGTGTAAATGTCCTTCTGTTTTCTCTAGGTAAAATCAAAAATCTGCTGCCTCCTGGATCTGTAGATTCACTCACCAGACTAGTCCTGACAAATGCGCTCTACTTCAAAGGAAACTGGGCAACAAAATTCAAAGCTGAAGCTACCAGGCAAAGGCCTTTCAGAGTAAACACGGTATGGCAATATACTGACCTATAGCCTAGACTGCAGGTGGAAAAAGCAGTGACAAAGATGAGGGAGAGAAATTCCTGTCCATCTTTAAATCCACATGAAATCCGTCATGAAAGTTATTATTTCATTTAATGCATACAGTATATTTTCTTCACCACATGTTTAGTACAAAGACTGCATACACATAGTAACACCTGAACCACAAGTAAAATCTTCAGAAGCTGATTTGAAACAAGCTTCCATTCTCGGAAGGCAGGGGAAACAAAGAGATGAACAAAACTGTATGGGTTAGTTCTTCACATTTTCATTTTTAACCATGTGAAAAATCAGAGTGGAATAGAGCTTCCTGTAATAGGTGTCACCTGAGACAGCTTAGATAGCCTGCCTAGCCTCCAAGTGCCTTTCCAGAAGACCAGAGGTCCTCTGTAGATCCTTTCTACCAGTTAGAGCCATAAGGATGTCTCAGACACACTGGGCAGCTGCTACAGTAAATACAATAAATTTCCACTGTGCTACTTTAACTCAGTCCTTTACTGTTCAGTAAAAATGGCAAATATCTCATTTGATTTGTTGCAGCATACAACTAAACAAGTGCCAATGATGTACCTGAGCGATAAATTTAACTCGACCTACATAGAATCAGTCCAGACTGATGTTCTTGAGCTTCCATATGTCAATAATGACCTCAGCATGTTTATCCTGCTACCAAGTGACATCGCCGGCCTACAAAAGGTAAAGCAACTGAGAACATAAATCATGTGAAAAAATGAGTGTCATTATCTACTTATTTTATGCACGTGTGAGGTAAAAGATCAGGTTGCAGTCATGTTTCTAGGAATGAGGGTACTGAGCAAGGAAAAGCAAACGCCAAACTTGGTCTAGCACTGTGAGCTTGAAACTCTTAGAGCTCAGACTAGATTTCTTACTCTTGGTAGCTGGCACTTCTGTGGTTCCTAATGTTGATCAGTCCTGGAAAGAGGTAGCCCAAGCCCTACAACACTGGGTCTTCTTCCAGCTTAACAAAAATGAGGACAGAAAGACAGCCCTGCTGAGATTCACTGTCTGTACCGATTCAGACAGATATGATTTCATTCAAAAAAAACCACCAACCAATCCACAAATTGGACAGCTTCCATGACTTTCCAGGAAGTCCAGAGCTAGTACATATGGACACTGCCACCTTCTGTAAAGAGATGGATCCTGCCTTTGGATAATAAACTCTTACTAAATTCTCATTTACGTTAGTGGGTGTTCTGTAGGAAAAAAAGCTCTTTTCAGTAAATTCTAAAGTGTAGGGAAGGCAGGTGAACAGCAAATCAACCAGACTACTGTTACTTGACACTGATGTTTCTGTTCTACAGCTATTTAACCCCGCTGTATTCCCTGACAATTACTGAGAACAGTTCAAATACTGTAGATCTCCAAATTGGTCTTTCACTACTGTTTGTTTTGTACTCTTATAAAACATAAAAGCTTGAAAAGTTCTCCATTTAAGGAAAGAGAAGAAATAGCCCTCAGTGCACAGGTTTTTGAACACTCTGTAATTTCCTGATTCTCTTTTTACTAACTGCAGCTAGAAAGAGAATTGTCTTTTGAAAACTTGTCTGCATGGACCAGCCCAGAATTAATGGAGAAAACAAAAATGGAGGTTTATCTGCCCAGGTTCACGTTAGAAGAGAAATACGACCTCAAGTCTACTTTGAGCAGGATGGGGATACAAGACGCCTTCACTGAAGGTCAAGCTGATTTCACAGGAATGTCAGAGAAGGGCGAACTGTTTTTGTCACAAGTTTTTCACAAGTGTTATCTGGAAGTCAATGAAGAAGGCACAGAGGCAGCAGCTGTGAGTTCAGCAGCACTGGCATCACGAAGTCTTGGTGCTACTGTTATTTTTGTAGCAGATCATCCTTTTCTCTTCTTTATCAGACACAACAAGACCAAGAGTATCCTCTTCTTGGGAAGGTTTTCTTCCCCCTAGAAACGCAACCATTACTAAACAGCCTCTTGCAACCACAATAACAAACAAAACATGCCACGAAGAGCATCTCAATAGTCTGTGCACTACTACTTCATTTTCCTGTACTTTTGACAAGTCTCTCAATGTTAGAAGAGAGCATATATTAAAAATAACCTGGAATTCAAGCCTCTGGCTCATTTTCCTAGCCAAAGAACCCCAAAATGGTTAGTGCTACACCGTAAGTACCAAACTGTGCATAGAATAATATTGATGCAGCTTTTCAGCGCTTTCTGGACCAGAACTGCCACAATGCAGAACAGAATAAGTTGGTCTAAACCAGTAATTCCCAACACACTTGCTTTGGTAAGAAGAAAAGAAACAGGAAAAACTCCTTCCTGCAGAACACTGCTGCATCTCCATTGGTTTCGTTCTGCTAAGCTGGTCATCCCAGGAGGGCTACCTCACCCACCTTCTTGTCAATTTTATACCAACTTTGCAGCCTGGCACAGCTGGTAACAAAATAAACCTGTAAAATCCTCTGTGTTCCTGATACTGGTGCTTCTTTCATGCAAGCAAAGGGGCTAACACATGTCCTTTCTAATCTCTGTCCCACAGCAATTGGAAAATATTGAACAACAATATAGAATTGGAGGAAAATAAAACATAAGTGCCTTGAAACCTGCTCCTTTGAAACTTTTCATGCTTTCAACACAGTTACCAGCCCAGCACTGCACTGCTTTACTCTCATTTTGCTTTGTCACTTATTTCACTGGTTTGAGACTAGATCAAATTGGGGAATCAAGCCTGTGATACTAACTTCCTAAGTGCCTTCTGCAATATTACATGCAAATCCCCCAGCACATATTTACTCCTGTCACAGCTCTTTCGCCCAAGAAGGAGAGTGTCCTAATCAGTCATGCACATTTTCAGGGGATGCTCCTAACTCTCCGAATTCAGAACAGAGAGCAAAGGACTGGGTCTCTTACAGGGCTTGCAGATACCACCAGCATCTTACAAGAAATACCTCTTCCTGTGACGGCAGGGCTCCTTTTTTCTGACAGAGAGGAGACTGCTGAGTGTCACCGAGTCCTTTCTGTTTTCTTGCATGTGACCAGCTGCTTCCAGGGTCCCTTCTGGCTCTGCTTCCCAAATGAGAAGGAGCATAGGAAACTCAACAGCACTGCCTTCTGTTTGACTGAGCTGGGAAACATAATACAGTGCATTCATTTGCAGTTCTGCCTTGCCCTGCTTCACGTGCAAGGGCTTCACATCCCCATGGCCAAGTCCCTTAAGCATTTCCTGATGTGCCTCAGGAATAAAGATGGGAAAGACACGCCTGGGAGGCAAGGAGGAACAAAACCATGACAACATGCCCCCAAACTCACTCACAGGGCTTTAAAGTCAATGGAAATGTGAGTCACCTTTTCTGTCTCCTTCAACTATTTAAAGCATGATTGCAAAGATGACAGAGTTAACGTCCCTCTTGGAAGTGCCAGATCATTACCAAGTCACAATGGCCATCATACTTGAAGAGTGAGTTGCACATTAGGGAACAACCTTTTCCCGGGATGAGCAGCACAGCACTGGAGAAGGTTGCCCAGAAAGGTTGGGGATTCTCCATTCTCCAACGGGCTGTGGCTGACCTTATCTACTGATGGCCCTGCTCCAAGAAGGAGGTTGACCTCTGGATGTCCCTTTCAATTAATGTGTATGATTTTCTCTCTCTTGTCAACAGCCATTCTGCTTTGCCACCTCCTTTTCTCATCCTGCCTGGCATCCTTGTTTCTCGACTACCAGAGGGAGCTAGCTTGCTCACTCTCAGCATACTTGTTTGAGACTTGGAGTCTCCTGGCTTGGGCTTTCCCACCACCTAACCATTCAGTTGACCTTTCTCCTATACTGATTTCTTGAGGACTTACTCATCATACTAAAAACAACACTTGTTTAATTACTGGCATTTCTTCATTGCCTTGCACAACATTGATTTCTGCCACTTTTTAGAATACTTAACCCACTCTGTTCCTGTAATCAGGCTTGCAGCAAAATGCTTAGCACACAGTACAGTTTCCTTCCCTTCCTCCATTCCCTTTCCCCTGTCCCCCAGGGTCTTCGCAGTTGTTGCCGCCACCTTCTCTTTCTTCCACCACCCAACAGCAACCCGGCTCTCTTTTGAGACTGCAGTGAAAACTACTGTGCCATGTTTGCCCCTGTAGTATTTTTTCACTGCATGCCTGCTCGAGCCCACCCAGTGGGGTTGTTTCAGTCCTTGCCCTCCTTCACTACATGTGAGTTAGTATTGTGCGCTAATTTAGTGTTTTGCAGCATTTCTCTCAAATGACTCCCAGCCATGGCTG
The DNA here is from genome assembly GCF_963924245.1 of Chroicocephalus ridibundus. Classification (NCBI taxonomy): domain Eukaryota; kingdom Metazoa; phylum Chordata; class Aves; order Charadriiformes; family Laridae; genus Chroicocephalus; species Chroicocephalus ridibundus. The sequence continues at coordinate 79,418,026 of NC_086285.1, read as the reverse complement.
CAACGAGATTTCTTCATCAACACAGCCACTGGGGTGTCCACCCCTTACCCTGAATGGTCCTTCATGGTTTTGCCTCTGTCTATGCTGCTAATGATCTTCAGTCTGAAGCTGGACTCCCGGTGTCTAATTTAATCAGTAAGCTTGACGTTTTATGCTGACTTACCACATTTGAAACCCAGGAGTCAGAGCTGCACACAACCAGAGAGGAGAATCAGGCCTACAATATCTGCCTACATCCAGAAAGCAAAAACAAGCATTCTAGTTGTGTAACCTTTTTACTAGTCATTTATTTTAAACAACAGACCAGTTGTCTCCACAACACCAGAAGACCATTGGAATGGGGGAACTGTTCTGCTATCCTCTGGGTAGACTATTGTGGTGTAACAATAGAGCTGAGATTTTAATTCCATTGTCCCTTTGAAATGTCTGAAACTGAACAGCGACAAGGTCAACAAGGAGGAAAAAATTACATAAGATCTTTTGGGGATTTGGCAGAAATGAGCTTTGGGTAGGCAGAAACAACCTGGATGTAGGAGAAAAGGAAAGGGAGGTGCAAGCAGTACTGTATTTCTAAATTTGGGTGTAGGTGAGAAGGAAAGGGAGGTGCAAGCAGTACTATATTTCTAAACCTAGTCATTGCTTAACACACAAACACTGGACCTGACCGAGGATAAGACCCAACTCTTCTCTCTCACAGGATTAGAGGTAAGTATTTAAACCAATTTAAGTAACTTTTCTGATGCTTTTAAAAGGCGATCTGTGGCTTGCATGACTGTACAGGTAAATTATAATATACCAGTGTTAAAATTGTAATATACCAGTGTTATAGTGCATTATTCTTGCTTCATGTTTTTCTAGATGTCAGTCCTTAGAGTAAGCGAGGCTAAGGAAAACTGCTAATTTGGGGCAGAACTGATCACAAGAAGGGAAGTTTTCTTAGGGCAGTAACTATCTTATTAATAAAAAACGTCAGTTTGATAAAGGAGTCACATACTTCAGGTGAAGAAAAAGCCATTTTCATTCTGCAAAGGCACAGCACTGCACATTATCAGGCCAGGGACTCAAAGGAGTATTCATTAGGAGTATTCATTAGCATCCAGATGTTCTCTTGGTTGTGTTCTCCAAGGAGAGAAAATCACTCTGTGGTACGGATTTGGTACTGACAGAACACTGACTGCCAGAACTGTAGTGGTTTGGCAACCAAATACTTGAAAAATACCTGTAGACTTCAGAAATTGACCCACAGTTTCTGTAGTTCCATTCCATAGATATAAATCTTAATAAAAACAAGAACAAAATTTCTGGTCTTTTGACTGGAAAACAGCATGAGGGAGGTACTACTGGGCAGATATCTTTAAGTCTGGAATACTTATAACTTCAAGGAATCTGTCAGTTTCTGGGAAAATAAAATTGCTGGAACATACAGAAGAGGTGATAGGTACACACCATGAATAAAACTCCATCACCCTAAAAGCAAATAACAGCTTTGCTATTCGTGATACTACTCAGAATAGGTGGCTGGCGAGGAAAAGCACAGGAGCCTAAGAATTATGCTTAAATTCTTTCTCAGTGTCAGCTCTCAATTCTATACAGATACAAAATGAAATAGTGTGAAATTTAGGCGTGTTGTGAACCTATGTACTAAAACTGCATTTAAATTCCTCTGGGAACATTACTTTGATAAATCATTAGTTAAGGATGAAAAGGAAGAAAAATGCACAGGGTACAAATCTGCACATTGTTGAAAAACAAAGGCAGAAAGAAACACGAAGAAAACTGCAGACATATAAAAGAGGACATATGTACAATTACAGGAAAACATTTTCTGGACAACAAAAAACCTAAAAGAAATTGCTGCTCCTAAAATGTGGCAAACAGTGTCTGTGTGGAAGATAAAACATACAAGTAGGCTATTAGTTTTAGTGCGTGCCAATGTATTGTACTGCACACGTAACATTTCTCACTAATATGCAGCGTGTACATAATTTTAAACATTCAAATAGTACGATTCTGTCTGTTGCCTCTTTCCAGGTTGTAGCAATGGAACTGGTCTCGGCATCAGTCGGCAAGTTTACAGTTGATCTTTTCAACAAGCTGAATGAGACCAACAAGGGCAAAAACATTTTCTTTTCCCCTTGGAGTATATCATCTGCTCTGGCTCTGACGTATCTAGGTGCAAAAGGCAATACAGCAACAGAGATGGCAATGGTAGGTTGCTCTATGAAGCATACTCCTCATACAATACCCAGATCCTGTATTCGCTGCAAATTCAGTGATAGACAGAAAATTTTGTCACCACAGTGACAAGGAATCAAGGCAGACTACAGAATGTAACAAGCGAATGATAAATTTTACTCATTTCATAGCAGGTCCCCCACTTCTCCACCAAAAGAAAGTGTCCTGTGAGTATCACATGCTGAGCACAGATGTTCTCTGAACCCGACTTCTTCTAAATTATTCTGCACCTTCTAATTTATCCTATGATTCTATGATTGGGATACTCCCTTTAAGAAGCAAACAGCTGATGCCAGTAGCTCCTAACTAATCGGCAGGAGGCTTGCAGATTCTAGCACCCTCCCTCTCTCTCCTGGCCAGGATGCATCTTTCTATTTTGATTTATGCTTTCCAAAACAACTGCCTGGCAATCCAGCAGGAAAACAGGAAGGGCTTTGGTATCTCCACAACCCTCGACCCAATCCTTGCTAATGCCACAGGGGCACATTACTGGCTCAGAGGGAGCTGCGGTGCCCAGTCCTGCCCAGCTCTCACTCCTGTTCAGATGCCTTTGTGCCAGTATCATGAGTAGAATCATCTGGGTTTGCACAAACGCATTTCTATTGCTGAGAGCAACAGCTCTGTGGAAGGGAGTTCAGCCTTGCGGTGTGCAGACAGGAGCACTGCATTGGTGCTCGGGGAGGGAGACAGTGCTACTCATTGTTACCCTATGGGATTTATGTATACTGCAGCTTCAGCATCCATTTGATTAGTCACCTATGCAGCAGACAGCACAGTGAGTTATCATATGGAGAAAAAAAAGACAACTATTTGATCCCCGTTTGCCTTTAAATCACAGCAGTTCCTTCAGGCCTCTTTCTTACCTTTGGAAACTCTATTTGCAGGTTCTTCATTTCACTCAAGCAGCAGGAGCTGAAGGCTCTTCTTCTGCGGCCAGACCTTCTCGGGGGAGACCAAAGAGAAGAAAAATGGTATCTATTAGAACTGAAATCCAAAGATAAAGAATCTCCAGAATCAAAATGTCCAGATGCAGTTTTAGAAGCCCAGTATTTCTTGTCTGCCCCCCTCTTTAAAGTACGAACCCAAACATACATCACAACAGGTTCAAGTTCAGTTCCTTTCACTCACTTAGACTCCAAGAAGCACGGAAGGACAAGTTGCTGGGACAATCTGGAAGGTTTGCTATATGGCAAATCAGTTAATCCAGTCATAAACAGAACCCTGCAAACTGCAGTGATGGTAAACTTGGAAAAATAAAAAGAAAGAGAGGAACCCAAATCCCTCTCCCAGATAGATCACTTTTAGCATGTTTTGAAAATTTTATGCAAAAATGCAATTGCTGAATGCATGGTTTCTCTTTCCAAGGATCCTGAGCACAAGCAAGCTGAAGGTATCCATTCTGGCTTCAAAGAGCTCCTGACTGCCATTAACAAACCCAGAAGCAGCTACTCACTGAAAAGTGCCAACTGCATTTACGTGGAAAAAACCTTCCCATTATTGCCTGTAAGTTGAATCTCCCAGAGGAGTAAGAAAAGGTGTGAAAAAATATTTATCATTTTAATTACTTGTCATTAACAGAACGGGTTTGAAGCTGACCCTAGATTCCAGTGATAAACTTAACTATAAAATACCAGTCGGTCTGCTCACAGTATTTAAGGATGCATTGCCCTTTGACTGTAGTGTAGGGATTCCTTTTCATGCAATATAGCTTTATTATTGGAACCCCCAATATATGTAATTGTAAACAAGACATTAAAATAAGCACACCCATGGGATGTGCACAGCCTTCCTTACTTCTCCAAATAAAAGCAGGAACAAAAGAAGGGAATTTTCTGTCCTTTGGTTATTTCTTAACTGTTAACTCACAGCCCAACCGAGAGTAACAAGGAAGATCCTGCAGTCCTCTGGCCCCAAGAAGCTATCAAAATGTCCAAGAGCTAACAAATTCCCTTTGGAACTGAAAAATCCAGCATGGTATAGAACTTTTTTTTTTTTTTTCTTTTTGCTATTTGTCAGATGTACATACAACTCAGTAAGAACTACTACAAAGCAGAGCCACGCAAGGTTAACTTTAAGACAGCACCGGACCAATCCAGAAAGGAAATCAACACTTGGGTTGAAAAACAAACTGAGGGTAAGCTGAGCTCAACTCTGACATCTTTACTCTCCTGTTAAGCCAGCCTGCCATTTCCCTTGGGCAGAAGCCCTTGCTTCCCCACATGCTACTGCAGCAGCCAGGTCCTGCCCTCCGATGCGGACAGTGAGCAGAGGTGCAGTGGGAAGACAGAGAAAGAGCAGCACCCTTAAGCAGCTTCAAATACCTGATGCAGACCCCAGTGAGCTCCTCGGGGAGACTCCCATCAACTCCGCTGTGCTCTGCATCAGCTGGTCTTCAAGCACAGCTGCGGCCCTGGCACTGCACCCATGCACCACAGGCAGAACGGACAGAGGGGAGAAACACCTCTGCCCACCAATGAGCTCCAAGCTGGGTGGGGATGCCTACCTAGCTGTACCATCCTGCACTGGCCAGAGGTGCTGGCCTCCTTTCACCTGGTGTAACCAGCTGGCGAGTCAGCACATGGCTTTCTGCTTCTAGTTGCTGTGACAGTTTTGGGGGAAGGAGTCAATCCCCATCAGCTGGCCAGGAGAACCGGGCAGCAAACAGCTTTGGAAACTGTAAGCAAACTAATTGATTTATGTCAGGGGAGTATTTTAGCGAGTAGGACACTGAGGCATGGAGATTTTCACCAAGGAGTTGAACTGAGATAAAAATCAATTAATTCACATGCTCACTGTGGTACATTGGATTGAAACCTGACTGTTCTGATTTCAAAAGGCAAAATCAAGAATTTTCTGGGTTCACGAGATGTGATAAACTCCACCAGGCTGATTCTGGTAAATGCCATTTACTTCAAGGCAGAATGGGAAGTGAAATTTCAAGCAGAAAATACAGATATGCAACCCTTCCGACTAAGCAAGGTAAGCGCCTCTGGTATCCTTTTTACTGTAAACAGCATGGTGGCAACAGCTACTGCTGAAATCTTTCCATTTCGTAAGTCTTTTAGGTATCCTTGTGGTAACTAGACTCTCTGTGAAAAGTTGGTTACAGCAAAATGTGTCAGTGCTCAGCTTGCTGCAACATTAAGATGCTGCTCAGGTAAATGTTAATGAGCTGCATTTCCAAAAGCACTAGAGTCACTTAAAACCTTTTTGTAAAACAGTGCTAAAAGGGCTAGATTGTGGGAACGTGATTCTGAGAGTCCAAGCTTCATGGACAGGAAATCCCTGCTGCGTCATGGGTGAGTATGGTACCCAGGGCTCTGTGCGGAGCAGCCTAGCCAGGCACAAACATACCTGCTCAAATACAGCTGCAACGGGGTACTCTGAAAGGGTGCATGGTTGGGCAAGACTAGACGAAATGTTAATGGCATGTATCCAGAAGAAATGTCCATGAATTCACATCAACAGACAAGAGCTCAGGGCAATTTCCACGAACTGTAGCTTCTGCCTAATCATAGAATTGTAGAATGGTTAGAGTTGGAAGGGACCTTAAAGATCGCCTAGTTCCAACTCCCTGCCATGGGCAGGGACACCTCCCACTAGACCAGGCTGCTCAAAGCCCCATCCAGCCTGGCCTTGAACACTTCCAGGGATGCGGCCTCCACAACTTCTCTGGGCAACCTGTTCTAGTACCTCACCACCCTCACAGTAAAAAATTTCTTCCTAATATCTAATCTAAATCTACCCTCTTTAGATTAGCATCTATACATTGGCTGCTTCCCTGAATAAAGGGACGTACATGTTAAGAAAGGTTACATAATCCTGAAAAGTTGACGGCTTGCCAAGAACTCCCCTCATCATGAGGCCCTTTGCTCAGGCATTAATGTTATCTTCTATTAAGGGCTGTGACATAAAGAGCAATCAACTAATCACTTTTTATTGCCAGAGAGAGGAGATCACAGAAAAACTGCACAACACTCGCGCTCTTAAACCATAGCTGTTTCTCTGCTGTAGTGTTTTAAAACAATATCCCATACCTGCTCCATCCCCCTAATCCTTGCAGACTTTTCTAACTCTCTTCCTCCCTCCTCTGTGCGCTGCTGTGCACATTTTGGGGAGAAGATAAAAATCAGTTAGTTCATCCCTCAATGAAATACTCTGGTACAAACACCAAAATAAGCAATATTGTTCAGTCAAGAAAAGCTTTGGAAAATGAATGACAAGTCACTGATATAAAGGCTGTTTACAAAAGTTTCCTCTCCCTCCACTGAACTGAGTCATCAACATCCTTCCTTTCAAGGAATGATTTCTTACTTACAAGCAAATATTTTACAGAACAAGACCAAGCCTGTGAAGATGATGCACATGAGAGATACATTTCCAGTTCTCATCATGGAAACAATGAATTTCAAAATGATTGAGTTGCCATATGTGAAACATGAACTCAGTATGTTCATCCTCCTTCCCGATGACATCAAAGACAGCACTACGGGTCTCGAACAGGTAAAAAAGTATGCTACATCCATTTTGTATCACCACCCAGTCATTAAAAAAAAAAAAAAAGGGACAGGCTGGTGACTATATCTCTCCCCCGGAGCACATGCTGTCTTGTCCCCTCCACTAGCTGAATTAACTTCCTTTAACACCTATCCAATCCGAAGAAAGTTCCTCCGCACTGAGTGCCCTTAGTTTGCTAAGAATTGAAGAGTCAGCACTGTGCATGACCAGATGCTTAGCTCTTCAACAGCCTCACGACTGACACCCAGTCCTACATGATCTGTGAGGGTTAAATCTCCCTTCACTGCAGGTTCAGGAAGGACAGTACTGCACAAGTACTCACAGCCTCTTCCTGAGCTATCAGACACTTGGACACCTCTTCTCCATGGCCTGGAAGTTTACTCACAGTCTTGTTCTCATGCTGTTTGCCCCTTCCCCACCCCCCACCCCATTTGTTTGCTGTCTGAAAAGCTTGGATTTTGGTGAGACTGCATTTGCTACAATAATGAGATCTGCCATTCTAGTTACTACAGTTGCAAGATTGTTAAATTCTTGGCGCCTATCATGTCATGAATAGCATTGATTGCTCTCCTCCCTTTGATCTGAGCTGTACCCTGGTGACATAGTGCGCAGGACACAGAGTGGCAGTGGAAGATTTTGCTGCAAGCAGTTTGTTTTAAAATTGCCAAGGAAATAAGTTCAATAACACCTATTTCTATGGAACTGGACCAAACCACCTGCCACACAGCTGGCAATCTCCCAGCAATTTCCTTCACATCAAGACTGAATTAAAAGAGAAGAAAGAACTACCTCAGGGGATGGCAGCTGCAGGTGTTTAGTTCCCCGTCTTTCTTTTGCAACGAATTTGGCAGGGGTGGTGCTCAAAACCTTGCAACATTAAGTCTCAAATGTGTGTTGCACACCCTGACCCTCGTCATCAGTAAAACCAATTTATATTTCATGCTTTCAGCTAAATGTTAAATTTGTAATTTAAAAACTGCTTAATTCATTACATTGCCATAAAATTGATTAATTCATAGTTAATTGGTTTTTTCCTTGCAAGCATCAAATTCCTTCTCTTTCTTAAATGATAGCTGGAGAGAGAACTGACGTATGAGAAGCTGTCCGAATGGACTGATTCCAAGAAGATGACTGAGACTCTTGTGGATCTGTACCTCCCTAAGTTCACGATGGAAGAGAAATATGACCTCAGCGATAAACTGATCAGCATGGGAATGCACAGTGCCTTCAGCATCAATGCTGATTTCAGTGGAATGGCTGAGAAGGGTGATTTGCTGATCTCCAAAGTTTTGCACAAGTCTTTTGTTGCAGTTGATGAGAAAGGCACTGAGGCAGCTGCTGCTTCTGCTGTAAGCGTACTATTTACAAGTACAAATGTCAGCTATGCTCTGCAATTTAAGGCTGACCACCCTTTCCACTTCTTCATCAGACACAACAAGTCCAAGAGCATCCTCTTTTTTGGCAGATTCTGCTCTCCCCTAGAATGAGTTATTACTTGCTCCCAGACAGCACCCAAAGTTCACCCTTCAATGGAAAAATGTGAACTGCAGTTTTAAAAGCTCAACCTTAAGCCATGTAGCCATAGCTAGTGAAAGTGCACGTCCCTTTTCTCTCTTCCCCCTTTTCCTCCCCTGCCAAAGTAAGGCAGCAACCAGAGACCATTCTGTGCCTCAGAGACTGTCCCTCTACTGCCCCTTTCCATTATTCTAATGAGACAGTGCTCCACAGAAAAGAGAGTGCAGAATTCTGCTCACTTGCATCAAACCTGCTCTTCTGGCTTTGCTCTTTGAGAGTAAGGCGGAGCCACGAAAGCTGTCTGTACACAGGCCATCATCTAGCCCCACGCCAAGTGCTGCCTTCAGGGGGAATGCAGTTCATTCTCTTTTATCTCCCAGAAAGGAAAAAAACCCTGAAAGAAAAAAAAAAAAAGAACTTGCAGACATCTATATGCTCTCTTTTTCTCACTGAGAAACATGCACTTGCATTACAACGCAGTTTCCTTATGTTCCTTTCAAATGACTGTTGGAAATTAACAAAATTTAGTACAAACCCGGAATAATCTCAAAATGCCCCTCACCTTCCCTGTCTCACTGCGTGTATACAGACACATTACATTCATTCTCTCTTGCCCTTGCAGCTTCATGAAAAAATGAGGCAGCAAGGGAAAATGGTCCACCCCCTAACTTTTAATCTCTGACTTCTAATTACCTAGCAATTTTTCCTCATTTTTCTAAACTTTGTAGGTTAAGGTTGCTGAGAGTTCTAACCAGCAAAAATACTAAGAAAACTATGAGCAACATGCTTCTTACTATCTCTTATTGATATGCCATCTAAAATATCCAGAATTCAAATCTGCTTCATCTTTTTCATTTAACCTAATTACACCTGTTTCCTGGCTAATATCTGCACATACCTGTTTCATAGATTAATGTATGATTTATGTAATCATTTATGATGAATTATGCAATTTATGAGTGCATCTCTGTAAAGATAGTCGTGGCATTGACAGAAATGTCAGTGAGATTTTGAATGATGCTTTACTTCATATTTTACCATGATCTGCATTTAATCCAATAAAGGAACTTGGAGTTGCGTTTGTGCTATTCAGGACACTCATTTACCTGCTTTTCTTAGAGCATCATGTAAGATGCAAGGTTAGAGCACATTTCCATTCTCACCATTCCAAATTAACCACTTCATCCACCCCATTGACAAAGCTGACGTACTTAGTGCCTTATTCCCACTAGTCTTCAAACAGCCCCAAAACCACCATTATTCAGCATGTTATCCTAGGCCTTTACTAAACATATCAGATCAAATTAAACACTGTGTTGAGCAAGCTTTTGCCCACTGAGTCAATGCATTTTTGAGAAAATAATGGCGGATTGGCGAGAAAGATTGTAAACATGCTCAATTGACTTGCAGCTGGGGTGTCAAAAAACACATACATCATACTGATTGTCATGTAGCCTTGTATGTTGGACAAGTAGAACATCTGCATTTAGATAACACAGATAAGACTTAGCGGCACCCTATCAAACATGCTTGATGTTCCTGCCCTGCAGTCGGAAAGAGCAAAGCACAGTGGTAAACTACGCCTGCACGAATCCCTGATATACAGGTGAAAACAGCAGGTTCGTCGATCCTCTAGCACGACCGAGCTCAGCGGTGCCTGCGTCCTGGCTTGTGTGACTCTGCCTGGGTGCTGCTTCAGAGGTCCCCTGGTTGGTGAGGTAACAAAAATAAATTTACTCTTTGCATCTCATCTGTGGTTTTGTGGTTGTTCCTGTGTCCTGCCTGTACTGGCTCACACATTTGGACTTTTCTTTTTAAGCATTCGGTTTCCCATTTTTGACCACTGCTTGTTGCACTATCTCACCTCCTGGGACCTACTCAGCAGGCTTGCTTTCATGTCACAACACACTAGAATTAAAGAGTCTGACTTAGAGCCTACAGCCCAGAAAAACAGCTTCCAAACATCCCTTTTGCCCTGTACGGTAGTGAACAAGCAATGCTGCACTGGCAACATCAGTTCCCTCTGCTGGAAGCGAAGCCTCCTGGCTTGGGAGGGCAGCAGTTGTGCTCTCCTGTGGCCTTGAGGAATAGTATAAAACTTTGTAGCCATTGTGGAATTCAGTAACCACATGTCAGAGAACATTATCTAAGGCAACAATATTGAATGCAGGAGGGCGGTCCTGTAAAAACATTTACCCTCAGCAAAATTCCACCTGTAATTACAACTCACTCCACCTCCCCAAAAGCTACTGTATTTAGAAATACATCTCCACCCAACAAAGTATACCTGCATCTTCTTCCCTGTACAAACTACTGCTGCTAAAATCAGTGCCCTCCCCTGTCCGTAACCCACAGCTCAGGGTTCAGCTGTCTGTCATCCAGGACCTACCTTGGTGCAGCCCAGTTGTGTGCTACTGACTCAGCTTTACTAAGAAGTTTATTGTTTAGGTGTGGAAAAGCACACAAGTGAAGGCTATGCAAAACAAGAAAAGTAAAAACACAGAGAAGTTATTGTCAGGACGGAATAGTCAGCATAGCAAGGCCTCAGGAGGAGAAACACTTGCATGAGGAGGTAGAAAATCGCAATTTAGAAAAAATAAAATCAGAATTGGGAGGCAACATGTAGCAACATCAAGGCTGAGTCTCTTCTAGGGAGCAACAAAGACCAGCCCTCCTCCACCTGCATGACGGCTGGCCACCAAAGACTCATCAGGGTGGTAAGCATGTTAATTCTTAGCCTTGTAGCATGTTAATCCTATCTCTCTGCTGTGTGTATTCCCAATTACTGGGACATGTAAAAGCAAAAGTTGCCCAAGGAGGTAGGAAGAGTGCCATGCCGAACCAAACAAAAGGCCTTCCCATGCTAATTTTTGTGCATCCCCTCACTCATTCCACACTGCAGGGCCCTGCCAAGCAATACCTCTGAAGCTCTCCAAGGAACTATAGCATGGTGTCCGCCAGCTGGTGAGAGCTCCAAAGGGTCAAACAGGCTGGTTTTAGTATCAAGCTGCTCCCAATCTCAGCTTTGCTTGGGCGATGATGCCAAAGAGCACACCTTCCAGTATAAGACAAACTTGGGATGCAGGTAAAAAGGGTGAAAGAGAAGGAAAGGAATCCATCCAGAGGAGAACACTCATTAGAGCTCATCTATTCCAAGCAACACTGGAAACTGCTTCATTTGTTCCTCCCTGTACTATTCTCGTGGTAACTAGTGTCTGGCTCTCAAGTCAGGCTAACACAGCCTGAACCACAGAATTGCCCAGGCTAGAAGTGACCACTTGAGCTCATTTGGTCCAACCCCTTATGCAAGCAGGGTCAGCTAGTGCACATTGCACTCTTCTTTCTAAAATACTCAAAGGTAGCCAAATAATAGGTGCTACATAACTGCTTTTCCAAATAACTTCTTTCAAGAAACCCTGGGTTTGTTCTGTATCATCAAAATTTCAGGTCCACGAACTCCTCCTGGAAAGGTCCCAGGACTTTGAAAACTAAAGAAGGAAGTATCTATGGGAAAGTACTGAGATAAGCCTCAATACAAACACATTGTCAGCATGGACTGCGTGTCACCTAGTGATTCTATGCCTGTCAAGACACATTACATTAACATGCTTTCAGTTTATCCTACAATGAAAGATGGGGCTTCTGTCTCCCAGTGCAAATCTCAGCATCATAAAATAATCCCTGGCACCTCTGTGGTAGCTGACCTCATGACAAGCAGAACTGGCAGACACAGCACAGAATAATAAAAACTGGTGTGCTAGTGTATTGTTAGTATTCAAGACAAGGACACAGAATAAAACCCTCCCTTGCTCTAGAACTGAAATGAAAATGCATCCATAGTTTTTAAGGTTTTGTTCTGCCATCAGTAACAGGCACAAGAAAATCCCTTTAAAAATGTTACAGCCTAGTCCTTTGCAACAGTTGTGATATTGGCTCTCATTTTCTTCCTGGAGGACATAGCATTAATCATAGAATCACAGAATGTGTTGGGTTGGAAGGGACCTCTAAAGGTCATCTAGTCCAACCCTCCTACAGTAAACAGGGACATGGTTAACTAGATTAGGTTGCTCAGGTTGCTCAGAGCCTCATCAAGCCTGGCCTTGAATGTCTCCAGGGATGGGGCCTCCACCACCTCTCTGGGCAACCTGTTCCAGTGTCTCACCACCCTCATTGTAAAGAACTTCTTCCTAATGTCTAATCTAAACCTACCCTGCTCTAGTTTAAAACCATTGCCCCTCGTCCTGTCGCTGCATGCCCTTGCAAACAGCCCCTCCCCAGCTTTCCTGTAGGCCCCCTTCAGGTACTGGAAGGCCGCTATAAGGTCTCCCCGGAGCCTTCTCTTCTCCAGGCTGAACAACCCCAACTCTCTCAGCCCGTCTTCATAGGAGAGGTGCTCCAGCCCTTTGATCATCTTTGTGGCCCTCCTCTGGACCTGCTCCAACAGGTCCATGTCCTTCTTGTGCTGAGGGCTCAAGAGCTGGACACAGTACTCCAGGTGGGGTCTCATGAGAGCAGAGTGGAGGGGCAGGATCACCTCTCTGGATCTGCTGGCCACAGTTCTTTTGATGCCACCCAGGATGCGATTGGCCTTCTGGGCTGCAAGTGTACACTGTTGGCTCACGTCCAGCTTTTCATCCAGCAGTACCCTCAAGTCCTTTTCCGCAGGGCTGCTCTCTATCACATCATCCCCCAGCCTGTATTGATAATGAGGATTGTCCCGACCCCAGTGTAGGACCTTGCACTTGGCCTTGTTAAACTTCATGAGGTTTGCTCAGGTCCACCTCTCTACCCCATCCAGGTCCCTCTGGATGACATCCCATCCCTCTGGCCTGTCGACCGCACCACTCAGCTTGGTGTCTGACACGTCTGAACTGGATTTCCTGCACAATAAAAGTTCATAATTGGACTTAGTCTAGCAATAATTTTAAATTGTGATGATTTTTACTAGATGTAACTGAAAGAAAACTGATCTTCAAGAAATGCCCAAGTAGTCCACTCAGAGTGGACCATTTACAAAGTACAGGTATGGGAGTACAACAATCAAATAGGCAGAAAGATGTAACCTTACACCTACACTGAGCAAGATGGGGATGAAAGATGGCTTCAAAAAAGGTCAAAATGACTTCATCAGTATGCCGGAGGAAAATGACTGGTTTTATCAAAAGACTTTTTATGACCGTTTGTCCCAGGTCAAGCCATTTGAGGTCAATGTCAGGCGTTGTGATGCTGTGAAACTTTGTTTCTACCATTCCTGTTGCAACAATTCGCTATTTCTTCTCACTGTTTCCATCTGGCACAGCAAAACCAAGAACACCTCTTCTTTGGCCAATTTGATCCCCTTTGAAACTGCACTCTCTCTTACTAAACAGGATCTTGCAGCAGCTGGAATATACCACAAAGAGTGTCTACACAGTTTGGGAACGCTTTCTTCATTTTCCTGTATCTTTGGCCAATCTTTGTAGCTTGTAGTACCACTAACTGTTTCCTTTTATTTTCTTCTCCTATTCATTTAGCTAAAACATAGACAACAGCGGTTTCAGATACATAGCAGCAAAATTTCTTAAGCACATAACTAAATATAATAGTGTCTAATACACTTCTGAAGCAAGAAAATAAGTTGGGTATTTCAGGCACAAAAACTGCACACACTTAAAAACAAAATGCGTGAAAAAAGAGAGGCACAAGTATGAAACCTTGTATGACATACGTACCAGTGAGATTTGAAGCGAATATAAGCATAAAAATGTAATTCTCATTCAAAATACAGACTTGTATTCTTTATACTGATCCTTTTTCTGTATAAGTTAACTACATGCTGGTAATTGGTTTACTCTGCATGTGTCATACTAGTGGGCAGAGGCCGTTCCTAACTAACTATAAACATAGCAGAAAAGACATGATCAGAAAGGAAATCTATCAATGCAGTGTAAGTCACAAAGATAAAAGCAGAGGAAAACAGTAGAATTGCTAATTACACTGGTTTAAGGTAAAACATTTGTGTACTCGTAACTCCTTTGTATTATACCTTTCCTGATCTCCAATTTTACACATTCTGCTGTCTGGCTCTCTACTTCAATACGACAAACAGTATTCTCAGTAAAAGAAATAATTACAAGCAAAGCTTCCAAGCAGTTTTTCAAGCCAAGCAGTAGATGGTCCAAACTCTCTCAATTCATCACAGAGGAATAATAAGCCCGTACAGTGCAGGGCCTGTAGGTATCTAAAGCACCTTCACCTCCTCTGCTAGAAGCAGCGGTCTCAAAGCAACATTCAGAAGTCCAAAGGAGTCAAGCGTCCGCTCTTATTTCATCACTTATTTTAGGTGACTGTGTAAATACCTTCTGAGCTTCCTTTGTGATCTGCTTTCTGAAACACAAGAGTAAAAATATATATAAAAAAACCAAACAAACAAAAAATAAGGGCTTTATGTGACCTGAGGGCCACAAGTATTCAAATCCTTCCCCTCTCAAATTTGACCACAGGATGAATGAGACTAACAGCCTATTTCAATATTCCCTTTTAGCCATATCTTTGAGATTATTTTCTATTCATCACCCCTGTTTGTAGCATAAAAAGAAAAGGAAGCTGTAAAATTATTTCAACATGTCCCTTGTCAACGCAGGGTGGTTCAATTCTTTCTGCAATTCCTACTTTTCTGCAGGCCAAACACCAAGGTTGTGAAAGACACCTGTGGGCATACTGGTCTTCACGTTTCAGGATATACACCCACTAACTGTGGCCTTGAATTGAGGAGATCTCTCTCTCTAAGTTCTGAAAGCAGATGATTGAGAGGAGAAGTAGGCAAATGAGGGAACATGCACATTAAGACAAGAAGAGGATGTAGAGAAGAAAAGGGAGGTGCAAACGTTCCTACATTTCCAAGAGTATTCATTGCCTCACAGACCGCCACGGGTCCTGACTGAAGACAGATCTGAAGACTCTTCTCTCCCTCGGCATTTCAGGTAGTGTAAATATTCATGTCAAAGTAACTAGCTCTACTTTGGAAGTCCTAAAAATTCACATTAAATTCTTTGGAACTGAGAGGTTAAATGTAAAAGTCATGCAGGGGAAGGGAGTGCTCATTCTTTAGTACAAAGTGTAGCCCTTGGAAAAACCCAGTGCCAAGGCACAGTGGTAAGAATGCAAGCCCAGGCTGGGCAAAACCTATGCAGCCTGGGAGGGCAGAAAGTTTCCTCACCTGTAGGAAGGATGCCTTAATCACCAGCCTACCAGTCGATTTAGGATGGAGGACTGAGAACGGGCTGCAGGAGAGAATATACTTCTGATTCTGGAACTGAACACATAAGACAGCATGACTCTGTAGCAGTGTTTTGGATGCTCACGATGGGGTGTATTGGTTCAAGCCTCTGCTTTTTTAATATCCAATAACTACTGGATCAGTCATCCATACTTTTCCTTTCTGAGATGATCGGAGTGGCTAGTAGACCAGTGAACCTCACAGAAACACACATGTTCTCTCTCTCAAGCCTGAGAAATGCTTGATTGCTCCGTGCAGATTCAGTTCGGGTACTCTCTGGGAACAGGAGATGGGGATGTCAGTTTGCAATTCTTCAGGCAAAAACGTTCAGCTCAGGCCTGTTCCCTAGATATGCTCTAGGAGTATCAGCCTCTCCAGGTCCAGCAGTAAGAGAGAGCTGATCTGAAGGTTCTCAAAATGCTTAGGTATGAGGTAGGCTGCAGAATATTCACCTCTAAAGAGCTCCTGAGAATGCTTCAAAGCAGTTGTGGAGCCCTGGGAAGCTTTGAAATCAAAACTCGAGGATCCCAGAGACTCTGTGAATCTCTAACACTGCATGGCAGCTGGCTTTGAGGACTGCAGTTTTTGATTTAAGCGTATAAATTGTGGGTGAAGATAGATTTAAATGTCTGGTTGCTTTTGTTGATCTAATGCTTAATCTTTCACCTGATGCCATCTTACACTAACTTTAGTACATGTTTTAGTAGTCCTTATACTAGTGAAAACAATAGAAATTTCTGAGTTTATCCTAATATTCATCAATTAAGTTGATGAATTATTAAGTTGATCTAAAATATGCTAATAAGAAGCACAGGTTTGTTCTGGATCCACACATGGAAAATCAGTTCTCATGAATTCATCATGCTTTTTTTCAGCAGAAATAATAGCATAGGAAGTTTAAAGAAACAGAAAAAAGCTCAAAGCAGCTCAGTGAGAAATGATTCTGTTTCACTCCCACAGAATTAAAGAATAATTCTATGAAACTTCAGCAAATGGGGTTTTGAAACAAGTTTGGCCTGTGAAAACATTTCTAGCTCATCTGATGAGGAATGAATAAAAAAGCTGAGGACATGGAGGAGTGATGGAGAAGGGAAAAATAATACAGGTCTTAAAAACAGACCTACTAGGGAGTGTACTTGGTCTCTGCAGTATTTTACCCACTACAGGGACGCAATCTCCCACTAGCAGCTTTGTAGTTTTAAAAAGAAGTGAAGAAGCAGTCATCACCTCTCTCTGACACTCATTTGTCTCAGGCTGTATCAATGGAGTCTCTCTCAGTGTCAACGAACAGCTTCACTTTGGACCTTTACAAGA
This sequence comes from Chroicocephalus ridibundus, assembly GCF_963924245.1. NCBI lineage: Eukaryota > Metazoa > Chordata > Aves > Charadriiformes > Laridae > Chroicocephalus > Chroicocephalus ridibundus. Next base: position 79,401,186 of record NC_086285.1, on the reverse strand, counting down.
AGCTGAATGAAACTTCCAAAGGCCAAAACATTTTCTTTTCTCCTTGGAGTATTGCAACTGCTCTCGCCATGGTCTACCTGGGTGCAAAAGGTGACACCGCAACCCAGATGGCTGAGGTAAGTTCTGAAATTAGCACTATATCACCTTAGAGGTGGTTCCCACATAAATTGCATTATTCTTTTGCGTATGGGGAATAAGAAAGGAACAACATGGGAGAACAGTGACCTGCCATAATGTTAGGCCCAGGAAATAACCACACTCACGCTGTCGGCAGTCCTGTAGGTCACTGTTCTTCCTCTTGATTTCCAAGATCTCCCTTCTCTGCACTACCCCTACATTTAGCTTACATTTACAGTTCCCAGAGCATTGCAAGTGGTCTGCCAGAGGGAAGTTATTGACATTAGAGACTACTGCAGGTCTTGCTTGGAACTCTACCTTCTATTTTAACAGTCTTCTGAACAGAATAATTCACCCGATACAGTGCTCAAATAGTAATAAAGAGACAGCTTTAATAGCAAAATTAATAAGGAGCTAAGATAATCTAGAAAAAGTAGTGCCAGGGATAAAATCACTGTTTCTAGACCCCAGATGGTTCTTGAAGCAGTGTATCTGATTTCTCACACTGCATACCAAAGTTAGTAAGCTCTTCTGAACATGTGCTGGGGTGCACAGGAGCAGTACAAATACCTTTGCTTGTGACACAGTTGGTCACTAAATAAGGTAATCCTCCCACAAATAACAGAGACATACTAGTACTGAAAATACTATCTCATTTATGGCCGCTTTAGCAGAAGTTTTCAGTCTCGTACTCTTTTAGGTTACATTAAATGTAAAATTTTACATTTCTGTCACAGTAGTAAGGCTCTGAAGTGCACTCTGCTCTTTGTTGTGCTTGGTCGTGATCTGAAAATAAATTCCATGTAGCCAAGCATGAACTAAACTTTTATCTAAATAAATTCATATTTGAGCCATAATATTGATCTGTTATTAAGCACTAAATGCGACTACAATCTATATAATAATGTTAAAGTTTTAGACACTAAATCAAGACTAAGGTCTTGTCCTCAGTAACTTTTAATAGATTAACCGTCTTTGGGCATGACTGGTGAATTACCATAGAAAACTAACATAATTACATAAGACTTGAGCACATTTATCTTCAAAAAACAAACTGTCTTTATGAACATTTATCATCATCACAGGTTCTTCATTTTAACCAGACTGCAGGAGAAGAAGGTTCGCCTGAGACAACAAGGCTTTCTCAGAGGAGACCAAAGAAAAGAAAGCTGGTATTTATTACAACAGAAGAATCAGATTAAAAAAAAAAATCTCTCAGAAAGGGATAGTTCATCACAACTACTGCTTTAGCCTTCAGCCTATATCTACTGTCTCACTTCAGGAAGAACTCTATACAGAAAAAGTGAACAAGCAGATTTTTTACCATAAAACTCATGAACACAGGCCTTCAAAAGCAGAAGAGACACTAATAGCATTTTGATTTGCCCTAATACTGTCTTACTTGGTTTTAGCTAGTCTATGGCAATAGCAACAAATCAATTGTCCCAACGTGCTTAGGACAATTCTATCTCTTATCAGCTTCAGGGTATTTTTTTCTGTAGTGAAAAACATTCACACCTTACTCCAGCCCTACCCAAAAAACTCCCTTCCACCTTTTTCATGCATGGACACATCAGGGAAACAAAACTCCCCTTTAAGCTAATGCATGCCAATTCATCCTTGTTCATCGGCTCCCCAGTGACTTGCCACCAGGAGGAACTACCGAGATCTTTTTCATCAAATGAACTCCCTAAACACCGAAAGGCTTGTAAACTCAAACAAGCCATGTTTCTTTATCACAGAAACATAAAGAAAGCTCAAAGAAACTAGATTAGATAAACTGGAAACAAAAGGAGGGAAGAGGTTATATCAGTCTCTCCCTAGATGGTGAGGGATGAATCTTCAAGATGAATCATTACATCCATATTCATTTTAGCAACTCACTGACTTTCTGAGTTGTAGCAAAGTCTGCCTAATCTGGTCCTTCAGACATTTCCCTCCATGACCTCTTCAGTCTGTTCCCACCCCCTTGCAAACCCCAACCTCTGCTATTCTGTGTCCTCTGGATACCAAATTCTTTCCTAGGTGTCCTTCCTAGCAGCCCACATCTCAGTACGAGTGAGAAAAGACTAGAGCAAGGAATGCCACCTGACCAACCTCATGACAAGTCACCATGCGTCAGAGGCACAGACTCTTGGTGTCTCACGTGCAGGGCATGGTATACACCATGGAGAAGGAGACTGCACCCAAGCAGCTGGTGGGGAGCAGCTAACAGGTAGCAGCTTATTCTTCCATTAGTGAAGCAACAGCTGGCAACAGCTGGCAAGCAAGGTCATGCTCCCTAAAACCATCAACATTGACACCCAGGACAAACTCCCTCCAAAATCCAAACAGCAACAGCAAAACTCATGTGAAACTGAGAAAATCTGGATAGTTGGGAAGTCCATCATGCCCTGACATTAGTGCCTGTCAGAACAGAGCACCTCCTCAAAAGCTGCCAGGCTGCATTGATGGGTCCTCGTGAAACCAAAAATTAGGCCTCACCATGACTGAAATGAGGAGATTAAACTTCCTGGGTGCACCACCAGCTAATGTCCCCAAAGGCCTACACAGCACTGCAGAAACAGACCATTGCCCTACTGATAGAAAACAATTTGTCCAGTTATACATAGTGCTGCAAACACGTAACACACTCAAAAAAGAGCTCCATCCCCTGAAATTCATTTTTAATTAAAATAAACTGGGCATTTTAAACAACCAAAGCAGGTGCAACACTTCAGACAGAAAAAAAATATTAATTGGTGTCTCTTTCCAAGGATCCTGAGCACAAGCAAGCTGAAAACATCCACTCTGGCTTTAAAGAGCTCCTGTCTGCCATCAACAAACCCAGAAGCACCTACCTGCTGAAGAGTGCCAACCGACTGTATGAGGAAAAGACCTACCCATTACTGCCCGTGAGTTGTACACTTTTACTCAGAATATTTTGACATTGAGAGGGATTTTCAACAGAGATGATAAAAATTTTCCAAATGATAGCACTGTGGTTTCCGTGAGAACACGAGGACAGCCATACGGGGCTAGCCTTCTGCAGATAAGAGGTTCATCTGCCTCCAACAGAGGTCAACAGTTTAGGAAGTGTATGAGAACAAGGCAGGCTGTGTAGTGATGCTTCTCCAGAATTCACTCTGGTCATCAAGCAATCTGCAGCTCAGGAACTTCCTGAACCAGATGGCATGTCTACTTAATAGACCTTGATAAGCCATTCTTTCAGAAATTTGCAGGCTTGTCTTTTGAATCTACCGCAATCCTCGGCTCCAGGAGTTCCACAGCTGAATTATACGCTGTAAGAAGCGCCTGTGTCTTTTGAGCCTGCTACCTGTTGGCATCGTTATTGGTTTGTTTTTCCTCTAAAGGAAGCTTCTCCACTATCTCTGGCCATCCTCGTCCCCTGTCTCTGTGTCTTTTACACTCTAGCGTTCCTGAGACTGGAGAGGCCAGAGAGAACTTAGACTATGCACATTTTACAGAGTGCCACTCTAATATTCTCTCTTTGGCTCCCTACTCCTTTCTTTGTAGCTCTTAAATTTGTATTTGCCTTTTTGGCCGCTATTGGGTGGATTTTTTTCATGCAACTGTTCATTACAGCTTCAATACCTCATTCCTAAACAGTGATGATCACTTTCTATGCATTACACTTCACTGGATTATTTACAAATTTTATTTTAATGTAAACATTTAGACCACAATTTTATCCTTAGACCTTATTTAAGGTCTCAGACCTGAAGATTATTTAAGAATAAATACTTTAGCACAGACCCCTGTGCTACTCCAGTAGTAATACCCTTCACTGTGAACACTATTTCCTCTTACTCTTGGTTTCCAGTCTTTTAAGCACTGGGCACTGACTAAGCACTGACCTATCTCTGTAGTCCCATGGATCCTCAGCCTTTCGTGAGAAGTCGTACAAAATGCCTTTTGGTAATCAAAATAGACTGTAATGGCTCAAACTTCTTACCCACACATTTCCTGACACCTTCAAAATACTCCAACAGATTTGTGATTTAGGACTTGCTATTATAAAATGCTGTTGACACTCCTCCGATTCATCACATTTACCCATACGCCCACTAGACCTATTTTATTCATTTACCTGTAATTACATGTAATTACGTGTATCTTTGAAATCTTTTTTAAAACTGACGATGTATTAATCATGTTCCGGTTTTTTGGAAGGTGATTTTAAATGAGATTGCTGTTCTCTGATCTTGGAGTTTGTTTTGATCTCCTAATTAGTAATTTGTCGTCCTGAGTGCTTACTGCTCATTTTCTCCACAATCTCATGTACCCATGCTTTACAGAGAATCTAAAGAATTTCCTGCTGGGTATTTCCATGAACTGTTTCACAGCAGACAGCAATGCAAACATTAATTCTGCTTTTCTGACATGACTTTATTCTGCCAGAACATTTGCTTTATACCTGATCCTCTGTTTTCCTCACAAACTCTTGGCAGGTTTCTCGCCTCTGAAACAAACTAAAAGCCTTGTTTCAACTTTATACGAGACTATTGGTTGGACTAGGTGATCTGAAACGTCCCTTTCAACCTAGGCAATTCTATAAGTCTATGGTTCTATGATTCTATTCTTCCCTCTTGTACTGAATTCTACATCGTCAAGGAGGAAAAAAGTATCTAAATGATATGTCATTTTGAAAAATTTTAAAAAATTGTGAAGAATGTTTGTTTCAGGGGATATTTCAGAATTACAAATTTGCACTTCAGATTGCAAACACAAAACATTGAAGTATCAGTTTCCTTGAGACTGAAGTCTGATCATTCCTTACTTAATATTTAGCATAGATTATGTCAGTTATTTTAAGGGTTATCCCATTTCAAACAAATTATCTTTTCTTCAATTATGTATTAGCACATTGTACCATCTGTTGAAGTGATTATTTCTAACATTTGTAGAACTCAAATTTAACTAAATAAGCATACATTTTCCAATGCTATCTTTCAGAAATTCTTACAGCTCATTACAAGCTATTACAATGCAAAGCCACAAGCTGTAAACTTTAAGACAGCTGCAGAACAAGCCAGAGCACTGATCAATTCGTGGGTTGAAAATGAAACTGAGAGTAAGTACCACTCGGATGGCTTTTTTCTTGTTTCACTTTCAAATAATTTGTATTTCCACATTTATTGCTCTTGCAGCCAAGGATCCATAAAAGATGGAAACTGAGGGGAGGTGATGAGAAAAGTGCAGTTAAATAGCTTGAAGCATGCCTCTCTCCAAACCTCACTGCTGCTCCTTACAAGGTCCTTCCCTTGACTCTTTGTGCCGCAGCCTCTTCTGAATTATTTTTCTTTAGCGGGAGGCACAGCTAGATACTGAGTAGCTCTTCTCTGATTAGTGAGGGTTTTACTTCTGCAGTCTTCAGCTGCATGTAACCAGCTTCACAGAACTTCCAAGCTATTCCACTTTACCCACTTCCCAATGCCATTTACTACCGAAATTGCAGAAAAAAAAAATACAGAGCCATTTTTACCATATGTATACCATGAAAAATGTACAGTAAAAAAAATATCCCAAATGCAAACATTTTTGCTAGATAGGTAGGCACAAAGGCGGCACAATTAAAATTGGCAAGTTACACAGTCACACTAGAATAACAGCCCTATTTGTCCGATTTTGAAGGGAAAATCCAGGATCTGCTGCCTGCAGGATCTCTCAATTCTCGCACTGTATTGGTCTTAGTAAATGCCATTTATTTCAAAGGAAATTGGGAAAAGAAATTTCTGGAGAAAAATACTTCTGAGAGGCCCTTCAGACTGAGCAAGGTAAATTCCTTTCCTATATGCCTATTGTCATATGTCAATACGTCTATTACTGAAGAGCAAGATACCTCTAAATATTTCACCTGCATTTCGTATGCCACTGCAACACTACTCATAGCTGGACACATGGCATAAACTCAGCGAGAACAGAAATTGTGAAAACAAGTCAGCGTTATTTTATTTACACATATCCAAGAGAGTAAGATTTTCACTTTAATTAATAGCTGTTCAGTATCAAAACACTTGAGAACACCATGGTTAAGTAAGAAGAAATTTCTCTAAGTACCAAGGTCCCATCTTCAAAAGGGACTGAGTTGCTTTTGAGAGCACTGCTTATACGTTTCTTCTCTGCTTTTGAGATACAGTCTGTACTCTGAGTTCAACGAAACTGAACCAACTGTTCTTTCCTCACGCAGCCTGGGTGTTGCCTAAAACCTCAGAGGGAATTTTCACAGGCGTTCGTCATTTTAGCCGAGTGTGTGAGGGTGATGTATTCAGTATAAGCTGAGGGCACGCTATTGAGCTAACAGTATTTAAACGATCATGCCCTGACAATTCACAGTAGCTGACTGCATGCATATTTTTGGACTGTGTCAAAGACAAGCAAAATTGTTTGTCAATGGAAGCATATATCTTGTTTGACATAGATTACAAGTGCAAACATCTTTTGTATGCCAGACAATTTGAAGCGATTGTGTTGATGACGTGAGTGTGTATCTGAAACCTACAACATGACACGTTTTAGAATCTGTCATGGTACATGGTTGTGGTGGGCTGACCTTGGCTGGCTGACAGGTGCCCACCAAGCCGCTCTATCACTCCCCCTTTCTCAACAGGACAGCAGGAGAAAAAGAGGACAAAAAGCTCATGGGTCGAGACAAGGACTGGGAGATCATTTACCAATTACCATCACGGGGAAAACGGACTGGACTTAGGGAAATTAATTTAATTTATTGCCAATTAACCAGAGCAGGATAATGAGATATAACACCAAATATAAAGCACCTTTCCCCGACCCCTCCATTCTTCCCAGGCTCAACTTCACTCGCAACTCTTCTACCTATCCCCCAAAGCAGCACAGGGGAACAGGGAAGGGGGCTTGTGGTCAATTCATAACACTGTGTCTCTTCTGCTCCTTCCTCTTCACACTCTTCTCCTGCTTCACTGTGGGGTCCCACCCACAGGATACAGTCCTTCATGTCCAACGTGGGTCCTTCCCATGGGCTGCTTCCCTTCAACAACTGCTCCAGCATGGGTCCTTACCATGGGGTACAGTCCTTCAGGAATGGACTGCTCCAGTGTGGGTCCCCTGCAGGGTCACGGGTCCTGCCAGTAAACCTGCTCCTGAGTGGGCTCCTCTCCACGGGGTCACAGGTCCTTCCTGCATGGGCTCTCCCCGTGTTGCAGCATCCTTCAGGGCACATCCACCTGTTCTAGCATGGGGTCCTCCATGGGCTGCACGGTGGATATCTGCGCCACCATGGTCTTCACCACAGGCTGCATGGGAATCTCTGCTCCAGCACCTGGAGCATGCCCTCTCCCTTCTTCCACACTAACCCTGGTGTCTGCAAAGTTGTTTCTCTCACATTTTCTCTCTCTTCTCTTCCAGTTGCTGTTGTGCAGCAGTTTTTACCCTCTCTTAAATATGTTACCACAGAGGCGCTACCAAAGTCACTGACTGGCTCGGCTTTGGCCAGTGGCAGGTCCATCTTGGAGCTGGCTAGAGCTGGCTCTGCCTGACATGGAAGCAGTTTCTGATGTTTCCTCACAGAAGTCATCCCTGAAGCCCTCCCTCCCGCTACCAAAACCTTGCCATGTAAACCCAATACATGGGTATGCAGAGAGGGTTTAATTCACAGGGTACCTGATACAAAGCCTGCAAACAGATAAACTTTTGCACTTAAATGTAACTCAAATGTAAAGGATAGTGGACATACTAGTAAAGGCCCCATGAACATCATAGAGCACAGAATTCAGAAGACTATTGGGTAATCCAATTTCAGCTGGTAATCTGGTGCTCTACGGTTTGGGGAAGAGCAAAAGCCAGCATAGGTCACAGAAAATTGTTCAGAGGCAAAGTGAGACAATCAGTATTGGCTGGAAGTATAAAATAGGCAAAGGGGTTGATGGCATCCAGGGGAAGAAAGTAAACCTTTTTTTCCCCCCAGTCAAGGTCCTCACTCCAAAAATATAGCATTTGGGAGAAAACATGAAACACTTATAGTAGTTACTTGCTATCAAAGCTAACTCCTTTGTTTTAAAATGAGAATTATATTACGCATGATTCAGTCAGCAGATAGATACCGCATGTGTCTATGCCAATTTTTTTTAAAGATCCTAATGACTTTGAAAAGGGGTTGTATGTGATACTGTCCAAAGGAAAGGACATGAGTATGCAAATGCTGCTGAGTCTTGTAGTTGTTTACAAATTTTTGTTTTCAGTTCTATGAAGCAAGTAGTCTTTATCATCCATTTTAAGGAATGAAGTAACACTTTTTTATGTCTGAATTTTTTCACAGACCAAGACTAAATCAGTACAGATGATGTTTCTGAGAGATACATTTTTGATATTCCATGAAACAACCATGAAGTTCAAAATCATTGAGCTGCCATACATGGAAAATGAACTCAGCATGTTCATTCTCCTACCAGATGACATCAATGATAACACCACCGGTCTGGAGCTGGTAAAACCAACCTACTGTTGCATCACATACACTATGACACAGTAACAGAAACAGACGAAAACAGCAAGGAAGAACAAGCTTCAAAATCACGGCAGAATAGGTTCTGACGTGTGCATACTTTGTTTCATAAAGTATAACACCATGACTTCTCAGCTTAGGATTCAGGGCATATGATGACATTGCAAACACAGTGTTTTACTTAGGGGTACACCTAAAAAGTCTGTCATACAACTGTCTTTGCCTATTTTCTGTCCCCTTTTCTATTGCTGGAAAAGCACAAGGAAAGCAAGGACCAAATCTGAATCACTGTGCCCTGGAGTTATCTTCTTCTGAGGGCTGTATTAATTCATTTTATGACATTTGCAGTCTAGATTTGCACCTGATATTTTGCGGTGAGGCTTCTCAAAATAAGTGCTGACTACCCTGACCCAGAAGGTATCAACAGCCACTCATGACCACGCCAGGAACAGTTTCAAATTCTAAACAGATCAGGGCAACAATCTTTTTATTTGTACCTGAGGTACCATGCATTCCAGTTATTTACCACTTCTAAGAGAAAAGTCATCCATATACTCACATAGCAAGTGCCTATTAGTATCATTATGAGTCACATATTGCAAAAAAGCAAGACACTTCACAACAAAAAAAAAATAATAATGAACTACTCTGACAGTTCAGGCCTATACCCCACTGCCTTTAAGGAAATAGGGTTTAATCAGTCACTGATAGCCCATCTCACTCATTGCAGGTGGAAAGAGAGCTGACCTATGGGAAACTTGCTGAATGGACCAGATCAGACAGCATGATAAAAGCTGAAGTGGATCTGTACCTGCCCAAGTTGAAGGTGGAAGAGAATTATGACCTTAAATCCACTTTGAGCAGAATGGGGATACGAAATGCTTTTGACCCCGTTCAGGCCGATTTCACAGGGATGTCAGCTAAGAAGGATCTTTTCATCTCAGAAATTATTCACAAAGCTTTTGTGGAGGTCAACGAAGAAGGTACCGAGGCAGCAGCTGCCACAGGTGTCCTGGTGCTCAGATCAAAAACACCAACGATGACTTTTAAAGCTGACCACCCTTTCCTCTTCTTCATCAAACACAACAAATCTCAAACCATCCTCTTCTTTGGCAGACTCTGCTCACCCTAGTCAGAGTTACTCCTTGCCCCGCAGGGCAGGAGACACTCGCTTGCCAGCTCAGAGGCAAATGCCAAAACCTGAAACTCCTGCTGCAACTGGGGGGTGTGGGACCTGAACCCTTTCTCCATCAGACCATGCACCCCAGGGCGAGAGGCACAGCTCCTCCTGCGCTTCTCTCCTGCTCTGAAGGGACAACCACGGCAGCGGGGAGTGCACAACACCCTGCATCCACAGAGCAATCCTGGCTGTCATTCAGACCAGAACATCAAGGGTAGCTCTGTGCCCTAACCGTTATTAGCTATGGCATTTCTATTCCCTTCCCTCACAGCGGTGTGTACAAATGCATGCTAACGCAGGGCCCCTCCTCGCCCTCATGACTAGAACCACCGATTCTGGAGTGATCTTAGCACTTTCTCCCACCCCACAGCAGACAGACCCAGCTCCTGTTTAGGCCTCTATTAGGTCCTTGCTTCACAGCTGGAGGCAGACTGTCCCCGCCCACTGCCTGCCGCCATTCTCTTGCCTTCCTTCCACATCCCACCTGTAAGCTCAACTGGCTTCACATCACCCTGATTCCTTCAAAAAAAAAAAAAATTAAAAAAATACACTTTTATAAGGGCTATTTGTCTCACTCAGAGCCTCAGGTGCATGAAGAGGAGGCCAAGCCCATACAGTCTCTGGCTGCAGCGACACCTCACTTTCATTCAAAACAACCCCCACTTCAAAAATAATTATTAATAATAATAAACCCTCACGGACTGGTGGCGTTTTCTGTCAGCTCTGCCACCAGAGGGAGGCAAAGGTGGAAAATCACCGGCAATAGCGAGGCGAGGCCCGCCGAGATACAACGTCAGTGAGAGGCCTGTGAGGGTGGCGGCCATTTCGCCCAAGGGGCTGCGGCCCTTCCCCGCTGCAACGGCAGGGACCCAACGGCCATTTTGGCAAAAGCCCGGGGCGCGGCTGAGCAGAGGCCGAGCTTCCCCCATCCTCTCCCCCAGCTCGGCAACGCTTCCGGGGGAAGGGAAGGGAAGGAAGGGCTGGGCCCGGGAGGAGGGGAGCAGGGGAGCGCGGTGCCCTGTGGGGTGAGTGCGGCGGCTCCGCTGTCCTGCAGGTTTTGTTATCTGCGGGAAGCTGGCGGTTTTTTAATAAGGAAGCGGAGGCTGCATGACATTGCTTCTATTATTTTTAGGTGTTTTTTCCCTCCTCTTTCGTGACGCGGTTTCTGCTTCTTGTCAGCGGGAGTTGTAGCGGTGCGTAGGGAATGCTTTCTGTGTGTAGGAGTGAGGGGGACACCGCGGACATGTGGAGTTTTAACTGGTGCGGGGGCGGAGGAGGGTCTTGTCCCTCCTTTCCCGTTCCCCAGCGCTACGCCCAGGCGAGTGCCAAGCCCTCGGCTTCGTGTGGCCGAGCGTACGGGCACGGCGACAGCTCCTCGGGGCTCCTCCCGGCCCCTCCCCGCTCCTGCTGGGGCCGGAGCCGGCGGTGGTGGGGCCGCGGCGGGGCTCTGTCACCCCCTGTGTCCCACCGGAGAGGCGCGAAGCGGGGGAGCCGCTACCCGGAGCTGTCGGCGATCTTACCCTGCAAGTGTTTTAACGTCGTTCCCGACTCTCCAAATCCAAAATGACGCCCCTTTCCCTCAAGGAAGCATGCCGCGGGCTCAGGGGGTGGGAAAAGGGATGGCTGTGCCGCAGACCGCAGCTTCCTCTGTGGAGATGGGCACCGCCTGGTGCGCATCACCCCGGCTTTCCCCTCGGGCTGTGTTTGAAGCAGTGGGCTTGTGGCCGCGCTGAGGCAAGGAGGGGAGACATCCGCATATACCAGGCACTAGTCCATGCCGTAGTCTTGGTGGGATGTATCTCTTGTGCCGCAGGCGAGCTGCGTCGTGCTCCGGCCAGGTTCCCCCATGGCAGAACTAGTAGCTGGGAGAGACGCTGCAGTGTGTATCGGCTGCTTAATCTGGATACAGCCTTTCTGTTCATAAAGACTGTCCTAAAGCATAGGTGTCTGCTGCTGAGAACATATGCTTCACGTCCATCATGCTAGGAACACACAGAGTCAGGGCATCCAGAAACCTTTTCTTGGGTGGAAAATCATGCCTGCAGAAACTTGTTCTCTCCACCTATTTGTTTGAGATAATGAATTAGTAAAATGAACTAGGTGTAGGTTTTGTATTTTGTGGCAACGTATCAACACTAGGCACGGCCTTAATGGAAAAGCAGAACACAGAAACCTTTACTACCAGCTGATATCTTTAAGATGTCTGCTGATGCTTATCTGTAGTTAACTCAGCATTGTAGTATTTATTGCTCCTTTTATAGGTGTGTGGTTTAATCCTAGGTTAGTTAACTACCTACACAGCTGATGTAGGTAGAGTATGACAGGCTTCAAGTTACACGTGTTTGAGTGTGCATGTACCACAAACTTATCTATAAGCAGATTTTTTTTATTATGTGTGTTTCCGTGTTGTAGGCAATAAAATGGAACTGAAATGGACTTTGATTTTTTTGTTGTACTACAGCAGGAAATTACAGTAATCTGCTGTGCTGACCAAATAACTTTTTTCTTTTCTCTCTTAATCTTGTAGATCAAGTCATTTTGCTGACTTCTACCAGACTGGCTGTTAGGTTTAAAACGCAGCGTGCACACATAAGAGTAAGCTGAAGGTAATTCTGAAGATATATAGACTTAGAGAAGGTAAGAGTTTCTAATTCTGCCATTCTGATGCCTAACTTTTTGCTCTGGTTTTCCTATAAAGGCAAATAATTGTCTGTGTGAAGTCAAAAGAGACTTGTTTTAATAAATCCTAAACAAAATGATGTTGTGTAGGCTAATCTCAAAAGATGTAATATTATTTACCCAGTGAAGAGTCTAATGACACCAGTGGGAATTGCTGTCTCTGTTACAGGTATGGGATTGAAATAGAAAAGCAAAAAATAAATCCCTAAAATAACTCAGGTGCCTAGTATAGGCTTTAAGGTGCTTGTTCTACCAAATCAGTTTTTCAGTGAGTTGATAGTTTTCCAGCCTAATTATGACACTTGCTGCATAGTTCATACTGGGAAATGTAAAAGATAGAAATAACTTACCAGTTTGTATTCAAATAAATTTGAGCCGTTCTTGTTTTGTGTTTTATCTCCCAGGCTCTGAACCATGGACAGCCTCTGTGTGGCAAATACCACTTTTGCACTCGACCTCTTAAGAAAGTTGTCTGAGAACAAAAGCAGGCAGAATCTATTCTTTTCACCTTTTAGTATTTCTTCTGCTTTGTCTATGATTTTGCTGGGTTCAAAAGGTAACACTGAAGCCCAAATAGCAAAGGTATGTCTAAATAAACTTAGCATATTAAATTTGGGAGCATATGAACAACAAATCTATTATGCCTGTTATCTGCACTTATGCTAAACTCTTATTGTTCTTCTGGTCTCAGAGCAGAGGTCTTCCTTTGGTATGTATATAAGCGGTACCTGAGCTTCCTTCAGTGTGAAATTAAGAGGCTCCTGGGTTTTATTGGGTGGGGTTTTTTGGTTTTTTTTGGGGCAGAGATCTTCTTTCAAGTTGTCATTAAGATGTACCATGGGCTTTTTGTAGGTTTGATTACTCTCTAGTTACATAATATTTTCTTCTGTCTTCTTTGGGCTTGATATTAGACTATACATGTTCTGAAAATGTATCCAGGCACATAAAAAAAAAATAAATTAAAAATCCACCCTTTATGCATGTAAAAATAGTGGCTGCACCTTGCTTAAATTTTTTTAAATTGCTCAGGTGTCAAATACCACTTGGCATTTATTTTTACATATGCAATTGACAGTATTAAATGCATAATCAGTCATTGTTGTTATTATGTTTACCTCTTTTTGCAAAGTGGGAGAAGACTATAAACATGTATCTTGTTTTCATTTAAATCTATAAAAGTTCCTCCAAAATGATACTATTCCCATAGTTGGAGATATTTAGAATCCATCTGGACACAGCCCTGGGCTATCAGCTGTAGATGGCACTAATTGAGCAGGGGGGTGACTTCCAGGGGTCCTTTCCAACCTCAGCTGTTTTGTGATCCTCTAATGCTTGACTTGAGTAAAGGAAACTCCATGCTGCTGACTCGTCTGCATCCTAATTTATTACTTATACAACATCTGGCTGGGTGCATCACATGTGACTTGGATGATAAGCTCCAGATGGGAGATGTGATGAAAAATATTGTGGCTTCAAGTCACAGTTCTTAAACCCAAAAGTCATTTTAAAATAAAAAAACTAATTGTGCTGAAGCAAGTGTGTTTAGCAAAGGCATGGACTCTGCTGAGGATGTTTGTCTTTCTGCAGGTGCTTTCTCTGAACAAAGATGAGGATGCTCACAATGGGTATCCATCACTTCTCTCTGAAATTAATGATCCGAACACCAAATATATACTGAGAACTGCTAACCGACTTTATGGAGAAAAGACATTTGAGTTTCTCTCAGTAAGTAACAATTAAATTAGTGGTGTTTTTTTAGGATAATGTACTTGCTACCTGTTTCCTTCAGAGGTCAAAGGTAGGCTTTGGGCTTTACTTTCCAAATTTTCTAGGCTGAGGCCTACCAATGTGATAGATTGTGCCAAAGCCCAGTATCTGAACTTCACGGAGAAGCTCCTTTTAGATGGCTTATGATCTGAATGCACAACTGGTGCAAATCACTGTAAAATCCATCAAACTCTAAGTCTTCAGGGTTCCATAATCCATTCATTTTTTTTGGCTGTGGGAGAAATAATTGATGTATCTCTTTTCGCTTGAGTGTGTGTAAATATGATAAAAAGAATTGTTATTGCTTTTCAGCATGGGCAGTATTTTGTAGTTTTTCTGTTATGTAAGTCATCCAGAGAACATACTAAGAGGAGTACATGACTCTTAAGACTTTCTTTATCAGATGAAGACTCTTCTTATCAGATGATCTGAATAAGGATAATAGGTATTGTGTTATACATGTTTCTTTAGATGGTTCCCTAGAAGCAATAAGATGTAAGGCTCTTGGTTTTTTTTCCCCAGGAGTGATATACAGTGATTCTTTTTATGAAGAATGCTAGTGTTTCATTTGTCTAATTGGTAAAATTTACATGGATTGTACTCTAAACCTTTGCATCTGTGTTACAAAGATCTAACTATATTAAACCAGAGATAAGGTATGTTTTTTCCCTCTCTAAGAAAAGTCAGTTTCCTCTCCGAATTAAAAGTTTGCTATTAGTCTGGGAGATTTAACAATGAAATTTATGTAGAGAGAAGCTTACAAAAGTATGCGTTCTCTCACTGAAGCAAAAAAAAACCACCCTAAAAACTAGCCATGTAATTCTCAATTAAGTTATGTAGAACTTCCTAGCATAGTTAACAAGCCATTTGAGTTAATAACATACAGTGGACAATTCCTAGTTCAAATAGGTGGTATAAAACCTAATAGGAACATGTCAGACAAAACTTTAATGGCTCTATATGGAGTTGGGGAGCAAAAGCAGTCAGACTTTCTTGGTATATTTAAGAATCATCTGTGGCTGAATGGCAGTAAAATATATTGCTAAAAAACTGTTCTGAATGTTCATGTCAGTCATTTATAGAGTCGAGTCAGAAACTCTACCATGCTGGACTAGAACAGACTGACTTTGTGAATGCTTCAGAGGATTCCAGAAAACAAATTAATGGCTGGGTAGAGGAAAGGACTGAAGGTGAGTGTTTTGCAGAATGCCCTGTTGTATTTAATGGCAGCCAGGGCTTGGCTAAACAGCTGTTTCAAGATATAATATTGTGAATTAAAAAAACCCAAACATTAAGCTCTTGCTCTGTTTGGTACATAATCATCTTCTCTATAGTGTATTAATTACAGAGTATATACTATATTAGATAAGTTTGACATATATGTAATTATTAAAAATTGGGGTTTTTTTCCTATGTATCATAAAGGTAAAATTCAGAACCTGTTGGCGGAGGGGATTATCAATTCACTGACGAGACTTGTGTTGGTGAATGCCATCTATTTCAAAGGCAACTGGGAAAAGCAGTTCAACAAAAGCAGTACAGCAGAAAGGCCATTTCATATTAACAAGGTATGATGTGCTAAAATGCTGATGATACACTGTTACTCCAAAGTACTCTGAAATGAATACATTTAACTCATAAGAAAAAAAAAATCACTCAAGCAGGGTTACCTTGGGTAGGCTGTATGAAATTCTTTATATCCCCTCCTTTAATATGAACACTCTCTTTGTGTAGTTTCTGTTAGGTTTCACACAATTTCTAGAAACTGTAATATAGCAATTAAGTATTTCTTTCATTCTGTCTCTTCTTTACCCTTCATGTTTATTAGAGAAGTAGCCCTCTATATAGTTAGAGAACTTAAAACAGAACTGAGGAGAAGAAAACAGTTGAGTGAAGTTGTCAGGCTGTTTGAGAGTTGTGAATAACTTCATAGAAGTCAGTGAACTTCATTATTTTAGCATAAAACTGGTGTGGATAAGAAAAGAAATGTTCCTTTAGGTTACAGGCAAAAAAGAGCGCTTCTAGATGCGCAGGAACTTCTGAATGTAAGTCGTCTTCAGTCTATTATTATTTTAAGATCAGAGTCTTTAGGATCCAGGTAACTATTGGAGAAAGTTGTAAGGCTGGGGAATGCTGCCTTGGCTTATCCAAGGAACTCACTTTTAGATAGGCAAACAACTGCATATCTCTTTCCTTGTAAAACCAAATGGCTTAAGTTTGTATTTTCATCCTACTAATGACTAGCTACTGATGAGCTGCAGAAAGCTGCAAGTTGGTTCAAATGAGCAGTTGGAAATCCCATGAAGTTTTAAGCTAGTTATTTTACAGTCTGCCCAGTAGCAAAGATTTAGTTTAGCATCCCAGGAGCCTTTCCAACATTGTGTGACATTTTCTGGCTTTTGCACTTCTTATGACTCGCTGGATAATTTTCACATGCTGTGTGGCCTTTTCATTGCTTTTCCGTCCTTTTCATATGTGTCATTGCTGCTGCAAAAGAATTTCTGCCATATTTGCTGTGGGCATTGTTTCAATGGGCTTTATTTTAAAAACAAAAATTACTTGCATGGTTATCTTGTGAAGGTAAGCGAGAAAGCAATGAAACCCTTAACCAAAAAGTAAACAATAGTAGCTGATGCTCCCTGTGAAAATGGAAGGAGATAGCAGAGGATAAAATTGAGAAGAAAAATCTTCCCCCTTCTTACTATCCATGTGACTTAAGAATTCAAAATAATGCTCTCACTTTCTTGGCATTTTTAGTGTAATTTTGAAATATTTTAATTCCTCATTGTTATAGTGCTTGGAGCTATATGGACTAAAAATGAAAATACATATCTTAAAATTATTTTGTGTTCATTTAAAGGAAGGAACACGGGCCCTGCATCTTACCGACTCTGTTTAGTGCTTGTCACTAGTTCTTAAGTGAGCAAATTTATGTGTCCTTATCCCTTTGCCTTAAAGGGGACATCACAGACATTTCCACATTAGTAACTAAAAAAATAAATCTCGGGAATCCTTGCTTCTTATCTGTTGCTTTACAAAGGACAGTGGTGGGGCTGTACTCTGTGGTGTGGTTAGTTCTCTTTATCCAAATTCTAAAATGCCCTGAGTAGCTGGACGCCTGCTTTGTATTTTGAGACCAACATACTAGCTCAATACTAACTGTTGACATCTCTTTATTTTTAGAATGAGACCAAGCCTGTGCAGATGATGTTCAAGAAGGATAGATTTAACATGACCTATATTGGGGACTTCCAGACCAAAATCCTTGAGCTCCCTTACGTTGGTAATGAACTCAGCATGATCATCCTGCTCCCTGATGCAATCCAGGATGAATCCACTGGCTTGGAAACCGTAAGTCGAGCTAAAGATGAAGACAGTCTTATCCTTCCAGGGAAGAGTAGTTTGATACTGAATATTGATATTGTAGTTCAATTCCAAAGCTATTATGTCACTGGTGCTCAACACCAGCTGAAATATCCCACACCTCCCTGCCCCCAAAGTGATTGGCATGCCTTGTGTCACTACGGGTCACGCTGTGTGCTGCCCCCTTAGCCAGGGGCTTTGGAAGAAGACCTGACCCTCCTCAGGAGCAGAGGTTAGCTGTGGTTGTGGTGAAGGCATAGTATGATGAGCAGCATTTAGGGTAAGAGGGGATTTGGGGGAGTGCTTAGGAAGTCCTATAGTTTGTCCCATAGATCTTCTGTTCTGAACAGCTGGCAGATTGTCTCTGGCCCACCATCTGGAACCAGGCTCACAGGAAAGTGTAGGATCTCTTCTGTCTTGGAGATAAGTTTTGGCTATTTCATGCTCTGGACAAAGAATTTCTTAATAAGGCTTTCTAACACTGACTGCAAAGGGCATTGTGAGCAGACTTTTTCATTGGCTTGTCAAGCTGAAGGAGGATCCTGTGGTTAAGAGACAGTAGAACTGGGTTCAGTTCCTTTGGGACCTTGTCACCAGTTCTTCTGTGCCTTTGCTTCCCCTATGTAAAAAAAAAAAAAAAAAAAAAAAAAAAGGCAAACCACACAAAAACCAACCAAACAAAAAAAAAACCCCACCAATCTAACGTGTTTATAAAAGTAAACTTTACGTGGAAGGGACTGATCGTTATCGTATCTGCCAGAAAGCATATGGGATTGATCTCACTAGTTTCTAGTGAGAAGTATAACTTGACTTTTGACTTGAGACCCTCTAAAACCTGGAAAAAAAGATGCATATTATGCACTATGTAAACAAACACAGTAATCGCCACTTTAAGCTATGTAAAAACTGACTCTCTTCTCATTTTAATTATGTAACTTTGGGGTTTTGCTTTAGCTGGAAAGAGAACTTACGTATGAGAAGCTGATAGATTGGATCAATCCTGAAATGATGGACTGTACAGAGATGAAGGTGTCTTTACCCAAATTTAAACTGGAAGAAAATTATGATCTGAAACCCCTTCTGAGCAGCATGGGAATGCCTGATGCGTTTGACTTGGGGAAGGCAGACTTCTCGGGAATCTCAGCTGGCAACGAGTTGGTGCTCTCTGAAGTAGTTCACAAGTCCTTTGTGGAAGTCAACGAAGAAGGCACTGAAGCAGCAGCTGCCACAGCAGGAGTGATGATGCTGCGCTGTGCAATGATCGTTCCAGAATTCACTGCCGATCATCCGTTCCTCTTCTTCATCCGGCACAACAAAACTTCCAGCATTTTGTTCTGTGGCAGATTTTGCTCTCCCTAAAAAGGAGATGTCATGGCAGAAGAGCCACCATTACTCAGTAATGTTCTGTTTCTTTACAAAAGGGCTGCTCTTTTTGCACTAATTGTCTCTTTCAACTGTGCCTGAATTTCTGTGGTCTTCATCACAGGCTTGACTAGAATAACATACACAGCAACTGTCATTAACACCATCTCTCTTGCCCTGTGCACCCGAGTGCGGGGGTCTCTGAATTCTTGGTGACACATGAAACATCCCGCTTCCTCAATGAAAGCTTTGGCTGTCCTTGCGGTCCCCGTTGCACTTCTCTTTTTGTGGCCACCTGGCAGCAAGTCAGGCAGTGACATCTCATGAGAAAGGAAGAAGTTAATTCTGTTTCTGATGAGGCTGGAGCACATCTTTAGCTTCCTTCTCCCTTTTTCTTCCCATCCCTCTTTTTTTTTTTAATTTTTTGTTTTTTAATGCCGTGATACATTTCCTAGAGATGAAAGGAAGCTTTGGCAGCCTGTTCCCAGTGTTGTTAAGCATCCTGACTAAATAGGGGTGTGTTTTTGGATAATAACTGGATGAGCACTTAGGGAGGAATGGTAATAAAAGTATGTCTTTGTACCAAATGTCCTTATAGGGTATTCAAGGGGTGAGGAGCCTTGTTTTATCGCCACAGGACACCTGGTTTTATTACCTATCACCTAGTTTATCAGTCCTATAACAAAGAATGTAATGAAAAAGCATATGGTGCCTATGCAATATTTAAATGACAAAGCTTTAATTTTTTGCTATTCTTAAATATTTTTTCTTATTCACAATGTCTGAAACATGTTAGTTTAACTGTATAATACCAAAGACACAGCTGAAACAGCTTTCCTGGTAACAGTGATTTGTTTTGCTGTTTCTGTTCCTGAGATAATAAAAGAACTGAAAGTGCTGTAAGACTTTCTTTTTTTCAACTGTACATGATGCTTCTTTTTTTTTTTTTTTTTTAATTTGTAGTATGAAGAAAACAGTTATTTCTTGATAAGAGTACAACCAGCTTCTATGTAGCAGAATCATAGAATGTGTTGGGTTGGAAGGGACCTCTAAAGGTCATCTAGTCTAACCCCCCTGCAGAAAGCAGGGACATCTTCAACTAGATCAGGTTGCTCAGGGCCTCATCAAGCCTGGCCTTGAATGTCTCCAGGGATGGGGCCTCCACCACCTCTCTGGGCAACCTGTTCCAGTGTCTCACCACCCTCATTGTAAAGAACTTCTTCCTAATGTCTAATCTAAACCTACCCTGCTCTAGTTTAAAACCATTGCCCCTCGTCCTGTCGCTGCATGCCCTTGCAAACAGCCCCTCCCCAGCTTTCCTGTAGGCCCCCTTCAGGTACTGGAAGGCTGCTATAAGGTCTCCCCGGAGCCTTCTCTTCTCCAGGCTGAACAACCCCAACTCTCTCAGCCCGTCTTCATAGGAGAGGTGCTCCAGCCCTTTGATCATCTTTGTGGCCCTCCTCTGGACCTGCTCCAACAGGTCCATGTCCTTCTTGTGCTGAGGGCTCCAGAGCTGGACACAGTACTCCAGGTGGGGTCTCATGAGAGCAGAGTAGAGAGGCAGGATCACCTCTCTGGATCTGCTGGCCACAGTTCTTTTGATGCCACCCAGGATGCGATTGGCTTTCTGGGCTGCAAGTGTACACTGTTGGCTCACGTCCAGCTTTTCATCCAGCAGTACCCTCAAGTCCTTTTCCGCAGGGCTGCTCTCTATCACATCATCCCCCAGCCTGTATTGATAATGAGGATTGTCCCGACCCCAGTGTAGGACCTTGCACTTGGCCTTGTTGAACTTCATGAGGTTTGCTCAGGTCCACCTCTCTAGCCCATCCAGGTCCCTCTGGCTGACATCCCATCCCTCTGGCCTGTCGACCGCACCACTCAGCTTGGTGTCATCAGCAAGCTTGCTGAGGGTGCACTGGATCCCACTGTCTAAATTATTGATGAGTTAATTTAGGCACGTCATTTTCTGAACGCTGTGCACCATGAAGTTTGGGGTTGCCCTCGCACGGCGGAGCCTTCCCAGCGGTGGGGGCCGCAGCCAAGTGTTTGTCACCGGGCAGGACCCGGTGCCAGCGCTACCTCTCCTTTCGTGCGCAGCTCCCAACCAAGGCTACTTGGTGCTCATCATCCAGGCGGTGCTAATTTGCCGTACAGTTTATCTTTCCCCGGGAAATCCGGGCCGCCCCCGCGGCCCGCCCCTCGCCCCGCCCCGACGGGGGCTCCGACAGCCCCGGCCACCTCCGCTCCGCGCCGGCCCAGGCAGGTAGGTAGGCTTCGGGGTGGGAGACCTCTGCCCCCGGGTGGAACGGGGTGATAACGGGACGAAAAGCAGATTTTTTTTTTTTTTTTCCCCTTCCTTGTGACCGTTGTCCCCCCCCGCGTCTCCCCCGGCGGCGGGGTCTGGTCGGGGCGGCCGGCGGCGCTCGGCTGCCTTCGGGTGGGGGCTGTGAAACGGCTGGTTTGGGTGAAAAACTTGCACAGTGCGGTGGTGTGAGTAACCGAAAGTAAAAGCACTGTTTTGGGTCTGTGATTAGGGTTTTTTTTTTGTGTGTGTTGTTTTCTTTCGTCGTTGTTTTTTTGGTTTGTTTTTTTTTGGTGGTTGTTTTTTGGCGTTGTGTTTGTGGGGTTTTTTTTAGCATAGAGCTAGATAAAAGAACATTGCAAAGATGCAGGACGTTTATCCTTTTGGCGGTGGAAGCAGATAGTGATATTTTGCTAAAGACTGTGCTGGAACTACCCAAGTTCTGCTGCAGACTCCTCCGCGTAGCTGGGTCTGGACAGTACTTGCCAACAGCATTACTGGGCTGCTCCCCTGGCTGCTGGGGGCAGATGCACAAGTACCCGCGGCTAAAATGAAACCCCTTGAGGAAGGAGGAAACAAGCTAGATAACAGCCAAACCCCAAAGTCCAGCTGCAAAGAGAAGCAGGAGTCTGAGCTGGGCCAGCAGGAAGGTTTTCCAGCATCGAGCGGTACTGCTAGTAGCCCTTAGGTAGGTTTTTACACCTGCCCCAGCCCTCCCACCGGTCACCCCACCCCACTCCAAGGGCCAAAACACCGAGCGCGTCTCACCAAAATGAATCACTGCTCCGGCCGCCCGGTGCCAGCTCTGAAGCTTGTTCTGTTCTGCGCTCCCCTTTTGCCTTCGCTAGCCGGTACGTTGCCTTCAGCTAGCCAACCCCCCAGGCTCTCTTGCCCATGTGTTTTGGGCTGCTCAGCCCTGTCCAGGACTCAGGTGCGTTTGTAGCTGGATGCAGCGTGCAGGTAGCTCACTTGTTCTCAGCACAGCGGGCTGGTCAAAGTAGCGGTGCTTTACGCTGCTTGAAGGTAAGCGTACACTTAAGCCTTTGGCGGGATCGACACCTTTTCATGGCACAGTTTGTGCCGTGAAGATGGGCAGCTTGCAGAAAGGTGTCTATATCTCCCTGAGCAGTCGCTTTGAGCGTTTTCTGTGCAGGATTTGGGTAGAAGACTTGGGGGAAAGCTGCGTCAGTGAGCGCTCTGGGGTCTGCTGGGTCTGTGAGGCTGAAAGACTAACTTGCAATCCTGCCAGCACATGTACTTCCCATTTCAAGGTGGAAGGCAAGGAATTTTTTTTTAAATAATGTCTTTAAAGTTAGTGTGATAGGGAAGGTTATATATACAATTTATGTGGGGATATACAATTTATGTGGGGAAAAAATAATGCTTTTTCAATGACGTGACTGATTTTTTTTTTTTTGACTGATAATTAAATTCTTGCTGTTTCTGTCCCCAGCTGCAACCAGATTGATGCAGACTCTACTCTGTGAGTCACACAAGGTTAGGATTTTGAAGAGTGTTTCCTGGAGTCCTTACTGTCTGTTTATTTTCCAGCTATAACCATGGAGAACCTGCGTAATGCCAACAGCAGATTTGCACTCGATCTGCTCAGAAGGTTCAATGAAACCAACCCGGCAGGAAATGTTTTCTTCTCCCCTGCCAGTGTCTCTGCTGCTCTCGCCATGGTCCTTTTAGGGGCCAAAGGTAACACAGAGGCACAGGTGCTGAAGGTTAGTGAAAAAAGATTCTCTTGTGCTGTATCTTTTATTTACATTAAAAATTGGTGTGGTTTAGTGGAGGCAAAATGAGAGGAGGGTATTATTTTTATGTGCTCAGGACAAGATTTCTGTCATGGTCGCTGAGTCTTCCTTGGGCTCCTTTTTGCAGTTACCTTCTGCCTGCCCTGCTCCAGAGCCCCCTCTCCATATTTGCGATGGCCCCTGTTTCTTACTTCATTTCACTTATTAAGTTAATTGTTGAAGTAGGAAATTAATTTCATTAATTAGTCAGTCTCCATTTAAATTGATTGGCGTTTCCAGCAGCAAGGCCTTATTAGTTTTCGTGAGCCGTTTTGACAAAGAACTATTGCTTTGTAATACAAGGTTACAAATGATATGATTACTGCTAATAACACTGTGTATTTTGTAAAAAACACAATAATAATAATAATATATAGTTTTATATTTAAAGCACAATAACTATCATAATACGTGGTGATGCTACCTAATTATCGGTATCTTAGTAACAGCTAGGCACTCGGATATCTTGGAGGAGCTGAGCCTATATGCTTATTCTTACCATAGCCTGAAGTGAGGTGGGGTAGTTCTTAAAAGCAACTAATTACCAGTTGCAAAACTGGTGTACACAGGCGTGTGCCAGTTTCCCCTGAGGCCTCCTGCACTGAAAGGACTCGATCACTATTATTTTTTCCCTTTGTTAGGCTAACGCTCACTAGTGCAAAAGGGCGTGGGAGGCTTCTCATTGCAGCCCTCGCCATGTATTTGCCTATGAATAATTTCACCTTTGTATTCTGGACTTTAGGAGGAACTGTTTTATACCGTTGAGTGGTGCCGTGCTTACTGAATAAGACAATAAAATTATTTTCTCACTGCTTGTACAAACAGACTTTGAACATATGTTTCATGTAATCAAACTGACAGCCCCGCCTAAGATAAACCTACTGACAGCAGAAATCATGCAAAAGGAACTTTGGGGAAAAAAAATACGGGTTTCAGCACAGTCACCTTCAATAATGCATGTTCCCATACCATAATGCTTTACTTACAAAACCTTAGCTAGTTAAGGAGACAGTGGTTGGTAACTGTCAAGGGATGTTTGCGAGCATATAGAAATCTGTTTCTGTGATCATAACCCTATTGTAATTTGCCTGCGTGATGTTTTCCTCAGCAATTTGTATGCACATCGCAGCTTGCAGTAACATGGGCAGCAAGGTCTGGCCAAAAAGCCAGCGAGATAAAATGAGGGCTTTCCTTTGAATCCAGTGGTTGTTTCGTAGTGAGCTTCCCTGCTGAGAAATACATGATTTAAGTTTTAATGTAAATGTCCCTGCTTTGGTCTAGTCTGCCCTCTCAATGAGGTCTGGCAGCTCTTGCTGTCCTATCTGTAAGCCTTGGCTAGCCAGCTTGCCTCTGGGAAAGGAGGTTCTGGTAAAGAGAAACTGCAGTAATGCATTTGATTTTTAAGATGATACAATTATATATATATATATATACACACACTTACGAAAGCAGTTATATTTTCATAAGCCCATAACAGATAATTGTTCTAAGTTTTCTTAAGACCTCGCCTTTCTTAAGTGCTCAGTTAAGTCCTGTGCTAGTTCTGATTGTGTGTTCTGAAAAGCAAAATCCCAGGTTCCCTTGGGCCAAAGGGTGAAGCGAGAAAGCTGAAGTGTCTCTGTGGCATCGTCTCTCTTTTCAGTTCCCCACCTGGGAATGAGTCCTCGTCGCCAGCGCTCTGCAGAGGGGTGGCACACAGACGTCCCGCAGACAGGACTCGGGGGATTATGATGAAACGGCTTCAGCCGTGACTGCGTATAAACCAGGTTAAGCTCCTGATACAGGCAGCGTAGCGCCGTTTCACTCACTCTTTGAGGTTTACAGAAGTCTCTAAGCAGCTTCCAGCTTCTTTTCTCATTCTTCAACTTACCTACCTGCTGGATCACACCCACCCTATAGATATACTGTATGTTCCTTAAAGACACTATTAGCAGCAGCTAGTTCACTTCTTTCATTTCAGACGCTTCATTTTGACGAAGTTGAAGATGTTCATTCAAGATTTCAGGCTCTGACTACGGATATAAACAGAAGCAACGCTCCCTATCTCTTACGACTTGCCAATCGGCTTTTCGGAGAGAAGTCCTACAGCTTTTTGCCGGTACGCTGGTGCAGATCATGATGGTGTGGTGGAAACCTGGTGGGGAAATGTAGCTATTTGACTATTTTGGAAGTAGAAATATTTCTAGGCATATTTCTAAATGTGACTGGGCAGTCGACAAAAGTGTTGCATACATGCATGTGCATTTCCATATCTGTGGACATCTGTACATCTCACCTAAAGGATGTAGCACAGCAAATCCTTTTCATTGCTTGTTTGGTTCTGCTGCTCTGGGGCTCAAGAGAAAAATGACTTGTCTAGGCTCTTAGTGTAGAGCAACTATCATAACATCCCACTCTGTTGCAAGCAGCTTTGTCGGATGCAACCAGCTCTGTGTCTGTTGCAATCATCTTTTTTAGGATTTTCATTGGTCTAGTACCACATTGCTTAAATATTTTTGAAAACACTGTATTTCTTTGGGAGGGGATGGCCAACATGTCTGAGCAACATGCCTCTTCACCAGTGAATTATATCTTTGTGTGTACCTAGGTTGCTATTTTTACCCCTCTTCGGCTCTTTTGGAGAGTTTTGTTTTATTCTAGCTATGCTTGAGCCTATTTCAGGAGAATGACAGGTAAATATTGCAACACCTGCAGTAAGCACCCCATCAGCTCTGTATGTGACAGGTGTGCTATGAGGTTTACTCTGAGAAGGAAAAAAAAAACCCAACCCAATGCCAGAAACCCCGCAGGCAGCACACTGTTAGAGCCCTACCTCAGAGTGGGTGATAATCTCTTTGACTGGCACCTTATCTACATCATAAAGAGATGTTTTCTTATCTGCATGCACTGAAAGCTATTCTTATCGTTCCAAAATCTAGGATTTCCTGACTAACACTCAGAAATTATATGGAGCTGATTTGGCTACAGTTGATTTTCTTCAGGCTTCTGATGAAGCCAGGAAAGAAATTAACCAGTGGATAGAGGAGAAAACTGAAGGTAAACTACTTTGGTTAATGAAGTAACTGTCTGTGTTTTCATACTTCGGGAGCTGGAATAGGCTTTATTTCCTTCCACCTTTGGAACAGTTTAATTTTACTCTGGGATATTCACTTGATGCATTGACAGAACCAGAAAATACCTAAGCAAGAGGTTTAAACAGTTCCATAAGTCTTGTGACTCTTCTGTTATTTGTGTTCAGGCCGGTGAGTGCAGGAGAGATGCCTAAATGTAGATTTATACTCATGAGTTGGAGAATTTGTTTTAGAGAGTCCCTGTCCGTATTGTGTATATATATATCTAAACCCAGTAATCCTAAATGCGGGCGTTCTCTCGTTCGTGCATGATGAGTCATACATGACTGTTTAAGCTAAAAATATTACATTTTCATCAAATTACTATATATCAAAAGTTACAGTAGTGTATACTATTAAAAAGGACGGTGAAGTAGAGAGACAGGTACTGAAACACGCTTTATTACAGTACTGGAGTAGAGTTTTATAGTTGTAGTATTTCCGTGGCATCAGTTTCTTCATGTACGTTTTATATGCCATCATCTTATTAAAAGATTTTGTTGTGACTTTTTTTTCTGCCCTCTCTGAAGGTAAAATCCCTAATCTGCTGTCCGAAGGCTCAGTTGACAGCATGACCAGGCTCGTGCTGGTGAATGCTATTTATTTCAAAGGGAACTGGGCAGAGAAATTTAATGAAGCCGACACCACTGACATGCCATTTCGGTTAAATAAGGTAATGCAGATATGTCTTGGTAGTATATATCTAACAAAAAGGTCAAATAACTTAGGTGCTAAAGTTAAGTTCTGCTTACAGATAAAATGATAAAACAAAATAGAAAGTCTTGCATGAATGTTTTCAGTTCACCCAAAGGGTTTTTTATCGATTTTAGTATTTTTCTGTATTCATTGAGCTGTTTGTTCTCTCACTTACTGGAATAGTAGGAGAGATAATTCTCACGTATAGATTTAGGACCCTGCCGGTGCCTAGCAGAGTTTCTGTCTGCTAGCAGTTTCGGCTGCTGTGAGCTCTGCCTCTTTGTGATGCTGGGTAAACACTATTAAAATGATTGCACATTTTGGTTAAGCCCCATTTTCTTCTATATTCTGCTTGTGTCAACAGCTTTACAAGATACTGTGTACAGTCATCTGCTTTATCCTGAACAGAGTTGATCTTTCTTGACTTTTAACGTTGTCCTTTTGGGGGCTACAACAATATAAAGGTACCGGAACTCAGAAATCGTTTCAGTTTCTGCAAGGACAGTGGCATAGAAGCCAAAGGAGAACCAAATATAATGCAAACTCATTATGTCTGCAGAAGAAACTGCTATTAAACAGGCAGTCGGGAGTCTGATGAAGGCAGTTTTATAGTCACCTGATATAATGGAGGAAGAGTTTTTGTAAGGAAGCAATTTTTAACTTGCTTGCTATCAGTTCTTTACATTAGTATTTTCTTAACTTTTACTTTTGGTACCTTGTATCCCTCCAGAATGAAAGAAAGACAGTGAAAATGATGTATCAGAAAAAGAAATTTCCTTTTGGGTATATCCCTGAAGCAAAGATCCGCGTTTTAGAGCTGCCTTACGATGGAAGAGAACTTAGTATGATCATCCTGTTACCTGATGACATTGAAGATGACTCCACTGGACTGCAGAAGGTGACCCACCTAAGCTAGTGCAGTTTAACGGACAAGTTCAACCATTCAAAATTAAAGCCTTAATGAACCCATGTTCTCAGAGCCCCATATCTATTAAAGCATTGTTTTAGACAATGCTCTACTAGCACGGCAATACAGAATATGTGTATGTGCTGCATCAGGAATATTCGGGTTGTGTTCTGGGTTTGTAGCTTTGGTTCGTGTGTCCTTTGGCTTGCTGAGCTGAACCATGAGGAATACTGTGAAAACGAAGTTAACGACGAGAATCATAGAATCATAGGGTTGGAAGGGACTTCTGGAGATCATCTAGTCCACCCCGCCTGCCAGAGCAGGGTCACCCAGAGCAGGTTGCACAGGAACGCGTCCAGGCGGGTTTGGAATGTCTCCAGAGTTGGAGACTCCACCACCTCTCTGGGCAGCCTGTGCCAGTGCTCTGCCACCCTCAAAGTAAGGAAGTTCCTCCTCATGTTTAGGTGGAACTTCCTATGCTCAAGTTTGTGCCCATTACCTCTTGTCCTGTCCCCTTTAATGACAGAACTTTTCTTTCGTTACCTGTGAAAGTTTTTATTTTCTTAGCCCTAAAGTAGTGAGACTGCTTTCCATTAAATGAACAGGAACACATCCGCTTCTTCGAGCTCTCTGGTGATTATTTTTGTTACTTGTTTTTAATTACATAATTCCATTTAGTTAGATTAAACAGTAAGAATGACTGGGGTTAGTTACTATCAGCGCATGTTTTTCCCTTCTGTACCTTGCAGCACAAAGCAAATGTCTGCATTGCTTTGTAAAGTAAGAACTGCACTGACTCCATTTAACTTTAATAGCATTTGTTTGATCTATACAGAGCTATCAAAGATATGGGTATGGTAATTTTTGTATAGTTGCTTTATAGTTGTATAGCGCCTTGTAAATGTTACTGAAAAGGAAATATTCCTGCACTGGTGATATGTAACTATCTCTGTCTCTTTCATTCTAGCTGGAAAAGGAGCTTACCGTAGAGAAGCTCCAGGAATGGACACGTCCAGAGCATCTGTATTCCTCTGATGTTCATGTGCGTTTGCCAAAGTTTAAGCTAGAAGAAAGCTATGACCTTAAATCAGATTTAGCCGCTATGGGCTTGTTGGATGTGTTTGACAACGGCAAGGCTGACTTGTCAGGAATGTCAGGGGCACGTGACCTCTTTCTCTCCAAAATTGTCCACAAGGCTTTTGTAGAAGTGAATGAGGAAGGCACAGAAGCTGCAGCTGCCACTGCTGGCATTGCTATGCTCTGCATGGTTATCGAAGAGGATTTCAATGCTGACCATCCTTTCCTTTTCTTTATTCGCCACAACCCAACGCAAAGCATACTTTTCTTCGGCCGATACGCTTCTCCATAAAAGAGAACTTGGCATTTGCAGACCAGTTCCTGCTGTAGTCAATGAAAGCTTTACTCCCAAACAAGTGGGATTTTGATGTAGGAAGTTAACGCTCCTGGCTTGAGTTCCTGGTAACTTCGACTGAGATTCTGCTTTTCCCATTAAAACAGGCCCAGAGAAACTGAGGAATAATTTTTTTTCTTTCTTGAGATTGACATAATCTTTAATAACTAGGAAAATTTTAACCGTAGGCAGAAGAAATCTTTTCAGATTGGACTAGAAATACCCTTGAAAGAAACTTGTGCCTTTTAAAGCACGGGATCACCCTGTATGCATCCTTGTGTGGGTTTCTCTGTGTTGGCAGACCCCTGTTGTGATAAATTTATAATAATCTAGTCATTCCTTATGCATGTATACTAGGATGTTCTTGCAAAGGTATTCCTCCTCTAAAGTCTTGCTTTCCAAAGATATCTTAGGCACCAAAAGGCATGTTCCTGAACAGCTGAGTTTACCCAATTCTGTCGTGAACTAGAAGGTCAGATAACATTTGTTTAGAGACAGCTATTAATAGAGAAAGGATTAGGCTATTTAAACAAAAGTAACCCCTTCCAGTCATTAGCCAAAAAACTTGTGGCTTTTGAATGAGGAGGAGGAGAGGAAATGAGTAACAATTCTAGGTGACATGTTTAAGGAGGATTTTTAAAATGTGTAGTCTGGCGCCTTTTTAGTTATTGAAAAACATGAAAATGTGTCAGGACTTAGAGGTGTTAGGTGCTTGAAGCTAATGGATGCCTTGCTGCAAGTTCAGAAGCTTTCAATATGACATTAGATTCTGGCCAGAACCTATGTCATCCTCAAAAAATACTGCGGCTTCCCAGAGGATGACTGTGTATAATCTGCAATAAATATTTGATAATGTCTCTTTACGTACCAAGGATTCAGCATTTACAGAGCTGACTTCCACTGCCTCTTTATACACAACAGCTGTATGCCTGGGAGCCACTGTGATTACACACTGGTAGTCGTCTGTGTTTATTTCTGGAGGTTATTTGCTTGTGTATATCTTGGGTACTGTAACATTTGCCTTCACAACCTCAGTTCTAAGCGGGGCACAATAATTTCTGTAATTGCAAACTGTATATTAACTTTGTCTTTAAGCAACAAATAAAAATCTTCTTCTTAAACTTGTGTTCAAAATGGAAATTTCTGCGCACAGTTTAGTATTTCGGAGTACAAAAATAACTGTCCACCTGAAGGTTAGCTCCAAAGAAAACCACCGGTGCAGCAGGTGTGATCAGCTGTATGAAGTCCTTGGCCTGCTCGGAGTAGGGGAAAATACTGAAAAACAAATTATTCAGTAGAAGAGAGGATTGTGTGAGCCATCAGCTTCTGCTGTCAGTGTAATGACCCCAGCTGGTAGCACCTGCAGGGAGCAGGGAGAGAGGAACGGTTACTATGAAATGACACAAGCACTCGGTCTGCACATGAGTAAGCGTGTTTCCGTGTGTCAGCAATACCTCAGTTGCAAAGGCTCTGGTAAATTGGTAAAGGAGAGCGTGTATTGCAGAGTGCAGATGCAAATATAACCCCTTCTGTGCTGAACGCTTTGAAAACCCAATGCTTTGCAAATAGGCGAGAAGAATATTAGCACAAAACCCACGTAAAAATTTAGAACGGTCTGATGTTGTGTTAGTTCTGGGTTTCTGGGCCTTTTAGCAACTGAAGTTGCTAAATCTTCAGCCTTTTAGCAACTAAAGTTTCTGCTGCCATGGGTGGGTTTTGGCTAAGGCAGGCTCAAAAACTCCATTGTAATTACATCCTTATCTTCATATG
The DNA here is from genome assembly GCF_963924245.1 of Chroicocephalus ridibundus. Classification (NCBI taxonomy): domain Eukaryota; kingdom Metazoa; phylum Chordata; class Aves; order Charadriiformes; family Laridae; genus Chroicocephalus; species Chroicocephalus ridibundus. The sequence goes on along the minus strand of NC_086285.1, from coordinate 79,370,244 downwards.
CTTAAACTCAGTGTGTGCAAGATACATGACGTCTGAAAGCTTTTAGGGCTGTAATTACCAGGAGATCAGAAGAAAGATAAACCCTTGCATAATAGTACAAATCAGCGTAGCTTTACGAGGAGATTCATGTATTTCTTTACTACTACGGTCGCAGTATTCAGTAACTGAACCATTATATATATATTAAGACAAATTTGGATTTCTACAGACAGGATGCACAAAATAAAATCTCAGCAATAAGAATCTCAAGAAAGTCAGCTTCACATTCAACCATTTTAAAAAACACAGCAAACCTACTGGCAAATGTTCCCCTCCCAGAATTCATGTCCCACAATAAGATGGTCATGAGTGTTTTTCCTTAATAGTCCTTTTTTTTCCCATGCTCCTGTCAGAACAAGTGACTGACAAAGGTTGACTCCAACAGGGAAAACTGGAATGCCAACTGTATTCACAGTTCTAAAAAATAAAATGCTGTTTCAACTAGCTCATGCGAAGGACTTTATTTCCAGAACTACTGAATGAACACGGGTTTCCCTGAGTTCAAAGCATGGTAATTTTCAGTATGAGATGCTTTACCTGAGGAAAAAGGAAGAAAATGTAGTTTTTAGGAGTTAAAGATATAACATACAAGATGAGAGAACATCACATCAGAAGTCTCGATATAAAATCAGGAGCCCAGTCTTAGTCTTAGCTGAGTAGCAGTCATAAATCCACACCCACAATATAATAAAAACCCCAACCTTCCACATATAAAACCTTTTGTTTCCGCTAACCCAGGGGACCGCAACATTAAATGGTCAGACTGACTGCAATTCACTTTCCGAGGAGGGGACTGATAAATACTTGAGCATGAACTTCCCTGTTGAAAACCAATTTGCAACAGGCTGCTGGTCTGAGTAGACAACGTGTGAGTTTCTTCCAGCGGAAGAGAAGAGTACAGCAGATGGAGTTCACTCTCCATTTTGGCTTCTCCCCAGCAGACCAGGCTTTATAACAAGCCAAAACTCAGAGCAGTATTTGCTCGCTGTGGTGTGATGAGTAAGCCAGACTTTGAACTACTGCTTACATCGACTCTTTAAGATAGCCCTTTGATTTCGGTAATTTAAAAAGAAAAAACACCACCCACCACCACCATTTGTCTGCTTTCTATGATTCATGCAGTTTAAATTGCTCATCCTAGAAAGTAAATACCATAGTGTGGATAAGGAGGACAGTTATCTCTGGGTTTTAAGTCACCTTATCCTAGAGATAAACTTACATAAATGAATTAACTCAGAGCGTGCTCAGTAATACTTTCACTGTTAAGTGTTTTTATGTATTTATCTGTGTCCAAAATCATGGTAAAATACATAAACCTGATCATGTCCTCAGAGGTACTGGAGATAGATATTTGTCTTGATTTTTTAATATGGTTTCACTGGGCAGGAATAAGACCAGCGGGATTCACTTGAATCTGTTGAAACAAAAAGGTGCAACTGAAATCAGAAACTGGCTTTGGTTTTGCCTTTTTTTTTTTTTTTTTTGCTATAGAAAACCTGTCTGGCTCTGTCATGTTGTCTTATGTTACCAACTAAATACATATTCTTATCCATATTCATTAAGGGGCCTACGCAATCCCTGACTATTTCATAACAATAAAAGACAAAAACCACAGCCAAGATCCTGGAGAGCGCGGCCTGTCTGGAAACACGCTGAACACGCGCAGCGGCTGCTGGCAATTCAGATGATGAATTAACCGCATCAGCCAGAAAAATGTATCTTCAGGTTAAATAGAACTTCAAGCAACCAGCTTGTATAATCACTTTTATATTCAAGTCATATAATGGAAAACGATAGACAGTCATTTTGGCCAAGAACTTTTCTTTCAACACAAGAGAAAACACTCATGGAAAAGGGAAAAAATGGAAAAAAGGGAAAAAAATGCAGCCCAGAGGTTAACTGAGGATTTAAACTTTTTGTGCATGGAAAACAGTACAAGAAAACTAAAATAGAAGCCATGATTTCACATAAATATTTAGTATAAAACCCTGGAAAACTCCTTACCAGCTGTATCACGTTTTTTTTTATCTGTGAGAGTCGAACTAGCTAAATAATGGGAACAATACTCGTTAGATAGCTTTCTAAAAAACTGCAGTGGAATTCATTGGGGGCATTAGTTCATTCATGTTTCTTGCTATCCGTATCTTTGACACCGGTATGTTACTGTTGGGAAACCAATTTACATCAGTACGAGCTGTTTCCACGTGTGTTGAATTCCCCAATGATTTTTGAAGCAATTTCACTAGGAGATTGGCTTCTGCTTGTTGAAAGCAGCATTGCCAATCCTGTGTGGAGACTTTACATGTCGGCCTGAGAGGAAATGGACATTTTTGCCTTGGGTCTGTTTCAGAGGGACAGGAAATGGTGCAAGCCAAAATGTCCGCTTGTGAGTGCTTCTGGTTCTGATGGACTTTTTAATGCATCATGGAGTCCTTCAAACTGGAGATGACCCTCTTTAGAGGGAATATAAGAGAGATATATAGACCAGTGGGAGTGAGAGAGCAGGGAGCAGCCACTCCATTTCCAGTATAGCATCTTGCTAATTACCATATGGAGGCAGGGAAAAGGTAAAAAATACTTTGCTTGGAAAGAGGCCATGAGGCACGATGGCTTCGAAACTTTAACTTCTTGTTGCCAACATTTTAGTAGCCCATTATAGACTACACTGTTTGATGGGGCAGTCCTGAGGGGCACAATCTCTCTTCATGCAGGACTGATGGAAAAACCTACTAGGGCCTGCGGAATTAAAAAGCACCTGTGAACATTTAGCCAAGCTGTGCTGCCCTCTGAAGGCCAACACATGCTGCTTAGGTTTACTCCAGTGCTGGGAAAAGATACCGTGACCAACCCTGCTCTGAAACTGGGGAGACAACTGATTGTTTCCAAGGAAAGGGAGGAGTAGGGGAAGGCGGAGGATGACTTGAGAGCAGCCCTGAGGAGAAGGACTTGGGGGTGCTGGTAGACGGGAAGTTCAACATGAGCCGTCAATGCACACTTGCTGCCCAGAAGGCCAATCGCATCCTGGGCAGCATCAAAAGAACTGTGGCCAGCAGATCGAGGGAGGTGATTCTGCCCCTCTACTCTGCTCTCATGAGACCCCACCTGGAGTACTGTGTCCAGCTCTGCAGCCCTCAGCACAAGAAGGACACGGACCTGTTGGAGCGGGTCCAGAGGAGGGCCACGAAGATGATCAAAGGGCTGGAGCACCTCTCCTATAAAGACAGGCTGAGAGAGTTGGGGTTGTTCAGCCTGGAGAAGAGAAGGCTCCAGGGAGACCTTATAGCGGCCTTCCAGTACCTAAAGAGGTCTACAGGAAAGATGGGGAGGGACTCTATCAGGGAGTGTTATGATAGGATATGGGGTAATGGCCTCAAACTGAAAGAAGGTAGATTTAGATTGGATATCAGGAAGAAATTCTTTACCGTGAGGGTGGTGAATCACTGGAACAGGTTGCCCAGGGAAGTTGTGGATGCCCCATCCCTGGAAGAGTTCAAGGCCAGGCTGGATGGGGCTTTGAGCAGCCTGGTCTAGTGGGAGGTGTCCCTGCCTATGGCAGGTGGGTTGGAACTAGGTGATCTTTAAGGTCCCTTCCAACCCAACCCATTCTGTGATTCTGTGAGACGAGGACAACACATCCTACCCAGCAGTGTACGCGGTAAACTCAGTCACAAGGAAAACTATTAGTGTGCATCCACCTCACATAACAGGTGAGCCATTGGCCTAACTGTTGGCAATATCCCCTGGCCTAGAACACTTGCAGAGTCATGTATACTGTGTGTTAGCCACCCCACGAGCTCTTAGTGAAATCCCTTTAGCACTTTGTCTCTTGTCCTGTAACGTGGCAGAAAACCTACCTGGGCGAGACCAGGGAGAGACCAGGGCCTGCTGGGGAGTTCATCTGCATGATGAATAAAACTGACATAGGTTCCTAGCCAGATGATTTTTGCCACTGGAAAATTAGTAACGAAGTCTCCATAGTAAGGTCAGCAGGTTCTACTTATTATTTTTTTTATTTTTCTTTTGGTGGGGAAAAATGGGAAAGAGTACAAAGAACCATGGGAAATGCCATATACACGGGAAAAGCAATTGTGACCAATGCAAGAGCAGCTTGAACAAACCTCTTTCCCCTCTTATCAACGCTTATAAATACTTAAAGGGTGGGTGTCAGGAGGATGGGGCCAGGCTCTTTTCAGTGGTGCCCGGGGACAGGACAAGAGGCAATGGGCACAAACTGGAACATAGGAAGTTCCACCTAAACATGAGGAGGAACTTCTTTACCCTGAGGGTGGCAGAGCACTGGAACAGGCTGCCCAGAGAGGTGGTGGAGTCTCCAACTCTGGAGACATTCAAAACCCACCTGGACGTGTTCCTGTGTAACCTGCTCTAGGTGACCCTGCTCTGGCAGGGGGGTTGGACTAGATGATCTCCAGAGGTCCCTTCCAACCCTATGATTCTATGATTCTATGATTCTCTTCCACATCAAATACACAACACACAGTATATGGAAGCCCAGGACTCTGTCTCACACCGTGCTACACCTACTCAGCTCCCTTCCTGCAGGCTGAACTCGTCTCAGCAGCAGGCCTGGGGATCAGGGAGGGAGGACTCACCACTGCTGTTCTGCTCCAGTTCTGAAAGAGCTGCTCGGTGGGGACCCATCCCAAAGCTCCTGTCCCAATTCTGTGATTTCAGCCTCACGTCCGGTGCTGGTCACAGCAGTCCTGGCTGCTGGGATGATTCTGAACCAGTGTTTCAGGGGTGCCTCCTCACTCCATTATTCCTCTGTGTAGATTCAGCTACATTTGTGCAATTGGGAGTCCTCCACCCCTACTTCCACCTCAACCCACGTGTTCCTCCACACAGGGCTCAAAAGCTCCCAAGTGAACACCAGACAAGATCCCTGGCTCAGATCTACAGGTTATGAAAACTTTTCCTAACCTGGACCTGTACAGAATCAAAGTCCATTAACTTTTCAGTTTTCAGACCCTATCATGACCACATCTTGCCTTATTCCTCCATATGCCTTTCAGATGACTAGCAGGATAAAAATACTAACCTAAATAATTCAAGCAATGAGAAGGTTCCAATGAAACAACAAAACCAGGTGGATTACGGGTTAAAAAGAAAAACATGCAAATTTACGTAATTGAAGCTTGTCAAAAGACTTGCTTGTCTTTAGAAAGACACTTTGCTCGAAGCTTTCAAAAACTGTCGGTATTATCAGCTTCTGGGCCTCATCAGATGCCGTGGAGAGATACCAAGCCTACTGCTAGTTTATAACCCACTGTTTAGACAAGACAGGGCAGCTGTTGATCAAAACCTTTGGAGATGTGTGTCCAACCCCAGAAGAGAATAGTTGTGACATATTTTACAGCTGAATTGTCTTGGTAGTTTTGATTTCTTGCAATACATAAAAGCTAACATTACCAAGAATAAGAGTCTGAAATGTCTCGCTAGTAATTCTAAACCAGTCTTCATGCTTTGCTGGTATTCTTCATCACTAAATCCCCTGCCTAGCATACTCCATAAGCATGCACCAGGCATGTCCTCTAATATCTGACCCAAATAGCAACACTTTATGTCCTCCAAATACTAGCCCAGCAAAGCAAAACTCACGCTTTTGTTACAGTTTTCAGTGTTAGCAAGTAAATCTTGAGTTAAACTGGTCTTGAAAAAATAATTGTTGCCTACTAATGGGTTATAACTAACCAATATATCCTCGGTTCTAGGTGATGACTTCTCGTAAGCATGCCACAGAATGTAAATGATAATATCTAAGCCCTCATAGGTATGGAAAGCCTTACTTCTTGCATTAGTAAGTGTATGGCCCTGGTCAGTCACTTTGCATTTAATCTCAGAGCTCCATGAGTAACCATCTTCTGCCTATCATACACTATATCATTGTGGAAAAGTTTTACAAAGTGTGAGAAATTCTTCCCCTTCAAGTACAATTTTTGGTGTCCTGTATTTTATGATTCTAGTACCACCCTGAAGGTCCTCATCTGCTTTTTTTCAAAAGTCAGTTAATCTTTATTATAGGACTGACACTGTAATTATTAATTAAATAAAAAATAAAAAAATCAGTCATATTACGACTTCAGCCATCTCAGTTGTTTTTTACCAGATAAAACAGTTTATAGTTTACAGTTATAGTATTTTCTCTGTAATATGAGAAATAAGGAATGATCCTTTGTGGGTACTTAATATAACAACCTTCTACAACTTCCATTGTTGCATAACCAGCTTGTAAAATTACAGGAAAGACAATGCCTACATCTCCACGTACCCATTTAAGTCATACCTTATCTATTAGTATAGAATATTTAATTTATTAACTTCAGGATATATCTGACATACATAAACATTTTTTTCCTGCAGTTCTTAGAGAATTTGCAATATGGCCCATGAACAGGTATAGTCTCATCATCAGTAGTGTGGAGAATAGATCCCTTACCCTTTTTCCTTAACATCACAGTACATTCTAAAATAATAATTACGTATCATGTCACAGGTTGTAGACGGAGGTGTGAGTTGGTAGATGAGGAAAAGGCCCAGGCTCTGCACGAGGCTCTGGGTCTTTGTCTCCTTCCAAATTAACAGGAGGAGGACTGCCAAGTCGGAGAAAATTTGCAGTGTAGCGTTGTATGGATAATGCACAAGTACTTGGAGGCCTGTGGTGGGAGAACGGAGCACGGACTAAATATTTACAAAGGGGGAACCCACAGTCTATTCAGACAAGGGCAGAAAGATTTGTATTTGCTTGAACCAAAATTCATATCGATTACAGAGAACGCAGAAGTATCACCCCTACGCTGTCTTCCACTGGAAATCCATAGTATTTGTTGCACAGACTATACAGCAGCGTTGTTGCAGTTTCCTGTCACCTCCAGCTCTTGCTTCTACTGACGCAGAAATTTTTTGGCCACATTTAAGGGGACAAACAGCTACAGTCAATAACTATTTTTAAATTAATTTTTCTTACCTGCCGGCTTTCTTAGTGCCTCACTTTCACTCTCTCCATGCATCAGCGTGTGTTAATTTTCTTCATATCAGCCACAAGCTCAGCAATGCCAGTTTTCTTCCTCTGTGCTTTCCTTGCAGGACAGAGGCAGGACCATCACGGGAGCACTAAGAACACAGGAGAGACTGTCTCTGTTTGCAATTCTGCAGTGGCCTGCAAGCAACTCAGAGGAGAATCTGGAGAGAAAACAATAATCTCTGCGCAGCTGGACTGGCTGTAGCCTCTACAGCCACAGACTTTTTTGGCTGATAGAGACTCTATCAGCTAAACTCCACCAAGTCTTTGCTGAGTGCACCACAGATGATCTTCATCAAGTCCACGTTGAACACACCAAGTCGCTCCAGAACAGGGGGCACTTAGAGAGGCATGCGGGGCAAAACACATGATTACCCTCTCTGCAAAACTTCTGTGCAACTTCTGCTGTAACATCTGGGGCACAATTTGTTGTAACAAGCGAAGTTTGATCAAGTCCTATCTAACTAAAAGAAGAGCTGTAAATAGTTAATGCTTCAAGTAAAGGTTTCTGTCAACCGCAGGCAAGAAACTACAGTCTGGGATTTCCCTTGGGTAAAACTTTATAGTGAATTACAGAATCACAGAATCTTAGTGGTTGGAAGGGACCTTTGAGATCATCGAGTCCAACCACATAAAAAAAAAAAAAAAAAAAGCACCCACCAACTAAACTCCACACCCACAACCCCACACACAACACCCCACCACAAACCAATAATCTTGGGCACTAGAGCATGCCCTGAAGAGCCATGTCTACACATTTCTTAAATACCTCCAGGGATGGTGACTCCACCACCTCCCTGGGCAGGTTGTTCCAGTGCCTGACCACTCTTTCAGTAAAGTAATTCTTCCTAATATCTAATCTAAATCTCCCTTGCCACAGCTTCATACCATTTCCTCTGGTCCTTTCGTTATTCCCTTGGGAGAAGAGGCCAACACCCACCTCTCTACACCCTCCTTTCAGGTAGTTGTAGAGGGCAATGAGGTCTCCCCTCAGCCTCCTCTTCTCCAAACTAAACATGCCCAGTTCCCTCAGCCTCTCCTCATAGGACTTGTTCTCCAGACCCCTCACCAGCTTGGTGGCTCTCCTCTGGACACGCTCCAGCACTTCTACGTCCCTCTTGTACAGAGGGGCCCAAAACTGAACACAGTACTCGAGGTGAGGCCTCACCAGTGCCGAGTGCAGAGGCACGATGACTTCCCTGCTCCTGCTGGCCATGCTATTCCTGATACAAGCCAGGATGCTATTGGCCTTCTTGGCCACCTGGGTACACTGCTGGCTCATGTTAAGCCAGCTGTCCACTAACACTCCCAGGTCCTTTTCTGCCGGGCAGCTTTCCAGCCACTCAGCCACTCAAATTAGTTTTCAGCACTACTAGGTACTAGTAAAATTAAGAAAATCTGGTGAGGTTATCCCATTCTTTCTGCTAATAGAAGGAAATAATAGAAAAATACCTCTGACTGCATTAGCCCAACACTTCTAACTGCCAGTTGCGTCAAAGGGAAGCACATCAACCCTTCCTACACCTGTAAGAGAGAAAAACATCTTTAAATTTACCAATCTATTGATTTGATTTACTTTTCAAGCTGGGGTCAGCTTGCAAATCATGGTCCATTTAAAGAAATATTTACATCAACTCTAGCTGAAGAATTAAAACGAACATTGGTTCATTGGCACAAGTAATCCAAAATACTCCAGGCAAGATTAATATAATCCATGTTTTTGTCTCTGTTCCCATCTTTCTACGTATCTTGAAAGTGCAGACACAAACTCAGAGAAGCAGCTCCTACCCGGCTAAACCATCCTGCCGTGAAGAACAGGGCTACTTGTTTGAGGAAGGAGAACACATAGAAAGGTTTAAAGAATCTGACTCAAACCCTGTAGCAGTATGCAGTCATGCAGTCAGTTTAATTTCTGAAACATTTCAGTTACACCACGATCCTTGGCTTAAGTCCTACATTTTTGTCACGCAGAAGAACTTAATATGAAGACAACCAAGCCGGAAGCCTTCCAACAAAATTAATCTCTAATACAAATACCCTTTGGTCAAGGGAAGACAGTAATCAAAAACTTTCTGCAGGGACAGTTAGAACAGATTTTGCAGGTTGTATGCTGAAAACCTTCGATCAAGACCAAGGTCCAGCAGCGTATCTCGAAACATAAAGAGTAATCAGCTGAATTTCCTGCTGCAGGCAAGTCAAGTTGGCTTCCTGACTTGGAACCACATCCCCAGACCACAGACCTCCTGGCCTGCGGAACTTGCTCTGAACAAACTCTGGATGCGCAGTTGAAGCAGCCCCCCTGAACTAAGCTCCCGACAGTACCAAAAACCTCTGCCGTCAAGAAACACCTGCCTGCAATTAGTGCAAACCAGCCGGCTGACCAGCAGGTGGCTGGGTTGTACCACACGCACAGCTCCAGAGAGGTGCTAAGAGCTCGGTAGGGCTCCAACGCAGAAGAGTTTTCTTCCTTTGCCCGAAAATTAAATATTTATTCACAAATTGAATTAGGTAGCTGAATGCAAGTTTGTTTGTTTTGCTTTTCTTTTTGAAGTTAAATTCAATACTGTAACTGCAAAGCAAAGCACCAGTTATTTTTCAGCCAATGCAACACATCAGTAAAAAAAACAAATTATTCAGTATTATAAAAAATCCAACCCAAGAACACAATCTGTGGTACGCAGTCCTTTTGGAGGAGTTAGCAACCTTTTGACACCTCTCAGGGGAGTCAGCAGAGCCACCTCCTCCTTTTGGCAGGGATGTGGCATTCTTAGTCAAACAGCAAAAGATCAGAAGCCGTGCAGAAAGCATTGTAAGCTTTGATCTCATCACACGTCGTGAACTAAGCAGGATCAGGACAGGAATCCTTGAAGTCAGTCCATCGGGTAACCGGTAACAAAGGTATACGGGGTACGTAGCGAGCAAATCCTGAGTAGTTACCGAGCAAATCCAGCTATAACTGCACTGCGCTACCATGTAGGTGGTAATTTTCAGCTAAGACACACATCCTCATCACTGGTAGCCAGTTTACTCCACAGCACTTTGACGAGTGTGGACGGTTGCCCCAGTGCCTCCTCAGTATTTTGGTAATGGAAATCTTCTTCACGAATTGTCTGCTGTAATTCTAGCCAAACACGGCCCTCTTCTGCTACCCAACTGCTAGTTAGCACAGTCATCTGCTGTTTTAGCAGTTGCTGGCTTTTCAGCACACCGGACCACTGCACACTTAAGGAGGATTGAAGAGAAGAAAAATAATCAGCGCTTAAGTGAAGGAATGTTGTCAACATCACGGACACTGCCATGACCGTACGTTCCACTTACTGAAACGTTCAGTCAACAGCAACCTTGGACGTGGATATGTTTTCAGTAGGAAGAGGAAGCCAAACTCTCTATTATAACAGCAGGAAGTCAATTTGTGTCTCTCTGCTTTCCAATTCAAAGCTACTGGAATTCCTGAAGCACAACTGGAAATACATGAGCGTGTTTCACTACCAGGAATCTCCTTTCCAAAAGCACTTCCCAGAATGTCACCACACAATTAAAAAAAATTTAAGTGATACAACTTAAAAAACTAGCATAATTCAGCTATTTTCATGCCTATTCTACTTCCAAAATCTACTCTTGCTCTGGAAAGCAGGGCTGATAAAGTTAAAGGAACCTCAAACTTTCAAAACCACACTGCTGTCATAAGAATATTTAAACAAATGCATAGACACTATTTTTAACAACTTTATTGGTTTAATAAATGCTGTTGTACAAAATTAGTCTCTGGAACATCGAAAAAGCATGAATTACACTGTAATTATATTTTATTTACCATATTTTAGCAGAGGGTGTACGATTTACTATTTTTCCAGAAAATAAACATTCTCAAAATCTGAAATAAATACTGATTTTAAAAATCACCACAATAATATTCCTTGTCTCACAGCAAGAGCCAGAAATGTGTCTCTCGTTTTTCCTCCATTTCATTTGAACCAGAGGGTAACAGCACTGTACTGATAAAGCTTATTTTTGCATTTCTACACTGCCTAGCTGCAATTCCTGACAAAACACCTTCAGAATAACAGCAGCTAAACCAGAAGGATAAGAAAGTATCTGAAAGGCTCAGTGGCTTAATACTTTCAACCACAGTAACAGATGGCTGAAACAGTAAGGGGAATTTGCACCCCAGTACAATGTACGAGTCATAAAATCAAAACCCCATTCCGAGCAAGGCGGTCACGTTTCTCGTTCCTTGAAGAAGTCCGTTCCTTTCAACTCTTCTGGTAGATAGTCCTGCTCTACAGGCTCCTTGTACATGGGGTTATACTTATAGCCTTTACCGTAGCCCAGGTTCTTCATGAGCCTTGTTGGGGCATTTCTCAGGTGCAGCGGCACAGGCGGCAGAGGTCCCGTGTGCATTCTCAGACATTCTTTGACGTTGCTATACGCCCTGTACACCTCTATAGACTTTGGTGCTCTGGCAAAGTACACTACACATTGTGCTAGAATGACCTGGAAACAAGAAAAGGGAAAATGTTAAATGACTTCGTTTAAGCTTTTTGGGAAAAGGTCTGTTATTCAGGTTGTTTGTGTAGCGTGACAGGGATTATGTTTTTAAACTGACCTCTGCCTGCTACTATAGTACAAATATTATTAAACAAGCACACAGCTCTTTGCAATTTTCACTACTAATAAGGAATTGCTACTTTATAATATCAGAATATTTTAACAGAGAGAAAAAAAATGGACAGAGCAAAATGACGTTAGTTCACATACCACATCTTAACAATAAATATGCAGTGAATTTTATTTCAAACTACCACATCTATTTTAAGAGCTACGATGCTCTCTTACTTGTCAAAGAAAGGGCGTGCTGAATGAACAAGTAACTAAATTTTCCTTGTCCTTGCAATCTCTGTTTCTTTTTATAATTACAGATGGGTTTTACAGTTTGCGTTGCTTTCACATCAGTGAATTAATGAAGCCTTTACCTCACATTCCGGCATTCCAATAAAGTGACAGCCTTGATAAGCAGCAACTGCTTGTGTTAAAGCCAAAGGGTCTGCCAGCCCTACAAAAAGGGACCAGATAAAAGCAGGTTAGTCAGTTTACTTTAGTTACCATGTCTTCCCCCACTCCTGTAAGATAGAAGGTTATCCATGCGCATTTCAAAGTTGCTTTCTTAGATGTTGGAACCTCTGGTACAATACTTCGCAGTACATAAGAAATACTGCCTCCATCCACAGCCTTCCTTCTTCTGCCTCCCCCCAAAAAGAAAGGTCTAAATTGTGGGTATGATTTACAGACTAAATCTGTTGCCACATGGTGGCAGCCTGAGCAGCAGCCGCCCATGTATGATTCACTTACTTTTCGAACTGAGAAAGAAATGGGGAAATATTGCTATATAGACATAGCTTCCCCAGATCTCATAACTCTTCACCCATCACATACGTGCCTGAAGTGTTGCTGCAGCTGTTACTGTGGATAAGTCAATCAAGATGCCTTACAGCCAGGGAGTCAGCTATCAAATCTGAGGTTTGCAAGTCAGGCTAGGCATTCACCTTCCAGAGTCACTAAAAAAGCAGACATCCCTGAAATGCACATTCTCTGTTACACAAGTTTACTAGTGACCTACAGTCACCAGAGTTTAAAAGAATCCATATTAATACACTGCCAAAACCTGACCCAAAAATATATGTTTCTCCTGCAGTAGGTAATCATCACAATGCCACGGCACATAGGTCTCTGTCTGTGTATACAAAGTTTTTGTGGGATGTGGAGCATTTCAGTGTTTTGTACCTATTCTGCATACAGCTGTTTTGGGGTCGTTTTTTTTCCTCCAATGCCAGTTTTTGGAAACCTGAAGCCTGGCAGATCTTCACTCAACATAATATTCCAACAAGAAATACTGCAAATACTGACCTATATCTTCACTTGCAAACCTCACCAGCCTCCTTGCCACATAGAGTGGGTCTTCACCACCTTCAAGCATTCGAGCAAGCCAGTAAAGGGAAGCGTTTTCATCTGAGCCTCTCATAGACTTATGCAGGGCAGAGATGCAATTGTAATGTTCTTCTCCTATTTAGAATGGGGAAGAAGAGATACACAAAGCTGTTAGGAGGAAAAAAAGTGAAATGCATTTAAGGGAACAGAATATATTTTACTAGATCACAGCAGGTAAACATAACCTGCTTTTTCAAGTTCTTTTTATGTGTATGTTACTATGGTGTTCATTAAAATGTTTTCAACGTCGTCTTCATGCTTTTCCACATGGTTCATTCCACTAAGTACGTAAGCCAAACAGAGTAACTGCAGATGAAAAGGAGGGTGTTTTTTTAAACACTGCACAGCAAACAATTTGGTTTTGGTACCCTAATGAACTTCCCTTCAAAACAAAAAACATACAGATATTTTAAGCAGTTAGGAAGAACACCCTATATAAATATCTCCTAATTGACAATGAGTAAAGTATGACCACATACAATCCACTGACCATTGCTTTTGGACACACACAGAGCTCTGAGAAGACAAGAGAAGATTCAGAGAAATCCAGTACTATACACTAGTGATGATTTAGAAGAAGAAATTTCACATCAACTAAAACCAGAAAATAAAGCGTGCAGTAAAGGACACACAAGTTTGCTGTACTATGTAGGGAAAAAAAGGAAACATTGCTGCGGATATATAATGATGGCACATTATACAATCTGGAGGAAACTGTATCACAGCACACAACCCTGGCAAATTCCTAAGAAATGTCAAGTTCAGTTGTGAGCACCTGCACTACTGGAAGGGTCCTGAAAACTGTAAGCCGCTGAAACAAAAAACCCATAAACAAAACCTGAAATGCCAGACTGCTAAAGAAGGAGTGGGAAGATGGAATGAATTACCAGGTAATTTTTTTTAACATTAAAGTTTAACATAAGATTAGATATGGACTCCAAGGAGAAACAAAGCCATTCCACACATCTTTTCAGGGCTACAGATAAAACAGAGGGTCAACATTACACACACTGAATGAGACCCTTCCTGCTTGCAATTTTTCTCTGTGCAGCTGGTTTTGATTCTTATGCATTTCTTTTAATCAAACTCGTAAGAGTATTTTGCTGCAATATTGTTGTTAAACTTTCAACATAATCTGCCTTTTTTATTTTTTAAAGTGCCTGGCATTCCTTGGCTCACAGCGAAGTGTGTATTATAAAGACAACTGGCTGCATGCACAGCCATCTGTTAATACTTCTCTTCTTCCTACGGCTAAAAGGATTTACAGCTCAAGGGCCGTATCAGAAGACATCACCATCATTTGTAGCCCCTGCCAAATAAAAGGCCGCATGCATGAGTTAGAAAACCAAAGCTCCCATACAGCTGCAATTTATCCTTTCATAGCCAGCAAGATCTTTACCTCCCAGGTCAGAAACTAGGTCCATCCTCCTGCAACGCTGTACACGCTGCAGTATGGTTCTGTGGGGAATTCAACACACGCGCTGCTGGCGTACACAAGGCAGCAGACAGCTATTTTTGCGAGGACTCCACACAAAGAGCCCTGTGGTATGCAGGCATTACTCGTGCCAACACAAACAGCGTGTCCATGCTCTGTCATAACACTTGAGTGAGTGAGTTAGTAGCAATAAACCCAAGCAGCTGAACTTGCACTGTCCTCTTGGAAGAGGCGTCTCTTGGTCTCTTAAAAGTAAGGAAGACAGTCTTTAAATATCTGCAGAAGCTGGACTCATCCGGTTTTTTTTTTTCCTGGAGTGCTTTTATACACTGTTTGGGTTACTGTAAAGTGTCATACTTGGGGATAGCAGCTGGAGAGGCAGAAGGAATCCAGGAGATAGGTTGGGACTAGAGATACATACCTGTAGGGGACTTCAGAGTATGCAGGCTGAGAAAGGGGACAGTTTTCTCCCTTTATCTCCTTCCTCACAAAGTTAATGTTGGTGACTGAGTCATCAAAATGATGACAATACTTATACACCAGACTTGGACTTCTTCAGTTGTATTTTAAATGCAATTTCAATTAACGGCAAAATACATGGAGCAACGAAGTTTTATGTTTCTTTTTAAAAAATGCAGTTTCTATATATTCTATGTAAGTTACCAGAAGCACTTTAAAAAAAATGAAAAAATTTAAAAAAAAATAATTAAAGAACTTTTTACAGACCATTACAGACCTTTATTTATTAGCTCTGTCTCTCAGGCTGGTTAGCCAACACACAGATTTTGGCCATATCAATTCAGTGGAGACAGACACATGCCAACTTATCTATCGCTGCTGTTCTGCATCCTGGATGCCTCTTGAAATCAAAAGTCTAAAGAGTTTTTGGAATCAAAACACATTTGCTCTATGCAGTTCCCACAAAGGTAAGTACCTTTCCATTGAGAAACAAGATACTGCACAAGAAGCTTTGGGGAGGACGGAATTTTCTAGTGTCTAATGTATACAGATGCATAAATCTCTTTTGATTTATGCCACTAAATTGCTTTATGTGCTCATGAAGAGTCTTCCAGTTAATTTAATATGACGATTTATCTAAAGCCTTATTGGTAGAAGACAGGGAAAAGACCTCAGTTTCACTGACCATAATTAATATCTGGACTTCTTCAGCAATCCCTATTTATAAGGTAGTGGGCAGAAGTAAAATCACAGTTCCCATCTCACAATATTTTCTGTCTTAGCCAAAAGTAAATATCAACTGCCCATCCATAAAGGACAGAAGAAGACTTTTGAAAGCATAGATTATCTGCACAAAGATCAGAACAATAGCCTAATGACTGCATTATGAATCATTTCCTTCCTAGACTTCTTGGTGAAAGTACATAAAGGAATGTCCAACTACATATATTTGTCAAATTTTGCAAAAGGTGACCAAAAATAAATAACGATGTAAAATCAAAATTCCAAATTGACACAACTCTGACTGAACACTAATCAATTATTTAGTGCTTTCTACATGAACACACTACATGTCCCTCCACTTTATAAGGCTGAAGCACTTTATATTAGCAGATTGTAGATTCCACCACCACAACGGTGATTCAAAAAGTATTAGCCAAAACTTGCTACAAAAATTCTCTATTTATACAGCAGCCTCTATCCAGAAGCCCTTTGTATATAAAAAGACAAACAGCTATCTCCACTATGGACAAAAGTGGTCAACCGAGACACAGACTACTTCACAGAAGAGAGGAATTTTGTAAAGGCACGTACTCGAGCAACCTGCTATTGTGACAGTATCTGTTGTCAGGCTCCTTGGCATTCGTACAGTCAAGAAAACCAGAATTTTCACTGCTCTCACCACTCTCTGAAAATCTCTGACAGAAAGAAAAACCCTATACAGAGCTCGAAGGATTTCTGTCATGCAGAAGGGGCTGACACATGCTACCTAGACTTGATGCAAGCCTCAGGAAGGGACACTCTGTGCCATCTCTAAGAGCAAATAGGCTTAGGAAGGCTGGGAGCAATAGACACAGCCAAGAGTTCTGCATGACAGTGGCCACAAGGCGACAGCAAACACACAAGGGACCTACACAGCACAAGAAACTCACACCAGTAAACTGGTCAGATTTTCCGTTTCCTCCTAATCATGACTTCTTCCTGCCACAGACCCCATAAAATTTTTCTTCTCCCTCCCCCTGTCTACCCTCGACTTAGCTGCCATCATATCAATATCTGCCCAGCTGACTTTCTCTTGACAATGAGCCATCGTTTCCTCTGTGTAACAAGAAGGCTGCAAACAGACATATACATTATGGAATCACGGCATTTTTCAGAGTTGGAAGGGCTTACAACCAACCTCGAAAAATCCATTATCACAGGTTTTGAGTAGCAACAGTTAATTAAGCATATCAGATACAGCGGCAAAACAAAAACCAATCAATCCTCCAAATACTGCTTGGCATAATCATTTGATACTATACTGCACAGTAATTCAAGTATTGCCGAAGAACTAGCATATGAGTTCAAAGGGATTCATCTAATCTCTAACATTCACTCTCTGATTTTTAACCTTCTCACATAAAATGGTATAGTGGCCAACTACTGTGATGCCTAACATTGCCAAGTCACAAATTTAGCAAGAGTGGTTATCACATTAGGAAGCCTTAAATGCAATTAGATTTATGTGACCTGCCCTAAGCAAGCTACAAAATTCATTACCTTAAAAAGCAATTCTAAAAATAAATCCAACTGCTCAGGTTTTCACCTATATTGTTGTGAATGTGAGCACGTCCAAGACTTTCAAAGGAGTAGAAGCGCAATGGAAGATTTCCAACCCTCCAAGAACAAATCTCCTCATCAAATTACTTCTCCCTCTCTACATTGCAATCCCCTTAGAAGACAATATTCTAATAACCTTAAAGAACACATAATTTCACCGTGGAACTGTTGGCAGGGATGCAAATACGTCTTTCAACTACCCTACACTTCTTAAGTGGTCAGAGGAAACCCTGTTTGGAAGGAATTTCTGGGTGAGCCTGCTAGACTGTAAAGTAAAAGTAATTTTTAGGCCAAATTTCAGTACAACCACTGATTCACCATCTGGTACGAAAGGGGGAGAAGAAACAGAAATTATAGAGACTACCAGCTCTTGAGAAGACTGCTTCTCAGAGACTATGTCAGGAACTCACCTGCTCGGTCATACAGGATGTGAGATCGCTGTAGCCCTTCCTTTACATGCTCTTCTGTTATCACAATGCCATCTGCAGAACCACCTTTGCTAATATTTAAAGGGGTGGTCTTCCCCGCTGCTAATCTGGCCTGAACTGCTAACTGGAGTCCATTTAGTCCGGTCCTTGCATCACCATCGCAAAGGTAGGCTAGGGTATTTAGAGCTTTCTCCTCGATGTACACCGGGAATCTGCAACAGAATAACCATACAGTTAGCCCTGATCCATGCTCCTCTCCTTTCGTATTTAAGCTAGAGATGGCATTTCTTTACAAAGTTTGTTGAGAGGCAAAGGCAAGGTTTGTTGGGTTTAAGTTTTGTTATTAACTCATTCTGTCATGATTAAGCATTGCAGAGTGTGGGGGAACACTGTGGGACCCAACCCCTCTTCCTCCTGCCCCAATGCAAGTTAAATACAATTGCACATGAAAAAGGTAGGGCAGGAGCTCTCATCTATTTAACCCCCTTATTTTTCCTCATGTCATCAAGCTCAACAGAAAGTAGGGCTAGCGTTTTGCCAGAGCACAATTCTAGCACAAGCAACTGAACTTTACAAGGTTTTACTCCATCAGCATTTCATAGGTAGCACTTCGAATTCCTTGTTGGAAGGAGAATGAAAAGGTAGGAAGCTATCCACGTGTAGGTGAGAGAGTACACTGAAGTATAAAGTAATTAGCATAAGGTTTTGAACTAACTACCACCAGCAAGAGAGGCTATCAGGTGTTCTTTAAAAAGCAGCAACTGGAAGGATTGTTTACATTGTAAAGCATCTGGGTGCCCTGCATTCTTTTTTTTTTAAATGTTAAGAGCTATTACATCTTAGTCATTGGGGTACAAAAAATATCTTACTAGAAAGAAAAGGCATCCCAGTGCATGCACTGTTCTTGCCATCTACTACTCCAAGTGTGCCAGACTATACAAACACATAAAAAAGCAAATTCCAGTGAACACACAATCTAAATGAACAAGACAGGAAGAGTTGAGAAATGCAGCAGCAGGTAAAGATCTCCTGAGATCTCATAGCGGGTCAGTGAAAAATCTGGGAAAGTCCTCAGGCTCTTTCTCCAGGTTTTCATCTGCTGGGCTGCAATCACCACTGTCAGGGCACATGCAAACCAACTCGCCTCTGCACATCTCACATGCATACTGTTGAGGATTTGACCCTCAAACTTCAGTTATGTAGACAAGATAATGGCTAAGGTGTTTGCCGGGCAGAGGGTACAACTGATTTTATTTGGAAAGAGCAGCTAGTGGAATTAAAGCATGACATTAAGTAACGGTCCAAACTTAGCCATTTTTAGTAACTGGACTGAAAATCAAGAGTGACATGTATCAGCATAGATTAACGCACAGAGCTGGCACGAGAGGCAATTTCTTATGAAGTCCTTGTGTGCCAAATAATTAAGGATTCACAACAGCCCTGCACCTCATTCATCATAAAGATTTATTACTGTTACTAGAAGTGGTGAATGAAAAGGCAACGCCAGGGTTCCCAGACACATGTATCCACTAATTTTTATTACTTGCCTCCTCTTCCTCCTTGCAAATCCACTTTGCACTTGTCACACAAAAGAAAAAAACAGTAGATGCTGGAAAAACTCCAACAGACAGTATTTGTGCCCCCTCATGTCCACATATAAGAGAGAAAAACTTTTAGAGCTACAATCTTAATTCCACACCACTGCAAGTGAAGACTGACAAATGTCTTCTAGGGCCATAACCCATGTTGCAGAGATTAGGCAGCAGTAATCACATCCTGTGGGAAAAATAAATCTATCTATATACACATATGCATCTCATCATATTTTTATTTCCATCTTCTTCATTCTCATGTATTTGATAAAGCTAAAAAAACCCCAAAACACACACACACAGTGTGGCACTACAAAACAACTACACTTTCTCCTATGTGTTTCAAACACCATCTTCATGTTTGAACTGTAAAGAAGAACAATGTAACAGGGACTTATTCAGTCAAGTATCTCATGCATCAAACTCCTTGAAAATCAGGGAGCTCCATTCACCCCTTAGCACTACAGATAGGCACCAGATTTTTCTACGTGCAATGAAAGAAGCCAGGAAAGAAAGCAAAGACATTTTAAAAAACCCAGCAGGCACTACAAACAGGCATCCTGCTGCTAATACTTCCATCAACAGGGAACAAAACCAAATATGCCGCACACTGAGCAAACACTTGGTATACACCAACAGGGCAGACTGAAGAGAAGGTTTCACCTGCAAGGGCTAAGCTCTGCCTCCTGTTTGCAGAGAAGACCATGTGCTTGAGGCTTCCTCACATCGATACCCACAGCTGCGCTCAACGAGTGCAAGTGGAGGTGAAGCTTTCAGAGCCCTAAAAGGCAGATACTACACTTGCAAGAAGCTGAGACGTCTGTCCCAAACAAAGTTGAGGCCTCAGAGCACTTTTGCCATTTATTTGCTAATTAGAAGCTGGGCAAGAAAGCCGAGTTGTATTCCTCTCTCTTCAATTTCACTGTAGGTCTCTAAGTGCCCTGCTGACTCAACACAAGCAATTAGTATCACAGGAATTGAAAAAAACATGCACAAGGAAGTTAGGAAAATCTGGTTACAAGCAAAGGCCTTGTCCACTTCCATGGTGAAATCCAAGTTACAACATACTGGTAACAGAAATTCCACTCCAAATAATGTATTATATATTAGGCTGATCCAGTCCATGTCTACAACAATAGCATGACATACAGGGCATAAAAAGAACAAAACCAAATGGAGAAAATTGCCACATACAAGCTATTTGCACAGCATATTGCTGAGAATTACTGATTGGAAACAACATAATGCTTCCCTGTTCCATAATCTCAGCTCCATTCATGCTCAGTATTTGGAAACAGTAACATTTTATACTCAGAATAACTGAATTCAGTTATTTTTTCTGATGAATTGAAATCTTAAGTTCCATTTTTTTTGATGGTTTAACTTCACTAGGCAGGAGCCTTATTTCAAAACCAGGATGACAATTATTTCATTACCTTGGCTTTCAAGAGACCCTTGCTGTATTTTACATTTTTAAGCCCACCCTGTCTTCAGAAGCCCAAGTGCCCTACACCCTTACACTTTACCCGACTTCTGTACACCCTGGAACTGCAAGGCAGAATAACTCCCATGCTTTCTGACCTCTTCCCAAGCTCCGGATCCTCTTGCAGATGGGCAAGCTCATATTTTTTTCAATCTCCAAAATTAACACTGAACACCCACTGCATGCCAATGCTTAATGTTGGTACCTTGTAACTGATGATACTTGGAGACAAAAACATAAACAAGCCAAAAGGGATGCCCCAGGATCCATCACTCACTGAGCTGAAGGTGATATATTAGCTTAAGAAATGGAAAACTACCACTACAGGATAATAAATCCTTCTTCCCATTCCTCCTTATCTCCATACCCTCAAGACAGTTTGTGCCAAGAACCAACATGAAACATATGATGATCTACCCACAAAACCTGTACAACAGCGCAGCATTTGATACAATGAGAAGAGGGCGTAAGAAATATCAGAGAGTAAATACAAGGTAGTCCAGGCCAGGAGAACCTGTATGATGAAAGATTTAAAAATAATTGAGCAGAACATGAGATGAAAGTACCCACTGCTTCTTTCACATATAAGTCAGTACTTTCTTACTTTCTCAGTGCAATATTCTCACTACACTCGCTCCTTGACAAACTGCAACACTCTTACAGGCAAATACGGCTCTTCATCTGAAATACTGCAGTATGATAATGTATTGCTCACTGCCTTAACAGCATTGTCTTTGAATGTTGCCTCTCATGCTGGCAACTCTATTTCCTGCAAGGAAATTGGATGGATGTTCCAAAAAGGGAATGATTTTCAAAAAGGCATTGAACACTAAAGACCCAAAGGAAGACCATCTTCAATGCTGTGATTTACAAACCAGTGAATTCAAAACCTGTCAGTACTTGTAATACAGCCACTAACAAGCTGAACTGCATGATGTCTGGGCTTGCCAAAAGGAAACTGGGGATTCTTTCGTTTCCCTCAGCTGTGCACCTTCTGTGCTATCTAACTTCAAATACATTAATCCACCATCCAGATTACTGTCTGACTTCAATTAGAGATACCACTCTGAAGGCAGCACTTGAATGATAAAAATAAAAAGCCAAGAAAAGACGAATTTTATTTCCTCCATCACTGACACGTGTAAGTGTAGCATATCAGTGTACACCCGGAACAGTTTGCGCTACAACTGAGACAGAGTCAACTGCAGAAAGCACAGGCAAAGTTTCAGTAATATAAAGCATCTTTAACATTGACTTCTCCTTACTTTTCTTCTTCATTAGTATGTTTCTTCCTTTTATATTCCTCTGACTTTCAGCTTAATTTACCGCAGGCTTTAAGAGGCACACTTTGATGGCAGTAAAGTTCATGAAAATACAACGTAAAGCACATCTTATCCTAAAGAAATCCAGTAACTAATAAATATAAAAACTGTCAAAGAAGCTTTATGAGCGTGATGATATAGCAAAGAAAAAGATACCACAGTAGGTAACACCTCCTGCTAGCTCTATTTCAGCTTTACAGCAAGAAAAGGCCACAGTGGGGTGAAGCGAAGCCAGGTGACATAACCTCATCAGAAACCTGCAGCAATGGTGGAAGCAAGATAAGAAAAAGCCACCAGGAAAACTTAAGGAAACGGATTCATGTAGAACACACTTTCCTTTTGATAACTGCTGTACATGCATGGAGTGCAGAGACAGTGAAACATATTGAATCACTGAGCGATGGCTGTGTTCTTGCTGAGCACAGAAGATGCCTGTAAAGACTAAGGAAGATTCACTCTCATCTTATTCTTCAAGGGAATGGGAGAGACCACAAAGAATCATCCTCTTCTTCAAAATGTCATCTAGGTCAGACATCATGTTAGGCAAGTAATGTGATACCAAGACCGTCTGATAAACTGAGGCCAAGCAGCACATGCAGTACTTCATACTACACTTCTGTGGTTTGGTAAGGAAGACTCACATGGGAAATGAAATACAAAATTCAATATACACATCTCTTGTGCCTTCTGGACAGATCTCTGCAGCATTTTCAAAGTGGGCATGCCCCACATTTGGGGACATGCTGCCTTATAGCTCCTTTTCCAAGTCTGGAGCAAAGGTGAGCACAGTGAACAACCAATTCAACTAGAATTGGTGACTTTAATTTATTCCTCAGGACAGCATGAACACTGCTACCTGCCTGCATCTAACGACAGCCCTGCTTCATAGAGGCAGGGAGGTGAAGAGGTAAAAGGCGAGACACATCTGCTCCTGTAGACTAGTAGATGGAGAAGAAATGAAGAAGCAGAAATGGTATGGACAGTGAAGCAAGGAGGAGGAAATGGTATGGACAGTGAAGCAAGGAGGAGGAAATGGTATGGACAGTGAAGCAAGGAGGAGGACAAAAACCAGAACCACAGTGAGGGACAGAATGGCTTATAAAACACCAAACTCATCAGCAACAGTATGTATCAACTACAGACCTGAACCAGATAGCAGCAGGAGAGACAGGAAAGACTTAATGCACAACTACCAATGCTCCTAGATTCTGAACCCCATTTTAATTTTCAAATGCTTGACTCCTACGTTAGCCATTGGAGTAGGGCCCTCTCTCTTTTCATAGATTTCTGAAACTGTGCTAGTCTGACAATCTACCTGACAGACTTCGTTCAGTTTGATGAAGCACCACACCATGCTGTTTAAATCATCCATAGCTAACGGAAGGTTACAGATACGGAGAGTCTAGCGAAACCCAAACCCAAACAACTGCAGCTGAAACTATGCCTTGTACTTTAATCCCATACAGAAAGGAAAGTCTCTGAACCCCAGTCAGGGTGTAGTCACAACCACAGCTGTGCCATTACATTAAAGCTGACATGCAGTACTGCCCCCTCTTCTAAAATTCACATTACTACAATATGTTAAAGCTACAAATGAGTAAGCCATGGGGCAGGGTATCCTAAAAATAAAATGGGAATAGCTTTCCTTTTCCCTGCCCTGACCTCAGCATTCAGGTGAGTGATTCTTAGTGCTTACGTTCTGTGACAAACCTAAAGGACAAAGTGGACTCCCCCTCATTAATTTTATACAGAGTGCTGCCCAATTACCACCATGTCAATAGACTGTTAATTACTAGGAGTACAGACAAGAATTAACATGAAGGAACTGTAACAACTTGCATAAAAGTAGTACAATACCAAGCACTATTCTTATATGCCAGCTAGTCATTTCAGAAGGCAGATAACATCCCTTATGGACAAATCTGGACCTCGGTTTTTCCAAAACTCCTCCAAATGTTTAATGTGATTCTATCTGTCTTGGACAACAAGGAGCAGAGAAAAACAAAGTCTATCTTAAAACAATCTATTAACACCTCACAGCGACAGCCCCCCCTCCCCACAGCATACCATAAAATATACAACAGCACTTATCTTGCATAGTATCCTCCCTGATCTTATTAGAAAAAAATTATCAGAAAATAACAAGCTTTTGTTGGCCCCTTCCAAATTAGTTTAAGAGCGGATGCCCCATCCACCACTTAATGGTAACATGATGCTTTTACAACCAGTAGCAAGAAGTAACACACATTAGGACATGACAAAGACCCAGTTACAGGCTTCCATAGCAAATCCTCAGCAGCAGAACAGATTTAAATATCCTGGGAGGGTGAGTCAGGAGCTACAGATCCAAGTATAAAACCCTCTCTCCTAATCCAGACGGTGAGATTATGTTTTGGATGGAGAGAGACAGTGCTTTGAATTCTCTCTCTCCTATCACCCCCCACCCCTGCCATATGCTGCTACTTCTTTTCTTTACTATTAGAAGTGGCTAGGGTTTCTCTTCCCACCCCCCAACTGCTTCATTCTCTCCCTGGCAGGCAGTCAATTCCTCGGGCTGTATGCGTTAACACCCTGCAGCCCATAAAGTACTCACTCCAAGCTCTCACTGCTGCTGCCAGTCGCAGTGTTGCCGTGCTGGCTGCCCTGGCCCAAAACCTGGAGCCCTAAAGACCTGACGGCCCGCATCAGAATCGCCTCCATCGCTTCAACCGAGAGCTTCTCCAGTACAATCACCCGGCATCGGCTCAGAAGAGCAGCGTTGACTTGGAAGGAAGGATTTTCTGTGGTTGCCCCTATCAGGGTCACCGTTCCACACTCGACGTGAGGAAGGAAAGTGTCCTGAGGATGGGAGGGAAACAGAAAAAGCTGATCGCAATCAATGACAACCTGAAACATTCCATGTGAGTAGGCTATGTTTTTTGTGTCTTGTGAGTCTTTGGGTTCCCTGTTGATATGACAAATAACCTCACTGACAAGGCAGCTCATCTGCTCAGCTACCTAAATGATTTAATTTCACACACACAGCACGTTATGGGCTGTTCACCTTAGTAACTCCTGCTTGCACCAAGAATGACCCTACCAGCTGAAAAGAAACAGTGTCAAAAATCTGTGAATTTTTAGTTTATTTATGTGACCTCAGTTTATTACTTGGCAAATGTAAGATATCATGAAATTGCCGTATCAAGTATAACAAATAGTGAGGTTACTTCTAAATACTCTTGGAACCAATCTTTAGGGCTACAGTTCCCTGCATAATTCTGTAGGATGGCTCAGAAAATGATAGGAAGATCAGAGTACAGTTTGCTAGAGAAACTGCAACTGTATTGCAGAATTCAAGCTTTCCATGGTATGACTATGGTCTCTTTTCTCACAGAGAAGAGGGGACAACATTAAACCAAACACCCTAGGCACATCCGCATTCCAGACCTTTTTAAAGGTAATGCAGAATGCTACCCTTGTGGAGGAGGCTGAAATGAAGATATGTACAGCAAACATTACTAACATGACTTTGCAGAAACAAAAGTCAAGTATAGCTCAGACATTTATTTAAATCTTTGAATCACAATAATTAAACATTGATCAGAACTTAGCTATGAAATTTAATTTTTATGTTTTTCCCGAATTAATCTCCTAAAAACATTAACATTATAATCAAAAGCCTGAAGTAAGCTATCATCTTAAGGCAAAGTGGGAACTTTTACAGAAGTACTGACAAAGGCTTTTTCCAAAAAGTGGCGTAGTACAGTACCTGTTGAGATTTATTGAAACGATGGATCTCGTCAATAAAGAGGATGGTTTTTCTCTTGAAGAGTCTTTTTTCATTCTGGGCTTGACTGATGACATCTCGAACATCATTTGTCTTGGCACTTGTGGCCGACAGTGTCACAAACCTCGTGCCATTCTTTTTGCTGCTGTTGGCTATGATGTGTGCCAGTGTAGTCTGAAAGAGCAATAGGAGAAAGCTTTGTAAAAATCGTTTTGGACACAGACAGTACTCATTTGAAGGAAATATGTAAAGAACAAAGCTAAATGTTCTGGACAAAGGGACCGT
This sequence comes from Chroicocephalus ridibundus, assembly GCF_963924245.1. NCBI lineage: Eukaryota > Metazoa > Chordata > Aves > Charadriiformes > Laridae > Chroicocephalus > Chroicocephalus ridibundus. The sequence continues at coordinate 79,344,092 of NC_086285.1, read as the reverse complement.
GTTGACAGTTTACAGAGTAAGGTATTTTACTTTATGCTATTCTAGCACACAGAAGATTTAAAAACTTCCTGCAAGAGGCAGCTGCCAATTCCACTGCTGCATTTCTAATGCCTGCACTTTTACGTACCAGACCTACTCAGTCGCAATACTGAAAAGGACAGCAATGACAGCTGTCTCCTTTACCACAGAAGAACTCTTCACCAAATACATTTGTCACATAAGACGGGCTGACTGCAATTTGCCGTTCAATTATTTTGTAGAGTATATTAATGGATAAAGAGCTGGACTACCCTGAGACACCTGCAGGAGAGTTTACGGTGCAACCACGTTTAAGAAATAAAAAGCTACAGTACTAGAAACTGTAGGTATACTTAAGAAAATGTAACTCTTTAAATCTAAATAGTCAACAGCAATCAAATGCTGGCCTAGGGAAGTAAAAGACAGCTGACTGAAGAAACTGTTGTCTGGTTTGAGCAGCTACATTGTTTTTCTTTCCTTATAGACAATTCCTTCAAATCAGAATTTATTTATAGGGAATTTCACTTGAGCCTAACAAAGCACAAGCAACCTCTGGTACTACTAGGCAGATTTACTACACCCAAAAACATCACAGGCATTATTTTCAGACTTTTCTTCACAACCCCTAGTAAAGGCAGGTGTATCTGGATGTCCCAAGCAGAGTGGATCTCCACTTGAAAGTGCTGCTGCCGAAAAAACAGGTGATTCTTCCACCAAGCTCACTTTTCTATTAAAGGAGGAGCCCAAGGAGACTGAAGACAGGAAAGCCTCAGCAGATGAGGAGTGGGACAGGTGCTGACAAAACCGCGTCAGAAGATATTCCAAGTACTGAGGTTAAAGCAGCAGGTGCTGCCAACCTGATCCTCTTGCACGGAAGCTGCAGAAGCAACCACCTACCACACGGCTACCAGTGGTGTTGGCAGGACCTCATTCACTGCCCTAACAGCGCTGCTCTTTTTAATGGATCTCCTTGTCCCTGAAATGGCAACCAGCCCAAGATGGGAAAGGGGAGGCTAAGGGGGAGGATGTATCGCTATTTATTCTTGCTTTAGTTTTAGTAAGGGCTTCCTGAATGTCTTCAGCAGAGGTGTCATTTCATGTCCTAATACAAGACTCACATCCTGTGTCAGATCCTCTCTCAATCCTGCAGCTGAAGCACCAGCCTCTCCCCTCCTTGTATCACTGCAGAAGACAAGACTGGAAAGACGCTGGAGTGCTTGCAGCAAAGCCTACAGAAATCAGGAAGAACTGGGAAATCAAAAACCAAAAAGTGAAACTATCTTTGAAACTAAGCTGACAAGATAAAACCAAAGTTGGTGTTTCCTTACAAAAGGGCCTTGATTCAGAATGTACCTTCAGAGCATGTACTCATGCTTTAAAAATCACTGAAAGAATGGAAACCCCCAATACATCAAATTTGAGGATGAAAAAGGAAAAATGTACCTCTTCCTTCTCTAAAAGTGGCAGCAGGGAGGGAGGGGGGGATAAAAAGAAAAAATATCAAGTGGCTATTCTTCTTGTAGCTCCACTTGAACTGGTAGCTCGAACTGCATCCTGGCCTTCATTCATGAGGTCATAGATAGTTTTGTTGTTCAGAAAAAAAAACGCAATGAGGATTTGTTTTTAAGCACATGCACAGAGTCCATATTTCTACCCCTAATTTGGAAAAAAAATTACAAAGAGATTTGTTTGAAAGTTACTGTTAGATCAAGAATCTGCTTGAAAACTGCTGCACGGCTCTCAGCCAGCATGTACCTCTCCACTCTGCCAACCTCTGGGTCAACAAAGGTTGTAATAAGAATAACAAACATTGCCTTTCGAAAGCAGTGCTTGACATGGACAGGCATGCCCATGGCTTCTTCTTTCTGTTCTGCACAATCATTCATTTAGTAAGTTAAACTGCCCATCACAATGAAACTTTCCCTATTCCTCTGAAAGCCTATTATTCCCAGCGAGCTCAATTTTTTTATGCTACTTTTTCTCCTACCATCTGCAGTGAAACTCAGTAACATGCTACACTGTTTTCCCCCTCTTTGTTACTATCAGGTTACAACCTAGGGAACATATAACCCAGTGGAGACTTTACGTTAAGCAGGATGGTCTAAGTATGGAAGGCACTAGCACAGAACTGCAACTAATATGCCAAACCTCTAGTTTCTCTCACTAAATTCAGGGGCAATGTATTTGAGGGATAAGAAGAAAATGAAAAACCCAATACAGAATAAGGCAGAAGAAAACACACTGACTATCTTTCATTGTCTGAAATAAATTTTGTAGTAGGTTTGATTCTTACATTAGGAAAAAAGTCTTTTAAAATAGTGACGCTGATGTTGCAATTTAATATGAATGAGATTTCCATATCAGAATGAGCATAACAAGCAGGAAGTGGAAATCTAAACAAGTTGATATTCTGCTCTGTTTATTATATGGGTGTTTCTTCTTTAGATCATGTTTTTTTTCCTTTTGGGGAGGAGCAGAAGTATTGTTTCCCATAAGTAAAGTGGTATTTATATCAATGAGAACAGGACTGATCCTATGCCTTTTGCTAACTTCACTAAAAATTACACCTTACACCAAGCTCACAGTGTAATATCCTTGCCCCTTTCAGAAATCCCGTCCTCTTCCGTGACCCCACCAAACTGTCCAAACTCATCTCAAGTTTTATGCTGAAAACTGCAAGACTTTAGTGACTTACCTGTTTAGACAGCCTGAAGAAGTGCCATCATAAGGAGCCATTCTGAAACATGGAAACATATCCACCAGGAATTTCATGAACCATTACTCACCCATGAATAACATTTTCAACTTGAGCCTGTGGTCCCTTATTTCCAGATTCATTACAAACAGAACAAACATTTAACTACTGAAACTCTCCTCCACCATCCTGCAAATTTCTTCATGCCAGCCCAAAGGGGAATATCCTTTCCCAAAGGCTGCAATTACCCGAGATTTACAAAAACCCACCAACCAAACAAAAAAATTGCCAAACAGGCCCACTCCCAGCAACTATGCTACCAGTTCCTCCAGGATTAGATAAGAGTTACGGATGAAATAAAAGTAACCCACAAAGTGTGCTTGGCTATACGCATCTCTTGCTGTCAGAGCAGATAAGTCAATCAGATTTGCTGTTTTGGTTAGCTGTATGTCTGTACTAGCAGACAAGAAATTTCTGTATATCCACAAGTTTTCTTGACTGGGCAACTCTCTTTGGCGTAACCTATTTCCCTATTTTCTGCACTGCCCCTAGTCAATGCAGCCTCACACCCATGGCTGGAAGAAAACAAAAAAAAGCAAGTACAAATTAAGCATGTCCTATTAATGCTGATGTTCAATGCCTAACATTACCCGCTTAGAAGCAAGGTGGTCTTTTAATTTTTGCACCTCTTTACCAGGCCATTAAACTATGCCCGCTGCATTAGCTCATCAAAGCCAGGAATAAAGAGTGGTACTGCCTTGCTCTCTTCAGAAAGCAGAATTGAAAAAATTGGGAAGAGATTACTGTATATGGTCAGATCATAGTCAAGACGACTCCAGTCAAGAGCTGACTGAAATCTAAGGTCACTCTTGTGGAAGATCAGCTAGGCCTTGTTTAGGGATCTGCCTACAGTTGCCTGTTGATGGAGACTTTCCTTATTCATTCTTAAATTGCATAACTTTAGCAAAAAAGTCACTGTAGGTGTCAGTCACAGAAAACACATGGTCTCTCAGGTTATGTCTATACTGTGTTCAGCAGTCATGTCAGAGAGCTCCTGCAAGGTGTGCAGAACAGCTCACAGTTGTTCTGTTCTGTTCCAGCCTCACAGCCCTTTTCACCTCTCACATCCTTCTCATGAAGAGCTGCCACTCGTACTACACTTTATGGGACCACACTGGTGCAAGAGCTCTCCTTGTACATAGATGGGGTCTTCCAACATACATGCTTCTCCCATCAAGTCTGGAAGGTTGCACAGTCTGCTAGGCCATGTTTGGGTGACCAAAGCAGATCTGGCACAGATCTGCATTAGAGTATAGACTGCAGTGCAGCATGGATTTTTCCTGAGCAGGGATAATCTAGTTGGCATTTAGGCTTCCCCACCAAGTGACTTTGCTGGTTTGTTCCAGAGCAAACCACAGTGTGAATTATGTTTGCAGCAGGAATGACAAAAGACTGACAGCCTAGTGCAAAAGCCCAACAGGCTAGCTACACCTATAGACTTGTAGGGTCTAAACTATGTTATCAGAGTTCTGAACTGGCATCCTGCTTTTTTTATGCTGCTCTCTGACCGTGACTTTCCTCGTATTTTTGCCTCTTCCTTTATTCTGGCCAGGATTTCCATATCTTTGCTTACACGGCGTTGCCATCAACAGCCTATCCTCACCCTCAACCCTCCCTTTGAGGGCAGCAGGGCCATACTGTGGTTGACAAGCAGTCAGGAAAGGCCACAGTCTGTTTCACTGCCCTGAGCGTGACACCAACAGTGCCAGCATCCTTGGATGCCAGCCAGGGGAGCAGTTCCCTAGGATGCAGCTTAAAAAGCTGGGGTCTGTCCTACCCAACACTGCTGAGCTCACCCCAAGCCACCGCACTGTGTCACAGGAGATGAGCCGGACTGCGTCTAAAGGAAATTGGCAGGATAGCAGATGAACATGGCTCAGGGACACTGCCTATAGAGATAAACGCAATCAAAAGTGGCAGCAGTTGGCATTTATATAAGGGCAGATGCTATTCTTACCCATCTTGTTTGGTTCCTCACACCCCAAATAGCCCACTGTGAGACTACTGGAGGAGTAAGGTGTCACTGAACAACAGCCACAGCATGTGGTTTACAGCACTTCCAGAATCCAAGTCCGACCAAGCATAAACAGAGGCAAGGTCATTGCATAATGTTTACTGAAATGGAGCTGTGCCTCCATTTGGTGCATCCAGATTTGTCTCCTTGTATTCCATCTGCTTTACAAATACAATTGTATTTTCTCTTCCAGTTTTCTCTTCCTAGAGAGCTACCCTAAATTATTCCAGATTTAGACTAGCATAAGCAAAATCAAGCACACTGTATTCGAAGACTTCTCCCAAGCAATGGCAGAGACAAACTCATTTTTCAGAGGTGTTCTCGACTTTCACTCTATGCTACTGTAAAAGACAGTATTTTCAGTTAGAAATCTCATGGTAATCAATCAAAAGAACTCATTACTTCAAATGGTTCAAATCAGGCCCCAAACCGTACAAACAAGAGAAGATGAAATACACTCAAGTAATCAAATAGCCATTTAGATAATCACTTGAATTAGCAAAATAGAAAACGCTAGAGGAAAGGGACAATAAATATGCGGGGAGCAAAATACATAAGTTGGACTTGCTGCTTGTGTTTCAATGTGTCACATAGCAAAGTCTTGAATAAAAAACAAAGAAAAGAAATACAAGAAAATCCCAGAAACAAAATATATACTCAGTGGAGATTTGATACAAACTTCAAAGACCACTTTGGTGGTCTTTGAAAGGGGTTTTTAATGCTTTGCGCTCATATCAACACGGCATATTTCACCTTAGTACCAGATTGCAGATATGGACCCCAGAAAATCACGCATGAATGTTCGTCTTATCTTTTTTAGCAAGCAGGTTCCAGACACTTGCTGCCTACATTTTGTCTTGCTAAACAGCAAACATAGAGGGAATGTTTACCGTATTTAAATACAGAATGTTCAGGTTTACAAGGCTTAGCCGTATCTGTGGCAGGAAAATTATTCAGTGCTCAAGTTACGCTGTGTCCCCCAGCTAACTCTTTACTAAAATTGGTGCCCCATGGCAGACAAGCAAAAATCTAAATCCCTGCATTAAGGTGTCATAAATCACAGAACGGCTTACTCGGATTACACTAGGATTCATACAGGCTTTTAAAAATTTGCATAGTCAGGATGAACAAGCTAACTGTTCCTAAGTTAATAACCACGGCATCTCTTTGAGGCGGTGTTTCTTCTTCTGGCCTGCATCTGGCCAGCTTCTTAAAAGCAGAAAATACATTCTTGTGTTCAACACTTAATAGTGACAAAAGTAAAAAAAACCAAAGAGTCAAAGCCTTTTCACCTAGAGCACCTTGGCTTCCTAAGAAATCAGGATGACAAATTAAAAGCACAAAGATCACGGTCCCTTAAAATAAGAAAACTCAATAAATACAGGTGGAAACTCAAAAGAAGATAAACTCATAAGAGAAGTACCCTGATTTTGTCTTTTCCAATTTTGATTGTGATTCCTTGAATAGTCAAGTGCAGCTGAGGCTGAAGTCAACTTGGGCAGAGCAGTACAAAACACAGGTATTTCTCCTCAGGTATCTAGCTTTATTACAATCATGATAAAAATTCTCCAAGAGTACTCTTGACCTACAATATGAAATACTGCATTTATAGCGGTTTAATAGCCAAGATCATTCTCTTCTTGCGTAGAAGAGGACAGAAAAAGACCGATGAACTACTACTCCTCATAAAGGTCCAGATTGATAAATAATATGTAAATTAATTTGAAATTTGGCCCAAGGATTAATTCCATCTCCAGTTATTTTATTTTTTTTACATAGTTCTGCTCTACCCTTTTCAAAAGTATTGGTTAGCGCAGCATTTAGCTGTAGAAATGGAAGAAAGCATAGATGGGCGGCAATAATCAGATTCCACGGGTAGCAGAAGTGTGAAGAGGTTTAAGGGGTCTATGACCATCTTACACAGCACTTCTGAATTTAGACCAACATATCTAATTATACTCCTATTTTAGCAACTACTCTCCAGTGCAAGGCTATTTTCTTTGACGAGCAGAGCTCAGCACATGGGCTTGTTACATTTGAAGCTACATAACATGCCATTATTTCTTAATATTTTCCCACTGAAAAAGACTGTATTTAACAGAAGTTTTTGATTATCAGTCAACCAGGTCCAGAGGCAGCGAGAATACTTATTTCTCTTTCACAAGATCTTTCAAGTTTCAGGCACTAAGTTATGTGATTCTTCACATAAAAAGAGATATAGGTTTCCCTTTCATCTGTCCATCCTCCACTTGTTTCAGGTTACTTCCTCATGAAATGTGTTCTTACACATTATATACATACAACCCAAACAGTAACTGAATAAGGCAGGCAGGCAACCACAGACTTCTTTTTCCCTCTTTAGGGGGACTATTTTGCCTTGCATATTAAATCTGCAAGGACAGGAATTTAATATCCAAGTAAAGGATAGAACTTTAAGCCATTTACCTGAGACAGACAATATGATTCATGGGAAAGAAGGCCTGAGATAAAATTATATTCTAGCACTATCCTAGAGACATTGATACGCATGGGTGAAGGGAGAAGTTCAACTTTTTGCAGTAGGCATTTCTGATTCAGCCAGGAATGGATGGTCTGAGCATGCAGCCTCAAAACTTATTTGTTGAGGAATAACCTAGGAAGGAGATGAGCTACCCAACAGCTTAAATACTTGGAATGAGAAAATATAACGGGTAAATTGTGGAACCGCTCCTTGATGGGGCAAAAGGCACAGTCTTTGAAGCAGGTCAGATGACTCATGAGCAGTAGAATTTAAACTCTATGAGAAGCAAGCTTAGTAAATACAACTCTGCACAAGGCATATGGGTGAGGAAGACAGGTCATGGGAAAGAAGAGTGAAAGCTGCATTATTACATGCATGAAACAAGTCACCCCTATTCGAAACGAGCCTTAGTACCACAGAAGGCTCCTAAAAAAAAGACCTGAAACACAAGTGTAAGCTGTCACAAGCTCTTGAAAAAGCATTTCCATAGCCAAAAAAACAGTGGATTCATCCGACCACAACCCAAAGGCCAGTGGATTCAGTTCCAGTTTCCAGAGACTCTATGCAGCCTTTGCTTTGTTACCACTATATATGTAACAGCATTATCTTCTAAGGAAAAAAAGGGCTTCAAGAAAGAGCAAGCAGATGCTGTTGACACAGATAAGAAACCAAAGGCAGAAGAGTATGAATAAATACAGACGCAAGCCCCTGAAGACATTCCTCCTTCAATAAGGTGGACTCCTATTTATTAAAGAATTCGATTCTACTTCTGTCTCTGGCCATTTTGCTTGGCGAGCCACCTCACCCTTGACAAGTTTTTAGAAACAGCCCTTCTTTACCTCTTGTCCTCAGATCTCTCTCTTTCTGGTATTACCCAGTTATTTTAAAGAAAGGGGCAATAATTTAAGCTCATCAGCTAGTTCTTTTCAGTTGTGTGTTATCTAGCCTGAACAACTTGTTGCATCATTGCTAACAGTATTAATCTATCAATTGTTCTCACACCTGCTCCTTATTAACTTACATTATTATTCAAATACCATACATATCAAGCCTCTTTTTATCTTCAGGTAAGTGTGCTGAGCAGAGCAAGCTGCTGCTCTGTCCTTAACTTCTGTGCTAGCATTAATTCATCAGTTATCATTTTCCTTATCCAAAATTTCCCACAAATACTCTCAGGCAGAACCAAGATATCTAACCACATATAATATGCAAAACTTAGTGCTGTGCACACATTAGACTGACAGAAATAACCATATATTTTGCTTGCTTAGCTTCACCCCCAACCCCCAAAATCTACAATACAGAGAAAAAGGACAAAATGCGGGTGAGATCTTTTGAGATCTCCCTCCTGACCACACCTGAGGCATTCATTTGGTCCTTCCCTCACTACAGCTGTGGATCCCTTCACTGCTGCGCTGTAATTATAGTGCCTTTTGGGATTCACCATGGTCAGCCCCTGGTATCTTAAAAGAGGCAGAACAAGAGACTCCCTCAGCCAGATCCTGCAAAAACTTATCAGTTTCAGGTGGATTATTTTATAGGTTTATAGGTGGATGGGTGGCTGGCCATGATGTTAGCTCCCTTCCACACCTGTGCTGCCTTCTGTCAGGGGGCTGGAATTTGTGAGCTAAAGCAAACCCTACACTAGTAATCTTGCCAGTATTTCACTCAATTTCCTACACATCTTTACTGATTCCGTTTTGTTGCTGTTTTTAAGCTTCTCACCTTCTGCATTTTAGTTAACAGCTTTGGAGTTTACCAAATCTAGATTATGTGAAACTGACAAGGCCGTGCGTAACCAAAGTGCAAGCTGCAGGGAGTGGGGCTGGTGGGGTTGAGCCACTTCTGTCTTATTCAGGCGGCAGGTGGTGCTTTTGTAATCTAAGTGAAGACTTCTGGGCAGCAGCCCACATAAAGAGATCACAAAAGAAGCCAATAAGGCAAGAAAAAAGGGTGAGTTCAGAAAAATAAACCGCTCCCACTCTTTAAGTTCATTAGCCTCGAAAGCCACACGAGACAGAGAAGGGCCTGGGCACCTAACCCGAGCTGCGCGGGGTGAACCTGTGCCCGGGGCCTCACCGCTGGACCCGCGGCCAGGCCGTGGCAGGAGCGGCGGCGGGGCCCGGCGGCGCCACTCACCTTGCCGCAGCCCGGTGGCCCCCAGAGGATGAGGGAGGGGATTTCGTGGGTCTCCAGCAGGGACCGCAGCAGGGTCTGGGCTCCCAGCACCCGCTCCTGCCCCACGTAATCCCCTAACGTGTCCGGCCGCAGCCGCTCGGCCAGGGGCTGCCCTTCCAGCTTCTGCGCCAGGCTCGACCCGCTGCCCGCCGGCGCTGCGGAGCCTCCCTCCTCCGGCTTCACGGCGGCCTCCTCCCGCCCCGCTTCGCTCCTCCTGCCAGCGGCTCCCGGGCTCTGCCCACCGCCCCGGCCCTTGTGGAAGAGGGAGAAGACGCGGGGGGGTCCGGCGGCCGGGCGGGCCTCCTCCGGCTCCCCCTGCGCATGGCTCCCCGGCGGGGCGGCAGCGAGGCGCGGCCGCTTGGAGGGGGGCGAGGAGCCCGGCTCGGCCTCAGCCCCCCGGTCCTGCAAGCACCGGTCCAGGTGCGAGTTGATGTGCGCGCCCGGCAGCTCCCGCAGGCAGACGGGGCACTGCACCCGCACCTCCTCGTCGGTGCCCTCCATCGGCTCCCGCCACCGCCGGCCCTTGAGGTGAGGCCGGGGCAGGAAGCGAGGCCGCCGGCCCTCGGCGCCCGCAGCCCTTCGGGAGCTGTAGTCCGCCCGGCTCCGCTCCCCGCCCCTAGCAGCGAGGGAAGGCGGATGCCGTTTTCCCGCCCTGCAGGGAACCTCGCTGGCTTCGAGGGGAGGAAGGGGACAACGGTGCCTTCAGCGCCCACCGCGCCGTGGCGGCTTCCCGCAGGAGCGGAAAGGCCCCTGAGCTCAGAGACCACTATGGCGCCCTGAGGGGAGCCTGCCCTCAGCCCCTGTACTCCCAGTGCACCGTGAGGCCAATTCCTCAGAGGTAGGGGCCCGTCTGCCCCGAGTTATGCCTGTAACCCGTGCTACTGTTTTTCCACCTTGACAGAAAATGTTGAAAAATCTATCTGGGATGTGCAGTGATCCTTCAGGTTGTGATTCTTGGGGCAGCATAGAGTTGTCACTGCCAGCTTCGTGGTGCGCAGGTTTCCAGTCAGCGCGCTGCCTCAGAGGGGCTGTGCAAATGTGCAAATGGCCTGAAGGACTGTGGAGCTGCTTCTGGCTCATGCCGATCAATAATCGTCAAGGTCTGTGTATTTTGGGGGTCCACCTGGTTGGTTGTTGAAATGTGTGAAGGCTTTGTTCTCAGTTGCGGAGCTACCAATAATTTTTATTTTAATAATAAAGAAAATACAGCTCTTGTATTACATAGAATGCAGGGCAGGTTGTATTTGAAAGAAAGGCAGAGTAAGCAGTACCATTTGCACCCTAATTTACCACCTCAACTTGACCCGCTGGTAATTCTTTCCACGTTACATCTTGTTTTCTTTCTTAAATTATATATTTAGGTATAATTATATACTGTTACGTAATCGTTCCCAGCTTGTAAAATTCAGGTCAGTCTAATGTCAAGATGTACTGGGAGGTAAACAAGTCTGGCTATTGGCTAACAGTGCCTGTCCCTAGGCTTAAATTTTGAAAATGGCTGATTTGCAAGTGGCCAACGGGTCAGAAATAAAGTTTTTAGTTGAACTGAAGATGGGCGCCAAAGGACTGAGTTTCGAGTGAGGTGCTTTATGGCCCGTCTTGGAAACCTAGTTCTGGACAAAGGGGTTACAATCTAAAAACAGATGGTGAAAGAAAAAGGGGTCTTTTTGTGGGTTCTTCTTTTTGGCTAATACCTATTTGCCTGCCCATTTCTATTTCTAACCAGTTTTATAAACATCTACTGTATTGGTTATATTTTTGTTGTGCAAATTGATTTAATTTCTGCTATTGAGCAGAAAAAGCAGTAGGACTGTAGGTATATAACCCTTGTGCATACAGAAAGGCAAGTTTCGTTGTTTTTATGACGTGTGTGGTTTCTCAGCATGTAAGTGAAGATGTGTTCATGATGCAAGCTATTTTGCTTAAAGTGAGAGATTGGCTTGCTGAAGACAACCCAGAATAAAGAATCCTCCAGGCCTAAGATGGGGAATGTAAATGATGGGAGGAAGGTTTTCATCCTCCTTTGGAGGAAATGGAGCTGAACACCCATGTGAACATTTTTTTTTTCTTTTTGATTTTTATTAAAAAAGCACCTTTTTATTAAAAAAAGCACCTTATTAGGTGGAAGGCTGTAGCTTCCTATTGCTCAGTGGCACATGACCAGGGTGGGATTGCTTCTGTGGGACTGTGGAGAAGGCACTTGCAAACAAATTTTGCTGTGTGTACCTCAGAAACCTTCAATTGTTTAGCTTATTGTTTCAGGGATATATTAAGGTAATAACGGGGGAGAGGACAATCATGTTTGGACTCAATCGTAGTCTCTGCTTGGTAAGAGAGCCCAGTAATACCTTCGGGCTTACCATCCCATTAATATTTTCCCCAGATAACTGACCCATTGGTCAGCTTGAAGGAACAACGTGTCCTTTCAGTAGGACATGTCATTCTCATTAGATCAATGGCCACGTTTGGTGGTCATAACCTAGAAGATGATGTGCTCTTTGAAGAGCTATGGAGAGCCTGAATCAGCTTTCCTTGCTTGCAGTAATGTCAGGCCAGAAGTCATGTTCACAGCCAGGTGGCTTTAAGACACTGGGATTTGAGTAGCTGGAGGCATGGAAGCAGTGGGAGGGCATCTGGAAATATTACCTGTTTTTTCTGACAGCTTTGGAGTATGTTGCATCACGCCTTGGGGTGGAGTAGATGAGAGGATCTGTGGAATAATGGCTCAAAGGTTAGACTGAGCCCTTGTGGTATGTCACCTGCAATTTTAAGTGCGTTTAGGAAAACTCAAGAACCTGCTCTTGAGAAATGGGAAGAAAATCTTGTAAAGTGTCCTTTCACCTGAAGGGGATGGAAAGAGACATGACAGCTGGTGACAGAGGCTAGAAACAGCAGACCTGGCATTTTTACATACCAGGTGCATGACTTCTTCAGTTGATGAGTGTTTTACAGTCCTATGCTGGTGTCCCTGCATCTCTCACATTAGCGGCGCACTCTAGGGCTGCATTAATGTGGCAGTAGGAATCTCTTCTGGAAGGCACTGTCTTTTGCTGTCCATCATCTATAAATGTCGCCACTACCAAGCCACCTCCTGTGTCACACACGATAGCATGTGGCATCTCTCGCGTCTGGGAAGAATTTGGAGGGATAACTATGGGCGGTGCAGTTAGTTCATGTAGCAGTACGCATAATCTATTGCATGTGCACAGATGTGGAGTCAAAACACAGGAACATTTTCTGTTGGAAGGTGTTCAGGTAAAAATAACTGATTTAATTGGGTCTCTGGTTGTACACTGAAGGCTGTTTCTCTGTGCTGCTAATGACTGTAAGGTTGTATATACGTTCTTAATTAGGCCATATAGTTTATGGCATTTATGCAAGTTAAAATGGAAACCATCAGCCGTGTAATGAGACGGACCAGATTCAGCTTGCTAGAGCTAAAGCATTAGTGCTGTTGTTTGGTATCTGGGTTTCCAGTACAGTGAACGTACAGTCACAGTGTTTTTGTCCTTTATTTCCTGGGTCTACACAGAGTTGCTAAGTGAAATTTTGGAGTAGTTTCTCGTACTCATCTAAAATTAGTTGTGCAAAAGGACATATTTTCCAAGTGTAACCAAGTGATTACTTGCAGGGGGGAGGGACAGATGATGACACCCACCACCTTGCTGTGAAATAAAAGCCCTTCTACAGAGAATTCATCCAAACTAACAGCTTGACTTGCAATAACTTTCCATCCATTCTTACTATTAGACAAGCCTTGATGATCCTGTAAGTACTAGGCACAGAATGAGGGCCTACAGTGGGAAGGAACCCAGCTGAGGACTGTGCTCTTCTGCAGCCTTCAACAGAGGGCCCAAAATCACCACTATTTTGGCAGTTACCTATTTCCGTGGTATAGGGTAGTGGGAAGAGAGGCAAGGACTGTGTTCAGGCCTACACCACTTTGTTTAATATCTAAAATCGTAATGGACTTAATAAGAGAGTCCTTGCCTGTCGACTTGCTGGAACTGCAACAGAGAGAAGGAGAACACATTGAAAAACAGGGAACCACTGAAGTGGTTAAAAAGTGGGGAGTGATCCATAAACAAGGTCTGCAAGCAACAGCAATGTGTATTGATTTGATTGAGCTAAATAGTTTCTATGAATAAATTAAATTACATTGTAGCCTGCTTGAATTGTCTGGTGTTGAATGTAGATGAGTAGGTAGAACGGCATCTGTGAACAGCTAGTGCTGTTAACTCTGTTTTGGTTCAGAAAGTAAGAGTTTGGTTCAGAGTTGAAATATAAAATACTGCAACAATGGCAGTTTTCTAAGCTAAAATGCATGAGTAACACTGATCCTTCTTATTTGTCTTTCCTTTGTGCAGCCAAGAAGTAGGAGAAATCAGAAGTTACGAGTGTTCACTGGTTTACGAATCTAAGGTGGAAAAGAAAACAGACAGTAAATTAACTGGGCATAGTATGAAGCTACTAAAGATTAATAGGCTGGAAGAGTTCCATACACGATACAACAGCAACAGACTGGAAAAAACAGCCTTTTTTCAGAGGATGGAAAAAAGGGAGAGGACTAGAAGCTTTCAGGAAGAAAAATTCAGTGAATCAGATGCTGGAACAGAAGATGAAAAGGTAACTAACTAACTGCATAATTAATTTTGTCTTCTCAAAGCTCTATCCCTTTCTTTCAGGCAGTTAAAGAGTTTACTCTGTGTGTTCCCAGTAGAGTTGAATTTTTCATTATCAACTGTAAAAATGTATTGCAGCTGTGAAAGACTGGTCAGCATGTTTGAATCTTTCGGATTCATAGAAACAAGCATGTGTGGTTTTATTCTGGGGCTTATTTACAGCTGGACTTGTATACAGAAATTGTAAAGAAGTTGTGTGGTTCTGCAGCTCTTCAAAATCAGAAGGTAAACATGAATTTTGTTTGATTCATTTTATTTAAAGCATTTGTCCTATCTAACAGTTCTTGAGTTATTGGGGACTGAATGAACCCCGTAGAAAGCGCAGTTTCCCCAGAGGAAGTTAGGCAGCTTTGTCATTTGCTCCCCATTAATGCTGGGGGAGCAGAGCATGGTTCCATGCTGTGTGCCAGGCTTGCAGACCAGTGTTGTCTGGTGTATCTCTGTGCTGCACCTGTCTCCAGCAAGAACGGTGCTGGGCATCATAGTATGGGGTGTCTGGCAGGAAAATGACCCTGTGATCAACCAAAATGTGTTTAGAAATAGCAACACACTTACATTATGGTTTTTCTATGAGAGTCTAGAGGAACCAGTATTTTTATTGACATGTCCTTTAGACAAGAACTAAGAAAATGTGCTTGCAATAGGGCAATGAGAAATTAATTTTACACACCAGCTTGTGAAAAGACGTGAAAAATTGTACTGTGGCTGTTTGTGTGCTGGTTGAGCTGATGTGGTAGAGCAGTTTTTCAAGTATTCCGAATACTTTTTTTGTTCGTATCATCCTTTGGAGCATTGGTGTAAAGTAAATTTCATGATGTTTTCATTTGTATTCACAACTCAAGAAGTTTAATTTTTTGTATTTTTTAATCTGCTGGGTCACTTCTGTACAGAATTATTCCAGTCTTCACTAAGGTACTACAATTTTTACTTTGTAGAGACAGAAAATGATTTGTATGTTAAGACAAACAAAGCCTGTCTCATCTAAGCAGGATGTGTTTATTTTAGAGAGCCTCATTTAGTGTTACAGTGAAAATCAGAATTAAAAAAAAAATATCTGTGTGGTTGGGGTATGGAGGATGTTGTTAGCTCTTTTAAGAAGGGTTTCTTCCAGTATGAAAATCGCAACTTTTGCAGGTAAGAAAGTAAAAACGGCTGTTGCTGCCACGGAGTTCTTCCTTTGAGTTTTGTCCTGTTAGAGTTAAGAAAAAGGCTACACAATCTGCTTTGCTTATGTTAATGTATCTTAGTTTGATGACAAATTGCAGATAGTAGCTAAGGTAGGGGGATTTTCCATCACTCTCTGCTGCAAAAACTCTTAATGTTTTCTCCTTCAATCTAATGGTTGGAACTCGCTCTTTTTTAGGAGCACTGTAAGAAAAGGCAGGGAGGGTTTGGAGGTGCAGTAGTGGAGAAAGGAATAGGTTTAAAAGATGAACAGCTGGTGGCTAGTTGCAAGCTGGAGAAATAGCTCTGTATTCCCATTTTAGCTCATCAGTCTCCTGGGGACAAGACTTCAAAGGTGAAAGGCAGTCCAGCTGAACTCTGGTAATATACCTTACTGGTGTGAGGTTTCGAGATACATAAACATTAGTTATATTTGTCCTAAGCTTTTACAAGCTTAGAAGTTAATTGCAAAACTTAACTTTCACACTAATTTTTTAGGAATTTCTCAATGGGATACAGAATTGGGCCCTAGCTGTGCCATTAATGTTGATGAAAGAAAAGCCAAGAGCTTCCTTTGAAAGGTCTTAGCTTGCTCTGCTTGCCCGATGAATAGGTTTATTGATTGGGAAAGGAAGGAAAGAAGATTGTGCTGGCAGGAAATACAGTAAACTTTGCTCAGATGTATGCACTTATATGTGTATGCTTGTGGGCATATGCATGTAATTTCTGTGGATGAAGTCCTGCTCACTTTGAAAGCAGTGACAAAACATCTATTCACTGCAATGGGAGTGGGTTGCAACTCAGGAGACCATCTAGAAGAGACTGATCAAACGGTGTATTTGCTGGAAAAAATGATTATTCTGAGACTAACTGATTATAATTACAGAAGAAAATGATCCCCTTCCTCAAGCCTGCTATTTTTCTAGATATGTTTTTTAAAAAATAAGCAAACACAGTTCTCATCTTTCAGTACAATATATTCTTGCAACCCCCATCCCCCCAGTCTAAAAAAGAAAGGGACTTGCCAGAGCCATTAAAATACAACTACGGGAAGCAAACCCAGCAATTGTTGAACATCAATTATGAATAATGACTTTACAGTGTAATGTACGTCTTGGTGCTGCGAACAAGCTGTGGTGTTGCAGTCCTCTAGATGGCACCCTTTGCCACAGCAGCTCTCCACCAGGACCATTTGCTCTTGGAGAGGGTGACTCAAAAAAAGTCGTGGCAAAACCGCTCTTTATCTTGTTTTACATGTGTTTTGTTCAGAATGTCCTCTTGCCCCCAGTTTGTACAGTTGGCAGCATCTGGCTTTGTATCTCGGCTAGGTTTTGTCTTCACGAATGAACACAAAGTTTTGCTTCAGGTGATATGTTATCAAGTGAGAGACACTTTGTTTTATAGGAACAGTTTTCATGTGTGAGAACCAGATTTAAAAAAAGACTGAAAATCCAGATCTGTCCTTGACGCATTGCACTGGACAGCCGCACCAAGGGGTTGTGCTGGTCCAAGGGAGGAGGTGGCACAAGGTAGGAACAACTGTGGAAAGGTAAACCCACCTCTTTTGACAATAGCACCAGCTTACACAAAGGTAAATTGATTGTGAAACTATTGCACAAATTATCCAGCTGCATTAGCTCCTTGTGGTCTCCACATACCCCAACTAGACTGCTTCTGATGGCCCAGCCAAAGCTGCAAGCTGGTGGTCAGCAAATCTGCAGTCTTTTCCTTCTGGCTCTGTCCTTGTAAATTATGGGTGTGAGAATACAATTCAGTTTGATTTTGAATTGCTACCTGAAATTAGGGCACGAACTCCCTCTCCCCAATAACCGTTCAGTTTTAAGTACTGTAAAGTGATCTTCTTCAGGCTTAGGGACTTGTTTTTAAACTGTGTCTCCATGATTCAGATGTATGAAGCTTCACTCTTTTCTACTAGCAGTAGAAAAGCAATGGAAGTAACATTAGTAACATACTTCAGAAGCTCCTAGGCTGGTATTTACCAAGTTAATAACAAAAGTAACCCAGCCACATTGTATAATAATTACATGACCACTTTTTCAGGAGAACAATGTTAAATAAACATTCAACAAAAGCTAAATCTAGCTGTAAGTGAAGCTTCAAAGCTTTCTGAACTCTGGCAGACCACCCAGGGAACGAGATTGGAAATTCAGGGTCTCTCTGCAAGCATAATGCCACTGCTCTTAAAGTTTTTGCAACCTAGAGAGCTATAGCTACAGCTGCAGTTCCTGTGGTTGAGCTATTACTAGTTGACAGTGTAATAGTAGGGTTTCTGGATCTTCTCAACTTGCATCTGCAAGGATTGGCCATTACCTTGACTTACCATCCATCTCTTTTACTTATTTGCTATGTGGTGCCAATACATTCATTCATGAGGGTAATATGCTGTGACAGGAGAGATGCTCCCTGTGCATGGACATCAGCAAGCTTTCCTTTGGAGGTGTAAGCATTGTGAAGGACCTTTAGCTAGAGCTCAGATACAGCTGAACTAGTCTGGGTAGTGCATTGCTTGCTGTCCACCAAGCAGTGGTGACTGATTGCTTGCACACTTACAGTCTGCTGTAAAATGGAAAGAAAAGGCATTGGTAAAACTCATTGATTTAAATGTTTCTTTTACTATGATTGAACCTTACATTTGCAGAGTTGTACTCTAGTCATTTACTGCAGCTCAGTTCATAAGATAAGATGTATAACATTACTTAAACTGCAGTTTTATGTACCAGAATAGAATTTCTCCCATTATTAGTAAACATAAATGCGAATCCTAACATCTGCTAAAAAAATGTGACTTTGTCATTTGCAACCTACTGTTGTATAAGAAATAACCTCTAGTAGCTCTACTGCCCTTGCTGTCCTCTTTGAAACAACAGAATTGGCAAGAAGCAAAGCTGCTCTTTCCTTACTGCCGTATTTCAGAGCTTCTTAGTCCTGCTCTTAAAAGGAAACCATAGTGTAATATGGATTAAACCTCCCACTAGCTAGTTTTATTTTAATAGATAGTTGCAATGCCAGTTCATTTTGAATTTCTGGAGATGTTTGGAGTACTTTGAGTTCAGGACACAGATGTTTATTTTCTTGTTTGTTTTTGGTTTTGTTTTTTTTTTAACAAAGGTGGAAAAAATACTTCTCATTAGTACTTTGTTTCTTGAGTTGGCAATACAATTTTCCATGCAAAAGTATCTCTTTGATGATATTCTGAAAACAGTTTAAGGACAAACTTTTAAATATTTAGCCAGCTGGAACTGTTGGATATACTCAATGTGTTCAGTTAAGCTAGGCCTGGGGATGGCCAATTGTCCTCTAATTCCTTGTCTCCAGCCAGAATGGGATCAGCCTTATCTCCTTTGAGTCCTCTTTCTCCCTCTTGACCACTGCCACAATTTCTCTAGCAGCCTTTCTCTGCAGCCTCTGTGTTGGAAATGACAGTGGTTATGGCATCTTTGCAAGTTGCTTTCTCCAGGCCAGGCCAGAGTCATGGCAGTATTTTGAACAGGGAACAAAATGATCACGGTTGCATAATTTAAGCCAAAATAACTTTCCTCTGCCCCCAAACACTGTTCAAGATATTGATCTAAAGATTGATCAAGATATTGATCTAAATATTTTGACAGAAACCTATTTCTTGTTTTAAAATTTGAATCAAGAATGACTCTTTTAACAAAATCCTGCAAGGGGCTCCGTACATTTGCAGTGGGACTTCTTAACTAACGAAGAGATCAAAACCCTCAAGGCTTTCTTCAGCCTTGAAATTAAAGCACCACGTCTAAAGCTTGGCTTGGTATGGTCAGAAAAGTGTAAGTGGACTTCAGCCAAGTTTGGGCCCAGTTTTTTTTACCAACCTCCTTTCCAGCTTGCTTGAAATGCTGTCAACAGGCATCATGTTGCCAGCCTCAGCCTGGCACAGCTTTACAGAATATCCCTTCTGTGGTGCACTCTACAGGTCCCAAATTTATGGCACTCTGTTGTTGTGTGGCAATGTGTGTAATTCCATGATTTCAGGCAGCTTTGTTTTACTTAATGCTCCCAGTTCCCATACCTGTGAGAATATATATCTGTCTGTCCCAGAAAGAAAGAGAGGAGTACCAAGGTTTCCCGACTGAAAAAAAAACCAAACCCACAACTAAACCCACCCTCCCCAACATAACAACTACATAATAACTCAAAATGTGACTTGAGAGTGCTCTGAAGTCTCAGAAGCCAGAAATTGACTAAGGAAAGGACAACAGTCATCATAATTTTTTTAATCTCTTGAATTTTTTTAAATAATGCCATGATTTTTGTGGTTTGATTTGTGAAGTTTTAGTACTTGAGATTTCCGGTACTCGTATTTCTCCACACCCAGAGGGAGTGTTTTAAATTCTTTGCTTTTTCACCTCCAATAAGATAAATACATAAGCAGAGAAGAAATGGCAGCGTTTCTTCTTACTGCTTCATCTTCCACCCTGTTAGTGCTCTGTAATTATGGGCACCTGTTGCACAGAAGATGTATAATCCTTATATATAAGGATTATAAGGATATATATATAAAAGGAGATATATATATGTAAGGATTTCTTCTTTATATATAGACCGAAGACCTTATGTAATCGTCCTTCACAATCCTTATATATATATCCTCATATATAAGACAATAAACCATGACACGCTTTCTTCCTCAGATTTTTAGTTTTCTATCTTTAGAAGTAAACCAGCTTCCCTGGGTTTATAATGAAGCTGGTAGCAGGACTTTTTATTGAAGTTGCTTACCATTTCCAGTTTTAAGATCCTGTTTTCAGTTGTTAAAAAATTTCCCGGGTTTTGGCTGCTCAAGCCAAAATTTTCCATGCAGAATTTGCATCACATTGAATTACTTGGAAAAATTCAGCAAAATCAGTCTATCTGTTTCTGGAAATTTTTGGGGAAAGAAGTTACCTTGATGATATTGAAAGTTTCACATCCCTGTGGTTGAAATGATTGTGCATGTCCATCCTTTAGATTAAGGACTTGATGGGTGGCAGGTGAGCAGATGCTGGATGTGAGATGGAGGGACAGCTAGGATACACTTTCTGCATGGTGGTGGTTGTGATATGGGAGCAATGTAGGCAGACTGCAAGCATGGGAGCAAAAGGGACTGCAGACAATAAAGCCATGGCATTTCAAACTGACCTTCCTATGCGTGTGCACCATGATGCATTTTAAGTGATTGTCTTGAATATGGCTATTTGGGTATTTTTTCCCCATTTCTTGTCTATTTAGAGGGAAAAAAAATGACCAGTGGCCTGAATCGCTAACTGCAAAGGGATTGCACTAACAGTTTGCTTTCATTTGAGAAGTTCTGGGATGTCAGAGTAATTGCCTTTCAAGTCCGTGCAATACACATCTCATGTGTAGATCCCTGCACCTGTTTCTCGCTTGTCAGTAGGCCATCACTTCTTTTCCTTATAGGTTCAGGGAATGTGTTGAAGTGTGAGATGGGATCCTGCTGTGTGTCTGAGCCTTGTCTAGCTAGGTGGTACTTAACAGAGCTGGGGAAGGTTTTGAGGGTGCCTGCCAAATAGCATCTGCTAGAGCAGGAGAACCAAGTTAATCAGTTGATTGAAAATAAAGGCATGGATCTACCCCTGCAAAGAAATGCTGCCTGGATTGCAGGTAGTTTCTGCCTTTTGGCTTCGTATCTCTGGCACACCTTGTGGACTGTGTTAAGCTGTGGAAGAAAGAAAGGGATCCCTGCATCTGGAAATACACAGGTAGTAGATATACTTTTAATAAGTTAGATATATTTCACTGATCAGCACTGATATTGTTTAACTAGATGAATGCTGCTTGTGTTCAGATGTAGCCAGTTAAACCTATCTGTTCTTTCACAGAGCAGCACATATTCCTTTCTTTTCTGAGGGTCCCTCTATCAGTAAATCCTAGACAGCTGATGTGCTTTTCAGGAACGTGCATCTCTTCCCTTGGTGTCGGGGTGGTTTATTTTGCCATTAAAACATGATGCATCCTCTAGTGACCTCTACTGGGTGCAGTACAAGGGACTGCCTCAGGGTTACCCACTTTCACCACGGTGGGAGCCAGGTTGCCAGCCCTTCTTGTTGTGGGACTCTGAGATCCCACTAATGCTCATGCCTGTTGTTTTCCTGTTGTTGTCAGGTGAATGTAGCATTATCTCCCCAAAGAAGTAGTATCACTAGTTATTACATCACTAGATGTTGCAGTCAAAGATAGTATGTATGTTTGCTGTGGTTAGACAGAAGGTAATACAGTGCTGTGATGACTCATTGTGTTTCAACTCAAGAGCTATTAGAAGAATTCTTAAAAGGAAGCATTGCTTAAACAAAAGAAATATATGAATTTAGAAAGGCAGAAAGGAGGGCACTTGTTCTAAAGCAGGTCAAAGGATGAAGATTGCCAGAATGCTTAGGATTTTAATTAGTTTGCTGTAAATTAAATTTTTCTTCCTTCCTGTGAAGGCATCCACCTGCAGAATCTCAAAACTGATTTCATGTCAAAGGTTTGAGATCTGAAAAATCTGCGACCTCACACTTGCATATTCTTCTAGTACTATTGGCCAAAAGAGACATGACCTAGTGTGAACATATAACGGAATTTTTCACACATTGTGTGAGAAGCTTGAAGGACAGTGATAAGGAGAACTGGAATATTACTACACATATAAGCACTCAAGATTAATAAGATTCATAAAGAAATCGAAGAAAGAACACACACACACACACACACACACAAGTGTAGAATTCTTTGTATACTCTACCTAAGTTTGATGACCTAAAAACTCATTGTATGAAGGTCCTTTAATCCATCAGAAAAATTGTTCTTTCAGAAATCTGTACTAGTATTTTTCTGAGTAAAAGCAAACCAGCCAGGTTTTATTAAGGTTTTTTTGATACTGTTTCCATTTATACTGTTTCTGCTTCTATGACATATATGCATGGATAACTAGAAAGAAAGGAAAAACTAAGGCGACACTCAGAAAGTAAAAACATGTTAGAAATGTTTGTATGCATGTTGCTAATTAATTTGGTAGTTTCAGTTACGGAATGATTTTTTTTTTTTTTAGAAGTTCCCTTTAAGTAAAGATCTTTAAGTCCATTCTTCAGCCAACTTGATAGAAGATGAAGAGCTAGCTGTTCAGTACCATACTGTTGAGGAGAGTACAGCTCTGTTGAATGCAAAGTTCAGTCACATTCAATTATTGAAACTGCTAATAGTGTATAATTGTGAATTTCATGCAAGTTAGTCAAACAAGAGTGGTAAAGAGAAGATAATTAATAGACACACTAGTACTCTGTTCTTTATAGAAAGTAGTTTCTGTAGATTCAATGGCAAATAAAAAAAAAATCAGTCTGTGGTTGGTAGTTTGCATTTTGCCTCTGATGCAGTCTGAGGCTGTTACAGCACTCACAGATGAGCTTGAAAAAAGATGTACTTTTTTGTTTATGCCTAGCTCACGAAGATTTTGCATTTTTTCTTGAGGGAATTATAATTTGTAAGGAAAAAGAAGTTCATTTCATTCCACTGTCCTTTTTTTTTTTTTTTTTGCACTTCTACTGTTTTGCTACTGTCAACTTATTTTCCAGTTTTTAAGAGCTAAAGCCAGTGCATTAAATGGTACTTGTTAGCAAGAGATCTATATCCATTGCACTGCGAAGAAAACAGATTTTAAAATGCCCTGTGTTAAGACTAACAAAGGTTGCTTTCTAGTCCTTATCTGCACTAAAGTATTTTTTTAATGAATTTTGCATAAGTTGGTGACTGTCAGAGCTCTTTGCCGGTTTTGTTGCACACATTGTGAACCCACTTGAAATTCAGAGTTGTAACATCTGTCAGACGTTTCGGTTTTGGTTGTTCTGCATGTAAGTTACATACTTTCTTTTGAGTTAAAAGGTCTGTCGTGAAGTGCAAGTTTCTAAGGCTCTTTCCTAAGTCTTCATGCATAGAAAAGCGGCATGAACTCACAAGTATTTCAAGAGTGGGGCAAGCGTCCTTGCCAGGGACTGGCAGTAGGGCTGTGCTTGTGCATGGACTCCTGGATAATCTGAATCCTTAGCTTTGGGAGGAAATGAGCCAATAGCAGCCTGAGACCAAGACTGCTGTGTTATCCCAGGACCCTATGGCATGTTCATTCCATGTTCATCCTTCCCCCTCTCTGTCTAGAGGAGTATTGTTATTAACTGCAAGTAAACTGTTCCTAGAGCTCCCTTGTTCCTGTGCATGCTGATATGTGTCCTGTGGCTCTCAAACCTGTGAAGGTTTGGACACATGGCTGGTGTGATCAGAAAGGCTGGTGATCTCTACCAGAGTTCATATTTGAGAATGGTAATTCCTTGAACTCCCGAAGTGAGGAGAGAAGGGGAATGGGATCTAAAGAGCTCTATGGGTCTTGCTGACTTTTCTGTGGTTCTGGGGACAATGTGAGTTTGGCTTCCTAATGGAGCGTGAGGGAACAGTGCTGCCCTTTGGTCATGATGGTCCTTCCTCAAAGCTGCGTTAATCGAGAAATAAAATGTAGAGCTATAACAACTAACTTTCAGTAAATCCGTTTTCTCTCTGCATGTGATAGTACAGCAGAATACTACTGCCAGTGGCAGGTACTTGTGGTAAGCCTGTATCTGTTCAGTTGATTGTAAAGGCCTTTGGTAATAATTATGTGTGTTATTATGAGCAAGGAGAGACCCTAACTGAGATTGTGTGCGGCACAGTACAGGTCAAATCCACTCCACAGAACTCATTGTCTGAACAGCTGGCTAAGGGAGAGGTAAAATAAGAAACAGGGACAGAGCGTGGATGAATAGTCTCTTCAGGTCACGCTCTCAGTCAGTGACATCCATATAGAGACATCTGTAAAATAGAAATGAAATTGCTGACTCTCTGTCTAGTATGCTCTTTACATAGCTATATGCTGAGGTCTGAGGGGAAGCATGCCTCTGAACCCTCAGCCTACTGGATCCCAGCCATTTCCTGAATGTTGGTTCCTTTGTGAAGGTCCTGCACACCATTTCATCCAGGATCTAAAATTTCAAAAATCTGTAGCAGCTTCTAGGTGTTTTCTTTATTTTTCTGGTGTTCATTTACATGCAGTTCACTCCTTCCTTCCCCAGTTTATTCTCCTTGGTTTTTATTTAGATCCTATGAATATTGTGGTGAGAGGTTTATCACAACCGTTGGAATGTGTGACTGTTAAAACATACGAAAATGAGATGAGTTTTGAAACAGCAAAGGCATAGATATTTATTTCAGTGTAAAAAATGTTGAATCTCATTTGTCTTCCCTTAAAAACTCCTCTTTGACCTTAGATGCATGGTTTAGCAAAGAATTCATTTAGCCATGATCATTCAAAAGTGTCTTGTTACAGGTTACCTACCCAGCCAATTTGTAATATACACGGAGGTGCAGGGAGGTACATCCAGACCATCCCTGTGACCTTTCTGTTCTGGCACCTGGTGCAATGTCCAGTGGACACATTTAGCAGAAGTCACGGTGCAGTAGAAGTGACTTTCCAATGCTGGGCACAGTGTGAGGATTCCAAACAAGGGCCCTTGCATAGGAGAGGTCACATTTCTGTCACCTCGAACGGAAACCTCATGTGTAATGAGCACTTGGAGGAGTTGAGTAGCTTCATTTTTCCCCATATATGGACAATCCAATGTTAATTCCTGGTGTTTAGTCCTTCTGTGTTTGCTGAAAATGGTTTCTTTTTCACTCCTGAGTTAAACAAATTGCTTAATTGCTTATATTGAAAACATAACTGTTTGTTAGGCATTGTATAGTATATAAGGGAGGATTTTTTAAGTACTAAGTAGTCAGATACTTTTAAGTGGTTGATCAACATTTACAAAGGAAATTCCTGACAGAAATAAAAATGTGTCTCTATAATATGACCTTATGCTAAAGAAAGCACACAGGATGTTTTTATAATACACATAAAGGAATTTGTTATTGATACTAAAAAAGAGGAGAGAGAGTGTTTTTCCATAGTTCCCTCTCTTCAAGGCTAATGAAGCAGACAAAATACACATGATACACGAAATATCCCTAACTCCAAGCCTGGACTAAACAGTGATGGAGCAGATACGTGGGCAGATAGGTTTAATTTCAGCTATGACCCTATCTAGTTATGAGCCTGTCTAGTTGACCTCTATCTTAAATAGCAACTGTAGTTGGAGGCGATAGGAGAAAATTACAGCCTTTTATCTTTATCTTAACACTTCCTGCTGCCTTTCTGAAATTCGTGGTAGACCCATTTTTGGTAGTTCTAAATCTGGAGAAATCGCTTTAAGCCTCTTGGTTCTGTATGTTTTAGGCCATTCAGCGGCATCCTAGGTCTCCTGTTTATACCTACTCTATGTATTTCTTCCAACTCATATGTCAACAGGGCTTTATTGTGGTTTAATAAGAAACCTATTCTATTCTATAAGAAGAGAAGTGTACAGTACGGAAATGTAGCTTGCTGGTGAGGGCATCTAAAGAGTTGGAGGGTGTGAACCTAAGTCCATATAGTACCACTAAAATAGAAGAATGAACAAAATTAAGAAGATTAGGACAAATTAATCAGACCAATTGACTAAAACTATTAACTTACATTTCTATAAAGAGATATTTTTATTTTGGTCACTTCTAATCCTCTAAGCTGTCCTTCTTTCAAGATAATATTCTAGTCACTAAAAGGCAGATCTGTCTCCCTGTTGCAGCTTTCCAGCACGACATCCAAGATCTATATCTTTAAACTCTGTTGTGTATGTGCTTCATTTTTAGTTGTAGAATAACTCACTGTCTTAAAATAGAGACATGTGCAAAGATATGGATTTGTCCAAATACTTAAATTTCCCAGGTTTTTGAAGGCATTTTCTCTTCATTGTCCTGATTCCACATGCAACTACTGCCTGTCCTGTCATGTTAGTTACTGGATTCATTAAACACAGTATTTACAGTGCTTTCCTTGCTGTAAGGAGAACACCTTGTATACATAATGCTACATGATAAAATATGTATTTCAAATCTTTATTATAAAGTTGTACAACAAATACAAGTTGTAAATTTAACTGTGAGTCACTGCTACTCCAGAGAACAAGCATGAACATCTTTAGCTAGGAATTCGTGGTTGTAATTCCTAAGAAGTCAAACAGATTTTATTTAATGATCTTCTTAAAGAATCCCTATGAAATATTTTCTGCCACCAATTGCTATCAGATTGGTTCAAACTGTGAGGGTTAGTATGGGACTTGTAAAGAAAGCTTGCGTGATGCCTCTTTGCACTATTGCTGGTTCATGCCTGTGCTGTGCATGGTCCCCGTGCTTCATTAGCAGTAATTTCATGTGTGGTTAGATAGTTCAGGAGGCCAGCTCAGGATGAGCATTTGCTCGTTATGTCCTTAGGCAACACAAAGTTTCACTGCATTAGGGATTATTTATGGACGCTGTACGTAAGTGACAGTTGTCACATCAGAGGCTTGACAGTCGTAAGTAGGCAGGCCGTTACAGAACTTTATGGAGAGGCAGGGGCTCAGGGGGATGGAAAGAAGCACCCAAGGTCACCCAGCAGATCTGACCGAAGCAGGGCTATAAGCCAGATTTTCTGACTTCCAGGCTGGGTCCTGAGGCATACTGCTACTGCAGCGTGACCCCCTTGCAAGGAAGGAAATGTCTTCCTTATCACACCTGTTTCTTATGTCTGGATTTGTATTCTCTGGCACACATTATATGAAAGCCTTCGTGTTATTAGCTAGCATTTGCCAAGTGTGTGGGAGATTATTTTTTTTTTCCCCACAAATTCTTCAGTCATCTCCATTTCAGCATCATGTGACTTGTGGTAGAGAAAATTGGCTTCTTGGTGATCTCTGGGTTCCAAAATCAGTGGAATGCTTAATTGAAAGAATATGGGTGCGTAATAATGATTTAAGCTCTATTTCCAGATCTGCCAAGTTGCCCATAGTTCCCAGGATCTCCTACATCTGGAATTATACCCTTAATGTATGCAGAATCTGGAACTATGAACAGTTTTCCAAAATCTTCAGCAGACACCAAAGAAAAAAATAGACTCTTAAAAATACACACCCCCCCCCCATTATCTTTCACTTACATTTGATTTTAGAAACTGCATTTTGTGTTTTAGCTTGGAAATCATAATTTATAGGGACCCATCAATGCAAGGAAGGTCAAGAAGAAAAGTGCATGTCTGTAGTGTTAGATAGGCAGTTTATCAGCATGAATTTGGAATGGGAATTAATTTGAGTGTCAAATGAAATGCTGAGGTTTATGCCAAATAAACATTTTCTAGAAAAAAAACCCCAAAACATTGCTTTGGAGCATCTGTTTATCCATTGTTCGGTATCTGTCTTGCTTTTTTTCTTCTCAGCTTATAAAGCCATGCTTCCTTTGGTTTTTGTGGTACTCCACTGTAGTCCAAAAGAGTCGTTCAGTATTAGAAAGAACTAGATGAAACTGAAGTGTAGCTTTCCGAACTACATAAGACATTTAAAGTACTGCTATCTGTTGGTCAATTATAATTGCAAACAAGCAAGTACTGTTTGGTTTAGTGAAAACCTAAGATTTTTCTACCTTCCAGTAAACTAAAATGACACGCTAAGGGATATGGTTGGAAATGTTTCACCATGTGGTGGTCATGGATTACACATTATTTACAGTGAGCCTATTCACATGCTTGAAGTTAAGCATGTGCTGAAATGCTTTGTTAAATCAGGGTTGTTAGGTATTATGAATTTATTTGCACTGAAGTTGAGCATACATCCAGTAAAAAGGCAATTACTCTTTCAAGGAGCTCATATTCTATGTGTAAATAAAAAAAAAATGGAGAATGACGCAATAAAGCAATGAAGTTGTTCAATGAATTTGTCGCTAGCCTCTGCTTAACAGATAGAATGTTTTAATCATGTCAGAGGATTTTTTTCAAACTTCATTCTGCAGTGTTTGGTTTCTGTTAGGATTTTGGTGTAGTGTGGATTGTGTGATAAGCCTTCTGTTGCTTATTCCTTGAATTAGGTTAAAGTGCGAAAGAATAAAGGGAAAGCTAAAAGATGAATTGGGGGAGCAAAGAAAAGCTGGCCCCTTTTTATTTTCTTTTTAAATTGTCAGAGAGCCAGATAGCTTTTCTTTTACACAAGTTCTCCATTTGGATCAAACCAGGCCAAACTCCTGTGGACTTATTCTGGTTGACACAAGCCAAAAATTGGTCTGCTGTGTTTCACTGAGCAGAAAATAAAGAAACCTGCATTAGGAGGATTCCCCCTCCCCACCAAAAAGTGGAATTTCAGTACATAAAATGTTCGTTTCAGATAAAACTTGCCCAGCTGCCACTGATTCATTGTCAGAATTGTGGTCAAGTGGGAGTTTTGGTTGTATCCCTGAAATGTAAATTCTTTGGTTTATGAAGCTGGATTATTTTTTTTAAACCATTAGG
Source organism: Chroicocephalus ridibundus (assembly GCF_963924245.1). NCBI lineage: Eukaryota > Metazoa > Chordata > Aves > Charadriiformes > Laridae > Chroicocephalus > Chroicocephalus ridibundus. Next base: position 79,315,352 of record NC_086285.1, on the reverse strand, counting down.
AACTAGCTGGGGACATTTCTCTTTATTCTTTTCCAGTGCTTCCATACTTATTTTCCCTGAAAGTGAACCCCTACAATATGGGAGACAGGAACTTGGACTAACATCCCTTTACTGTCGGAGCATCAGTTTAAAATCTGTAATGTATATAGTATATATGACTGCTATCTGATTTGAATGGGGTGGGCTAGGAATCGCTTGAAAGATTGTTCACAGTAATGGTCATTGAATGCAATGAAAAGAGAGAAGAAAACTGCGTTCAGATGAACTGTGATCTATGGATTACATAGGATGTAAACCTTCAACCCTAGCAGGCTTATGTTTTTATTGGGAACTGTTGCCAAACGTTTGTCATTTTTAGAGATCCTAACGCAGATAATCCTGCATTTGTTTTCTAAAAAACCTCCCGTGATTTTTATGAGCTGCAATTGTAGGTCTCCCATTGTTTCCCTATCACCTTATCCGTTGTTAGCTTGCTGGTGTTCAGGAAGTGTCTGCAAGACCGGTAAGAGAAGCAGCCTGACAGATGCAAAACGGGTCCCTGTGCCTATGCAGGCACATGTCTAAACTCTCAGCAGTCTGCCAATTGCTCTGCTTGGAATAAGTTGGAACAAGAATAAGCCTGTCCCCAGCAAAGAGAAGTCTTCACCGTTTAGCTAAAAGTATTTTTCAAATACTCTGCAAGTGATATTTCAGTTCTGTCTCACCCCAAAATGTGGATCCTACACACAGTGTATTTTTTTTTTTTCTTTTGAGGAGCTGATGAAGAGCAACTACAGTTTACAGTGACCTCCAGTGGTGAAAAATCCTTCTGAAAGAATGACATAGCTAATACCCCAGTGTTGTCTGAAAGTCATTCCTCAGAGTGTTTAGGTGGTGCGGATTTCAGTCCTATAAAGCATATTACATTCGGATTTATTTATCATGTTTTGAGACTCGTTTCTGTTGTTAATTTAAAAAAAAAATCTTGGCTTTGTCTTCTTTCTGCTCTTTCTCTGAGAATCTTCTTGATTTTTGGATTGACAATAGTTGACATACTGGAGCCATACTGTATATGAGCTTTATGAGGCTTTGCTGATTATGTGTTTCGTGGTATGATAGTGTGAAATCAATTCTGGTCTTCCTACCCCCAGAAATCTCATTTTCTGTAGCCCTCTCAAAGCTTACAGTTTCTTCCAGCTCCTTCCACATCTGCCTCTCTGGCTTTCCCACGTATTTACAAAGTCTCTCATATGTTGTTCATTGAGCACTTCTTCCATTTCACTTAATCTGGCTTCTTTACTGTTCTATGTTAAGGGTTGATTCTGCAATGGTTTAGCCATCTGGCTAGCCCAGACCCCACAAGTAGTATGAAAGAGTAGATTTTTGGAATTGTTGATGCTGGAATATAGCATTCGGACTGAAGAGAAGGTATTTCCATGTTCTATAAGGCAGAATATACCTTTATGCTTTAGAGTCATTCATAGTAATTTTGTATTAGAAGAATACTTGTCTTTGCCTACGTTGACTTCTGTATTGTGGGCAGCAGAGATTAGCCTGATGCTGTCAAGTGGTTGTCATTCTTTACTTCCATTTCTTAGCATTACTGACCTTTCCCTGTAGAAAAGAGAGAGCTATCTTCAGGAATGAAAATGGAGCTGAATTCTACAAAGAGCAGTCAAGATGTCAGGTCATTTGTGGTTTTATAGGGGTGGGGAGGAAATTTTTTGGGGTTAATATGATACAGGAATCACTTGCCTTTCCCAGATGATTTTCATTCTTTTACACATCATATACCAAGTAAATGTGCTCTGTGGTAGACATGCAAGGGATCAGAAATCATCAGACTTCAGCCAGCTGCTGTGAATGTAAATTCACTTGTGCGTGCCTTGAGTGGACATATTCTGAGTTGCCAATGAGCTTATAATGGGGAGTTGTCTTTTCATGGGAATATCTAGATAGAGAAACAGAAAAAACAGGTATGAAGATCATGTTTCAGAATTTGCAGAAGTCTTGTTTGCTGACTTTCTGAACCAGGTTGTGCTGATTATAATGGGTCTGTAATTCTCGTGGACTTTATTTGTGATGATATTAGAGACTGTTGGAATGGAGTACCTTGTCTTGCTTGACATGGGCTAAAATTTGGAAAACAAACTAAGCAATTAAACAACACAGCAGAGCAGCCCACTGAAAGATAAAGCATAGAACATTCTTCTGCAAACTGTGCTTGGGCTGAGTCTGTCATAAATCCTTCCCAAAGTGATCAGTTGGGTGCTGTTGAATTTCATTTAGAGAGGCTTTTCCGTACCTTTGGCATGACCACAGTGCCTGGGAGTGAAAGATCTTGTCCTTGTAAAAGAAAAGAAGGTGTTGCCCTTCTTGACTGAATTTCTGCTTTCCATACTCTGCTGCAAGGGGGCAACTATGCTTGTAAATGGGAGGATTCAAGTCCTAAGAGACAGGGAGCTTGGGTGCCTTGCTGGCAAGGCACTAGTTAACTTCCTGGGAATCTCTCAGTAGCCTGCTCCTTGTGAACTCTGCAAATGCCTGGAAATTGAGTACATATTTCTAATAGCCGTGGAATAAACATGTATAAGAATAGCCCATTCGTTTGATTTTCCAGACTGACAGAAAAACAGGGCTCACATTGGAGTTGAGGTGAAGAACTGGTGATGGACGTAGCCTGGCTGGTTCTGCCATGACAGGCATGTGCTGCTCACCCTGAAAGGTTTTGCCAGTAATCTCTGGGCAGTGGAAATCAGACATCAGGTTTCATGCCCTCTGAGAGGCTGTGGACCTCTGAAGAGATGCTGATGGTGTCAGACCAGCTTGAAAAGTTAGAAGACTGTAGTTGTCAGCAGCACAGCAGGTGTTGGAGTGACAAAGGTTCAGACCTGTGACACAAATGTAATAGTGCAACGGCTGTAGCTGGCTCCTCTGTTCTGGTTTATAAACCATCTATATCAAAGCTATCTGGGAACTGAAGTACCTGCAGATGGTGATGAGTCTTGTGGGCTTAGGAGACTTTCTGAACATGGTGTTCAGTGATATGAATGTTAACTATAACACGTCCAGCTCTTTCCAATTGTTTCTGTTCCTTAAATGGCTCCAGGCATATTCCTTTATCCCCGCTAATAATAGATGGGATTTACAGATGGCTCATATACCAAGGACTTAATACCAAGCACTATCAAAATGTGTCATAGCGTCAAACCATAGTTTTGGATGTTCTACGTGAACTTACTTGTGTCAGTACTTTCCAGGAGTGCTTCCTAAGGACAATGGTGTTTCCTTTTTTGGTTCAGCAATGATAGGCATCATGACAGTGAGCTGTTTTCTAAGGAATTCTTGAGAATCACAAGATAATCTTTAGGAACTAATGCAAGCTAACTAGAATACCTGATTATAAACTGCTCATCCTATCCTAAAATCTACAGATTTGTGACCGTGTATTAACATAAAAAAAAAATGAAGCTGCTTGCATCCACCAACCTTATTTCCCAGCTCAAGATGAAGCAGGGCAGAAACAAGATTTGTGCCTCCAGATGATCAGTGTCTAGATAAGGAGTGAACAGTATCACTGTACAAGGCACTTCTGATGCCTTCCTTGGAGACTTTCATCTATCGCACCTTGGATGAAGGAAAGCCGGGATGCAAGCCACTGAAACACTTTCCAATTTAAAGGCATTTGCAGGGTTTCATGTTTTGAGTGATTATTATAACTACCTATAGATTGGGGAGGTAAGGTGGGAAGAGAGGGGAGGGTGGAAGAACTGAATGTATTTATTATTTATTTTTCTTTCAATCTACTTGTCTCTTTCTCCTTGTATCTTGTTGGCTCAGATTCTTCTGTTGAGTACTTTAAAAATGAACTGAGTTTTAAAACAATTGTACTCAAATAGTCTGTCGTGAGCTTAAGCAGACAAATTTATAGTGCTGTGAGGGGGACTGCAGCACTAATGAAGCAGACTGAAACCTTTTACTTTGCAATCAGGTTTAACTCTGTCTCTGCAATTTCTAATGAGCCATGAAAGCCCAAGAAACCTCAAAAAAGCAAATTGCATTGCTTATTCATATTAAAGCCCACTTCTAAGTGTCTATTTGGGACACATAAATTATTGTACACCACAATGGAGTAAGGTATTCAAGGTTCATTTAAATTGTTTGTGTGTGTAATGCTCCCTCACTGTCCTCTGTCCAGTGAAATTTTTCCTTGATTGGGATTAGTCTGTTCAAGCAGGTGAATGCATATTAGTGTGCTGAAATGGTATGAATTTAGAGTTTACCAGCAGCTTCCTACTTAATCTTCACATATACAGTATTAGCACAGGGATTAAGTCAACGAGACTTCTTTGAATGTTTCTTCATACTTCGAGGGCCTAAGAGGTGCTGTGTGTGGAGTGAGTGTGAAGCAGGGAGCATGCTGCCTGTGGGCATTCTGTCACATCTAAATACCCAGGTTACAAGAATCAGCAGCTTTGCACGAAATGCTTCTGAACAGTGACCTGAGCACAGTGATAATGTGTTCAAGAGGAGCAGACGGCTAACAGGTCCTCAATATTCAAGTTGGACCATTTCAAGAAATCATGTCCCTTCAGCTGTTACTCATGGCTTTGCCCCTGTGAGTCATTTTTCCTATAGCAATCGTGAGCACTCCTTCAGAAAGTGGAAAGGTTAAAATAGATTGCTTACTTTAACTATCATTACTCAAAAGAGGCATAATTTTTCTGTTGCTTAGTGTGATGCGTATCTGCTCCACTCCAGCTCTGAATATGTCCGTGACAGTTACAGATGCTCCTGTGGATAGCTTTCGGCATACCAGTTCTTTGCATTTTCATGGCCTGATGTCTCCTTCCAATCTCGAAGCTCTCAAAACATCTTATGACTCCTCTGCATGATACTGCTGTATTGTTATCCTTGTTTGAAAAATGGAGAAACTGAGTCAGAAAAGTATTATGCAATTAGTTTATGGGGATGCACAGAAAATAGATACCGAGCAGAGATTTGCCCTTAGTTCCCTGATATTTTTCCCTTGCGCTCAAAAACCTGAATTGTGAACTAAATGAGAAGAAATCTTTTAATTTATTTTGAGTATTCTTTTCTTCATGTTCCATTCAGTTCCCAGTTTCAGCTAAGTCTGAAAGCACTGGACATAGTGATAATGTGTTCAAGAGGAGGAGAGGGCAACAACAGGTCCTTGAGATTCAAATTAGACCATTTTAAGAAATAATGCCCCTTCAGCTCCCTTCAGGAGCACTGCTATGCAAGTTTGGGATGTTCGCTTGTCACTACATGCATTCAGGGCATGTTCCTTAAACGTTTAAGTATTTATATACTGAGCAACAAATCAATGCGTGACTAGCAGTGTCTAAAAAGATTCACTGCACATGCAGTATTGCAGGTGCTGCTTGCCCAGAGATGTCAGTATGACCAAAGCCGTGTTTGACAAAGAGGCATTGGGCTCACTTAAGAGAACAATCATTTAACCACCTTTGCCTTTGCTGTGTTAGTCCTCAGTGCCCAGTGGTGAAGCTACAGAGACACAGTCCCCCCAGCTGAGGTCCAGGGCAGTATCTGCTCCCCACTCTCCCACATGTGATGCTTCGTTCCTTGCAGTTACAGTCCTGATCCATGACACTTGATTCTGGATGGTGGCAATGCAGACATCTGATCCTTCGTGCTTGATCTGTGATACTGGATCTCCGTTAGGAAAATTACTGGTACCTGATCTGCCTAATCATAGCTACTTGATATATGGTGATGTTCCCCATTGTGGCATGTTTACCACTGAAAGTAAATTTGAAACAGCTAGTACAGCAAAAACAAAGAATTGAAGGATTTGTCTGTACTCTGCAGATACTGTGGCTGAAACATGATGTTAAAAAAAAACGTATCTTTTAAGGAAAATCGCAAGAAGCAGTAGTGCAGGGGTAAAAGGAGAAAGGAAAGAAGAAATATTAAAAAAAATATGTGCAGATCCCAACAGTTGTATATGTTGTCAGAGCTTCATGCTCTGTCTTAACTCTGTATGTTCTGCCTTAACACAGACTAGCATTTAAAAGAAAAACAAATATATTCCAAGGTTCCGTAAAATTGTCTTTTTATGTCAAATTTAGTTGATTTTGGTTCACAATAAGTATACTTTAGTTCACTCAGTAGGTTTCCAGAAGCTAACAGAGCCTTTGACTAAGCAAGCTGGTTGAAATTAGCTTGCAAAGAAATTTATAATCTGCCTCATTTCATAAGGTTTTCAGTTTCATTGTAATCATTTTGTACTACTGAAGAGAGGGTTGTAATAAGCAAAACTGCACTGAAATGAAAAATAGACATGCTTCATTCCAGTAGGGTTGCAAGCATTGCTTTGCTTTCTTTACCAGTTAATTTTATTTGGAAGTAGCGCATCCTCATGTGTCCATCAAAGTCTTATGTTTTCATGAGCCATCATTTTCCAACACATTCCAGTGTTTTGTTTCAAAACTCTTTGGTTAGCTCCAGTGACAACTATTTTTAATTCTCGCACTGGATCATATGAATTGGTCAGGGAATAGAGACTTGTGCTCCTGGTAATCACAATTCACTTTCCATAGTGTCAGATGAAAAATTTAGGTAAAAAAAAAAAAAATGCAGCAGTCACGAAATTGAATCCCACAGGCAGAAAGGCGAGTGAGGTCACAGCAAGGCTTCCAAATGTTTCCAGATGCAAGCAGGATGGGAAGAGAAGCCAAATAGCCTGAAATATTCCATGCTGTTAGGTTGGACAGACCTAGAAGTAATTAATAGAAAGGATTACAAACAATTAAGCAGGGGTTTTCATATGTATAGTCTGGATTTAGAGGTTGACCGGCATCCCAGCTTCAGGTAACTAGTAGCAGTACCTAAAATCGGGGAACATGAGGTGATATTCTTCACCTGTGAGACCTTCTTAGCTCCAGACAGTGAGACAGCAGCCCACGGCCAGAAGTTACATCTTCACTATCGCAGCTGATGAGGCTATCTTTTGTAATTTTGTCCAGTACCTTTTTTATCTGTCCATTTACCCCATTGCCCCCACAATATCCGGTGGCAGTAAGCTCCACAACAATTAGTGTGAGAATCTGTTGTTCCTCATTTGAAATTGGAGCGCAATACTTGTGTTGTGTGTCTCTTGCACTGGGAGAAATGGCAGTCAGTTGTTCCCCATTCATCTTGTCACAGCAATCATGATTTTCTAGAGCCGTGATAGTACTTACAGGTATATGTATGATTCTTCAGTGAGTACTGAGATTAAGGCAAAAGCATTAGTTAGAAACAGCATATTTCTTAAAAAAAAAAAAAAAATACAAAAAGAAAAAAGAGAGCAAGTGAGACCGAGAGGGGAATGAACTGTTTTATGAAACCATAAAACCATCTGAGCAGACTAACAAGAAATGGAATACTATGGCCTAATTGCAAAGTGAGGTTGCTGTGTGAAATCGCTCTGCCTTTCCAAAGAGCATGGATTTTTTCCAACTTGTGAAAATTGCCTTTCTGAAGAGTGAAAGTCAGATATTTTGAGAGGAATAATCCCTTTTGCAATGCTCATTGGTGTTGTGTAGGCAGACAGAGGAAATAATTTGTGATTTCTGATCAGTGCTCATATATTTCATACCCTCAGGACAAGATCTAATCCATGATTCTTGCTGATGCCATGTCTCCAAACAACATTAGAGGTACATTGATAGGAATCATGAAGAAAATACCATCTGCCATGTCTTCTCACAAAATCCAACACCCACTACTTAATGTTTTGAGACAAGAATAGGCTGTTTTATTGTTCTCTCATTAGAGCATACCCCAATGGTACAGAAGGAGTGGGGTTACAGGACTGGCTCTTGCTGAGGACAAGGGCAGATATAATTTAAACAATGCTGAAAGCTGTAATTCAAGTTTCTGTGATGATGATGGACTGTTTTCTAAGCATAGTTGTAACCATTTTTGAAGTGGGTGAGAAAGGTGAGATTAGTCTTCTCTGCCCATAGCCCTTGAAAAGTTAGGTGTCTAATGGAAGCTGGTCTCCTCCTTTAGTCAGGAGGGAGAGCAGTACCACCAGGGACACATCTTCCATTTGTTCTCCATTATAGCATGGGGTTGAACTGTCCTGTAAGACATTGCTCACTTCTCTCCCTTGACTGTAGAGGATGCCTGCCTTAAGCTAAACATCTTTTAGGTGACTAGGTTTAGATTTATCGGTTTTAGAGGTTCTGTACCTTCATTTTCCTTGTGTTTATGTCCAGCTTTAACCACTGTAATAGTACTAATTGCTGGCTATCCTGCTGAAGAGGAGAGGAAAGACAGACAGGAGTATCAGTAGGGCTTTATCTACCTATGCCTTCCCTTCAAATAGGAAAGAGAAAAATTGTATGACTTGTATCTGTGATCCCAAAGATATTACAGAGTTTAAAATAAAATAAAAAAAGCGCCCATAACATAAGCTTCCACCGTCTGCATGAAGTGAGAAGGGACCATTTTGATCCTCCGCTCTGCCCTTCCACAGGGCAGAGGCCATGGAAAGCGGCCAGACAGTTTCTGTATGGAGCCCAAAAACTTGTGATCAAATTAGAGCGAGTAACGTTAATGGAGTTCTGTAAATAGAAGAAGTGAGCAGATGAGGATAGGTCAGGGGAAGAGAGGAGAGGGCCTTTGAGGTAAGAGGAGAGTTTGTTTCATAACAAGACTGCTCTTCTCGTGTTTCCCTGTCCCAGAAGCAAAGTCACTAGACACTCAGGAATCCCAAACTCATCTTTCATTAATATAAATGTAACAAACTGATTTTAAGCAATGTTATGTTTACTTTTTTTAATACTGAAAAAAGGTAACAGTTTAGCCTGAAAACACATCTAGAAATGCAAAAGATCTGGCTCCTAGAGAATGTTAGTTTTCTTACATTGCATAGCTGTGTTTCTTTACCCTGATGTTTTTTTCAAGACAGTGTTTTCTGTTTTTGAGGGGTTATTAAATGTTATAGTACTGCATAATGCAGGATGAGCACAGTGATCAGCTGTACAATGCAGCAAGTCATACATTTCTGTTCTCTGTCTCTTTGCATTTTAACAATGCTAAGTTAGAGATAGCCTGTAGTCCCCCTTATGCAGAAGCACAGGAAAGTTACAGGTGCAAGCAGACCCTGCTGGCTAAGTATCGTCACCCCTTTTTCTTTTCTCAGATAGAATAAGAAAAACAATTAGTGATTGGACCAACTAC